>NC_053393.1:342788664-343480194 GCF_905171765.1 Bufo bufo | reverse complement strand
CCTCATCATGATTCCTAATATGTGCTTATAAATGTCATCTGTGGGCTTATTTAGCTAAAAAACAGGTTTTACTAACCTGTCCGTCAAGCAAATAAGGTGCCCAAGGGGATGTGAAGCGATGCCAGGTGCCTGCCGCACCCGCCGCCGTTCGTACCCAGTGCCGCCTTTCCGGACTTCTGCGCCGCCTCCTAATCCTCTGTGCCGCCTCTCGCTCTCCCTCCCTCCCCCCTCCTCCTACTGTAAGATCTCGCGCGTGCGCACAGGCCTCTGCCTGATGCGCCCGTGCAGACTTTTCCATTTGGCTTCTTCCAGCGAAGTGCGCATGCGCCGGCACTTCGCTCAACCCCTGTATGCGCGAGATCTTACAGCAGGAGGGAGAGCGAGAGGTGGCACAGAGGATTAGGAGGCGGCGCAGAAGTCCGGAAAGGCGGCGCTGGGCACGAACGGCGGCGGGTGCAGCCGGCACCTGGCATCGCTTCACATCCCCTTGGACACCTTATTTGTTTGACTGACAGGTTAGTAAAACCTGTTTTTTAGCTAAATAAGCCCACAGATGACATTTATAAGCACACATTAGGAATCGTGATGAGGCCCTGAACCTCAGCATATGTTTAGCTGACAGGGGTGAAACCTGGTGACAGAATCCCTTTAAAAAGAGGCTTCCTTCTGGGATGACTACCATGCAGACCAATTTGAAGCAGTGTGCAACATATGGTCTGAGCACTGACAGGCTGACCCCCCCTCCCCCCCCTCCCCCCTTTAACCTCCGCAGAAATGCTGGCAGCACTCATATGTCTACTTTGAAAAGACAACCTCTGAATATGATGCTGAGCACGTGCACTCAACTTCTTTGGTCGACCATGGCGAGGTGTGTTCTAAGAAGAACCTATCTTGTTAAACCGCTGTATGGTCTTGGCCACTGCGATGCAGCTCAGTTTCAGGGTGTTGGCAATTTTTTTTATAGCCTAGGCCATTTTTATGTAGAGCATCATTTCTTTTTTCTAGATCTTCAGAGAGTTATTTCCCATGAGGTGCAATGTTGAACTTCCAAGCGAACACCAAATTTAACACACCTGCTCCCCAATAACACCTGATACCTTGTATCACTAATGAGTCACATGACACTGGGGAGGGGAAATGGCTAATTGGGCACAATTTGGCCATTTTCACTTAGGGGTGTACTTACTTTTGTTGCCAGCGGTTTAGACATTAATGGCTGTCTATTCAGTTATTTTGAGGGCACAATAAATACTTTGAATTGTTTCAAAGTGTATCTTCAGTGTTTTCCCATGAAAATATATAATAAAATATTTACAAAAATGTGGGGGTGTGCTCACTTTTGTGAGATACTGTATGTCTATAATTGTGAAGCTGTTTAGTTAAAATTTTTATAGACCTTATGTAGATAATTTGAAGCTATAAGCATGACCTTCTGGGCTTTCCTCACTAGTATTTTCCTGACATAAAGCGGTTCATGGAATAAATTATAGTCTTCATAAAATTCTATAATAAGCATGCTACAATAAGTGCAATATGTCTGTTGTGGTAAATTGCTAGTCATTGCAATCGATTTTGATATCATTGTATTAATTTTCATTAAATGGGTTGCTTGAGTTATATAAAAATTTGAGCAACCACTGTAAGTGACCTAAAAAATCTAATTAATGTTCACCTGTGTTCTTGCGTTTCTTCAAACGAGTGAGTATCCATTTGTTATTTTAGTTAGCTTACAGAGGTTGCCTGAGTTTTTATATATCTTGGAAAACCCCTTTAATGCATTCAATACAGTATATATTAATTATCCTACTTATTCCCTACACGAAGGGTCATATTTGTATGAACAGTGCAATGTGTATTATTTTTTATGTAACCAAGCAAACTGGCATTACATTTTTCTATAGAGAATTTTTTTTTTATATTTATTTTTTATATTTATACAGTGTATTCAGGATTAGGAAGTCTTAAGACCCTTTCACATTTTTTATGGTGCTAAAATAAAAATCAAGTTTTCCCTCATCAATCTGCCCTCAATACCTCATAATAAAAAAGTGAAAACATAATTTTAAAAATGTTTGCAAATGTGTTAACCCCTTTACAACTTCCGCAGTACATGCACAGTGGAAGTTGTCACTTTAAAGTTGACGCCCAATTACAAGTGCTGTGGATGCCATAGCCACAGAATTTCTGCTGTTTCAAACAGCAGAGGCCCAGGGCTAATGTCTGTGATCAGTCACAAGGATGATCTCAGACATTTAACCCCTAAGATGCCATTGTCAAATGTGACAACAGCATCTGAGCGGTGAAAATGCAAGAGCCACGTACTTCCATGCCCCTAACAGCCTCCTCCAGCTGAGATCAGGGAAGCTGTTATGTTAGTGATAGCCGAGAGCCTGCTTGAGGTTTCGATATATATCACTGGTAGAGGAGCAAATTTTTCAAAAATTCAATTCTCAGAAAAATTTGCTTTGATCCAGTGGCGTACACACAATCCTTGGGGCCCCGGTGCAAAATTGATCCATGGGGCCCCCTCCCCATCCATCCCCCAACCCGCCGCCGACCCTCCCAACCTGCCTCCACCCCCCCACTACCTCCCCTACCATTCACCCAACATGCCTCCCAATAGTACCGCTTTGTGCGGGACAGGCTGATTTTGGAAGGCAATCCTGCTGTACTGCCATCTGTGAAGGACACTGTTATGGGGGATCTGTGGATGACACACTGTTATGGGGAATCTGTGGATGACACACTGTTATGGGGGATCTGTGGATGACACTGTTATGGGGATCTGTGGATGACACACTGTTATGGGGGATCTGTGGAGGGCACTTATGGGGGATCTGTGGAGGGCACTTATGGGGGATTTGTGGAGGGCACTTATGGGGGATCTGTGGAGGGCACTTATGGGGGATCTGTGGAGGGCACTTATGGGGGATCTGTGGAGGGCAATTATGGGGGATCTGTGGAGGGTACTTATGGGGGATCTGTGTATCTGTCCCAGGGACGTTCAGGGCAGTAGTGCAAATTTGACACTCTACCCAAATTGTACTCTATATTCTCCTGCACTATTTTTCTATGGGTGAATTACTCACCATCACACCACTGTGAGGGGAGGTGTATTTCACATATATGTATATTTTTTTTGTTTTTGGTATGTGTGTAGATTAGTCCCGGTATCCTGCTAGGATCTATTCTATCTGTCACCTGCCATAGGGTCCTTTAGGGAACAGCAGGAGGCACGAGATACGGGATCGCCCTTATCAGGGCGGCTATTCCGTTTGCAGGCAGGGCCACTTTAATAGGGCAAGTATAGGGATACTGTCCCATTCAAGCCACTATAATTACACCAGGCTGCTTATCCTGCTACCAAGGACACTAGTGGCACACAGGTTCATGTCTTATTTCTGTTTATCTTTATTTTCATATCTAAAGGGTCCATTATATTAATTTTGACTATTAAAAGTTACGTTTTAGAATTAATGGTTATTCTGTGAAATTCTGTCTATATACTGACCTAATTCTATTATATATCCCTTGAACAGGGTCATGTTCATTCTGTGAAACCCAGTCTTAAAAAAGCTTGATCAGTCGAAAAAATGCATTGAAATGCCGGATCTGTCTTTCCTGTGTCATCCGGCGAAAACAGATCTGGCATTTATTTTTTCACCTTTTCTTCAGTCTGCGCATGCGCATACCGGAAGGACGGATCCAGCATTCTGGTATTCTGAATGCAAAACGCAAGTGTGGAAGTACCCTAAACTAAGTATGCTGACATGGAGAGCGGCGCCCAGGGATCTCCCTGCACTTACTATTATACCTGTGCGCCGCTCCGTTCTCCCGATATAGGCTCTGGTATCTTCAGATTTTTGGCTCAACTGGGAGGAGCCTGCTCTTGTTCTCCTGAGCGTCTCCATTTCCCAGGCTGGAGTGCTGGCCAATCGCAGCGCTCAGCTCATAGCCTGAGAGTTTTTTTTCTCCCAGGCTATGAGCTGAGTGCTGCGATTGTCTCTTGGCAATCACTTTGGTGATTGATTGCTGACGGAATGACTGAAGAGCAGTAGGAGCAGGAGCATATGACAGACTGCTCCCTTTGGCTAAGGTGGTGGTGCCTTGACTGGCTGAAACCGAGTGCGAGCCACTGGGTGATACAGCGGTAGCTGCGGCAGACTGGACCACCACATCGGAGCCACGGTTCTCCCAGGCCACTGCATGGCGACGCTGCATATGTTGACACAGGGCCGTAGTGCCAACATTGGCACCCTGACCACTCTTCACCTTCTGCCCACATATTCTACATGTTGCCACGTTAAACTCTGGCAGCTTAATAAAAAACTGCCAAATTGCCAAGTAGGTGATTTTCTGCCCCAACAGTCCGCACTGAATGACTGCTACTGCTGCTGCCTCCGTGAACCCCTGCACCACTACTTACCAGGCAGGTAGGCTGCTGCGAAGCAGGTGGTCTACCCCGGGCACATTTGGCTCCCGACTTGCAACTGCTGCCACCCTGCTGACTCCCAGCCATGCTACCACCTTACTGGCTCAGCCCCTGCCTCACAGGCAAGCTGCCACCCTCTTCTCATGATGATGATGAAACCCCTTCTGCACCCAGCTCCCAAATGCGATTGGCTTTATCATCATCAAGTAGTGTCTGCACATTACTGATGTCCTCCTCAATGTTCTCTGGGTCAGGAGCCTGACCGCTCAAAACACAAGCGCCACTTTCCTCATCACTACTTGCCCGCCTAGCGGAGGAAGCGGCAGATGTCTCTTCCAGATCTTGGCTAGGCAGTAGCTGCTGACTGTCCTCTAGTACGGTAGCTCTTCCTCGCTGAAAAGTGGAGCTGAGCCCACAGCATATAGTACTTCTCGTGGTGAGGAAACAGAAAAGGAAAGAGGCAGGTTGAGGACAGGTGAGGGCACAGGGCCTGCTCCCGTTCCATGCCAACTAATTGTTGTGTCTGACGAACCCACCAGCTGTTGGCTGGGGGTGTCTAATGTCACTTGGGATGACGTGGATGACCGAACTAACCAATCAAGAACCGCTGGGTTGCTAGTCAAGACACGACCGCTAGATGACACCGGGAGTTTAGGCCTCTCGCTGCGACTCCTGCTGCAATGCCCCCTTACTCTGCTGCAACCTGTGCTTGCGCCCGAAACATTCAGGCCTCTGCCACTCCTCTGTGCATGGCCTGGCACTTCCCTGCCTTACATACTTGTAGCTCAACTACACAAATTAAACAGAAATTAAAACACCCCTAAAAGCGACATACAATTTTTATTTTGGTACTAAAATAGTCCACTAAACACTTTCACCACAATTAACAGCAGAAATGCATTGAGAATATATTTTTCTAGTAGTACTGAAATATGCCCCTATACATTTTGACCAGAAAAAAACTTAAAGAGTGAAGTGTGTATATATATTTCTGGAAGTACTGAAATACGCCCCTATTCGCTTTCACCAGAAATAACTGCAGAAGTGAAATATGTATATATTTTTCTTGCACTGAACTACGCCCTCCAGAAATCGCCAGAAATAACTGCAACAGTGCAGTGCATATATAGTTTTCTTTTTTTACTGTAATACGCCCCTTAACGCTTTAAACAGAAATAACTGCAGAAGTGAAATGCGTATATATTTTTCTTGTTGGACTGAAACACGTCCCTATGCACTTTCACCAGAAATAACTACAATAGTGCAGTGCGTATATATATTTTTCTTTTTTTACTGTAATACGCCCCTATATGCATTCACCAAAAATAATTGCAAAGGTGCAGTGCAAATATATTTTTCTTGTTGAACTGAAATATTCCACTAAACGCTTTGACTAGAAATCAATCAGAGAGTGAAGTGCGTATATATTTTTCTTTTTTTAATGAAGTACCCCCCTATACGCTTTCAACAGAAATAACTGCAGAAGTGAAATGCGCATATATTTTTCTTGTTGGACTGAAATACACCACTATATGCTTTCACCAGAAATAACTGCAACAGTGCAGTGCATAAATATTTTTCTTTTTTTTAATGAAGTACACCCCTATACGCTTTCGCCAGAAATAACGGCAGCAGTACAGTGCATATATATTTTTCTTATTTTATTGTAATATACCCCTATACTCTTTAAACAGAAATAACTGCAACAGTGCAGTGTGTATATATATATATTTTTTTAATGAAGTGCGTCCCTATACGCTTTTAACAGAAATAACTGCAGAAGTGAAATGCATATATATTTTTCTTGTTGGACTGAAATACGCCCCTATACGTTTTCACCAGAAATAATTGCAACAGTGCAGTGCATATATATATATATATATTTTTTTTTTTTTACTGTAATACGCCCCTATATGCTTTCAACAGAAATAACTGCACAAGTGAAATGCATATATATTTTTCTTCTCGTACTGAATAAGATACTAAGATATAAGCCACTAAAGGCTTTTCAACATATCACTTGCAGCCCAATAACAAAAAGCTGGAATGACAGAGCTGTCTAATGACTATTTGGATCAAATATAAATTAACCATGGGAGTATAATGGTCACTAATGATAACCAAAAAAATGGGTACCCAATTGTTAATACAAAAAATGAACAGAACTGGTGGGTAACCTCAAATAAGACTTAACTTTTAATACAACATTAAAAATACTTAAAAGGAGGTGAAAAGGTCGCTCGGCACAGTACAAGACACTTATTACAAATTACTCAATGGTGAAAAAGTTCAAAATTGCTATATGTAGGGCCAGCAAACCTGAACGGGAGCAAAGGAGTGGGAGGGGAAAGGGAGACTGGGTCTCTTTCTTCTATTGATCCCTCCCTATATGTCTACACCTCCTAAATTGTCCCTAGGTGTCCCTACGCTGAGCCATGTTACTGCCCAGTTTCGTCAGAGAAGGGAGCAAGTGAGGGAACTATGTTGGCACACCAAGGGATATACTATAAATGAGCCCACAATAGCAAACAAAATAGTTATATCCCAAAAACACACTGCCTGACCCATTTCATTGGCCTAGAGAAACTTCATCAGGGGACTTGAATAGATGAAGTACAGCAATACAAAGTAGTCAATACATGAAGTGCACAAAGCAAAATAATCAATAGATACAGAGCAAACAGCAGCCAAAACTTAGCTTAGCAGCAGCGGCAGAGACTCCATCTGATCAAACTAATAGAGTGTTTTGTCGTAGCACAACCCTCTAGTTTCTTTGAAGCTGATAGTTATCCAGCCGGGCTTGTGGCAGCAGCATGTGAAACTGTGGATTTCCAATCCCTCCCTATTTGGAATTTCTTTCCAGCTCTCCAAAGACAAGTTATGTGAATTGAAAAATAGAAATGTTATGGCTCTGGGAAGGCAGAGAGTGAAAAATGAAAATTGAAAAATTAAAAATTGCAGGGTTCTCTGGTGGTTAAAGGAAAAGCTAAAATTTGCATGGACATAAGTATTCAGAACCTTTGCTGTAACACTTGAAACTTAGCTTTGGATGCATCCCATTCATTTTTATCATCTTTGAGATGTTTCTACGCCTTGATTAGCATCCACCTGTGGTAAATTCAATTGTTTGAACATGATTTGGAAAAGCACACCCCTGTATATATAATCTCTCACAGCTTACAATGCTTATCCAAGCAAAAAACAAGCCATCGAGAAGAATGAACTGCGTGTAGAGCTCAAAGACAGGATTGTGTGGAAACATAGATCTTGAGAAATGTATAAAAACACTTTTCTGCTGCACTAAAAAATCTCAATTGCACAGAGGCCTCCCTAATTTGTTAATGGAAGAAAATAGAGGATTCTAAAAGGGAAGAAAGGAAGGGGATGATAAAAGACCCTGGTAAGAAAGATGACTAAGAAACAAATGACCACTCTGACTGAGCTCCAAAAATTCTGTATGTAGATGGCAAAATCTTTGAGAAGGTCAACCATCACTGCAGCATTTCAACAATCTGAGATTGTCCAGAAAGTAGCTTTTCCTCAATCAAAGACTCATGAAAGCTTGTAAGAAGCTATAAGGACTTTCAGACTGGGAGAAACAAAATTTTCTGGTCTGATGAAACCAAGAATGAACTTTTTAGACTCAATGATAAGCGCTATGCCTGGAGAAAACCAGACACTGTCCAATACCAGCCCGACAGTGAAGCATGGTGGTGGCAGCATCATACTGTGGGGCTGTTTTTCAGCATCTGGGACAGAGAGACTGGTCAGAGTTGAGGAAAACCTAAATGAAACAAAGTACAGAGATATTCTTAATGAAAACCTGATTCATATTCTCTGGACCTCCAACTGAAAGTAGCCCAGACAGAGCCCTTTCTGAAGAGACCTGAAAATGTCTGTCCACTAACGGTCCCCATCCAACCGGACAGAGCTTAAGAGGATCTGCAGAGAAGATTGGCAGAAAATCCCCAATTTCAGAAGTGCAAATCTTGAGGCATCATATCCAAGAAGAATAGAGGCTTTAATTGCTGCCAAAGATGTTTCAACTAAGTGCTGAGTAAAGCGTCTGAATACTTATTCAATATGCAATATTAAAATTTTTCCTTTTCAATATATTAGCAAATATTTAACCCTTTCCTGACCAGTATGGCACTGACTTGGTATTAAACCCCTTAGTGACCACTTAGATGCTTGTTTATGGCGGTCACTAAGGGGCATTAGGCTGGGATGCCACATTTGTTTAAGGTGGCTCTGTCTAAACACTGCACGTCTCCACCATGCAGTGGGGAGAAGAGCCCTGGCTCTTACATGAGATCACCGCCCCTGCTCTGACAGCCCTGACTGGCAGGAGTGCCAATCAGGCTGTTTAACACTTTACATGTCGCCTGCCTCATGTAAATTGCTGACAGAGGAAGCGAACTCTCTCTGTCTCCCATCAGCACCCTGCAAATGCAATTGGGGGTGCCGATGCATGTAAAGGGTGGTCTGATATGGGCCCCAAAGCAGCCTTGACTATTTTACAGCAGACTATGCCTCTCTGACGCAGCCTGCTGGTCAATGTCAATAAGGCACTAACATCAAAATGCAATGCACTATAGATATAGTGCATTGTATTTTAAAAGCAATCAAAATGTTGTCTGTTATAGTCCCCTTATGGGACTATTAAGTGGTAAAAGAAATAAAAAAAACATATATTAAATTAAAAAATTCCATTAAAAAAAAAAAAAATTTCCATTGAAAATAAGCTTTTGAATGTAAAAAATTGCCAAAAAAATCCCCCATATGTCCTGCAAAAAACAAGAGAGGCAGGGAGTGCAAAACAAAAACCAAAGAACAAAAAAAAAAAAAAGACTCCGGTGTAGAAGGGGTAAAAACATTCTGTTTTCACTTTGTCATCATGGGGTATTGAGAAAAGAATGACAGGGAAAAACTTTAACTTTTTTTTATTTTAGCACAATGCTGTAAGATAACAAAATATGAAAAAAGTGAAAGAGTCTAAACACTTTCTGAAAGCACTTTAGGTGCACAAAACATAAATAATAGATGCTATGCCATGCATTTCACTTTTTTGGAGGAATTCGCACTAAAATTGTACCATATTTTGCTTATTAAATCTCCATCACTATTGTTCGGTTTGGTAAAGTAATAATGAAAGAAGATGGGTTCACATCATCATCATTTTGTCACTGTATGCAAATTACTTGGAGTTTGTAATATTTGCATTTTTTAACCTTTTAAGGTAAATTAAAAGATTAATGTATGAGTAGAAGAACAAATCCCATTACACAGGTTGCAAATTCTAATTCTGTGCTATTCAGAAGAGCTTGAGACGAAAAAAAAATGAAAAATTGATTTGCACAATAGTATATAGTGCTCTAAATTTATTATTAACTGTAATCCTCCGAGAGACTGTGATGGGTCAGAAATTTTGGAAAAACCTGACAAGCTTGGAATAGAAAAGTAAATTGAAAGCAGTCATTTTGATTCATTCACCTGTTCTAGCAGAAATATCAATACGTCTTTTAAGGCCTCTCCTGGAAACTGCTCTGCCTATACACTATTGTATGCTAAATACAGAAAATCCAGATTTATTTGTATCACATAGGTATTTTCTTGTTGAAATAATTTTTTTTTTTATATTAAAATAGTAAAACATCCTGTGAATCTTGGCACAATTTTTTTCCCACTATTATTCATTATGAGATTGGAATTACATGGAGCCATAATTTGGGAATGTGCATGAGGTGCAACGGGTGTTCTAGTTGTAGCAAGTTACCCCTATGTAGTGATGGCGAGCCTTTTATAGACCGAGTGCCTAAACTGCAACCCAAAACCCACTTATTTATTGCATAGTGCCAACGCGGCAATTTACCATGAATACTACAGTCCAATATAGTATATCTTCCATGTACTTTATCATTTAGCTATATTAGCCTGCCTGCATTCAATGTGCTGCCTGTGCTGTTCATAGCGCCCTGCACTGATGAATGGCAGGAAAAGTCTAAGGCATATTGGTACACCATAGACTTTCCCACAGAAAGGGCTCAGAGTGCCACCTCTGCCCTATCCAGTGCATATACTCAACCTGCTACTCCATTCATTTCAGGGGGAACCCACCCAATACAAGATCCCCGTGTTCATATTAAATATACACTAAATGATCGTCAAATTATTGTATGTAGAGTGAAAATTACTTAAATGGGCTATGCATTATCATAGAAAGCAGTATACTTTTTTGCATTTCACTAGCTTTGATTCTATAGATGACATTCACAAGATTTTGATTTATTACATTTTCTGATGTGCAGTGCCTAGTCTCAAATCAAGGTCCTCGAGACACAGTATGAATAAGAATTTCTGTGTGACTAGAAGCATATTGTGTTTTAATCAAAGGAAGGGCTAATTTATAACAATTGTTGAACTACAGGATAATTCATTTTAATAAGGATATGTTAAAGGATTGCAGGTAGTAATATGAATAATTATTTAATCATGCTATTTACCCAGAACACTTAATGTTAAATAACTTAAAACAGTACAGTGTATTTACACATAAAATAATAATACTATATATGGTAAAAATGTCCCTTACGGAACTAATGTGAATTATAGTTACTTTATAGTGTTGATTGCGAATATTCTAATCACAATTTTTGATCACGGATATTGGCACTTCGAGAATTCGCGAATATCTAGAATATAGTGCTATATCTTTGTAATCACAAATATTCTAGATTTTTTGCATCAGTACCCATGATCTCTCACTGCTTCTTGCTTGTGGGCCAATGAGAAGGTTGCAATATCTTCAACTTTAGGGGTAATGTCGATCGCAAATTTTCATATTGCCGATTTTCGCATTCAAGAAAATAATGAGTGGAGATCAAGAATTCTCGAATTTGCGAATATATGACGAATGTTCTTTCAAATATTTATGAAATATCGCAAATTTGAATATTGCCCCTGCCGCTCATCACTGATATTTTATAAAAACAACATTGCCACATACATTCTATTATTCCTAACATTAATTGTGTTTATGTACTGAGTGCATATATTGGTTACTGAATTGTGAATATGCTTTTTGTCATTTAATCTGTAACTGCTTTTATATATACCATAGAAATATGCACTAAAAATGCGCCACATCCACAGTAGTGTTTTCAGTCTAGTTTTTGTACAATTCATGACTACAGGGAAGAACCATTTAGAAAAACACCCAAGGTCATGATGTTTTTAAAATGTCACCAGGATCAAAAATACCAAAGGAACAACATAATCCACAATACAATATACAATGTACAGTACAGACCAAAAGTTTGGACACACCTTCTCATTCAAAGAGTTTTCTTTATTTTCATGACTATGAAAACTGTAGATTCACACTGAAGGCATCAAAACTATAAATTAACACATGTGGAATTATATACATAACAAACAAGTGTGAAACAACTGAAAATATGTCATATTCTAGGTTCTTCAAAGTAGCCACCTTTTGCTTTTATTACTGCTTTGCACACTCTTGGCATTCTGTTGATGAGCTTCAAGAGGTAGTCCCCTGAAATGATTTTCACTTCACAGGTGTGCCCTGTCAGGTTTAAAAAGTGGGATTTCTTGCCTTATAAATGGGGTTGGGACCATCAGTGGCGTTGAGGAGAAGTCAGGTGGATACACAGCTGATAGTCCTACTGAATAGACTGTTAGAATTTGTATTATGGCAAGAAAAAAGCAGCTAAGTAAAGAAAAACGAGTGGCCATCATTACTTTAAGAAATGAAGGTCAGTCAGTCAGCCGAAAAATTGGGAAAACTTTGAAATTAAGGGCTATTTGACCATGAAGGAGAGTGAAGGGGTGCTGCGCCAGATGAACCCAATCGAGATGGTTTGGGGTGAGCTGGACCGCAGAGTGAAGGCAAAAGGGCCAACAAGTGCTAAGCATCTCTGGGAACTCCTTCAAGACTGTTGGAAGACCATTTCAGGGGACTACCTCTTGAAGCTCATCAAGAGAATGCCAAGAGTGTGCAAAGCAGTAATCAAAGCAAAAGGTGGCTACTTTGAAGAACCTAGAATATGACATATTTTCAGTTGTTTCACACTTGTTTGTTATGTATATAATTCCACATGTGTTAATTCATAGTTTTGATGCCTTCATAGTCATGAAAATAAAGAAAACTCTTTGAATGAGAAGGTGTGTCCAAACTTTTGGTCTGTACTGTAAGTGGAAAAGTTAATATTCCATATTGCAATGACAGCAAAACTGATGTAAATGCTGTCCAAAAAATCATATGATAATATAAATAAAAATATTATTAGGTTTATTATAAACCAACCATAGTAGAGATAGCAACACATTATTTTCCGTGATGTTCTTATAGATTCAGATTTTTATTTTATTTTTTTAGCTTACAGGCAGCAACAATTCAATGACCAAATATATGTGTAATTGTAGGAAATAGTTTTTTACATTTTATAAAAGACCCCCTGTAAGTATAAAGGTCATAACTCAGTCAGGCACACAATAGATAAAGAACAGTTGATCCCTGTGGTAATATTATTTTAATGTACACTGCGTGCAGAATTTTTAGGCAAATGAGTATTTTGACCACATCATCCTCTTTATGCATGTTGTCTTACTCCAAGCTGTATAGGCTCGAAAGCCTACTACCAATTAAGCATATTAGGTGATGTGCATCTCTGTAATGAGAAGGGGTGTGGTCTAATGACATCAACACCCTATATTGGGTGTGCATAATTATTAGGCAACTTCCTTTCCTTTGGCAAAATGGGTCAAAAGAAGGACTTGACAGGCTCCGAAAAGTCAAAAATAGTGAGATATCTTGCAGAGGGATGCAGCACTCTTAAAATTGCAAAGCTTCTGAAGCGTGATCATCGAACATTCAAGCGTTTCATTCAAAATAGTCAACAGGGTCGCAAGAAGCATGTGGAAAAACCAAGGCGCAAAATAACTGCCCATGAACTGAGAAAAGTCAAGCGTGCAGCTGCCAAGATGCCACTTGCCACCAGTTTGGCCATATTTCAGAGCTGCAACATCACTGGAGTGCCCAAAAGCACAAGGTGTGCAATACTCAGAGACATGGCCAAGGTAAGAAAGGCTGAAAGACGACCACCACTGAACAAGACACACAAGCTGAAACGTCAAGACTGGGCCAAGAAATATCTCAAGACTAATTTTTCTAAGGTTTTATGGACTGATGAAATGAGAGTGAGTCTTGATGGGCCAGATGGATGGGCCCGTGGCTGGATTGGTAAAGGGCAGAGAGCTCCAGTCCGACTCAGACGCCAGCAAGGTGGAGGTGGAGTACTGGTTTGGGCTGGTATCATCAAAGATGAGCTTGTGGGGCCTTTTCGGGTTGAGGATGGAGTCAAGCTCAACTCCCAGTCCTACTGCCAGTTTCTGGAAGACACCTTCTTCAAGCAGTGGTACAGGAAGAAGTCTGCATCCTTCAAGAAAAACATGATTTTCATGCAGGACAATGCTCCATCACACGCGTCCAAGTACTCCACAGCGTGGCTGGCAAGAAAGGGTATAAAAGAAGAAAATCTAATGACATGGCCTCCTTGTTCACCTGATCTGAACCCCATTGAGAACCTGTGGTCCATCATCAAATGTGAGATTTACAAGGAGGGAAAACAGTACACCTCTCTGAACAGTGTCTGGGAGGCTGTGGTTGCTGCTGCAAGCAATGATGATGGTGAACAGATCAAAACACTGACAGAATCCATGGATGGCAGGCTTTTGAGTGTCCTTGCAAAGAAAGGTGGCTATATTGGTCACTGATTTGTTTTTGTTTTGTTTTTGAATGTCAGAAATGTATATTTGTGAATGTTGAGATGTTATATTGGTTTCACTGGTAAAAATAAATAATTGAAATGGGTATATATTTGTTTTTTGTTAAGTTGCCTAATAATTATGCACAGTAATAGTCACCTGCACACACAGATATCCCCCTAAAATTACTAAAACTAAAAACAAACTAAAACCTACTTCCAAAAATATTCAGCTTTGATATTAATGAGTTTTTTGGGTTCATTGAGAACATGGTTGTTGTTCAATAATAAAATTAATCCTCAAAAATACAACTTGCCTAATAATTCTGCACTCCCTGTATATTATTGATCTGATCCTGTTACACATCACCTCTCCATCCCATGTGATATCTGTAGTATACATTTATCATATGACTTTTCACCTCTGCTCTTGTTAATAGATAGTTTTTTGTGGAAAATAAGGTAAAACCTAGGGCGACATTTATAATTTGCGGTTGCTTTTGTGTCAGTTTTAAGTCTGTCTCTGCTTTGTGTGCCTTCACCAAATTTAGGAAATAAAGTACCTTAACAATATATTTGGCGTGAGTGCAATGTGGTTTACTCCTATTATGTGTAAAAGTAGACCATGGGGTTTGCTGGTGTAGCAACTGTTTTTGGGGACTTTTGCAAAAGTCGCACATAGTAAATGAGCCATAATCCAGGTTTAATCTCATTTTTATCTGTTAAACATAGACCACTTTGAAAAGTGATGAGGAAGACCAAATGTCACAGAAAACATCATCACGTGCAACATTTTTACACAAAAAAAACCCTGACATATCTGATTTAATAAAAAAAAAAACGCCTCCACTGATCATGGGCATAACAGGATTTTTAATTAACGCGACACGTATTATGTTCCAATTATTATTATATATATATTTTTTTTCTTTAGTTTTCCAAAGACCGAGAATTATTACTGGTGGAATAATTTATCATTAATTTAAATGCATGTTCGGTAAAACCCATAGAGATGCACCCAATTAGAAGGTCTACAAAATATAGTCTTATTTACTGTAACTTTTAATATCAATCAGATTTGGATCTGGAGATGTGTGAGATAAAATAGTCACAATGGAATCATACTACATCTTCTTTCACTCCACAACGTTTCACCCTATAAGACGCACATAGGTTTTAGAGGAGGACAATATGGAAAAAAATATTTTTCATTACACCTCAGGTCAGACCACTAATCAGAACCCCAATGTTAATAAGACCTCCCTGAGATCAGACGTCAGCTCAGACCCCAAAGTAAATGACCCCCTCAATCAGACCTCAGATAAGAGCCCCATGCCTCTCATCATCCCCATTATCATCCATGATGCCTCTCATCATCCCCATTATCATCCATGATGCCTCTCATCATCCATGATGCCTCTCATATCCCCCATTATGATTCTCATCACCCCATTGCCTCAGATCAGCCCCAAGTTTCATAAAATAAAAAAGCACTTACCTCTCCGGCTCCTGGATGCCGCTGCTCCTCACCACCCGCGCTCTGTGTTCCTCCTGCTGTCGGCTGTGCTGTGAACTAGCGTGCACAGCGTGACGTCACAGAGCGCCTCACACTGTGCGCAGCCCTGCACAGCCTGCAACCGAGGACCAGGAAGCGGTGAGTACAGAGCCCTCACCGCTTCCTGGTCTTCACCCTCCTGCCTATTTTTGCTACGGGCAACGAAAATGCTATCGCACTGTACATGTGAGCCCGCACCTGGAAGAGCCAATATCAGGGGGCTAAAGAGCCGCATGTGGCTCTAGAGCCACAGTTTGCTGACCACTGCTCTAGAGTAAACAGTGACCTGAGATTATGATCCAACCATTAGGCCTTGCGATTGGCTGGTTTGTGTGTACTGAGGACTGTAGATAACGGCCCTGTTAATGTGTATTGTTAGATGCATTATAGTCTGAGTAAAGAGAGTGTCCTGTGGCTAGGCCATACAAATATGTTTCTGACCCTCTTGCAAGCTGCATGGTAAATCAAGAATAGTTGACTGCTACAGTATCTCAAATATATAAAAAGGCATAGCTATAGGGGTGAAGAAGCAGCAATGCCACCAAGGCCCTGGGGCCTGAGAGAGCCCATAATTCTCTGTATTATATGAGAAGGTAACATTATTATATTGTTCATGGAACATGGTATTTTTCAAGCCCTAAATGGTTCGTACCTGTACATAGGTTAGCAGAGTTTAGAGTTTAAAAGTTTAGTACTGGTTTCCATTTACATGTTTTGATGATGTAATGAATTATCAACTATACTTCTTGTGATATTTTGCATAATTATTATTTATTTTTTATTAAAGTGCCATTTAGTTCATGGTGCTGTACATATAAAATGGGGTGCACATGCAAGCAAAACAAGACAAGAGCTATATCTCATCATAAAACATGCCATATAGGAGCTTCTAACATCTCTAGTTGCAATGTGTAGTCTTCTGAGAAGATGTGGTGACATTGTATTAGATTGTTTTACTGGAAAAATCTTTTACTGTAGTATGAATGTGATGAGATAGCCTGAAGGCAAATTGATTGCATTGACTTTTAGATATTTTAGCATCTGAATACCATCATTTTATGATATTTTCGGTAAGATTTACCTGTGAGCCCACAGAAAGCCAACTAAAGCCTGTCATGATGCTAAAGGATTACAGAATTAATCTAGTATCCTCAGTCTATTTACACTCCAAATGTCAAAAGGTGATTCTAGCTTAAAATGAATACTACTGTCATACTAAAAAAAAACATCATCAACTAGACCTAATAGAGGGCACACCCAAAGACATAAACAACCTACAATATAGGCTAGTGCTAACGCCCAGAAAAAGACTAAGGCCGAGTTCACACGAACGTGTGTGACCCGTGCCTGTGCTGCGGCCCGCAAATAGCGGGCCGCAATGCACGATCGCCGGCCGTAGGTCAGCCGCATCGGATCGCGGACCCATTCACTTTAATGGGTCCGCGATCCGGCCGTTCCTCAAAAAGATATGACTTGTTCTATCTTTTAGCGGAACGGAAGTACGGGACGTAACCCCACGGAGGCACTCCGTAGTGCTTCCGAGGGGTCCCGTCCCGTGCGGCCGTTCCGCGATTCCGGATTTGCGGACCCATTGAAGTGAATGGGTCCGCATCCGTGATGCGGAATTCACACGGAACTGTGGCCGTGTATTGCGGCCCGCGATTTGCGGGCCGCAATACGGCCACAGATCACACACGTTCGTGTGAACTTAGCCTAAGGTGTATTTTATTATCAGTATTTATACTTTAATGAATACAATTAAAATACAAGAGATAAAATGCGAGGAGTCCACACAAATGTAGGGAAACAAAATTCATGAGGGACAAACTCAGAGCGGACTATATCATTAAAAAAAAAAGTGTAAATGCTAGGCATATAATGGCAGAAAGGGGTTAATTCACAGACTATAGGCTCACAATTAACCCATTCCAGCAAAAGCCAGTTTGGACCAAATGCCAAAGCCCCATTTTTCAAATGTGACATGTCTCACTTTATCTGGTAATAATTCTAGAATTCTTCTACTGATCCAGGCGATTCTAAGACTGTTTTCTCCTGACAAATCATACTTCATGTTAGTGGTGAATTTGAGTTTATATGTTTGTATGAAAAAAATAAAAAATTAACAGAAAATTTGCAATTTTCTAAATTTGATTATTATTTTTTTATTTCAAGACAAATGGTTCCTCACAAAATTGTTATTAATTATTATTTCCTATATCTATTTATGTTGGCATCATTTAGAAAATTTCATTTTATATTTTTAAGGACGTTAGATGGCTTAAAATTTTAGAAGCAATTTTTGATATTTTTAAGAAAGTTTTCAAAACCTTGTTTTGAAGGACCAATTCAGTTCAGAAGTGACTTTAAGCGGCTTACGTGATTGAAACCACCCAAAAATGACCGCATTTTAGAAACTACACCCCTCGATTTATTCAAAACTGATTTTACAAACTTTGTTAAAGCAATGGAGGTGAAATTTTAGAAAATTTCATTTTTTGTGTGCAGATTTTCCATTTTAATCCATTTTTCCTGTAACACATCAGGGGCTAACAGCAAAACAAACTTCAATATGTATTATGCTGATTCTACAGTTTATATAAACACCCTAAATGTGGTCGTAAATCTCTTCATGGGCACACGGTAGAGCTAAGAAAGAAAGGAGTGCAATATTGTTTTTGGAGGGTACCCCTAGAAAGGAAACCCCAAAAAGTGACCCTATTTTGGAAACTACAGCCCTCATGGAATTGATCGGGTGGTGAAGTGAATCCTTTGATCCTAAAAGCATTTCAGAGAATTTAGAAACACTTGTCTGTGAAAATGAAAAATTACATTTTATTTCCAATACAATGTTGCTTTAGCCTTGATTTTTTTTTCCCCAAGGCATAACAGGAGAAAATATACCCCAAAGTGTTTTTTTCCTGAATACGGCAAAACCCCCATATGTGGTCATAAACTGCTAATTAGGACATGGCAGCATCAAGAAGAGAAGGAGAGGCATCGGGATTTTCTAACTTGAAATTTGCTGAAATTGTTTTTAGAGGGGCATAACAGTTTTTTAAATTTTTCTCACCAATGTACCTTTGAGAGGGCTTCTTTTTTGTGGGACGAACTGCCATTTTTATTGATGTACTTTTGGAGTACATATTTTTTTGATCACTTTTTATACCATTTTATGGCAGGTGGGCAAACATTGCAATTCGGCTAGTGTTTTTTTTTTTTTTTTTTTTCATGCAGTACATATGATAATTTTATTCTGTGACTACCAACGTTATATTTTTTTTTAATGTTTTACTACTTTCTCATCATAAAATTACTTTTGTATTAAAAATAAATATTATTTTACATTGTCACATACTAACATCCATAACATTTTTATTTTTTCACCAATGTACCATATTTTTTGTTTCATAAGACACACTTTCCCTCCCCCCCCAAAAGTGGGGGGAAATGGCTATGCGTCTTATAAAGCGAATACTAGTGAGCGCTTCCATTATGGAAGCACTCACTAGTATGCATTAGGTGCCGGGAGTGGGGAGTGAAGCGCTGCAAGCTCTTCCGGTACTCACCCTCCCTGGTCTTACTTTCTGGGGCCGGTGCTGCACTGTCCTGACTCCGTATAGCGTCAGGACAGAGTGCACACACTATGACCGGAACGCTGTATGCATCGCAGGCTAGAGAAGACATGGGTGGGCTGCTGGAGATGGAGAGGAGCCGTGGTGCAGGAGAGGTAAGAGGAGTATTTTATTTTATTCTGATCTGAGGTCTGATGGTCTGGCAAGGAACTCTGGGGGGTCTGACAATGAGGATTGAACTGAGGTCTGATGGGGGTCTCACATTGAGGGCTGATCTGAGATCTGATGGGGGTCTCACATTAAGGGCTGATCTGAAGTCTGATGGGGGTCTCACATTGAGGGCTGATCTGAGGTCGATGGGGGTCTGAACTAAAGGGCTGATCCGAGGTCTGATGGGGATCTGACACTGAAAGCTGATGGGGTTCTGATATGGGGGTCTGATGTGATGTCCTGTTAATTATGTGGGTCTGATCTGAGGATCTAATATATGGTCTGAGGAAAAATATATTTTTCTTATTTTCCTCCTCTAAAACTTGGGGTGCGTCTTATCATTGGGTGCGTCTTACAAAGCGAAAAATACGGTAACTGTGTGGGGGATTGTTTTTTGCTGGATAAACTATAGTTTTTATTGAAATCATAATGGGATACACATGAAGTTTTCATCGCTTTTTATTTTATAGATCAAGTCGTTACAGACGTAGCATCGCCAATTATTGTGTAGTTTATTGTTATTATTAAAGAGAAAATGCTATTTATTTTATGTATTATTTTACTTATTTATTTATTTATTTAAATTTAATTAATAACTTTTCCTTTTTTATTTTTACGCATTTTTTTTCTCAAGTCCCTCTTGGATCTTCAAGATCTAGTGTGGCTAATTGCTGTACATTTCACTGCTATAACCTTCTATTGCAATGCACTGTACTGTCAGTATTACACTGACACTGAGGGTTTGATCAGGCTTAGATACATGGCAAGCTTGGACGCCTTTCTAAGGTGTTTGGTTGCCATGGTAACCATCTGGCCACTGTCATTACAGTGTTGAGGCCCGATGAGGGAGAGAGGGAGCCACCTCCCTCTGTTAACTCCATAGATTCCATATGTGGCTAATGACCTAGGCATCTAAAGTGGCAAGTGGCCCGAATCAGTGCCAGCACCAATTTTACCCATTTCAGCAGAGTATGAGCTGTATGTTCCAGCTGACACTCTCTGCTGATGGTGGCGGCTCTGTTCCTGAGCTGCAGCCATTGCATACAATACTGGGGAACACACAGTAGCATCAGGGGCACAGAGGGCATTGGGAACACAGGAGCACAGGAGGGATCAGAGGCACAAGGGACATTGGGGGCACAAAGAGGACCATGGCTGATTTCAGGCTCTGATCTCCACAGTGTAGATCAGAGCCTGAGATCGGCATTTTACATTGCCTAAGCTCCAATTGGTTAGTCTGCACAGAAAAAACAATCAGAGCAATTTCTGGCAAGGGATCAGTCTGATTGGTCCCTTGCTGGCTTCTCCAAAGTTTCTGGTCTCGGTAGAGACTTCGGGGCTGGCATACTTTATAGTGTCAGAATAACTGTACGTCCTATTGCAGTAAATTCCCTGCAATCTAGAGGTACATTTATGTCCAAATGCAGCAAGGGGTTCATTTTACATAAAGAAGAGCATTTCCCTGCCTGCTTTTACACTGTGATGGATTGTTGTAGCACCCTGCTACAACAATGCCATGCAGGTAGACCACTTTACCTGGCCTCATAGATGCTGTGACCACAGCTGTCTAATGACAGCATGGTCACCGAGATCTGCGGCGCAATGCAGTGTTGGCAGATCACAATGTAATCCAACACTATTTATACATTGGGTTAGGGATAAAAGCTTACCGCCATGACATATATAGTCATGCGGCAGTAAGCAAGAAGTGAAAAATGCAACATTTTTAAATTAAGAAATTGGGTTATTTATTTATTTTTATAGACAGTTTTTTGTATTATACTTTATTGCACTTCATTTAAGTTTTTGTCACTGTAGGATATTAGGAGCTGTCATTATTTGATCACTGCTATGACTTTTTAGAATACTTAGTACAAGACCAGCAACCTCCATCACTCCAACTATTGTTAAAGTACTATTATTCCAATGTATTGTTACTGGTTAGGGTTAAACTGACAGGCAATCTACAGTATTAGCCTTTTAGCTTTGGTAAACCCAGTGACTTTTGTTCAACCCCTGCTGCCATGATAACCCAATAGAACTTTGCAATCGACTTGTTGGTTACAAACTGACTGACAGAGGGAACCACCAGCTCAGATGCCACAGTTATTTACCACTGCAAGGAGTTAAACAGCTGGAACGGATCCAGGCCATTAAAGCAGTGTGTAGGCTGTATATTATGGTAAAGACCCACCCGCTGCACTACAAAAGTTAACTAAACCGATCAGAATGCTCTCATTAGTCAGTCAATTAATTTGTTAGTTGAATTAAAATAGAAATAAACACTAACATTTCTTGATGCTACAGTATAACTAAAAGTGAGCAATTTCCCCCAAATTCATTTTGGGTTTGATTCAGTTGAATGGGCCAGCAGATTCAATTTGGTCCGAATCAAAATTGCCCTATTGCCCTGAAAAGTTATATATGACACTCTGGAGTCTATTCCAGAACTGCATCTAACCTCTTTCAAGATCTTCAAACATTAAGGGTCCATTCCCACGTCCGCAAAATAGGTTTAGGCATTTTCTATGAGAGTGCCGGCGATGTGTGGTCAGCAAAATGCGGATCACACATTGCCAGTGTCCGTGTTTTGCGGATCCGCAATACGTGATGTCCGTAAGACAGCTTTAGTGATGTCAAAGTGACAGCGACAGCGATCTGCCTATGGTTGAATAGATGCTAGCCGGTGGATGACAGTCTGCACTGTCAATTTTTTATTATTTTAAGATAGAAAACAGTCTAAAAATGATATTCTTTTTTTTGGGTGAAAGATGCCTTCTTCTCTGTCTTGTGAGCTATGAAGCAAACAGAAAACCCATTCAGCGTTCTGCCTCTTCCAAGCTCCTGAGTTAAACATGTTTATTTTCCATTTGTAATTTCAACTCCCACTTACTGAACAAAGGCCCATTCTCCCAGGCACTCATTTCATACTAGCCATATATAGTAGGTGACTTTTGACATTATTCCAACCATACGATAAGCATTTTCGAATGACCAGTGTCAATGTGCTATATAATTATAGCGCACTACATTTATAAGACCAATTAACACACTGGGAAACAATAGACAAATTTCAGCTGTAAATTCATTCCAAAGATTTTTTGTGTTTCGTTTTCTATTTATTCTAGGTGGTTTTTTTTTTAAATCTACTGTTCACAGAAACCCTTTTTAAAGAGGTCCTGTCACCTCTCCTGCAAGCTGCCGCCAATTTATTCATAAATTCTAGTAGAGATAACAAAGGAATGACACAACATAGAGTCATAAGAACATTCGCTCCAGAATTTTTATTACATGAGGAATGCAAGTAGTTACTAAAACAGACATGTCTGGAGAGGTGACAGGTCCTCTTTAAGGCCATCCGTGTTAAATCAATAGTTTTCTTGTTTACCATGGCTACTAGAGAGAAGTTTTCAAAAATTTTATTTGAGAGCTTCGCCAAATTTTAACAAGAAATTTGATTCGTTTATAATTACTTCATCACAAATCACTTTCCATTGTATGGAGTGGGCGCAATGACAGGGAACTGCGATTGTGGGTCATTTAACCCCTCAGAAGGCATGTTCAACACTGATTGCGGCATCTGTGACTTGGGGGTTTATCAGAAGTTAAAAAAATATATATACTCACCTCATCCTCTTGATTGTGGAAGAGGCAGTCCGCTATTTTTTTTACTTTAAGCCACCATTTTAGGAAAAAATTTTTAATTACTACGAAGCACAAGGGAATTCGGCTTAGTGGCAATCAAATTTTTCCTGAAATTCAGATCGAAGTCCACTTTGAATACTTTGATTCGCTCAACACTAATAGTTACAGTAGATTATGACAGTAAAATAACCTAAGCTGCAAATTACTGTATTGAGACTCTTTATCCTAAAACACAATTACAAAGTCAGTTGAAATGAAGTTAGAAGTCCTAATAAAATTAGGAGTAGTTCTAAAAATGTAGTTCTTTAACAGTAATTACCTAATTAACTATATATCATAGATGTGTTTATTGGACCTTGCAAACAAAATATATTGTTTACAATGTCAAGGGGTTAGAAAATAAATCCCAAAAGTTAAAACCCACCATCAAAGACTTCAAATGTAAACTACAGTATCTCACAAAAGTGAATCCACACCTCACATTTTTTTAAACATTTGATTCTATCTTTTCATGGGACAACACTGAAGATATGACAATTTGATGCAATGTAAAGTAGTCAGTGTACAGCTTGTATAACAGTGTGAATTTGGTGTGCCCCCAAAATAACTAATCACACAGCCATTAATGTCAAAACCGCTGGCAACAAAAGTGGTGCTAACCGTGAAAATGGCCAAATTGTGCCTTAAATGTCAATATTTTGTGTGGACACCATTATTTTTCAGCACTGCCTTAATTCTCTTGGGCATGAAGTTCACTAGAGCTTCACAGGTTGCCACTGGAATTCTGTTCCATTCCTCCATGATGACATCACGGAGCTGATAGATGTTAGAGATCTTGCACTTCTCCACCTTCCATTTGAGCATGCCCCTCAGATGCTCAATAGGGTTTAGGTCTGTAGACATTCTTAGCCAGTCCAGCATTTTTACCCTCATTTTCTTTAGCAGGACAGTGTTCATCTTGGAAGTGTATTTGGGGTTGTTATCATGTTGGAATACTGCCCTGCGGCCCTGTTTCTGAAGGGAGGGGATCATGCTCTGCTTCAGTATGTCACAGTACTTGTTGGCATTCATGGTTCCCTCAATGAACTGTAGCTCCCTACAGCTGGCAGCACTCATGCAGCCCCAAACCATGACACTCCCACCACCATGATTGACTGTACGCAAGACACACTTGTCCTTGCACTCCTCACCTGGTTGCACGCCACACACTCTCTTAACACCATCTGAAGCAAATATGTTGACTTTGGTCTCATCAGACCACAGGACACGGTTCCATGTCCTTAATCTGCTTGCCTTCAACAAACTCTTTAGAAGAGGCTTATCTCTGGAATGACAGCCATGCAGACCAATTTGATGCAGTGTGCGGCGTATGGTCTGAGCACTGAGAGGCTAACCCCCCTCCCCACCACCACCACTTTAATGTCTGCAGCAATACTGGAAGCACTCATACGTGATTTTGAAAAGACAACCTCTGGATATGATGCTGAGCACGTGATCTCAACTTCTTTGGTCGACCATGACAATGCCTGTTATGTGTGGAACATGTCTTGTTAAACCACTGTATGGTCTTGGCCACCGTGCTGCAGCTCAGTTTCATGATGTTGGCAATCTTCTTATAGCCTAGGCCATATTTATGTAGAGCAACAATTCTTTTTTCAGATCCTTAGAGAGTTTTTTGCCGTGAGGAACCATGGCTAAATTTGGCCATTTTCACTTAGGGGTGTACTCACTTTTTATTGCATGTGGTTTACAAAAATGTGATATGTGTACTCACTTTTGTGAGGTACTATATATGTATGTAAACATTTGAATTACAAGAAACATTTTCTAGAGAAAAAACAGAAAACTATATCTACTATTTCATCTAGTGATGAAAATAGCCCACACTTACAGTATTTGTGAATTTTACCTTATTAAATTTAAACTTCAAACTTGATGATTTCCACTATATTTCAAACAGTGACATGTTTTTTAATGCATGTAACCTCCTGTAACCTTTCCCTGTGTGTTTGAATGCATTTACTAGAAAGAATAAATTGAGTTTTCTGATATGTTCTGGGGGAGGTAACTCTCCTTCCTATATTCTACACATTAGATCATTAGATATCTTATCGGTTGTCTGTATACGTTGATTTCCTCACTTTCCTCTCTTCTTTTCTCCCCCACTTCTTCCCTTGTCCTATCTGTAGGCTCAATGCACAATGGGGAGATAATTATTGCATTAGAGTCAGGGCCGTCTTTAATATTGATTGGACCCTGGGCAAAAATTTACTTGGGCCCCTTGGATCCCGCCTTCCCACACCTTAGCATGCAATCACGGCCTCCACCACAACACACACAAAAAATCCACACACCTGGTAGAGTACAGTGAATGACTATAAATACTTCCAGTTCTGAAGACTCCAGCGGCTCAGGTTCAGTGCTCTGGGCAGCTGGGCTCAGGGCTGGAAGTGCGCACCGCTCTGCAGGAAGAAGACCGGGGCTCGGCTCACCCTAGCGTTACAGTGCACCCCACAGTATGCAGTATAGCACCCTATAGTATACAGCAACCCACAGTATGCAGTATAGCACCCCACACTATACAGTATACAGAACCCCACACTATACAGTATACAGCACTCCACAGTATACAACACCTCACAGTATACAGTAGAGCAGTATAGCACCCCACAATATACAGCACCCCACACTATACAGCACCCCACACTATACAGCACCCCACACTATACAGCACCCCACACTATACAGCACCCCACACTATACAGTACAGCAGTATAGCACTCCACAATATACAGCACCCACAATATACAGCACCTCACGGTATACAGCACCTCACAGTATACAGCACCCCACAGTATACAGTAGAGCAGTATAGCACCCCACAGTATACATCTCCCCAAAATATACAGCCACCCACAGTATACAGTACCCCACAGTATACAGCCTCCTTCAGTATACAGTACCCCACAGTATACAGCCCCCCACAGTATACAGCACCGCATAGTATACAGTAGAGCAGTATAGCACCCCACAGTATACAGACCCCACAGTATACTGCACCCCACAGTATACAGCCCCCCACAGTATACAGCCCCCCACAGTATACAGTAGAGCAGTATAGCACCCCACAGTATACAGCCCCCCACAATATACAGCACCCCACAATATACAGTAGCTTACAGTATATTAGCATAACAGCCCCTGTCACCTTTTCCTGATGTAATCTTCACAAAAAAATCTCCACAGTTAAGGCAAACTTCTCCTGCAGCAACACTCCTGGTAGAAAGAAAGGACCTTTGATGACCTCATAGCCATGTGACCAGTAATATTGCTAGGTTACTGGTCACATGGTGATGATGTCATCTAAGATCCTAGAGAATCACAGCTCTCACAGTACACTGCCTGGAGTGCCGGCAGGCAGGCATGGCATGGCAGCACCCCCCTGTGTAGCTGACAGCCTGACACCCAGGGCAGTGGCTAGCAGGGCTCAAGAGGCAGCTGCCTTGGGCCCCCCAGGAGCAACTGGGCCCGGGTCAGCTGCCCCTTTTGCCCCTTGTTAAAGACGGCCATGATTAGAGTGCTGGGTGGAGTTGAAGGACATGTGAGAGGTGTAAGAGAGGAGCACTGACTTTAAAACACAAGCATTATGACTACATAGGTGTTAACCTGGTTGCTCTTACATGAACTATTGCAAAAAAAACACCTAAAGACTGTGAGAAACAAAATTATCTAGTCTGATGAAACCAAGATTGAACTTCTTGGCCTCAATTGTAAGCCTCATGTCTATAGGAAAACAGGCTCTGCTCACCACCTGCCCAAGACCATCCCAAAAGTCAAGCATGGTGGTTTCAGCATCATGTTGTTGGGGGAAGGTGTTTTTCAGTGGCTGGGATGGAAAGACTGGTCAGCGTTGAGGGAAAGCTGACAGGAGCAAAGTAACTTGAGCACTCCCTAGTTTCAGGTGAAATTAGTGCATCTTTTTATTACTTATATTATACTTATAGAAATATAAGTATAACAAATGAGAGGCGCAGCACAATGGAAGGTGCGTATCACACTGAAGTTCTGACTGGTTAACAGGGGAACAGATGAATCCCTTGGTGGGCCCCTGAGCAAGGTGAGCCCCTAGTCCCCACCCCCTGCACAATTGGCACAGGGCACAGTAGACTGAGTAAGAAGGCTGGCTGAGATGCCATACAGTACATTACCTATGTCCATATAAATAATTGGATAGTATGGGGAGGTAGTATATGCATGTAGCTTTACAGTGGGTGCCCAGAATGAATTTTACTGGTGGGCCCTAGGCACCCCAATCCAAATTTTATCACATCAGGAAGAGACACACTAATTTCACCTGAAACTTAGAAGTGCTCAACTTACTTTCTATTCATAATTCTGGGTTGGGAACTCTAACTAACAGCACCCATAATTGTACCTTAAGTGCCATGTAGCATATTTTCGTTTGGAGCAAAGTACAGAGATATTCTTAATGAAAACCTGAACCAAAGTGCTCTGGACTTGGCCGAAGGTTCACCTTCCAACAAGACAATCACCCTAAGCATACAGCCAAGACAAAACATGAGTTCAGGGGTTTAACTAAAAATGACTAGGCCCCACAGCAATATTTTTAATGGGACCCCCCCAGCAACTTCTTTGCACTCCCCCTACTCCCGTGCAACCCCCACTCCTGTGACTAGTCAAGATCGCTCTCTCAGACCAGGCTCGGCAGCCTCTCAGTCTGTTTCCTACACGTATATACTGTATGTCATTTCAATGTATATATGATTACTGTATGTAATGTCATTGTACAATACTGTTGAGTGGGCCCTGACAATAAAATCTTGTAATCCTCTTCCTGGGTATGCCCCTACTGAGTCTGGGCCCCAAAGCAGCTTCTTCCCATGCTTCCCCTATAGCTACACCCCTGCATGAGTGGCTTAGGGGGATATTAGATGCAGAAAGCTGGGGGGGGGACTAGATTTTTATTTTTATTTTAGCACAAGTTTACAAAATAACAAAATGTTCCAAATGTACTGTATATCAATGTAAAATATGTTAAAACATGTACCTAAGATGCATCTATGTTTTTGAATTATTATATAATGCCACAAAAACAATTTCTAAGTTTTGTCCTGGCTGTAGTATTGCATACATAGGCCCTTACATATTAATAACAGCTTCACTTTAAATGAGCTCCAGTGGCAACATTAATACATTGGGATAAATTTACTAAAGTGAGTACACCTACGTAGATGTTGTAAGTTGCACTAAAATTTAGTTCAAGTTGGCACATCTAGTTAAATCTGTTCTGGACTTTATACGTCCTGGTGCTCTGAATATAGCTCTACAGGGATGTTCCTCAATGTCTGCAGGCAGTCTGTTGACAGTGACAGCCCGTCTCCCCATTGGGAAAGTAGAGGCATTTTTTTTTTTATTATTGTAAAGTTGAAACAATCAAAAGTGCAGTCTGTCAGTATATGATCAACACAACTAACAACATCTGCGTGCTGTCTCTTAGCCCACGGGTGTTCACACTTTTCTTGTTATGGCGATATACTTCAGTGCTGAATGCATGTACCGCAATGCTTGTTTCTGCCCATTATTCCAGCGCTGCAACCATAAGAAAAGATGCATACATAGTGCTCACCGCGTATAGATAAAAAAAAATCACACTTTATTGTACTTACAAAGTTGTTGTCTTAATCAAATCACATAGAATATCAATAATAATCTTCTTTTTTTTTTTTTACTGTGCCTGCCTTCCCCATCACTAGATACACAGCACTCAGTGAGCAATACTGATTCCTGCTTCAGCCCTAGCAATACCTTAAACTCTGGGTCTTGGGTAAATGCATAAGCTGCTGGCTCTTAGTAGACCCATAACAGCTCTGTGTATGTGCCAGGAAACTGTAAACCCCCTGTAACTCTGGTTTATAGGAGAAATCAGCAATAACAATATTTAATGGTGAAATGCTCCGCAAAGGTGTTGTATAGTGTTATGGGGAGAGAAAGTGTAAAATAATGATAATAATAATAATAATAATAATAATAATAATAATAAACATAATAATCAAAAGAACATCACCACTAACCTACACTGCAGCTTCTAACCCTGCCGCTGTCCACCATACACTATATATCCCCATATCAAAATCACAATAACAGAAAGGAGACACAGTTTAAAAATGTATTTTGGTTGCATTTTATGCTATTAAAAATATTTTAAAAGTGTGAAAAACAATTTTTGCTTTTTTGACATTTTCCATTGCATAAAAATAAAAACAAAAATAGTATAATAAAAATGGCATAAAAATAAAGCCCCTTGCATCACTGAAAAAATGATGCAAAATCATTTAAATAATCAAACAGAAAAAAATACAGCTTTTGGATTTACATGTACTAACGAAAAAAAACATGTCCGGTCCAGAATGAGGTTTAAATGACTCAGTCCACTGTGTCTACCTAACCAAGCAGGGGTGACTTTAGAAACGTGATATTGGCATAGCCTACGTGTGAAAAATTGCACCACAATTATGGTGCAAAATTCTGTCAGAAGCTAAGCCAACCAATAGATGGCATAAAGTTGCAGAAAAGTGTCTATCCCTGCACCAGTGTTATCATTCAGGCTGAGCCACTGTGATAAATCTGGTGCAGCTCTAGACAGCCTTGTCTAAGCCATATATAGGATTAGTAAATCTGTCCCAATGTATTATGACTAGTTCAAAACCCGAGGGGACACTGCATGAAAAAGAGCACCAAAAAGAGCATCACAGGCCCTTATGCCACCCCCTCAGGCACTGCACTAAACATATCATGGCATATCAGCATCTAGTGTTCCTTTAATGTGTGATGGTGCACGTCATGACCTCCCCAGCAAAGTCCTGCAAAGTAGAGGGTGATAATCCTTCTTAATATTTGGCCTTGCATGAATAAGACATCATTCATTAGCCTCCTTCTAAACGGCCGATCTGAAGAAAAAGCTCCAAATGGAGGTATAAACTGAGAACATCTTTGGCTGGACTGTCTACACTCACCAGCATGCTGCTAGGTAGAGAGGTGTATGTGAATTAGGAGCAATCTAAGCACTTGGTATTGAGATCCACATGATTGAGGGCCACTAAATACTGTAACTACTCTTGTTAGATTTGACCTTATATTCTGAGTAAAGTACATTATAATTGCCAGCATTGACCCATAAAAAGACAATCATTGTTTGACAAACTGTTTGAAATTGACAGGTTTAACACATGTACAGGAGTAGGAGATTATCAGATTCCAGCTGGCATCTTCTCTCTAGCACCTAATATCCATTGAGAAATAGAAACATGTTCACAGTAATAACAGAGATAGATAGAGAGATAGATAGAGAGATAGATAGAGAGATAGATAGATATTAGATAGTTAGAGAGATAGATAGATAGATAGATAGATAGATAGATAGATAGATAGATAGAGAGAGAGATAGATAGATATTAGATAGATAGATAGAGAGATAGATAGATATTAGATAGATAGATAGATAGATAGATAGATATTAGATAGATAGATAGATAGATATTAGATAGATAAATATTAGATAGGTAGATAAATATTACATAGATAGATAGATAGATAGATGGATAATAGCTAGATAATAGAAGGAGATAGATAGATAGATAGATAGATAGATAGACAGATATTGATATAGATAGATAGATAGATAGATAATAGATAGATATTGATACAGATAGGTAGATAGATAATCTATATCCATCTATCATCTGTAAGATTATAGCTTTCTATTTGCTTTTTTGGTTACATTTTTTATTTTTAATTCTCTTCATACAGAATGAAAGAACACAATTGGCAGAAATAAAAAGCTACAGGGAAGGTAACACCAAGTGATGATATATTTCTCCTCTGTGCAGAAACATATGGATCTCTTGATATTCTATCCCCCAATGTGTATTTGTGTCTGCCATGCTGTCTCCTAATGATTATGTTACAGGTCCACCTAAGGATGCTGATATTAGGGATCAGCTTCCAGCCCTCTCGTGCATTTTTATAGGGTGGGTAAGCAGTTTTCCATTATAGAAATAGTATTCCAGTAATATTCAATAGATGAATAGTCTAATGTGGAAAGACCCAATACATTTCTCCATATGCCTTTGCAGTGACTTCATAAAGTATGTCATAAGAGGTGGGCTGTAGGTGGCTCTGACACTGCACTGCTCTTTGATGTAATAATGCCTGGCAGCCTACCCCCAATTCCAATTCCTCTGATGCTTTCATAACATTGTCATGTGGAAGTTTAAAGTGTAAATGATATCAATGAGATCTGGTTTGTATTCACATTTTGACATGTGCAACATTTGTTTCCCAAGTATCATAATGTAAATAGGTAATAAAGATGAATATCCTAAGTACAGTGCATAGATTTCGGGTTCATTCCTAGACATGCAAGGACAGTATCTGCTATGCATCCAGCATTATTTACCACAGTCTCCTGATTGTGTAGGCTTGTATCCTGAACCAAGGCGAACCATATGGCTCCATCTACACACATCACATCCATGTCTGAGAGTTCCTCCAAATGATCCACTACATGAACACACCGAGAATAGCCTAGGAAGCTGCTCCTGAGACAAGGCGCTGTGCCACTGCTGAAGTTCTACCTTCTCTAGGTGGCATCTGGCACCAGTTTGTTGCATGTTAGCACCACATCACCTTCAGAAAACAATAACTGTCTCCCTTCCTCCTGCTAACTGCAAAGAGCAGCTAAAGGGGAGGCTTGCATTGCATTAGTTGCTGGATGGAATTGCTAATGAAGCAAGTCTCGGATCCCTGATCAGCAGGGCATACGGTCTACTTTGACAGAGCTTTCCATCCAGAGATCCCAGAAGATCACCATCACAATGTACTTGGGGTGAAGAAATGCATTGGATTCCAGGGTGAGATGTGGGCTGCAGTCATGTAACCTGCAGGAAATAAAGGAGTCAGGGGTTGTCGCCTTACCTTGCTTGACTTGCCCTAACTGCTGTCAACGAACTTATTATTTTGAGGGAGAAAACAGGGAGTTTCTTCCAGCTGCCCTCATGTCCTCAGAGAGGAAAGCGACTCCAGCTCTGTGCAACTCCAGAAGCCCGAGCTCGTCTGCTGAGCTGCTGCAGCTGGCTGGGGCTGCTCCATTGGTTGCTGAGCACTGCCCTGCCTCCTTCTTCTCCTCCTCCTCCTCCCTTCTGCTTTCTTAGCAGTCTTTCTTCTGCTTTGCTTTTATTCCCTTTTATGCTTCTTCTCTACTTCTTCTCTTTTGCAGGAAGGCTGTGCAGACTGGGGATGCTCCAGGGATGGGAGCAGGGTCGCTGTCCAGCATTTCAGGAGGACAGGAGCACCTTTCACGTCCTGAGGCTGAGGAACCACAAGGGTGCTCAGGGCTAATTGTGAGTGGGCTGGAGAGGCTGCTGAGGAGGAGGCTAACACCTTCCTATATTCTCCCTCTTTATCATGGACTGCTAAACATCCAGCTGCCGGATCATTCATCAGTTTTCCACAACCCCATCTACTGCATGCTACATTGGGGCTGACAAATGTCCTCTTTACCCTTCCACCCTGAATTGATGGACTGCTTGCAGCAATTGTCTTACCTTGTAAATCGGTTTCCAATAAAAACCATTATGAAAATACAAAATGTACTAACATAATGGCACAGCTAATTAAATGTCATGTTGCAGACACAGCCATATTTACAATTTACACAGCATGCCCTCATGTTAATAATATGCATGATATATATATATATATATATATCTCCTAATGAATCACTTCTCCTGAGCTGTGAACCTTAAACTACCCCAGACAGTGCTGTGTTCGCCTTCACTTAAAACCTACATAGACAATATCCATCTTAAGGGAGATAAAAAGGGACAAGAGGAAATGAGAGAGCACAAACTGATAAGAAAGGCAAGGAGACAAAAAACACCAAATATGACCAAATGATACCAGGCATGACACAAATACTCGATGCAATGATATACAAGATAAGAAATCACTGCAGATGTAAGACATTCAGTAAGCCCAGAACATGTCATTTTACTTAGTACCGTAGATGTACTATGCACTGTGCAATTCTCATCATGCACTACTCCGGCAAACAGATGGTTTTGATTCTTAGATGCTGTTATATTATATTTTCTGTGTGACTGGATTACACAACATGGCACGTCAAAGATGTTACTCTATTGCTGTAAAATTAATAATCACATTACTGCCATTTGAAAATGAAGCAAGCTCCGCTGGATGACTTGCATTTATTCAGTCAATACAAAGAAAATAATTATTTGCAGACGTTTTCTAAAGAAAACATGTGGCATCTGAGATTTAACTGGATAAATGAAGAACAATAATTAGTGGAGAACCATTGATACATAATCAAATAAGTAGAGAGAAGAAGAAGGCAGATGAACTGCAAGAAAAAAAAAAATGTAGTTGAAAAATCAAAGGCACACTGAGACTGATTTGGACCCCAGGGAAGTAATGATCAGGAGTCCCTATACCATCAGTCCTAGACATGACGTAAGCGTGGCTTACAAATTGTTGCATTTAACACTTCAACTGAAGTGGCTTTGGTTATTAAGTTTTATAGACTGCAGCCCATGAATGATTTAGGCTTTCACCTGATGGATGGGTGTTTTGCTCGTTCATCGGCTGATCATCAGCAGATTTACACAGGAGAGGTAGCAGGAACAAGTGTTTTGGGGAATACTCCTGCCTGATAATTGCTCTGATCATTGGCCTGTTTAAAGGGGCCTTAGTGGTGAAGAGGTGGGGTGGGAGTTTTACCTGGCGTTTGAGGGGTAAATGTATTTGTCGTGTCGATTAGGATTAACAGGTGAACTGGTTTCCCCGTTAGAAAGTTTAGGACAAGATTTTCCAAGTGGATCGGGTAAAATACTTATATAGGCCAGTAGACACTTTCTGGCTTCTAATGAAAAAAGAAGGCATAAGCACTAGGTAGATGGGGTCCTAAGATGTTAAATATTGAGTTTAAATAGGAACTTAGTACACAGTATAGGTTTATGTAGATATTTGGTATGCAAAATTCGCTAATAGTAGTTTGGAAGTAGGTACCATATACCTTAGTGGAAGGAGAGTAATTAGGAAACTTAGTGACAAGTGGAGAAGATAGATGCAAGGTGAGCAGTCAAATAAGGATCAATGTAGCCAAATAGTTTGGGGTCTGTTGGGATTATTACACAGCAGAACAACTGATGTGGGAACAGAACTTACAGTTTATTTTACCTTCAAAACAGATTCCAAACAGAAGCTTGCCACATAGAAGAGTAACTTTCCATGAAATGGGGTACAGTTAAGTAGGGCAGAACAGAAATAATAACTCAGTCCACAGGAGAAATCTGATTTCTGGCCACAAGGGGCATCGAAGCTCCAGATCCTCTTTCTGAAAGTGTTCCTCATAGTACTGACTTCAGCATCAGCCCCCTCTCAACTAGGGTCTTCCTCCTGGTCTTTCAATGAAATACACTCTGATCAGTTCCGCTCAAGGTTCTAGCTTCAACATCAGCTCCCAGTAGGGTCTACATGCAGGTCTGTTTCTAGCTACAATGATTCATTACCTGCTTCTGTCTTATTATTCAGCTATTCTTCAGTCTGTGACAGACAGTACTTGGACAAATACACATTACAGTACAAAAGGATGACAATCCACTAGAATCTAACAGAGATATGAACTCATAAAGTTCACATAATAGCACTAAATCATGGTTCAAAATAATCCATCATCAGATTTGGTGTGTAACTTTAAATCTAGTGGGGAAGGTAGATAGGGGACCTAATCCAGTGAGCACAATAAATAGATACATGACATGCAGTAGATTAAGTTGATCAGTACTGTTAGAGTTAAAGGGGTTTTCCTAGACTTAAATACTGATGACCTATCTTCAGAATAGGTCAACAGTATCTGCCTTCTCAAACAGCTAATTGGTGGGGGTCCCAGGTGTCGGACCCCGGACGATCAGCTCTTTGAGAAGGCCGCAGCCCTCACAGGAGGGTTGAGGCTTTCTTACAGTTTTCCCAAGGCCCATTGATAACACGTTCATCAGTGACATGGCAAGAAGTGAATATCATGCACAGCCACTGTACTGTGTAATGTTCCCCATGCATTTCTCCTGGCACAGCCACAGAAGACTCACTACAGACATCCTTTCTGCAGTTATATTACCATTTTGTAGTCCATTGGCTATGAGGCAACTCCCTTTATGACTCACATATGGTAGAGGAAAGGAAGGGGGTTGCCAAGAATTAGTTCAGGATCTAATAAGCTTCTGTCACCATGATCAAACCTAGATTTGCAACCCTTACCTGGGATGAGGTATTGCCTCCACTGAGGTGACCCATTTGGAGTTTCTTGATTGCTTCATTATTTATTTATTTTTGATTGGTTCTTTATTATAATTCCAGCGTGCTTGTTATGGCTTCCGGCGCAACACGGGCAGTGGCAACTTGTTACAATTATGCATTGATATACACTCACCTAAAGAATTATTAGGAACACCATACTAATACGGTGTTGGACCCCCTTTTGCCTTCAGAACTGCCTTAATTCTACGTGGCATTGATTCAACAAGCTGATAGCATTCTTTAGAAATGTTGGCCCATATTGATAGGATAGCATCTTGCAGTTGATGGAGATTTGAGGGATGCACATCCAAGGCACGAAGCTCCCGTTCCACCACATCCCAAAGATGCTCTATTGGGTTGAGATCTGGTGACTGTGGGGGCCATTTTAGTACAGTGAACTCATTGTCATGTTCAAAAAACCAATTTGAAATGATTCGAGCTTTGTGACATGGTGCATTATCTTTCTGGAAGTAGCCATCAGAGGATCATGAAGGGATGGACATGGTCAGAAACAATGCTCAGGTAGACCGTGGCATTTAAACGATGCCCAATTGGCACTAAGGGGCCTAAAGTGTGCCCAGAAAACATCCCCCACACCATTACACCACCACCACCAGCCTGCACAGTGGTAACAAGGCATGATGGATACATGTTCTCATTCTGTTTACGCCAAATTCAGACTCTACCATTTGAATGTCTCAACATAAATCGAGACTCATCAGACCAGGCAACATTTTTCCAGTCTTCAAAAGTCCAATTTTGGTGAGCTCGTGCAAATTGTAGCCTCTTTTTCCTATTTGTAGTGGAGATGAGTGGTACCCGGTGGGGTCTTCTGCTGTTGTAGCCCATCCGCCTCAAGGTTGTGCGTGTTGTGGCTTCACAAATGCTTTGCTGCATACCTCGGTTGTAACAAGTGGTTATTTCAGTCATCGTTGCTCTTATATCAGCTTGAATCAGTCGGCCTATTCTCCTCTGACCTCTAGCATCCACAAGGCATTTTTGCCCACAGGACTGCCGCATACTGGATGTTTTTCCCTTTTCACACCATTCTTTGTAAACCCTAGAAATGGTTGTGCGTGAAAATCCCAGTAACTGAGCAGATTGTGAAATACTCAGAACGGCCCGTCTGGCACCAACAACCATGCCACGCTCAAAATTGCTTAAATCACCTTTCTTTCCCATTCTGACATTCAGTTTGGAGTTCAGGAGATTGTCTTGACCAGGACCACTCCCCTAAATGCATTGAAGCAACTGCCATGTGATTGGTTGACTAGATAATTGCATTAATGAGAAATAGAACAGGTGTTCCTAATAATTCTTTAGGTGAGTGTATATACCGGCTATGAGGGGAATTTTCATCCACACTTGTCTGTATTTCCCTTCTGGGTTTTAAAGTCTTGTATTTAATGTATTGTATTTCTTGCATATATGTTTCATAAAAATTTTATATGAACATCACCGCTGGCGTGCTGTGCATCTATAGGAGTTTTGTATATTTGTGGCCGTGCGGTGCACATTTTGGCTGGCGACAGCCGTTTTTGGTGTATGATCAAACCTATTCATCCAGGCATAATGCCTACTAGGGTTGATTATGGTGAATAAAATGAACCCTCTATTGGTGTTAACTATTGTGTGATAGAGCCATCTCCATACAGCATTCAAATGGATGGAGTCTGCCGAGGTGAAATTCGTTATCTCTGAAGTCGTGCAAGATATCGCTCAATAACTTTGGCATTCGATTATTAAACTTGAAACCAATTTTAAAACGGCTTCGATACCCAGGTACCCATACATTTGAATGCTGTATGGAGACAGATCTCCAAGTTTTGACTGAAGCAACTTCAGATCTATCATCCCTCGCTTCACTCAACACTAGTGTTAACAGATGTTTCATTGCACCATAATTATTACTTGTATTTTTATGCAAATGAGGTGATCTGATTACTAAAGAGCTGGCCTAGCTCAAGCTCTCACCGGAGAAACCTAATTAGCTTATGCACAGTTGCACTCTGGAGGCTTTCCCCATTGAGGCCTCAGTGTGTAAGTGCCAATGATGTCAGTTTCCTCTCAGAAGAGAAGATGCTTGGCTTCACTGATCTACAAACAAAGTCAAGAGTCTTCTCCTATAGGTGGAGACTGATGTCATCAGCACTTGCGCAGTTCAGATCTCAGTGGGGAGCGCCCCCTTAGATCAGCTGTGCTTACGCCAATGATGTCTTATCGGCACAAGCATTATATTTCATGGACAGGTATCGAACAGTGAATCTGCTTTGCCCTGTCAATCAGGTCATGAGGGCAAGAGGAGGAAGGGCATTGGAGGGAGTGAAGTAGTGCTCCAGGCCTGCCCCTTGGTGCTCCGATCATCTCTGTCTTGCATAAAAAAGTAATAATTATGCTGCAATAGAACATCTGTTTGCAGCTCATTTTATTCACCATGATCAATCCTACTAGGCAGAATACCATACCTGGTTTAATACGGTTGATCCTGGTGACAGATGCTCTTTTAGAAACAAAGTATACTATCCGTCGATATAAACAATCATCCACCTTTAATATGATATAATGTGAACGCTTCAGAATTAGGAAGTAGTAGAAGTCTGTATCGCAAATAACATAACTTTGAACAGAAATGTTTGAAATTAAGAAATGCTTGGAACTGGAGACCACATCCTGTGTTGTATGGAAATAAAAGATAATAATGTTTTAGCCTTTTTAATTCACAGTTGTACCATTCCCTTTCAAGCTCAGTGGGGCACATATATAAATCTGTCACAGATAGATTTTTGCATGGTTATGGAGTTAATATTAGTGTAACACATGGCCATCTTTATAAAGCATCTGGCCTACATTGTTTTCAGAGATTTCTGCTTTAATTTATCACAAGTGGGTTCCAAATCTATTAAGTGTCTGAAACATTTCTATTCCAAGTCAGATCAGTACATTAAAAGTACAATAAGCCATCTATATTATATATTTTGTGATGCGTGTTAAAAAGTAATGTTTACATTGCAGATATTATTTGGAAATCTCAGTAAACTGGCACAGTATGATTTTTAAAGGTGTATATATTTAATAAATGTAATATAATAATATGTTTTTTCCCACTCCTGTTTACTACCCACAAGCAATGGAGGTGTCAAGAGCCCATCAGTGGAATTGATTCTGGCATGGATATACACAGAGTTCATAGGGCCCCATAGCAAAATTTAATATGTGTCATCACATTTTTGCACAAAACAGGTGTGTGCCAGTATTTACTTACAGTGCATAGGTGGTGTAGCAATCACCTCCCAATACACACCTACAGTATACTTAAAGGGGTTGTCCAGAGGTGCATGCGCGTGGCTCAGAACGAGGTCATGCTTCTGTGAGCTCCACACGCCGGGGTAATCCCGTTCTTAGCACCGTTTTCACGGCTCCACCAGCACCCCTTTCTTACTTAGGGGACCCTGAGAAATACCCGCACCAAGGGTAAAACAAAAACTACGGACACCTCGGCTCCGTTGCAGATGCTGCCGGAGATATTCCGGCTCACTAGGCACTACATCATGGCGGACCCCGCGGTGTCTCCTGCAAGCACTGCCTCTTCCACTGAAAATGGTCTCCCATCTGACTCCGTGACAGAATTTACCCGCCAAATCCAAGACTTAGGAAACAGAATGTCTGACCTGGAGACGCAGACAGATTATATCTCAGATGCCATTGGTGCAGACAAGGATGACATCAGCTCCCATGCGGCCCAGTTGGCTGCCCTTGAGCTGAAAATTGAAGACCTAGAAAATAGATCACGCAGAGGCAAGTTGAGGGTCAGGGGCCTCCCAGAGACTTTCTCCAATCTATCTGCTACCCTGCTCACTTTGTTTGTGGCCCTGCTTCCTCAAGCTGATACAAGCCAGCACCGAATGGACAGAGTTCATAGGGCCTTGGGAAAACCCAGAGCTTCAGAACTCCCGAGTAGAGATGGCCTTGCAGTTCGCTTGGCAGTCATTTCGCGGAGAACTTTGGTCGTTCGTTGTTCGCCGGATGGGCGAACATATGGCGATATTCACGTCTGCCATATTCTTTTACATTGTGAAGAACTTTGACCCATGACACATCCATCAGGTGGTACAGGACAGCCAATTGAGATGTTTCAGCACATGGATATACCCCCTACCTTATAAATAAACCTGATCTGGCCGCCATTTTACATTCAGTCTTTTGCCAGTGTAGAGAGAGGTTGCTGTGTGGAGCAGGGACAGACTGTTAGGGCACAAAACGCTAGGTAATAGGACCAAACTTTTAAAGGACTGGTATAGGTGTGCTATCGATAGGTGTGACTTACTGAGGGGTGTAATATACTTAAAATATACTTTCTAACATAGAAAGTATATTATAGTGCAATTGTATTGTGCAGCAGTTGTGTGCGGTTCTGCTGCGATACTGCAGCCACACAGATTGCTAAACGCTACAGGAACAAATAATTTCTACTGGTGTGATTAACCAGTTGCCCCCCAAAAACACTGATTGAAGCAGGGGTGTTATATACCAATAATATACTTTCTATCTAATGCATTTAGGTAGTGCAGCATTTGTCTGTGGTTTTGCTGCGTTACCGCATCTACACAGAGTGAAAAACACTATTTGAAGAAATAATTTCTACTGGTGTGATTAACCAGTTGCCCCTCAAAATTTTTTATTGAAACAGGGGTGCTATATACCAATAATATACTTTCTGTATAGTGCATTTAGGTAGTGCAGCATTTGTCTGCGGTTTTGTTGCGTTACCGCATCTACACAGAGTGAAAAACACTATTTGAAGAAATAATTTCTACTGGTGTGATTTACCATTTGCCCCCCCCCAAAAAAACTGATTGAAGCAGGGGTGCTATATACCAATAATATGCTTTCTATATAGTGCATTTAGGTAGTGCATCATTTGTCAGCGGTTTTGCAGTGTTACCGCATCTACACAGAGTGAAAAACACTATTTGAAGAAATCATTTCTACTGGTGTGATTAACCAGTTGCCCCCCCAAAAAACTGATTGAAGCAGGAGTGCTATAAACCAATAATATACTTTCTATACAGTGCATTTATGTAGTGCAGCATTTGTTTGCAGTTTTGCTGCGTTACCGCATCTACACAGAGTGAAAAACACTATTTGAAGAAATAATTTCTACTGGTGTTATTTACCAGTTCCCCCCCCAAAAAACTGATTGAGGCAGGGGTGTGATATGCCTTCTTCCACAAATACTGCTGTTCTATAGGGACTTTTGTCACAGGGTCATTTTGAAAATGACAGGCAGAAGCAGGCCATTCCGCAGGGGTGGTAGGGGTAGGGCAGGTGCACCAGGCCGCAGTCTAAGTGGGAAGTTGCAGAAGGTCGTACGATTACGTCAAAGGATGCACCAGACTTGGTTGAGTGGCTCACTCAGCCTTCCGCTTCTGCACCCTCCTCATCCTCTCTATCTGCACCCTCTTCACTCTCTGTTGTGTGCACCCCCAAAGACACCACCACCACCACCACCACCACCATATCCCCTCTGCTCGAGTCAGAGGAATTATTTTCCCATCCATTAAAAGACCTTACCATTATTGGCATTGGATCAGGAAGAGGAGGCATCAATGGTCGCCACCCAGCAGTCTGACGACATTACCCAGATCAGCCCAAGGAGGATGGTCCCCGCTGTTGCTGCCTACTCCGAGATCTCTAATGTCTGTGGTGGTGAAGGTGACAAATCCGATGATGAAGTGTCGATGGATGTCACGTGGGTGCCCACAAGAGAGGAAGAGGAGGGGAGTTTAGAGGGAGAGACGGAGCAGCAGATAAGAAGGAGAAGCAGGCAGAACTCACAGTGCACAGAAGGCAAAAAGCAGACTGCAAATGTATCTGGAGCGAGCCATCCACCATGCACGGTCAAATCTGGCACTCCCAGGATGCCGGCACATGGCTCCGCAGTGTGGGCTTTCTTAAACGTGTCAGCTGCTGACAATAGTGTTGCCATATGCAGCCTGTGCTGTCAACCGATAAGTCATGGTAAGCCCAACACTCACCTAGGGACGACTGCCATACTTCGCCGTCTGTATCTGATTAAACTGACACCAAGGTAAGCGCTTTTACACGTGGGACGCCACAGAACTGCGCAAAAAGTGAGTATTATACTCATTACAGTTGAAGACTGTTTGCTATCGATTTTTTCCTATCGATTTTTCCTATCGATTTTTCCTATTCATCATTTGGATAGTCGATTTTCCAGAAAATATTCGTACAAACATGGGACATTATTAATTCCTCTCAATAATTGTCACGACTGTGACTGATCCAGACAGGTCTGGGAGGAGAAGGTCTCAGTGACTTGCTACTCGCGATAGCTTGTGAGTTTGCTCCGTGGTTCAGGGTATGTCATCCGGGTTTTGCCTTGTGAACCTTTTTGTCCTGACTGGGAGTTTGTAGCCATCCTTCTCAGGTGAGTCCTGTCTGCCACTCCCAGCTACTATATTAGTTTCAGTTTCACTTGCAGTCATTGCCAGATATAGTCCTTACTTCCAGTGCTATTCTGACCTTTGAAGGAGATCGTTTGACGGTGTTGCTGTGGAGCTCTTGTCCGGCGTGGACTGTCGTGTTTGGGATCGCCTTCTCTGCTCGTGACTGGATAAGTCTATCTCTGCTATAGATTGTTTGTTTGTTGCTGTCTTCCCCTGTTGTTCTCCTAGACGTGAGTGATGGTGACTAGTGCTCCCATCGGCCTTACCCCAGTCTAGTCTTGTTAGGGTGACTGAGGGTTTAGACATCCTGCTCGCCGCACGGGTTCACACCCCGTCTAGGGTATCAGGGCAGACAGGTGCCAGCTTAGGGTTAGTCAGGGGTGGCCATTCTATTTCCCATCAGTAGATAAGGGTCCCCCTTCCCCTCCGTCTGGTGCGACACGACTGCTGCTGGGATAGCGGTCGTGACAGTATATCTGGCCTTTAAAAAAAAAAAAAAAAAAGTGACTTTTTTTTTTTTTGCTTGCTGTTTTGCTTTGTATTTTTTCTGTTCCACTATGGATCCGGTTACGGTTTTGGCAAAACAATTACAGGGGTTATCCCTTGAAGTGGCAGGATTAAAAGCAACAGTGCAGCAGCAATCCTTGGGTTCCACCGTTGCTACGGGAAACCAAGGTACTCCTGAGCCAAAAGTGGCTTTACCTGATAGGTTCTCAGGAGGGAGAGACCAATTTGTAACCTTCAGAGAAGCTTGCAAATTGTTCTTCAGGTTACCCCCTAGATCCTCCGGCGGTGAGGAACAACGGGTGGGCATTGTAATTTCTCTCCTGCAAGGAGATCCGCAGGCTTGGGCTTTCTCCCTACCATCAGACTCTCTCCGGCCTTACGATCAGTGGAGGAGTTTTTTGAAGCCCTGGGTCTCGTATATGATGACCCGGACAGGGTCTCACTGGCTGAGTCTAAACTATGTAGACTTCGGCAAGAGAACCGGTCTGCTGAACTATATTGTTCCGAATTCCGTAGGTGGGCTACGAATACATTATGGAACGACTCGGCCCTTAGGAGTCAGTTCTGCCAGGGGTTGTCTGAAAAATTAAAAGACGCGCTGGCGGTATACGAGGTCCTTGGGTCTCTTGAGGTTGCTATATCTCTGTCCATAAGAATAGACAGACGACTCAGGGAGAGACTATTAAATTTTACGGAGGCCTCTATAGGGCAGGGATCGGTTTGTTATGATCCAGTCGAACCAATGCAAATAGGGGGCGCCACTAGACGGGTGAATCCTCCTAAGTTCCGCCGTAGGTCAGAGGTTTGTTTTCATTGTGGGGGGAGGGGTCATTTTGTAAAGGTTTGTCCCTCAGAACCCAAGAGACCACAAACAAAGGAGCCGCCGGAAAACTAGAGTCCCCAGATTGTGTGGAGGATAACAGTCTGGGCGTATTTGTTTCCTCCATACATATGTCTCAGTTTTTGTTGTCCGCTACCGTTGAGGCGGGCAATAAGACTGAGATCTGTTCCGTCTTTTTGGACAGTGGGGCGGGGGTCAACTTGGTGGATTCACGGATTGCTCAGGCTCTGGGTTTTACTCCGGAACCGGTACGCAGAACTATTCCTGTTTTTGCCATCGACTCCTCCCCTCTTACTCAGAGAGAGTTAACTCAGATCATCCATAATATCCATCTGCAGGTAGGGGACCTCCATAAAGAGCATATCTCTTGTTATGTCCTGGACGGTCTTCCGGCTCCTATGGTATTGGGGCTTCCCTGGCTGGTGACTCACAATCCAGTGGTGGATTGGCAGGCCGGGGAGATTGTGGAGTGGAGTGAACATTGTAAGGACAACTGCTTGAGTAGTAGGTACTCTACACTCTCTGTAACATCTTTACCTGCCTTTCTGTCAGATTTTATGGATGTGTTCTCTGAGAAGGGTTGTCAGGGGTTACCACCTCATCGTCCATATGATTGCCCGATTAATCTATTACCTGGGGCAAAACTACCTAAAACCCGGTTATACAATCTTTCCGGCCCGGAGAGGAAGGCTATGCAGGATTATATTTCGGAGAGTTTGGCTAAAGGACACATCAGACCATCTTCTTCACCCGTGGGTGCAGGGTTCTTTTTCGTTAAAAAGAAAGATGGGGGCCTGCGTCCTTGCCTGGATTTCCGGGAATTAAACCGGATAACTATCCGAGATCCCTATCCTCTTCCTCTCATTCCCGACCTCTTTAATCAGGTTGCTGGAGCTAAATGGTTCTCCAAAATGGATCTCAGAGGAGCCTATAACCTGGTTCGCATCAAAGAGGAGGATGAGTGGAAAACGGCTTTTAATACTCTGGAAGGGCATTATGAAAATCTGGTCATGCCATTTGGTCTTACTAATGCGCCTGCGGTGTTCCAACATTTTGTCAACGATATTTTTAGTCACCTTATCGGGAGATTTGTTGTGATATATCTTGATGACATCCTGGTCTATTCCCCAGATCTGGATACACATACGATTCATGTGAGACAAGTGCTGCAGATATTAAGGGCCAACAAATTGTTTGCTAAATTAGAGAAATGTGTGTTCGCCGTAAAAGAACTGCCATTTCTGGGGTATGTGTTGTCAGATTCAGGTTTCCGCATAGATCCAGAGAAAGTTCGGGCGATTATGGACTGGGATCTGCCTGAGAACCTGAAGGCATTGCAATGCTTCCTGGGGTTTGCCAATTTTTATAGAAAGTTTATAAAGAACTATTCCTTGGTGGTCAAACCACTGACGGACATGACCCGAAAGGGATCCGATTTTTCCAAATGGTCACATGCAGCCAAAACTGCCTTTACATCTCTGAAGGAGAGATTCATCTCGGCCCCTATTCTCGTACAGCCAGATGTCTCGCTTCCTTTTATTGTAGAGGTTGACGCATCAGAGGTGGGGGTGGGAGCGGTACTATCTCAGGGCCCATCACCTGGTGAATGGCGTCCGTGTGCTTTCTTTTCGAAGAAATTGTCTACTGCAGAAAGGAACTATGATATTGGCAACAGGGAACTTTTGGCTATTAAGTTGGCCTTTGAGGAGTGGCGTCATTTTTTGGAGGGGGCGGTTCATCCCGTCACGGTGATTACTGATCACAAAAACGTATTATATCTGGAGTCTGCTAAACGTCTCACCCCTAGACAGGCTTGGTGGTCGTTGTTTTTTACTAGGTTTAATTTTGTAATAACCTATCGCCCGGGGGCAAAAAATACTAAGGCGGATGCATTGTCCCGAAGTTTTCCTGGAGGGGGTGATGTTGATGTGCCAGAGCCCATTTTGCAAAAGGGGGTGGTGGTCTCTGCATTACACTCAGGTTTGGAGGGGAGGGTGTTGGAAGCTCAGGGGAACGCCCCGGCCTCCTGCCCCTCGGGTAAACTGTTTGTGCCAGAAAATTTACGCCTGGAGATACTAAAAGAACACCATAACTCCACACTGGCAGGACACCCAGGTAGTAGGGCAACCTCTGAGTTAGTGTCTCGTCGGTTCTGGTGGACTAAGTGGCGCCAGGAGGTGTTGAATTTTGTGTCTGCATGTGCTACCTGTGCTCGTTCTAAGGTAGATCATACTCGTCCGGCAGGGCGTCTTTTACCTCTGGCCATCCCCAACAGGCCTTGGACGCAACTATCAATGGATTTCATTACGGATCTACCAGTATCAGCGGAGAAGACTGTTATTCTTGTAGTTGTTGACAGATTCAGTAAAATGGTGCACTTTATTGCTCTTGCCGCATTGCCTAATGCTAACACACTGGCTCAGGTTTTTATTGACCACATCGTGAAGCTTCACGGGGTCCCTTCCGATATTGTTTCGGATCGTGGTACCCAATTCGTTTCTAAATTTTGGAAAGCTTTTTGTTCTCGTTTAGGGGTTCATCTGTCGTTTTCTTCATCTTTCCATCCACAGTCCAACGGTCAGACTGAACATACCAATCAAAACCTAGAGACATATTTGAGATGCTTTGTTTCCGAAAATCAGGAGGAATGGTCATCTTATTTACCGTTAGCCGAGTTTGCCATTAATAATCGTCGTCAAGAGTCCACCGATAAGTCACCAATTTTTGGTGCGTATGGTTTCCATCCTCAGTTTTGTACGTTTAGTGAGGGGGGGCCGTCTGGGATTCCCGAGGAGGAACGATTTGCGTCTTCACTTTCTTCAGTGTGGCAGAGTGTGCAAGAAAGTTTGAAGAGAATTGGTGGTAGATACAAACGTAGGAAGCGCTCTGAAGGTCCGGACCTTGGGGTGAATGACTTGGTGTGGTTGAATACCAGAAATATCAAGTTGAAGGTTCCCTCGTGGAAATTAGGTCCGAGATTTATTGGTCCTTATAGGGTAATTAAGATGATTAACCCGGTGGTTTTTCGTCTGGAGCTACCTCAGACTCTAAGGTTCCATAATGTCTTCCATAGATCTCTGCTTAAGAGATATGTAGAACCTCCTGAACCATTGCCACTACCGCCTCCACCGGTGGTTGTTGATGGCAGTCTTGAGTTTCAGGTAGAAAAGATTGTTGATTCACGATATGTTCGCCGCTCTCTTCAGTACCTGGTGCACTGGAGAGGTTATGGTTCCGAAGAGAGAATGTGGGTTCCAGCATCAGAGATAAAAGCAGACAGACTCATTCGGGCTTTTCATAGCTCCCATCCGGAGAGGCCTGGTCTTGAGGGTCCGGGGGCCCCTCGTAGAAAGGGGGGTACTGTCACGACTGTGACTGATCCAGACAGGTCTGGGAGGAGAAGGTCGCAGCGACTTGCTACTCGCGATAGCTTGTGAGTTTGCTCCGTGGTTCAGGGTATGTCATCCGGGTTTTGCCTTGTGAACCTTTTTGTCCTGACTGGGAGTTTGTAGGCATCCTTCTCAGGTGAGTCCTGTCTGCCACTCCCAGCTACTATATTAGTTTCAGTTTCACTTGCAGTCATTGCCAGATATAGTCCTTACTTCCAGTGCTATTCTGACCTTTGAAGGAGATCGTTTGACGGTGTTGCTGTGGAGCTCTTGTCCAGCGTGGACTGTCGTGTTTGGGATCACCTTTTCTGCTCGTGACTGGATAAGTCTATCTCTGCTATAGATTGTTTGTTGCTGTCTTCCCCTGTTGTTCTCCTAGACGTGAGTGATGGTGACTAGTGCTCCCATCGGCCTTTCCCCAGTCTAGTCTTGTTAGAGTGACTGAGGGTTCAGGCATCCTGCTCGCCGCATGGGTTCACACCCCATCTAGGGTATCAGGGCAGACAGGTCCCAGCTTAGGGTTAGTCAGGGGTGGCCATTCTATTTCCCATCCGTAGATAAGGGTCCCCCTTCCCCTTCGTCTGGTGCGACACGACTGCTGCTGGGATAGTGACAATAATTTGCATTGTATGGACTTTATATGAGTTAATTTACCTATTATCTCATCCACCCCACTATTACGTGTATGTATTAAATTGCACTATTTTACCATACTATAATGGTTCTCTGCGTGAACCCATATGCTGAGTGCCGGTCAAATACTATTTAGATTTTTACTGTTTTGAAGGGGTGATTCTATTTTGGACATTGGCACCAATCCGTGTATATCGAGAGTAAGCCGTCCCATTTTCTCTCATTGGTTTGAAGATCTATTGGTCACTTCAGATATGAGATTATTCTTGCAGCCAACCCATTGACAGCTTCCCTCTGGATCCAGCCTCAAGGAACGCCTAGACCGACAGGTGTCCGACTACTTTGGGATAACAGCCGATGTGGACGCTCTGAGAACCCCTTGACTACTGAGTGTGCAGGCTTGACCTGTAGCCAGAGCTGGCACAATTTGCCATGGAACTCTTGGCTTGCCCCTCGTCGAGTGTCCTGTCCGAAAGGACGTTCAGCGCAGCAGGGGGGATCGTGACCGATAAGCGCACTCGCCTAGCTCACAACAGTGTGGACTACCTCACATTTCTAAAAATGAATAAAGGCATAGATCACGGAGGAATTCAACACCTGTGACGACCACGTTTAATAGAATTTCCTAATGCCAGCCCACACATATCCGCCAGCACCCAGAACAAAGAATGGTCCCTGTCTTATATAAATACAGCGGCATAAAAGGCCTTTTCTCTAGGGTGAATGCCTAAAGTTTGGGGCCATGGAGGAATTCAACATCTGTGATGACCACATGTTATTGAATTTCAACTATTATCATTTGGTTTTTTTTAAGAGGGGGGATTTTGTTCAGTGAATGCCTAATGTTTGGGGCCTGTATTCCACTGGCCTGCATTCAAATTGATATTCAATGACCGTCTAATATACCTCCAGCCACATAATCACTTGATGTTTAATGTCCGGTGAATGAATAATTTTTGGTGCCTGTAGTCCACTGACCTGCAGTAAAAATTGATATCCATTGACTATATAATATACCTCCAGCCACATAATCACTTGATCTTTTCTGTATGGTGAATGCCTAATTATTGAGGCCTCTGAGGAATTTAACACCTGTGACGACCACGTGTTATCGAATTTTACCTATTATCATTTGTTTGTTTTTAAAGAGGGGGGATTTCGTTAGCCATGTTTTTAATCCAATTTATATTTTTAGTTCTTTTAAACATATGTATTTGACATATATTTGTACCGGCCTGTATTAAAATTGATATCCAATGACCGTCTAATATACCTCCAGTCACATAATCACTTGATGTTTTCTGTCCGGTGAATTAATAATTTTTGGGGCCTATAGTCCACTGACCTGTATTAAAATTGACATCCAATTACTGTCTAATATACCTCCAGCCACATAATCACTTGATCTTTTCTGTACGGTGAATGAATAATTTTTGGGGCCTATAGTCTACTAGCCGCAGTAAAAATGATATACATCAACCCTCGATTATACCTCCAGCCACATAATCACTTTATCTTTTTTACATGGTGAATGCGTAATTTTTGGGGCCTGTAATCTAACTGACCAACAGTAAAATTGTTATACGGTGACCGCCTAATGTACCTCCAGCCACATTATCAATTGTCCTTTTTTTGTACAGTGAATGAATAATTTTTGGGGCTTGTAGTCCACTGGCCTGCAGTAAATTGATATCCAATGATCATGTAATATACCTCCAGCCAAATAATCACTTGATGTTTTCTGTCCAGTGAATGCCTAATGTTTGGGGCTTGTACTACCGTGGTCTAAAACCCAAAAAAATTCTAGGCTCCAGCAGGGCACATTTTTGGCAGTTTCCCTTTAAGACACATAAATATGGCCCCTGATTAAAATACATATTTTTTGTGGGAATTTTTGCCATTGATCACCCTCTGGTATGTCACTGTCCATGTTGTGGGACGATTTGCACAGTTATAGTAAGTATTTGGTAGCTGCAATTATGACCTGAAGGTTTTTCAGAGTTTTGCATGCCATTAAAGTGAATGGGACCCGCCACGAACTTCCGGTTCACGAACATTTAATTGCGCGATCGCGTTTGCGAATCGTCCCGGCCAATGTTCGTCCATCACTATATATGGACATAGCTATATATGGAGTCAGAGCAGGGACTCCTAAGCCGCGGACTCACACTGAGGGATTCCCTCACTGTACAGCGATCATCTGCATAGAAATAGAGGCTATATTAGATTTAAATACACTGACTCGAGCATCACGCTCGAGCACACGCAGTGTTCGGCCGATGTCCGCGATGTGCCAAGCATAGCCTTGCTTGAGCTGAACTGGTGTTTGGCCGATCACGCTTACTCAATACTAATAGTGAGTATTCCTATTCAGCAGAAGACTTATTTTATATTTCTGTGCAGTTTAACATTTAGCTCTATAGTGTAGTAATTAATGTCCTGGCAGAAACATTTATATATATATATATATATATATATATATATATATATATATATACAGTACAGACCAAAAGTTTGGACACACCTTCTCATTCAAAGAGTTTTCTTTATTTTCATGACTATGAAGGCATCAAAACTATGAATTAACACATGTGGAAATATATACATAACAAACAAGTGTGAAACAACTGAAAATATGTCATATTCTAGGTTCTTCAAAGTAGCCACCTTTTGCTTTGATTACTGCTTTGCACACTCTTGGCATTCTCTTGATGAGCTTCAAGAGGTAGTCCCCTGAAATGGTCTTCTAACAGTCTTGAAGGAGTTCCCAGAGATGCTTAGCACTTGTTGGCCCTTTTGCCTTCACTCTGCCGTCCAGCTCACCCCAAACCAACTCGATTGGGTTCATGTCCGGTGACTGTGGAGGCCAGGTCATCTGGCGCAGCACCCCATCACTCTCCATCATGGTCAAATAGCCCTTACTTTCAAAGTTTTCCCAATTTTTCGGCTGACAGACTGACCTTCATTTCTTAAAGTAATGATGGCCACTAGTTTTTCTTTACTTAGCTTCTTTTTTCTTGCCATAATACAAATTCTAACAGTCTATTCAGTAGGACTATCAGCTGTGTATCCACCTGACTTCTCCTCAACGTAACTGATGATCCCAACCCCATTTATAAGGCAAGAAATCCCACTTATTAAACCTGACAGGGCACACCTGTGAAGTGAAAACCATTTCAGGGGACTACCTCTTGAAGCTCATCAAGAGAATGCCAAGAGTGTGCAAAGCAGTAATCAAAGCAAAAGGTGGCTACTTTGAAGAACCTAGAATATGACATATTTTCAGTTGTTTCACACTTGGTTGTTATGTATATAATTCCACATGTGTTAATTCATAGTTTTGATGCCTTCAGTGTGAATCTACAATTTTCATAGTCATGAAAATAAAGAAAACTTTTTGAATGAGAAGGTGTGTCCAAACTTTTGGTCTGTACTGTATATATATACACTGCAAGCAGAATTATTAGGCAAATGAGTATTTTGACCACATCATCCTCTTTATGCATGTTGTCTTACTGTCATGGTCTTACCTTCTTGCTGTTCTCCTTCGTTTAACATGTGCTGGCGGCCATCTTGGTTTCTGGGTTTCTTGTAGCCTCCCACCCTGCGGCTCCTCCTTCCCACTGGGAGGAGCTGGATGCCTAGCTCATATATATAGGAGGTCTGTGGCTTCAGTTCCTTGCTTGGTCCTCCTGTGTTCACATGCTTCTAGACTGCTGCTGCTTCTGGTTCCTGATCCTGGTTTCGTCCGACTACCCTGCTGGTTCCTGATCCTAGTTTCGTCCGACTACCCTGCTGGTTCCTGATCCTGGCTTCGTCTGACTACCCTGCTGGTTCCTGATCCTGGCTTCGTCTGACTACCCTTCTGGTTCCTGACCTCTGGCTTCGCAAAGACTCTGCTTCGGTTTCGCCATCCGTTTGGACTTTTGCTTTACAGCTTTATTTTCAATAAAGCCTTCTTATTTTCACTTATCCCTTGTTGTACGTCTGGTTCATGGTTCCGTGACATTAGGACCAAGCCATGAATTCTGACGGTACAGGGCCATCCTCGCTACCCACGCTGGTTGCCAGACTTGATCAGCAGGATCACCTGTTGCGTCGGTTCGCTGTGGCATTGCAAACCCTGCTTGAACGCACGGCTCATTTCGCTCCCGTTGCCGATGGGTCGGTTGTCGCTCCTGGGCCCGCTCCTACTGCCGCTCCGGTTGTTGCGCCAGAGTCTACCCCGACACCTGTTGTTGCACCTGCGGTGTTTCGGGGTATGACCGGTTCTGCCCCTCTTCCACAGCGCTTTGGGGGAGAGCCAACTCAGTGCCGAGGTTTCCTTAACCAGGTGGGCATTTATTTTGAGTTGCTGCCACATGCCTTTCCCACTGAGAGATCAAAGGTGGGCTTCTTGATCTCGCTGCTTTCGGACAAGGCCTTGGCCTGGGCCAGCCCTTTATGGGAGAACAACAATCCGGTGGTTGCCGAGTTTTCCGGTTTTGTTGCTTCTCTTCGGAAGGTATTCGATGTGCCGGCTCGTGCTGCCTCTGCTGCGAAGCTCCTTATGTCCATCAGACAGGGTTCACGATCCGTAGCTGAATACGCCATTGAGTTTCGTACCCTGGCAGCAGAGGTGGGCTGGAATAATGAGGCTCTGGTCACTGCTTTCTCTCATGGTCTCTCGGATGCCTTGAAGGATGAGGTTGCAGCTAAGGACCTACCAGTGGAGCTCGAGTCTCTTATTTCTTTCCTGATTTTGATTGACTCCAGACTCAGGGAGAGACCTTCCTTTAAGGAGAGCCTGCGGAGGTTTTCTAACAGATTGGCGCCTACGTTTGCTGTCCCACCCGTGCCTCCCTCTCCTCCCACGCCTCCTGGGGATGACTTGTCTGGGGGTGAACCCATGCAGCTGGGGTTTGCTCGCCTGTCCGAGGGGGAGAGGGTACTCCGGAGACGCGAGGGCCGATGCATGTACTGTGGTCTCGGTGGGCATTTTCGGTTGGCATGTCCGAACCGTCCGGGAAACGTTCGCACCTGAGATCCTGTCGGGGGCAGATCTTGGGTGGAGTCTCCTCGTCCCTGGTTTCCCGTGCTGACAAACCACTGATCACTGTTGTCCTCTCCTGGGTCGGGGGCTCGGTGACGACCCAGGCGTTGGTGGACTCTGGTGCTGGTGGTTTGTTCATTGATAATGTGTTCGCTGCCGCCAATTCCATTCCTCTGCAGGCTCGAGGTTCCCCACTGGCTCTTGAGGCGATAGACGGCAGACCCCTTCTGCCGCCACACGTGACTCATGAGACCCTTCCAGTGGGGATAGCCATTGGTGCCGTTCACAGAGAGTCGGTCTGCCTCCAGGTTATTTCGTCTCCACACTACTTGGTGGTCTTGGGGTACCCCTGGCTCCGGAAGCATAATCCGACTTTCGATTGGAGATCGGCCGAGATCCTCTCGTGGTCACCGCAGTGTGGGGCTAGTTGCATCCATGGGTCTGTCAAGTTGCTGTGTACTTCCTCGGACTCTCTGTTGCCTCCTGAATACGAGGAGTACCGGGATGTATTCGATAAGGTGCGCGCGGTTGCCCTACCTCCGCACCGCCCATACGATTGTGCCATAGAGTTACAATCTGGTGCCGTTCCTCCTCGTGGCAAAGTCTATCCACTGTCGGTAGCGGAGAATGAGGCCATGGAGGAGTACGTGAGGGAGGCGCTTTCACGCGGACACATTCGCAAATCCTCGTCCCCGGCAGGGGCTGGATTTTTCTTTGTGAAAAAGAAGGGCGGTGAGTTGAGGCCTTGCATCGATTACAGGGGTCTCAATCGCATCACGATCAAGAACGCTTACCTGATACCCTTGATTTCCGAGCTGTTCGATCGCCTTAAAGGGGCCACGGTCTTTACCAAACTCGACCTGAGGGCGGCATATAACCTGGTAAGGATCAAGGCGGGCGATGAGTGGAAGACCGCGTTTAACACCAGGACCGGTCATTATGAATCCTTGGTTATGCCCTTTGGGTTGTGCAATGCGCCCGCAGTCTTTCAGGAATTCATCAACGATGTTTTCCGTGACCTGTTGCAGCAGTGTGTGGTGGTCTATTTGGATGACATCTTGGTATATTCTGAATCCATGGAGGCCCACATTCTGGATGTCAGACGAGTGTTGCAACGGTTGCGAGAGAACAAGCTGTTCGGTAAGCTTGAGAAATGCGAATTTCACCGATCCCAGGTAACCTTCTTAGGTTACATCATTTCCGCTGAGGGGTTCTCCATGAATCCTGAGAAGGTTTCGGCTGTCTTACAGTGGCCCCAGCCCAGTGGTCTTCGTTCCCTGCAGCGCTTTTTGGGCTTTGCCAATTATTATCGGAAGTTCATCAGGGACTTTTCCATGCTAGCCAAGCCTCTCACGGATCTGACCAGGAAGGGCAGTAATTCCCAGGTCTGGCCGCTCGAGGCCATCCGAGCTTTTGAGGCTCTAAAGTCCGCCTTTGTGTCGGCTCCGATTCTGTCGCATCCCAACCCTGGGTTGCCCTTTGTCCTCGAGGTGGACGCGTCTGAGACGGGAGTAGGCGCCCTTCTGTCTCAGCGTAGAACACCAGAGGGTCCTCTGCTTCCTTGTGGGTTTTACTCCCGGAAACTGTCTTCCGCGGAGTGCAACTATCAGATTGGTGACAGGGAGTTATTGGCCAACGTGCAGGCCCTTAAAGAATGGAGGCACTTGCTCGAGGGTTCGGTGGTTCCGGTCCTCATCCTGACGGACCACAAGAATCTGACCTACCTTTCTGAGGCCAAGAGATTGACACCACGTCAGGCCAGATGGGCTCTGTTCTTGTCACGTTTTAATTACGTGGTCTCCTACCTACCCGGTTCCAAGAACATCAGGGCGGATGCCTTATCACGGCAGTACTCCGAGCTGTCCAGGGGGGAGTCGATTCCGACTTCGGTCATACCTCCGAATCAGATCTTGGCCGCCATTCGCACCAGCCTGACCTCTCCCCTGGGTGAGCAGATTTTGGCGGCTCAATCTTGTGCTCCCTCTGGGAGACCCAACGGCAGATGTTTTGTGCCTGAGGAGTTGCGCACTCGGTTGTTGCGAACCTACCATAACTCCAAGACCGCGGGGCATCCTGGAAAGAATCAGCTGTCCTGGGCTGTTTCACGTCTGTTCTGGTGGCCTTCCCTACGTTCCGACATCGCCGCATATGTAGCGGCATGCTCCGTTTGTGCCCAGAGTAAGTCCCCTCGGCACCTTCCGTTGGGCCTTCTGCAACCCATAGCCACCGGGGAGCGCCCATGGTCACACCTGGGGATGGATTTCATTGTGGACCTCCCTGCATCCCGAGGCCATACGGTCATTCTCATGATTGTGGATCGGTTTTCCAAAATGTGCCACTGTGTTCCTCTCAAGAAGTTACCCTCTGCACAAGAGTTGGCCACGATTTTTGCCAGGGAGGTCTTCCGGTTGCACGGTTTGCCCAAGGAGATTGTGTCGGATCGGGGGAGTCAGTTTGTGTCCAGGTTCTGGCGCGCCTTTTGCTCCCAGTTGGGGATTCATCTCTCCTTCTCCTCGGCCTACCACCCTCAGTCCAATGGGGCCGCAGAACGATCCAATCAGGCCTTGGAGCAATTCCTTCGTTGCTATGTCTCCGATCACCAAGACAATTGGGTTGACCTCCTGCCTTGGGCTGAGTTTGCCAGGAACACGGCGGTGAACTCTTCCTCTGGGACGTCTCCCTTCATGGCCAATTATTGGTTCCAACCTGCCGTGTTACCGGAGGTATTCTCTCCCCAGGATATTCCGGCTGTGGAGGATCACCTTTCCGTCCTACGTGCTTCTTGGGTACTGATCCAGAAGTCCCTTGAGGTCTCTGCGCAGCGCCAGAGACTCCAGGCTGATCGCAGACGAGCGCCTGCTCCTTCCTACCAGGTCGGAGACCGTGTATGGTTGTCCACCCGCAACCTCAACCTTCGAGTGCCCACTCCCAAGCTGGCACCTCGCTTTGTTGGTCCCTTCCGAGTGCTTCGCAGGGTAAACCCGGTAGCCTATGCCCTTGCGCTTCCTCCTGGCATGCGGATCTCCAACGTGTTTCATGTCTCCCTGTTGAAGCCACTGGTGTGTAATCGTTTCACTTCCTCGGTTCCTCGGCCTCGTCCGGTCCAAGTGGGTAATCGTGAGGAGTATGAGGTGAGCAATATCCTGGACTCACGCCTGGTCCGCGGTCGGGTGCAGTTTTTGGTCCATTGGCGTGGTTATGGTCCAGAGGAGCGTTCCTGGGTTCCCTCCGCAGATGTCCATGCTCCTGCCTTGCTCCGAGCCTTCCACGCACGCTTCCCTCAGAAACCGTTCTTTACTCCGCGGAGAAAGGGCCCTTGAGGGGGAGGTACTGTCATGGTCTTACCTTCTTGCTGTTCTCCTTCGTTTAACATGTGCTGGCGGCCATCTTGGTTTCTGGGTTTCTTGTAGCCTCCCACCCTGCGGCTCCTCCTTCCCACTGGGAGGAGCTGGATGCCTAGCTCATATATATAGGAGGTCTGTGGCTTCAGTTCCTTGCTTGGTCCTCCTGTGTTCACATGCTTCTAGACTGCTGCTGCTTCTGGTTCCTGATCCTGGTTTCGTCCGACTACCCTGCTGGTTCCTGATCCTGGTTTCGTCCGACTACCCTGCTGGTTCCTGATCCTGGCTTCGTCTGACTACCCTGCTGGTTCCTGATCCTGGCTTCGTCTGACTACCCTTCTGGTTCCTGACCTCTGGCTTCGCAAAGACTCTGCTTCGGTTTCGCCATCCGTTTGGACTTTTGCTTTACAGCTTTATTTTCAATAAAGCCTTCTTATTTTCACTTATCCCTTGTTGTACGTCTGGTTCATGGTTCCGTGACACTTACTCCAAGCTGTATAGGCTCGAAAGCCTACTACCAATTAAGCATATTAGGTGATGTGCATCTCTGTAATGAGAAGGGGTGTGGTCTAATGACATCAACACCCTATATTAGGTGTGCATAATTATTAGGCAACTTCCTTTCCTTTGGCAAAATGGGTCAAAAGAAGGACTTGACAGGCTCAGAAAAGTCAAAAATAGTGAGATATCTTGCAGAGGGATGCAGCACTCTTAAAATTGCAAAGCTTCTGAAGCGTGATCATCGAACAATCAAGCGTTTCATTCAAAATAGTCAACAGGGTCGCAAGAAGCGTGTGGAAAAACCAAGGCGCAAAATAACTGCCCATAAACTGAGAAAAGTCAAGCGTGCAGCTGCCAAGATGCCACTTGCCACCAGTTTGGCCATATTTCAGAGCTGCAACATCACTGGAGTGCCCAAAAGCACAAGGTGTGCAATACTCAGAGACATGGCCAAGGTAAGAAAGGCTGAAAGACGACCACCACTGAACAAGACACACAAGCTGAAACGTCAAGACTGGGCAAAGAAATATCTCAAGACTGATTTTTCTAAGGTTTTATGGACTGATGAAATGAGAGTGAGTCTTGATGGGCCAGATGGATGGGCCCGTGGCTGGATTGGTAAAGGGCCGAAAGCTCCAGTCCGACTCAGACGCCAGCAAGGTGGAGGTGGAGTACTGGTTTGGGCTGGTATCATCAAAGATGAGCTTGTGGGGCCTTTTCGGGTTGAGGATGGAGTCAAGCTCAACTCCCAGTCCTACTGCCAGTTTCTGGAAGACACCTTCTTCAAGCAGTGGTACAGGAAGAAGTCTGCATCCTTCAAGAAAAACATGATTTTAATGCAGGACAATGCTCCATCACACGCGTCCAAGTACTCCACAGCGTGGCTGGCAAGAAAGGGTATAAAAGAAGAAAATCTAATGACATGGCCTCCTTGTTCACCTGATCTGAACCCCATTGAGAACCTGTGGTCCATCATCAAATGTGAGATTTACAAGGAGGGAAAACAGTACACCTCTCTGAACAGTGTCTGGGAGGCTGTGGTGGCTGCTGCACGCAATGTTGATGGTGAACAGATCAAAACACTGACAGAATCCATGGATGGCAGGCTTTTGAGTGTCGTTGCAAAGAAAGGTGGCTATATTGGTCACTGATTTGTTTTTGTTTTGTTTTTGAATGTCAGAAATGTATATTTGTGAATGTTGAGATGTTATATTGGTTTCACTGGTAAAAATAAATAATTGAAATGGGTATATATTTGTTTTTTGTTAAGTTGCCTAATAATTATGCACAGTAATAGTCACCTGCACACACAGATATCCCCCTAAAATAGCTAAAACTAAAAACAAACTAAAAACTACTTCCAAAAATATTCAGCTTTGATATTAATGAGTTTTTTGAGTTCATTGAGAACATGGTTGTTGTTCAATAATAAAATTAATCCTCAAAAATACAACTTGCCTAATAATTCTGCACTCCCTGTATATATATATATATATATATATATATATTTAGCCATAATATATTTACATATATTATTATATGTTTATTATATGTTTAGAATATATAATATATGTAAATATATTATGGCTAAAAACATCAGTAGTAGTTTTTTTTAAATTAATTACACATTTTATTTTGTGCCATACATTTCTTACAATTACTAAAAAAAAATATTAAATATATAAATTTAATATCTCTTTATGAAATGTTTCTGCCAGGATTCGAACTCCCAACATTGTACAATAGAGGCAAGGAAGTCAACCACTGCACTATACAGCTACATGTTAAACTGCTCAGAAATATAAAGTAAGTCTTCTGCTGAAAAGGATTACTTACTACCTCAGAAACTACTATGAGGCTTTTCGGATACAGTTTAACATTCACCTTTATAGCTAAGTGGATAAGGTCCTTGCCTCTTATCTACAATGTTGGGAGTTCAAGTTCCGGTAGAAACTTTTCAGAAATTAGATTTAAATACACTGGGGTGTCCCAAACACTGACTCCATATATGGATATAGCTTTATATGGAGTCAGAACATCGACTCCTAAGCTGAACTAGAGTCCCGACACCCTCTCCTCTTCAGAGCAGGGGGTGCCTGGGGTTCTCCCATTGACTTCCATTGTGCTTGAGTGCTCGTTAGAACACCCCAGCATCGCAAAGTGTTCTACACGAGCACTTTGGTGCTCTATCAACACTAATGGCATTGTCTCATTGTCTCAGTAATTACAACTGCTTGTCCCATTCCCTGGAATAGCAAGAGCAAGGCTAGCTCCAAGTTTATGTATGCCCTTGGGTGATAAAGTTTTGCACGATGCACGTAGCAATGAAACTGCATGCATTATAGATGTTGCCAAATACAGTAGATGCTATAGCATCTATAGAGTAGACATATGTTAATCAGTCCTCATGCGCATACTTTTTTTTTTACTTACTCAGTGTTTCAGTCCCTCAGTGTTCTGCCTCCAGCAGAGAGAGATTCATTTCAATTAACGTCTATTTTATTTATAATTCATTCTGCTGCAATTACTGTATCCCTGTAGTTATTAGTTAGGTAACAGCACCATATAGCGGTGGTAAAAATGTATTGCACCTTGTTTTCTTTTTAATAAAGATTATTGCTTTGTGGGAGGTGCTAGGCATTATGGGTGGTGCAAGGCATTCTACACACAGAATACAGTACATCATCAGAGCTGTTCCATGCAGTTCTTCTTAAACTGCACCATCTTTGTGTAAGTATTCTGGTGAGTGAGATCTACCTTGTTTCAGGGACATTATGTTATGCAGAGCTGTTTAGCTAGGTATAAGTGTCACTCAGGGAGTTATTTCTGTTAGCTAGACAAGCAGTTCTATGCATAGGCAGTCATTTTGGACATCTGCTTTCTCTATATGTTTTACTTACACAAGCCATTTGTATTCTTGTAGTATTACCAATTTACAATCCTGTTCACCAATAAACAAGTTAGATTACAGAAAACAGTCCTCTTATTTGGAAGACAGGAATGGTTTATACTGAATGTCAGACTGCACACTGTGTGAAGGTGTATGAAGACAGAACAGTAAAACAGATGCTAGTCACCAGCGATAGTGTATCTGACTACACAGAACCATCATCACACACGCGATCCTGCGTATAAGATTGCAACAGCTGCCATACAGTCACAAGAAGTGAGAGTGCAGCCCCCAGCAAGCGCAGCACGATCCAGACCATGTTGAAGTCCGTACCTACCTAGACTGAGTCCGCATAGAGACATTAAGCAGCCAACAAACAGGCACACAATGTCCGCTAGCCAGGCATCATTATACAGGACCAGGTCATGAGCAAGCTGCTCTAGCAAATACTCAATAAGAGAAAAGGCTGCTCTTGCCCGTGCAGAAGCTGAGGCTGCAAAAGTAAGGTCTTCCTTTGCTGCACAAGAGATGCAACTAAAGAAAGAGAGAGCACGCCGGCAAGTGGCACTGGAAGAAGATGGAGCACGACTTCGAGCGGCACTGAAAGAAGAGACAGCATGCCTGCAAGCGTCACTGGAGAAACTAGCAGCAGAGAAAGAAGCGGCTGCCGCAATAGCCAAAGTAGAGTACCTGGAAGCCATAGAGTACTCTGAATCTGAGAAACACAGTTAAGTACTTGGGCCAGAGCAAGATCCAACACAGCGTGTCTCAGAATACATCCATCAGCATCCCAAGATAGATGACGACTATGATCCAGTATATCAGCCAGTTTACACATAGTGCCAAAGATCCTACCTTGAACCACAGTACCTCAATCAGGACGGTATGCGACAAAGCAATGCTGACCACAACTACCGCCCTACAGAATGAAAGCTACAACCTTCACTTTGTCTTAAAGGGACACCATTTGCGTCAGAACGGTAATATACAGACTTCTCTAAGCCAGAAACCCCAAAAAGGTATGGTGATACACCACACACGCAGCATAACAACAACACACTGGTAGTATTGGCGCTAACCAGGCCGCCATGGAATTTGCTAAGTTCTTTGCTACCAAAGGACTTATAAAGTTCACTGATTGCCCCGAAAACTACAGGGCATGGCATGCCTCCTTCCAGAATGCCATAAGAGACTTAGATCTTTCTTATAGTGAGGAGTTAGATCTCATGGTAAAGTGGCTTGGAAGTGAGTCTGCTGAACACGCCAAAAGAATCAGAGACATTAACATAAACTATCCTGGCAAAGGTCTAAAGATGGTGTGGGAAAGACTCGATGAGACTAGAAGCTATAGAAAATGCTTTATTTAAGAGAATTGATAATTTTCCCAAAATAGTGGGTAGGGGGCACCAGCAGCTCAGGGAACTCAATGACTTGTTAATAGAGGCACAGGTTTCTCAGGCAGAAGGAGATCTGCCAGGGCTATCATTCCTGGACACCGCCAGAGATGTCAACACGAGTGTCCAAAAACTCCCTTATAACCTACAGGAGAAGTGGATCGCGCACAGTTTTCATTAGAAACAGGTTAATAATGTACCTTTTCCCATTTTTGTGGTGTTTGTAGACTTTGTTACTCAATAAGCAAGGATCCGAAATTATCCCAGTTTTGACTTTACATAGTCATGTCCCACTACCTCTGGTGTCAAACCTCATAAAACACTAGTGGCAGTCCACAAAACTAACATTGCCTCCACAGCTTCTCCTTACAGGTCGTTTAAGTCTTCTCAAGAAGAGAGCAAACTCAAAGATCTTACCAAAGAATGCAATGCCCCTGCACAAGAAACCATATTCTCTATTATAATGCAGAGCCTTCAGGGTATTTAGCGGACCGCAAATAATTCCTTAGAGAAAACATCTGCTTCAGGTGCTGTGCTACAACATTGCACTTCGCCAGGAACTGTAAGGTCAGTGTGACAAGCACAGAATGCAGTAGCACAGGACACAACACGGCTTTACACCCTGGACCACCCTCTCAGGTATCACCCCAAGCAGAGGAGCATGACGGGAAACACATAGACACTGACGTAGACACCGCAGTAGTCACTTCTCACTGTACTAAGATCTGTAAAGGACTTGCAGAAGGGAAGTCCTGCTCTAAAATCTGCCTTGTCAGAGTTTATCCTTTGGTCACCGAGATCAGGCGATCAAGGTAAACACAATCTTAGATGATCAAAACAACAGGTCTTTATCTAAATCCACCTTCTTCAACACCTTCAACATCGTAAAGCCCAGTTCTCCCTACTCCTTAAGGACATGTGCAGGTACCGTTGAGACGGCGGGGAGGAAGGTAACTTGGTTCAAGGTAGAGTCCATAGATGGTCAGACCTGCTTGTCCCTGCCAACCGTAATGCGGTGCAATCACATTCCTGACAACCGGTCTGAGCTACCTACACCAGAGGTAGCAGCATACCACCCCCACCTGAAGCATATACACTCACCTAAAGAATTGTTAGGAACACCTGTTCTATTTCTCATTAATGCAATTATCTACCAATCACATGGCAGTTGCTTCAATGCATTTAGGGGTGTGCTCCTGGTCAAGACAATCTCCTGAACTCCAAACTGAATGCCAGAATGGGAAAGAAAGGTGATTTAAGCAATTTTGAGCGTGGCATGGTTGTTGGTGCCAGACGGGCCGGTCTGAGTATTTCACAATCTGCTCAGTTACTGGGATTTTCACGCACAACCATTTCTAGGGTTTACAAAGAATGGTGTGAAAAGGGAAAAACATCCAGTATGCGGCAGTCCTGTGGGCAAAAATGCCTTGTGGATGCTAGAGGTCAGAGGAGAATGGGCCGACTGATTCAAGCTGATAGAAGAGCAACGTTGACTGAAATAACCACTCGTTACAACCGAGGTATGCAGCAAAGCATTTGTGAAGCCACAACACGCACAACCTTGAGGCGGATGGGCTACAACAGCAGAAGACCCCACCGGGTACCACTCATCTCCACTACAAATAGGAAAAAGAGGCTACAATTTGCACGAGCTCACCAAAATTGGACTGTTGAAGACTGGAAAAATGTTGCCTGGTCTGATGAGTCTCGATTTCTGTTTAGACATTCAAATGGTCCGAATTTGGCGTAAACAGAATGAGAACATGTATCCATCCTCTGATGGCTACTTCCAGCAGGATAATGCACCATGTCACAAAGCTCGAATCATTTCAAATTGGTTTCTTGAACATGACAATGAGTTCACTGTACTAAAATTCCCCCCCCCCCAGTCACCAGATGTCAACCCAATAGAGCATCTTTGGGATGTGGTGGAACAGGAGCTTCGTGCCCTGGATGTGCAATCTCCATCAACTGCAAGATGCTATCCTATCAATATGGGCCAACATTTCTAAAGAATGCTATCAGCACCTTGTTGAATCATTGCCACGTAGAATTAAGGCAGTTGATGGAGATTTAGTGGCTGTTACGGAGACATGGTTTAATGAAAGAAATGACTGGGACATAACCATACCAGGGTACTCTTTATACAGAAGAGACAGAGAAGGCAAGAAAGGAGGAGGAGTGGCCCTGTATGTGAAAGATAGCATTAAATCTAACCTAATACAAGTTGGTGAGGCCAACATAGAGTCAGTTTGGGTTACGTTGCAGTTTGCTAACCATGCAGTAACTCGTGTAGGTGTGATATATAGACCACCTGGTCAAGTTAAAGAACTAGATGATCTACTAGTTGAAGAAATAGCTAAAATGACAATGAAAGGAGAAGTTATCATTATGGGAGATTTCAATCTTCCAGATATAAACTGGAAAACCAAAATAGCAAGTTCTACCAGGAGTACAGATATTCTAAATTCCCTACTGGGGTTATTTCTACAACAAGTGGTTGAGGAGCCAACCCGGAGGGAGGCCATTTTGGATTTGGTATTCACAAATGGGGATTCGGTATATGATGTCATTGTAGGCGAAACCTTGGGATCTAGTGATCACCAGTCAGTGTGGTTTAATATAAGAACTGTGAAAGAGTCCCACCACACAAAAACAAAAGTTTTAGACTTTAGAAAAACAGACTTTTCAAAAATGAAATTAGTCATAAATGAGTCCTTATCAGACTGGAACAGATTACATGGAGTCCAGGAGAAATGGGACTACTTAAAAGGTGCATTATTGAAGGCAACAGAAAATTGCATTAGACTTGTCAGTAAAAGCAAAAAAAGGAAGAGACCACTGTGGTACTCAGCAGAAGTGGCCCAAATCATTAAAAATAAAAAGCTAGCATTTTGTAATTATAAAAAAAACCCAGAGCAATGAAGATAAGGAAATCTACAAGATTAGGCAGAGAGAGGCCAAGCAAGTTATAAGAACTTCTAAAGCGCAGGCAGAAGAAAAACTAGCTCAGTCTATGAAAAAAGGGGATAAGACATTCTTCAGATATATAAATGTAAAAAGGAAATTAAAACAAGGAATAACTAAATTAAAAACAAAGGACGGAAGGTATGTAGAAGAGAATAAAGGGCTAGCCGACTGCCTTAATGAATACTTCTGTTCAGTTTTTACAAAAGAAAAAGGAGAAGGACCTCCACTAGAAAGGATGACTAATAAATCATTTGATGCATGTATCTTTACAGAGGAAGATGTTCTAAGTTTGCTGTCTAAGGTGAAGACAAATAAGTCACAGGGGCCTGATGAGATACACCCAAAATTATGAAAAGAGCTTAGTGGTGAGCTGGCAAAACCGTTAACAGATTTATTTAACCAATCATTAGTAACAGGAGTCGTCCCGGAAGATTGGAAATTGGCAAATGTCGTGCCCATTCACAAGAAAGGTAGTAGGGAGGAATCGAGCAACTATAGACCAGTGAGTCTGACATCAATAGTAGGCAAATTAATGGAAACCCTATTAAAGGATAGGATTGTGGAACATCTAAAATCCCATAGATTGCAAGATGAAAAACAACATGGGTTTACTTCAGGGAGATCATGTCAAACAAATCTTATAGATTTTTTTGACTGGTGACTAAAATAATAGACGGTGGAGGTGCAGTAGACATCGCATATAGGGATGAGCGAACCCGAACTGTATAGTTCGGGTTCGTACCGAATTTTGGGATGTCCGTGACACGGACCCGAACCCGAACATTTTCGCAAAAGTCCGGGTTCGAGTTCGGTGTTCGGCGCTTTCTTGGCGCTTTTTGAAAGGCTGCAAAGCAGCCAATCAACAAGCGTCATACTACTTGCCCCAAGAGGCCATCACAGCCTTGCCTACTATTGGCATGGCTGTGATTGGCCAGTGCAGCATGTGACCCAGCCTCTACACTGCGTGCAGAATTATTAGGCAAATGAGTATTTTGACCACATCATCCTCTTTATGCATGTTGTCTTACTCCAAGCTGTATAGGCTCGAAAGCCTACTACCAATTAAGCATATTAGGTGATGTGCATCTCTCTAATGAGAAGGGGTGTGGTCTAATGACATCAACACCCTATATTAGGTGTGCATAATTATTAGGCAACTTCCTTTCCTTTGGCAAAATGGGTCAAAAGAAGGACTTGACAGGCTCAGAAAAGTCAAAAATAGTGAGATATCTTGCAGAGGGATGCAGCACTCTTAAAATTGCAAAGCTTCTGAAGCGTGATCATCGAACAATCAAGCGTTTCATTCAAAATAGTCAACAGGGTCGCAAGAAGCGTGTGGAAAAACCAAGGCGCAAAATAACTGCCCATGAATTGAGAAAAGTCAAGCGTGCAGCTGCCAAGATGCCACTTGCCACCAGTTTGGCCATATTTCAGAGCTGCAACATCACTGGAGTGCCCAAAAGCACAAGGTGTGCAATACTCAGAGACATGGCCAAGGTAAGAAAGGCTGAAAGACGACTACCACTGAACAAGACACACAAGCTGAAACGTCAAGACTGGACCAAGAAATATCTCAAGACTGATTTTTCTAAGGTTTTATGGACTGATGAAATGAGAGTGAGTCTTGATGGGCCAGATGGATGGGCCCGTGGCTGGATTGGTAAAGGGCAGAGAGCTCCAGTCCGACTCAGACGCCAGCAAGGTAGAGGTGGAGTACTGGTTTGGGCTGGTATCATCAAAGATGAGCTTGTGGGGCCTTTTCGGGTTGAGGATGGAGTCAAGCTCAACTCCCAGTCTTACTGCCAGTTTCTGGAAGACACCTTCTTCAAGCAGTGGTACAGGAAGAAGTCTGCATCCTTCAAGAAAAACATGATTTTCATGCAGGACAATGCTCCATCACACGCGTCCAAGTACTCCACAGCGTGGCTGGCAAGAAAGGGTATAAAAGAAGAAAATCTAATGACATGGCCTCCTTGTTCACCTGATCTGAACCCCATTGAGAACCTGTGGTCCATCATCAAATGTGAGATTTACAAGGAGGGAAAACAGTACACCTCTCTGAACAGTGTCTGGGAGGCTGTGGTTGCTGCTGCACGCAATGTTGATGGTGAACAGATCAAAACACTGACAGAATCCATGGATGGCAGGCTTTTGAGTGTCCTTGCAAAGAAAGGTGGCTATATTGGTCACTGATTTGTTTTTGTTTTGTTTTTGAATGTCAGAAATGTATATTTGTGAATGTTGAGATGTTATATTGGTTTCACTGGTAAAAATAAATAATTGAAATGGGTATATATTTGTTTTTTGTTAAGTTGCCTAATAATTATGCACAGTAATAGTCACCTGCACACACAGATATCCCCCTAAAATAGCTAAAACTAAAAACAAACTAAAAACTACTTCCAAAAATATTCAGCTTTGATATTAATGAGTTTTTTGGGTTCATTGAGAACATGGTTGTTGTTCAATAATAAAATTAATCCTCAAAAATACAACTTGCCTAATAATTCTGCACTCCCTGTATATAAGCTTGGGTCACGCTGCGCTGCACGTCACTCTGCTGATTGAAGCATAGGGAGAGGTTGCAGCTGCGACGTTAGGGCGAGATTAGGCAGATTAACTCCTCCAAAAGACTTCATTCTGTGATCGATCTGCAGCTGTGGATCATTGAAGTGCTAATATTGACTTGCTCACTTTTTTGAGGCTGCCCAGAGCATTTTTAGATCACTTTTTTTCTGGGGTGATCGGCGGCCATTTTGTGACTTGTGGTGCGCCAGCACAAGCTATCACCAAGTGTATTTAACCATCAATAGTGTGGTTATTTTGTGCTATATCCTACATCAGCTGCAGGCTGAGCCTATGTCACCGAAGTGCATTTAACCATCAACAGTCTGGTTATTTTTTGGCCATATACTACATCAGCTGCAGGCTGAGCCTGTGTCAACGAAGTGTAATTAACCATCAACAGTGTGGTTATTTTTTGGCCATAGTGTCATTCAGAAAAACCTAAGACACACGCTACCGTGCTGATCGAAGTCTGATTCTGTGATTAAACCTATACCTGTCACACAGCGCAAAAAAAAAACAGGCCTCACATCTCTATTCAACCAAATCTGTACTGTTTTAGCTGGTCAAGTTATTTGTAGTGACCGTAAAAGCACATATTTTTTTCTGTGTTCAAAAACTATTCCCAAATTTGCCATTCTCAAAATAACTAGTTTCTGGTATTTGAGGACTACTTGAAATCTATCCCAAAAAGGATATCTTACATTGAAGGTGCTGATAGTGTCATTCAGAAAAACCTAAGACACACGCTACCGTGCAGATAGAAGTCTGATTCTGTGATTAAACCTATACCTGTCACACAGCGCAAAAAAAACCAGGCCTCACATCTCTATTCAACCAAATCTGTACTGTTTTAGCTGGTCAAGTTATTTGTAGCGACCGTAAAAGCACACTTTTTATTCTGGGTTGAAAAACTATTCCCAAATTTGCCATTCTCAAAATAACTAGTTTCTTGTATTTGAGGCCTACTTGAAATCTATCCCAAAAAGAATATCTTACATTGAAGGTACTGATAGTGTCATTCAGAAAAACCTAAGACACACGCTAGCGTGCAGATAGAAGTCTGATTCTGTGATTAAACCTATACCTGTCACACAGCGCAAAAAAAAACAGGCCTCACATCTCTATTCAACCAAATCTGTACTGTTTTAGCTGGTCAAGTTATTTGTAGTGACCGTAAAAGCACACTTTTTGTTCTGGGTTGAAAAACTATTCCCAAATTTGCCATTCTCAAAATTGTGGTGAACGGGAACAATGAGGAAAACATCTAATAAGGGACGCGGACGTGGACATGGTCGTGGTGGTGTTAGTGGACCCTCTGGTGCTGGGAGAGGACGTGGCCGTTCTGCCACAGCCACACGTCCTAGTGTACCAACTACCTCAGGTCCCAGTAGCCTCCAGAGTTTACAGGGATATTTGGGGGGGCCCAATGCCGTTCTAAGGATGGTAAGGCCTGAGCAGGTACAGGCATTAGTCAATTGGGTGGCCGACAGTGCATCCAGCACGTTCACATTATCTCCCACCCAGTCTTCTGCAGAAAGCGCACAGATGGCGCATGAAAACCAAGCCCATCAGTCTGTCACATCACCCCCATGCATATCAGGGAAACTGTCTGAGCCTCAAGTTATGCAGCAGTCTCTTATGCTGTTTGAAGACTCTGCTGCCAGGGTTTCCCAAGGGCATCCACCTAGCCCTTCACCAGAGGTGGAAGAGATAGAATGCACTAACGCACAACCACTTATGTTTCCTGATGATGAGGACATGGAAATACCACCTCAGCACGTCTCTGATGATGACGAAACACAGGTGCCAACTGCTGCGTCTTTCTGCAGTGTGCAGACTGAACAGGAGGTCAGGGGTCAAGACTGGGTGGAAGACGATGCAGGGGACGATGAGGTCCTAGACCCCACATGGAATGAAGGTCGTGCCACTGACTTTCAGAGTTCGGAGGAAGAGGCAGTGGTGAGACCGAGCTAACAGCATAGCAAAAGAGGGAGCAGTGGGCAAAATCAGAACACCCGCCGCCAAGAGACTCCGCCTGCTACTGACCGCCGCCATCTGGGACCGAGCACCCCAAAGGCAGCTTCAAGGAGTTCCCTGGCATGGCACTTCTTCAAACAATGTGCTGACGACAAGACCCGAGTGGTTTGCACGCTGTGCCATCAGAGCCTGAAGCGAGGCATTAACGTTCTGAACCTTAGCACAACCTGCATGACCAGGCACCTGTATGCAAAGCATGAACTGCAGTGGAGTAAACACCTTAAAAACAAGGTAGTCACTCAGGCTCCCCCTGCTGACTCTTCTGCTGCTGCCGCCCCGGCCTCTTCTGCTGCTGCCGCCGCCTCGGCCTCTTCTGCTGCTGCTGCCGCCGCCTCGGCCTCTTCCTCTGCCTCTGGAGGAACGTTGGCACCTGCTGCCCAGCAAACATGGGATGTACCACCAACACCACCACCTGTGTCACCAAGCATCCCAACCATGTCACACGGCAGCGTTCAGCTCTCCATCTCACAAACATTTGAGAGAAAGCGTAAATTCCCACCTAGCCACCCTCGATCCCTGGCCCTGAATGCCAGCATTTCTAAACTACTGGCCTATGAAATGCTGTCATTTAGGCTGGTGGACACACACAGCTTCAAACAGCTCATGTCACTTGCTGTCCCACAGTATGTTGTTCCCAGCCGCCACTACTTCTCCAAGAGAGCCGTGCTTTCCCTGCACAAACAAGTGTCCGATAAAATGTGTGCACTGCGCAACGCCATCTGTGGCAAGGTCCACCTAACCACAGATACGTGGACCAGTAAGCACGGCCAGGGACGCTATATCTCCCTAACTGCACACTGGGTAAATGTAGTGGCGGCTGGGCCCCAGGCGGAGAGCACAGCCCGGGGTAAACGTCAGCAGGCCATTCTGAAACTCATATGTTTGGGGGACAGGCCCCACAACGCACAGGAGTTGTGGCGGGGTATAGAACAACAGACCGACGAGTGGTTGCTGCCGGTGAGCCTCAAGCCCGGCCTGGTGGTGTGCGATAATGGGCGAAATCTGGGACTAGCCGGTTTGACGCACATCCCTTGCCTGGCGCATGTGCTGAATTTGGTGGTGCAGAAATTCATTCGCAACTACCTCGACATGTCAGAGCTGCTGCATAAAGTGCGGGCCGTCTGTTCGCGCTTCGGGCGTTCACACCCTGCCGCTGCTCGCCTGTCTGCGCTACAGCGTAACTTCGGCCTTCCCGCTCACCGCCTCATATGCGACGTACCCACCAGGTGGAACTCCACCTTGCATATGCTGGACAGACTGTGCGAGCAGCAGCAGGCCATAGTGGAGTTTCAGCTGCAGCACGCACGGGTCAGTCGCACTGTGGATCAGACACACTTCACCACCAATGACTGGGCCTCCATGCGAGACCTGTGTGCCCTGTTGCGTTGTTTCGAGTACTCCACCAACATGGCCAGTGGCGATGACGCCGTTATCAGCGTTACAATACCACTTCTATGTCACTTTGAGAAAACACTTAGGGCGATGATGGAAGAGGAGGTGGCCCAGGAGGAAGAGGAGGAAGAGGGGTCATTTTTAGCACTTTCAGGTCAGTCTCTTCGAAGTGACTCAGAGGGAGGTTTTTTGCAACAGCAGAGGCCAGGTACAAATGTGGCCAGACAGGGCCCACTACTGGAGGACGAGGAGGACGAGGATGAGGAGGAGGTGGAGGAGGATGAGGATGAAGCATGTTCACAGCGGGGTGGCACCCAAAGCAGCTCGGGCCCATCACTGGTGCGTGGCTGGGGGGAAACACAGGACGATGACGATACGCCTCCCACAGAGGACAGCTTGTCCTTACCTCTGGGCAGCCTGGCACACATGAGCGACTACATGCTGCAGTGCCTGCGCAACGACAGCAGAGTTGCCCACATTTTAACGTGTGCGGACTACTGGGTTGCCACCCTGCTGGATCCCCGGTACAAAGACAATGTGCCCACCTTACTTCCTACACTGGAGCGTGATAGGAAGATGCGCGAGTACAAGCGCACGTTGGTAGACGCGCTACTGAGAGCATTCCCAAATGTCACAGGGGAACCAGTGGAAGCCCAAGGCGAAGGCAGAGGAGGAGCAAGAGGTCGCCAACGCAGCTGTGTCACGGCCAGCTCCTCTGAGGGCAGGGTTAGCATGGCAGAGATGTGGAAAAGTTTTGTCAACACGCCACAGCTAACTGCACCACCACCTGATACGGAACGTGTTAGCAGGAGGCAACATTTCACTAACATGGTGGAACAGTACCTGTGCACACCCCTCCACGTACTGACTGATGGTTCAGCCCCATTCAACTTCTGGGTCTCCAAATTGTCCACGTGGCCAGAGCTAGCCTTTTATGCCTTGGAGGTGCTGGCCTGCACGGCGGCCAGGGTTTTGTCTGAACGTGTATTCAGCACGGCAGGGGGCGTCATTACAGACAAACGCAGCCGCCTGTCTACAGCCAATGTGGACAAGCTGACGTTCATAAAAATGAACCAGGCAAGGATCCCACAGGACCTGTCCATCCCTTGTGCAGATTAGATATTAACTACCTCCCCTTAACAATATATTATTCTACTCCAGGGCACTTCCTCATTCAATACTATTTTTAATTTCATTTTACCATTATATTGCGGGCAACCCAAAGTTGAATGAACCTCTCCTCTGTCTGGGTGCCGGGGCCTAAATGTGTGACAGTGGCCTGTTCCAGTGGTGGGTGACATGAAGCCTGATTCTCTGCTATGACATGAAGACTGATTCTGTGCTGACATAAGGCCAGATTCTCTGTTACTGGACCTCTCTCCTCTGCCTGCGTGCCTGGGCCTAAATATGTGACAGTGGCCTGTTCCAGTGGTGTGTGACGTGAAGCCTGATTCTCTGCTATGACATGAAGACTGATTCTGCGCTGACATAAGGCCAGATTCTCTGTTACGAGACCTCTCTCCTTTGCCTGGGTGCCTGGGCCTAAATATGTGACAGTGGCCTGTTCCAGTGGTGGGTGACGTGAAGCCTGATTCTCTGCTATGACATGAAGACAGATTCTGCGCTGACATAAGGCCAGATTCTCTGTTACAGGACCTCTCTCCTCTGCCTGGGTGCCTGGGCCTAAATGTGTGACAGTGGCCTGTTCCAGTGGTGGGTGACGTGAAGCCTGATTCTCTGCTATGACATGAAGACAGATTCTGCGCTGACATAAGGCCAGATTCTCTGTTACGGGACCTCTCTCCTCTGCCTGGGTGCCTGGGCCTAAATATGTGACAGTGGCCTGTTCTAGTGGTGGGTGACGTGAAGTCTGATTCTCTGCTATGACATGAAGACAGATTCTGCGCTGACATAAGGCCAGATTCTCTGTTACGGGACCGCTCTCCTCTGTCTGGGTGCCGGGGCCTAAATATGTGACAGTGGCCTCTTCCAGTGGTGGGTGACATGAAGCCAGATTCTCTGCTATGGCATGAAGAGACTGATTCTCTGCTGACATGAAGCCAGATTCTTTGCTATGGCATGAAGAGACTGATTCTCTGCTGACGTGAAGCCAGATTCTCTGCTATGGGACCTCTGTCCAATTGATATTTGGTCATTTTTATTTTTTTAATTTTTATTTTAATTCATTTCCCTATCCACATTTGTTTGCAGGGGATTTACCAACATGTTGCTGCCTTTTGCAGCCCTCTAGCTCTTTCCTGGGCTGTTTTACAGCCTTTTTAGTGCCGAAAAGTTTGGGTCCCCATTGACTTTAATGGGGTTCGGGTTCAGGACGAAGTTCGGTTCGGGTTCGGATCCCGAACCCGAACATTTCCGGGAAGTTCGGCCGAACTTCTCGAACCCGAACATCCAGGTGTTCGCTCAACTCTAATCGCATATCTAGATTTTAGTAAGGCTTTTGACACTGTCCCACATAGAAGACTTATCAATAAACTGCAGTCATTGAGCATGGACTCCCATATTGTTGAGTGGATTAGGCAGTGGCTGAGTGACAGACAACAGAGGGTTGTAGTCAATGGAGAACATTCAAAACAAGGTCATGTTACCAGTGGGGTTCCACAGGGATCTGTACTGGGACCAATTTTGTTTAATATCTTCATAAGTGATATTGCAAAAGGCCTCGATGGTAAGGTTTGTCTTTTTGCTGATGACACAAAGATATGTAACAGGGTTGATGTTACTGGAGGAAAACGCTAAATGGAAAAGGATTTAGGAAAACTAGAAGAATGGTCAGAACTCTGGCAACTGAAATTTAATGTGGATAAGTGCAAGATAATGCACCTGGGGCGTAAAAACCCAAGGGCAGAATATAAAATATTTGACACAGTCCTGACCTCAGTATCTGAGGAAAGGGATTTAGGAGTAATTATTTCAGAAGACTTAAAGGTGGGAGGACAATGTAATAGAGCAGCACGAAATGCCAGCAGAATGCTTGGATGTATAGGGAGAGGTATAAGCAGTAGAAAGAGTAAAGTGCTTATGCCGCTGTACAGAACACTGGTGAGACCTCACTTGGAGTATTGTGCGCAGTACTGGAGGCCATATCTCCAGAAGGATATAGATACTCTAGAGAGAGTTCAGAGAAGAGCTACTAAACTAGTACATGGATTGCAGGATAAAACTTACCAGGAAAGGTTAAAGGACCTTAATATGTATAGCTTGGAAGAAGGAAGAGACAGAGGGGATATGATAGAAACTTTTAAATACATAAAGGGAATCAACTCGGTAAAGGAGGAGAGCATATTTAAAAGAAGAAAAACTACCACAAGAGGACACAGTTTTAAATTAGAGGGGCAAAGGTTTAAAAGTAATATAAGGAAGTATTACTTTACTGAGAGAGTAGTGGATGCATGGAATAGCCTTCCTGCAGAAGTGGTAGCTGCAAATACAGTGAAGGGGTTTAAGCATGCATGGGATAGGCATAAGGCTATCCTTCATATAAGATAGGGCCAGGAACTATTCATAGGATTCAGATATATTGGGCAGGCTAGATGGACCAAATGGTTCTTATCTGCCGACACATTCTATGTTTCTATGTTTCTGAAGGCAAAAGGGGGTCCAACACCGTATTAGTATGGTGTTCCTAACAATTCTTTAGGTGAGTGTAGCTCACCTGATACCGGAACTGGACCCAAAAGCCCCAATAGTCTTATTCCTTGGAAGAGACACGAGTACATAAGGCTAGATTAACAGTCCCTAAAATGCTCCATACGCCCAGAGAGTTGACCTAGGATGTGTCATCATAGAAGACGTCTGTCTAGGAGGAGCACACAAGCCAAACTCACTCAATAGTATGCTCACCAACACACTTGAAAATGGACATCCTTCCCTATTCCAGCCATGTCACAGTACCGTATTTTTCTCCCCATAAGACGCACTTCCTCCCCCACCAAAAGTGGGGAGAAAATGGCAGTGAGTCTTATGGGGCAAATGCTGCCATTTTTACATCGCTAACACTGATACATCGCTGGCTGCGTTGCTGCACAGCGTGGCGATGTATCAGGGGGAGGGAGAATGGGCTGGAGGACGGCAACTGCTGGAATTGTGGTGGGGCCTGGTGCAGTCACTGTACTCTTACACCGGGCACCGCCGCTCATAGCAGTATTCATATGTAAACTGTAATCCTTAACCTCTTCTTAACTTTAGTTAATGTAGTGCTATCCTGTGTACTACTACTTACTATCAAGCTCCCGTAGCAGGCAGAGCGGCCGGCAGCTGTAATGTCACTCACTCACGTCCCGCGCAGGCTCCTCCCACTTTAAGAATGAACGTGAGTGACTTTACACTGCCAGACGCTCTGCCTGCTACGGTACGGGAGCTTGATAGTAAGTAGTAGTTCACGGGATAGCACTACTTTAACTAAAGTTAAGAAGAGGTTAAGGATTACAGTTTATATATGAATACTGCTGTGAGAGGAGGGGCCTGGTGTATTGGGGGACACTGTTATGGGGGATCTGTGGATGACCCATATATAGCATAAGATGCTATATATATGTCATCCACAGATCCCCCCCATAAAAGTGCCATCCACAGATCCACCTTCCCATAACAGTGCCATCCACAGATCCCCCTGCCCATAACAGTGCCATCCACAGATCCCCCTCCCCATAACAGTGCCATCCACAGATCCCCCTCCCCATAACAGTGCCATCCACAGATCCCTCTCCCCATAACAGTGCCATCCACAGATCCTCCATAACAGTTCTATCCACAGATCCCCCTCCCAATAACAGTGCCATCCACAGATCCCCCATAACAGTGCCATCCACAGGCCACCACCAGATCCCCCATAAGTGTCATCCACAGATCCCCCATAATAGCGTCATCCACAGACCACCATTAGTTATTTTCCTCCCCAAAAACCTAGGTGAACGGGCGAACCGCCATAGACTTCAATGGACAGGCAAATTTTAAAACCCACAGGGACTCTTTCTGGCCACAATAGTGATGGAAAATTAGTTTCAAGGGGACTAACACCTGGACTGTGGCATGCCGGAGGGGGATCCATGGCAAAACTCCCATGGAAAATTACGTAGTTGACGCAGAGTGTGGTAAGTTGAATTCGCAATGCGATTAATATAACCTGTATTAATCGCATTGTGATTTCAACTTAGATCTGAGTTCCTAAGGGTTGTATTGCTAGAATTGACCAATATAACGAATATAGCAATATAGTCTCAATCTTCCTTATATTCTAGCAATAAAACCATTAGGAACCCAGCTCTAAGTTGAATTCGCAATGCGATTAATATAACCTGTATTAATCGCATTGCGATTACAACTTAGATCTGAGTTCCTAATGGTTGTATTGCTAGAATTGACCAATATAACGAATATAGCACTATATTCTCAATCTTCGTTATATTCTAGCAATACAACCATTAGGAACCCAGCTCTAAGTTGAATTCGCAATGCGATTAATATAACCTGTAATAATCGCATTGAGATTACAACTTAGTCAAATTTGTGACACTGCAGCTTCAGAATGAATCTAAGATGGATGCTATCCTTGCTTTGTGATAGGAGGTAGGAGGGTCTGGGAGGGAGGGTATGCTGATTGGCTGGAATGTGTCTGCTGACTGTGAGGTACAGGGTCAAAGTTTGCTCAATGATGATGTATAGGGGGCGGACCGAACATCGCATATGTTTGCCCGCCGCGGCGAAAGCGAACAAGCTATGTTCGCCGGGAACTGTTCTCCGGTGAATAGTTTGGGACATCTCTATTAGCAGGCAGGAGAACTTAGGGTGCACAGTTTTCCACAGGAGAAGAGAAGACAACAGTGTCACAATGTCGATAGAAGACAGGCTGTTCTTGGAGATCATGGATCAAAAAATAGTAAAAGACAAGTCTAAAAGCCGGGTCCCACCTTTACCTTTTAAACCTCAGAGACAACACTTACCTAGTAACAGAGAACTTGTCTACAGTCGATTTTAGCTCCCTCAAACATAAACTTCAGAGGACACTAGAGACGAGAGAACATTTCTTCACTTTCATGGAAAGAATATTCCAGAACAACCATGCAGATATGGCACCTGCGCGCCAAGACTCCGAGGAGTGTTGGTATTACCCATATTTGGCGTGTATCATCCTAAAAAGCCAGGGCAGATAAGAGTAGTATTCGACTTGAGCCCAGTTGCGAAGGCGTTTCACTGAATGATGTCTTACTGTCTGGTCCAGATCTCAATAACAGACTTCTAGAGGTACTTCTACACTTCTGCAGAGATTCCGTAGCATTCATGGCCGACATACAACAGATGTCCCACTGCTTCCTCGTCAAGGAAGAACATATAATGAGGTTCTTCTGGTACCGCAACAACGACCACAATGAGGAGAGAATATTTAAAAGAAGAAAAACTGCTACAAGAGGACATAGTTTTAAATTAGAGGGGCAAAAGTTAATTTTACTTTACTGAGAGAGTAGTGGATGCATGGAATAGCCTTCCTGCAGAAGTGGTAGCTGCAAATACAGTGAAGGAGTTTAAGCATGCATGGGCTAGGCATAAGGCCATCCTTCATATAAGATAAGGCCAGGGGCTATTCATAGTATTCAGTATATTGGGCAGACTAGATGGGCCAAATGGTTCTTATCTGCCGACACATTCTATGTTTCTATGTTTAATGAAGACATTGCACAGTCGTGGCCAAAAGTTTTGAGAATGACACAAATATTTGTTTTCACAAAGTTTGCTGCTAAACTGCTTTTAGATCTTTTTTTCAGTTGTTTCTGTGATGTAGTGAAATATAATTACACACACTTCATACGTTTCAAAGGCTTTTATCGACAATTACATGACATTTATGCAAAGAGTCAATATTTGCAGTGTTGGCCCTTCTTTTTCAGGACCTCTGCAATTCGACTGGGCATGCTCTCAATCAACTTCTGGGCCAATTCCTGACTGATAGCAACCCATCCTTTCATAATCACTTCTTGGAGTTTGTCAGAATTAGTGGGTTTTTGTTTGTCCACCCGCCTCTTGAGGATTGACCACAAGTTCTCAATGGGATTAAGATCTGGGGAGTTTCCAGGCCATGCACCCAAAATGTCAACGTTTTGGTCCCCGAGCCACTTAGTTATCACTTTTGCCTTATGGCACGGTGTTCAATCGTGCTGGAAAATGCATTGTTCTTCACCAAACTGTTGTTGGATTGTTGGAAGAAGTTGCTGTTGGAGGGTGTTTTGGTACCATTCTTTATTCATGGCTGTGTTTTTGGGCAAAATTGTGAGTGAGCCCACTCCCTTGGATGAGAAGCAACCCCACACATGAATGGTCTCAGGATGCTTTACTGTTGGCATGACAGAGGACTGATGGTAGCGCTCACCTTTTCTTCTCCGGACAAGCCTTTTTCCAGATGCCCCAAACAATCGGAAAGAGGCTTCATCGGAGAATATGACTTTGTCCTCAGCAGTCCATTCACCATACATTCTGCAGAAGATCAATCTGTCCCTGATGGTTTTTTTGGAGAGAAGTGGCTTCTTTGCTGCCCTTCTTGACACCAGGCCATCTTCCAATAGTCTTCGCCTCACTGTGCGTGCAGATGCGCTCACACCTGTCTGCTGCCATTCCTGAGCAAGCTCTGCACTGGTGGCACTCCGATCCCGCAGCTGAATCCTCTTTAGGAGACGATCCTGGCGCTTGCTGGACTTTCTTGGACGCCCTGAAGCCTTCTTAACAAGAATTGAACCTCTTTCCTTGAAGTTCTTGATGATCCTATAAATTGTTGATTGAGGTGCAATCTTAGTAGCCACAATATCCTTGCCTGTGAAGCCATTTTTATGCAATGCAATGATGGCTGCACGTGTTTCTTTGCAGGTCACCATGGTTAACAATGGAAGAACAATGATTTCAAGCATCACCCTCCTTTTAACATGTCAAGTCTGCCATTTTAACCCAATCAGCCTGACATAATGATCTCCAGCCTTGTGCTCGTCAACATTCTCACCTGAGTTAACAAAACGATTACTGAAATGATCTCAGCAGGTCCTTTAATGACAGCAATGAAATGCAGTGGAAAGGTTTTTTTGGGATTAAGTTAATTTTCATGGCAAAGAAGGACTATGCAATTCATCTGATCACTCTTCATAACATTCTGGAGTATATGCAAATTGCTATTATAAAAACTTAAGCAGCAACTTTTCTAATTTCCAATATTTATGTAATTCTCAAAACTTTTAGCCACGACTGTAGAGTACTGAATGATAGCGCACATCTTTGGAAACAGTCTTTCCCCTGCAGTCGCTATCTACGGTCTCAGACATTCAGTCTGAGAGGGTGAAGCAAAGTATGGGTCAGATGTCAGATCCTTTGTAGAAAAAGATTTCTATGTGAACGACTGCTTGAAATCCAAACACACAAACGAGACCGCAATCAGTCTCCTGAAAAAGGCTCAAGAAATGCCTGCACTATCTAATTTGAGGTTGCACAAAATCGCCTCCAACAGCCGTGAGTTAATGGAAGCCTTCTCACTAGTGTTGATCGAGTACCAAAGTGCTTGTGCGCTCGAGTAGAACACTTTGCGATTCTCGGGTGTTCTACCGAGCACCCGAGCAAAATGGAAGTCAATGGGAGAACCCCAGGCACCCCTGAAGAGGGGAGGGTGTCAGGACTCTAGTTCGGCTTAGGAGTCCCTGCTCTGACTCCATATATAGCTATATCCATATATGGAGTCAGTGCTTGGGGACACCCCAGTGTATTTAAATCAAATTTAGCCTAAATTTCTGAAAAGTTTCTGCTAGGATTCAAACTCACAACCTTCTGTATTAGAGCCAAGGCACTTAACCACTGAGCTAGAATAGCTGCATAGCCAGTTACTTAAAAAAAAAATAAAAAAGACTTCTACTGTACTGTACTTCTACTGAGACCTATATAGTAGAAGTCTCATTTATTTTTTATTTTTTTTTAATTGAGGGGCTATGCAGCTATATAGTGTAGTGGTTAAAGTTCTTGCCTGTGATGCAGAAGCTGTGAGCTCAAATCTTGTCCAAAACTTTTTGAGAAATAGAGGCTAAACTTAATTTAAACATATATATATATATATATATATATATATGACATAGGTGTCTCCCAAAAGATAATAAGACGATGTATAAGAGGCATTATTGTGGAAAAAAAAAACTTTTCTCAGCTTTTATTTGAGCAAAAAATACAAGATGTTTTGCACTGTGGAAAATCTCAGAGGACATGGTCGGAAGTTAGAGAGGTGAAAAATAATCCAAGAATCAACACCAAGGCCATCCTGGTGAATCTGGGCTCTGCTGGTGGCAATGTCTCAAGGCAGACAATCCAACGGACACTGCACACTGCTGGGTTCCACGGATGCAGACCAAGGAGGACGCCACTTCTCCAGATAAGGCACACAAAAGCTTGATTGGCCTTTGCAAAAGCTCATCTGGACAAAGAAGAAGACTTCTGGTCTTCTGTGTTATGGTCAGATGAAACAAAAATGTAATTGTTTGGTCACACTGATGTTTTCTTCATTTGGCGTAAAAAAGGAGAAGCCTTCAACCCAAAAAACACCATAACCCAAAAAACACCATCCCCACTGTCAAACATGGTGGTTGGAACCTAATGCTTTGGGGGGGTTTTTCACCCAATGGACCAGGGACCTAATCACAATAAATGGTACCATGAAAAAAGAGCAATACATGAGGATTCTCAACGACAACATCAGGCAGTCTGCAGAGAAACTTGGCCTTGGGCACCAGTGGACATTTCAGCATGACAATGACCCAAAACACACAGCAAAAGTGGTAAAGAAATGGTTAGCAGACAACAACATTAATGTTTTGGAGTAGCCCTGCCAGAGTCCAGACTTGAATCCAATTGAGAATCTGTGGAGGGAGCTAAAGATCAGGGTGATGGCAAGAAGACCCTCCAACCTGAAAGATTTGGAGCTCATTGCTAAAGATGGCTGATAGCTATATATATATATATATATATATATATATGTGTGTATATAATACCAGCGCTGGCATACAGAGAGGGTAGGGGAGGGTGAGGATTATTACATGTATATGCACAGGACACTAATAACGAGATCTCTACCTGTATCTTGTGAATAGTCGTTCCGTGATGTGGTGTGATCCCGTTGTTCCAGGAAGCGCTGTATAGATCTGATGAGACGCTTCTTGCTCTAACTCTCACCTAGCGCGCTGCCCCGGCCGGTAGCTAGCGCACACGTGGAGGAGCCTGCGGGATGAGTTCAGGAGCGTCTTCGTGTGACGTCACAACTTCGCTCTGGGTGCGTCCAAGGGACAAATTTCCAACCAACACGTTTCAGAACCTACGGGTTCCTTCGTATTATATACACATATATATATAGCTATCAGCCATCTATTATCGGTGAGAGCAGGTTGGACACTCACCCCAATACTAGGCAGCGGCAAACAAGGTGATAACATCAGCCTCAGAGATATACCTAACGGCAGCGCAAGTGTCCCTGTTCATCATAAACTTAATTGTTACTTCATTGCTAAAGATGAATGAGCAAAAATACCTGTAGAGACATGCAAAAAGCTGGTCTGCAATTATAGGAAGCGTATTATAGGAAGCGTTTGATTGCTGTAATAGCCAATAAAGGCTTTTCTATTGATTATTGAGAAGGGTATGAATAATTTTGGACTGGACGCTCAAATGTAAATAAAAGCTGAGAAATGTTTTTTTTTGTCCGCACAATAATGCCTCTTGTACATTGTCTTATTATCTTTTGGGAGACACCTGACATTTCCCATCAAAAAATTACTTGCTGGTTGAATAAAAGTAACTTTAAGTAAAAATTTGCCTGGGGTATGAATAATTATGGGCAGCACTGTATATATATATTTATATACAGTACAGACCAAAAGTTTGGACACACCTTCTCATTCAAAGAGTTTTCTTTATTTTCATGACTATGAAAATTGCAGATTCACACTGAAGGCATCAAAACTATGAATTAACACATGTGGAATTATATACATAGCAAACAAGTGTGAAACAACTGAAAATATGTCATATTCTAGGTTCTTCAAAGTAGCCACCTTTTGCTTAGATTACTGCTTTGCACACTCTTGACATTCTCTTGATGAGCTTCAAGAGGTAGTCCCCTGAAATGTTTTTCACTTCACAGGTGTGCCCTGTCAGGTTTAATAAGCGGGATTTCTTGCCTTATAAATGGGGTTGGGACCATCAGTTGCGTTGAGGAGAAGTCAGGTGGATACACAGCTGATAGTCCTACTGAATAGACTGTTTGAATTTGTATTATGGCAAGAAAAAAGCAGCTAAGTAAAGAAAAACGAGTGGCCATCATTACTTTAAGAAATGAAGGTCAGTCAGTCAGCCGAAAAATTGGGAAAACTTTGAAAATAAGGGCTATTTGACCATGAAGGAGAGTGATGGGGTGCTGCGCCAGATGACCTGGCCTCCACAGTCACTGGACCTGAACCCAATTGAGATGGTTTGGGGTGAGCTGGACCGCAGAGTGAAGGCAAAAGGGCCAACAAGTGCTGAGCATCTCTGGGAACTCCTTCAAGACTGTTGGAAGACCATTTCAGGGGACTAACTCCTGAAGCTCATCAAGAGAATGCCAAGAGTGTGCAAAGCAGTAATCAAAGCAAAAGGTGGCTACTTTGAAGAACCTAGAATATGACATATTTTCAGTTGTTTCACACTTGTTTGTTATGTATATAATTCCACATGTGTTAATTCATAGTTTTGATGCCTTCATAGTCATGAAAATAAAGAAAACTCTTTGAATGAGAAGGTGTGTCCAAACTTTTGGTCTGTACTGTATATACGGTATATATATATATATATATATATATATATATACGGCAAAATGAGGGCAGCACTCCGGTCCTCAAGTGAAAAAAAAGGTGGATTTTATTACACCCAACAGCAATGCAGCATTTCAGCTCTCTCAATGTAGCCTTTGTCAAGCTTGACGAAGGCTCCATTGAGAGAGCTGAAATGCTGCATTGCTGTTGGGTGTAATAAAATCCACATTTTTTTACTTGAAGACCGAAGTGCTGCCCTCATTTTGCCGTTCTTATTCCACTGTTCCTGGTACAGGAATTTTTGAGGGAATTGCACCTGGCATACTTATAGAGTGCTGCTGCTTTTTTTCTTTTTTCTATTTTCTTTTTATATACAATATATATTTTTAGTAATTGCACATTTATTTTATGCCATACATGTTTTAAAATTATGAGACTTCTACTGAATAGGTCTCAGTAGAAGTACAGTACAGTAGAAGTCTCATATTTTTTTATATATTTTTTTTAATTGTTTTAAAAAGTAACTGGCTATGCAGTTATTATAAATGAGTGGTTAAGTGCCTTGCCTCTAATGCAAAAGGTTGTGGGTTTGAATCCCGGCATAAACTTTTCTGAAATACAGGCTAAATTAGATTTAAATACACTGGGGTGACCCCAAGCACTGAATCTATAAATGGTCATAGCTATATATGGAGTGTCAGAGCAGGGACTCCTAAGCCACAGACTCACACTCAGGGATTCCCTCACTGTACACCGAATTTCTGCATAGAAATAGAGGCTAAGTTCGATTTAAATGCACAGACTCGACCGAACTCCGCGAAGTGCCGAGCATTGCAATGCTCGAGCCGAACTGGTGTTCAGCTGAGCATGCTCACTTAACACTACTTCTCACCCCTAGACCATTCAAGTGATCCAAATGACTTGGATCTTAGCACCAACTCCTTTCCCATACAGCAGAGCCTTGGATTGCTCTGGCATTTAAAGGCAGACACATTCACCTTCTAAATCAGCAAGGAAGATAAGCCCTTCACACGCAGAGGAGTTCTGTCCACCATAAACAGCTTGTATGATCCTCTGGGATTCGCCTGTTACCATCCAAGAACAAATGATGCTAAGGTACTTCACCACAGAGACGTCTGATTGGTATGATCTGCTTCCCACAGAGAAAAAGGACCTGTGGACAGGTTGGAAGAAGTCTCTTGAAGCTTTGACCAGCCTTCATGTGGCATGACCTTATGCTTCCGTGCAATCTACTGAAGTCAAGATGCAAAACTATTCTGTGATGCTTCATTCAAGGCAATTTCTGCCATTGCATACCTAAAGACTATTGATGTCAAAGAACAATGCCAAATAGGATTTGTCATGAGCCGGACCAAACTGGCGCCACTCCATGAACACACGATTCCCTGGTTGGAGCTCTGCGCTGCTGTGCTTGCAGTGGAGTTGGCTGAACTTTTAACACCATGAATGAACCTGGAAATCGAGAACGTTGAGTTTTATACGGACAGCAAGGTAGTCCTAGGATATATCTGCAACAAACCAGAAGTTTTTACGTCTACGTCGGCAATCGGGTGCTAAGTTCAACGGAACCACTAAGCCACGCCTGGGGTATCCCTTGCCCTTGGGAGGTTTCTATAAAATATGTCCCTCTTATAGAGCAAGTAAATCTGACGCCAGCTGCGGTTAAGCAGCGGAAGCACAAGGCTCCCTTTGTAGATGGTAATGTTGGTACCCAGAGGTAGGATTGCCAGAGTGGTGCAGGGAGGCCTACAATCTCTCTAGATGTGATGTACACGTGTCACAGTGTTCCTACCTGGTTATCCGTGGATCCCAGACGTGATGTGGTCCGAAGCAGTGCAAAAGGGGGTAGTTGAATTTGGATGAACAAGTGGAATAAATAGAGTCCAGACTTGTAGTGAAGTTGAACAGTTGCTTTTACTTGGCATAAATTGGTAATCCAAACAGCTTCCAAACAATATCTTGGTCATCAGCAGGTATTGGCTTAACTTTGGCAGGCAAATACTTCTCTACAACAATCTCAGCTCCACTATGCTTGGCTGGATAAATAGGAAACTTTTCCTCTTCTGCTGGAACTTAAGTTAGCTATAGTCTGTAGTCTGTCTCTTACTTATAATCCTAGGAACTTCTTGCCCTGGCGTTGGAGTACCTCAAGCTCTAGCTTCAGCTTGGAGGAAGGCAATGCGAGCCCAGGAGGGGACAAGCAACCATGTAGACTACAGATGCAGTACCGCTGGGTCTAGCAGAGCAGGCAGTGCTCTGCTAGCCAGCACACAACCACTTCCTAAGGAGGGTGGACTAGACACTCACACCTAACTAACTAACTACTCCCTCTCTAGAGAGGCCTGGAAAGGAACAAGGAGGGTCCTCTCCAGGGAAGCTAACACTGCCATTGTTACCGCCAGCTGCTGGTAGACCAGGCGATTACATGAACATAACCAGTTTCAAGAATAAATATGCACATTATTAGGCGATGACACAAAATACATTAGATGTTATACATTAGCACATAGGAGACTGTAGAAAGGTGCCAAAAATAAGTTGTAATGGCACTCCAGGACATTACATAAGGATCAGCAGATCCAGTTGTCCTAAACCGTCGCAATACGTGCCCACACAGCATAATCCTGCGGACCACATGACTAGATGCGTTGCACCAAGTTACCTTTAGGACATAACATGGTTTACGGGTCCTGCATTCCTGTATCGTTCAATGTCTTGCAACATCGGATCCAACACATTTGAATTGGTAGACCCAGATACATTTGAAGAAATCCGATCCGAAGTATCTACTCTACGTACAGTGACTACCGACCATTCGAGATGGCCTTGCGGTTCGCCCGGCGGTCGTTTCACGGGCGAACATATGGCAATGTCCCCCAGCGCCATATTCTTTTGCATTGTGAAGAACTTTGACCCATGACACATCTATCAGGTGGTACAGGACAGCCAATTGAGACGTTTCAGTACATGGACATACTCCCTACCTTATAAATAGACCTGATCTGGCAGCCATTTTACATTAAGTGTTTTGCCAGTGTAGGGAGAGGTTGCTGTGTGGAGCAGGGACAGACAGTTAGGGACATGAAACACTAGCTAATAGGGCTACAAAAGTCCTTTTAAGGACTGGTATATGTGTGCTATCGATAGGTGTGACTTACTGAGGGGTGAAATATACTTATAATTTCCTTTCTAGCATAGAAAGTATATTATAGTGCATTTGTATTGTGCAGCAGTTGTGTGCGGTTCTGCTGCGCTACTGCAGCTACACAGAGTGCCAAACGCTATTGGAACAAATAATTTCTACTGGTGTGATATACCAGTTGCCCGCCAAAAAAACTGATTGAAGCAGGGGTGTGATATACCAATAATATACTTTCTATATAGTGCATTTAGGTAATGCAGCATTTTTTTGAGGTTTTGCTGCGTTACCTCATCTACAGATAGTGACAAAACACCATTGGAGCAAATAATTTCTATTGGTGTGAAATACCAGTTGCCCCCCAAAAAAACTGATTGAAGCAGGGGTGTGATATACCAATAATATACTTTCTATATAGTGCATTTAGGTAGAGCAGCATTTGTTTGAGGTTTTGCTGCATTACCCCATCTACAGATAGTGACAAAACACCATTGGAGCAAATGATTTCTACTGATGTGAAATACCAGTTGCCCCCCAAAAAAACTGATTGAAGCAGGGGTGTGATATACCAATAATATACTTTCTATATAGTGCATTTAGGTAGTGCAGCATTTGTTTGAGGTTTTGCTGCGTTAACTAAGATACAGATAGTGACAAACGACATTGGAACAAATAATTTCTACTGGTGTGATATACCAGTTGTCCCCCAAAAAAGTGATTGAAGCAGTGGTGTTATATACCAATTATATACTTTCTATATAGTGCAGTTGGGTAGTGCAGCATTTGTTTGCGGTTTAGCTGTGTTACCTCAGCTACAGATAGTGACAAACGACATTGGAACAAATAATTTCTACTGGTGTGATATAACAGTTCCCCCCCCCCAAAAAAAAAAAATTATTGAAGCAGGGGTGTTATATACCAATTATATACTTTCTATATAGTGCATTTGGGTAATGCAGCATTTGAGTGCGGTTCTGCTGCGTTACCGCAGCTACACAGAGTGACAAACGCTTTTGGAACAAATAATTTCAACTGGTTTGATATACCAGTTGCCCCCCCATAAAACTGATTGAGGCAATGGTGTGATATACCAATAATATACTTTCTATATAGTGCTGGTAGTGGAGCATTTGTGTTATCAAATTTCAACTATTATCATTAGGGTTTTTTTCAAGAGGGGGAATTTCATTAGCCACGTTTTTAATCCAGTTTTATATTTTTAGTTCTTTTGACCTGTATTTGTACTGGCCTGCAGTAAAATTGATATCTATTGACCATGTAATATACCTCTGGCCACATAATCACTTGATCTTTTCTGTCCTTTGAATGCCTAATGCTTGGGGCCTGTACCCCAGTGGCCTACAGTACAATTTTTATCCATTGACCACATAATGTACCTTGAGCCACATAATCAGAATTTCTTTTATGTCAGGTGAATGCCTAATTCTTAAGGCTCGTACTCCCGTGGCCTAAAAGAAAAAAATTTCTAGGCTCCAACAGGGCACATTTCAGAGAATTTCCCTTTAAGACGCATAAAAATGTCCCCTGATTAAGATACATATTTTTTGTTGGAATTTTTGTCATTGATTCCCCTTTAGTATGTCACTGTCCATGTTGTGGGACTATTTGTACACTTCTATTAAGTATTTGGTGGCTGCAAATATGAGCTGAAGGTTTTTCAGGTTCGCCTGCCATTAAAGTGAAGAACTTGCGGTTCGTGAACATTTCATTGCTTTTGCACGATGGCGTTCGCGCACTGTCTCGACCAATGTTCATCCATCACTTCCGACCATCAACTCAAAATCCCATCACTTTGGCAGGTTCTCCACCTGGATGTCGCTCATCCGTGATATAGCCTGTCTAGTTCATATAGCTCAGTCTTTCAAATCTACATTACCTGTGAGCCAGAAGCCCTGCAAAGGTTGGCATCACTGCAAACACGCCTTTACCACTGCTAATCTGGAAAAGTCCAAAAACTTCATAATTTGCACTATGCAACGTAAATGTTATGCTAAAGAGATAGACTACCTCAGCAGAGGCCAAACAGCTTCTAAGGATAGCGCTTTGAAGAAGCTTGATCCCATCATTGACCAAGATGGGTTCTTAAAAATAGGAGGCCATCTTTAAGAAGCCAAAGTGAAACTCTTGGAAAAACATCCTATAATAATTCCCGGACATCACCACGTCACGACCCTGCTCATGCGACATCACAACGTTCAAGTGAAACATCAGGGCCGATTGTTTACAGAAGTGAATCTACGAGCTGTCGGACTAAGGATTGTTAGAGCAAAGAGGTGTGTGAGTAAGCTCATCTTCAACTGCATTACCTGTGGCATGTCCCAGAACCCAAAAATGGCCAGTCTCCCAACCGAGAGACTCAGTACAGATCCTCCATTCACCATTGTTGGTCTAGATGTATTCGGTCCTTGGTCATTGGTTACACAGCACAATAGAGGTATTCACGCTAGTGCAAAACGCCGGGCGGTCATGTTTACTTGTATGTCCAGCAGAGCTGTCCATATAGAAGTGATCGAATCCATGAACACTTCAAGTTTCATAAATGTACTTCTAAGGTTTGCCATTAGAGGGCCCATGAAGCATATTAGTTTGGACAGAGGCACAAATTTTGTTGGAGCAGTTAAAGTACTTCAAATTTCTTCCAACTTGGACACTACCAACGTGGAAAGATACTTGAGCGAGCAAGGATGCACCTGGACTTTTAATCCACCTCATTCTTCTCACATGGGTGGCGCCTGGGAAAGGAAGATAGGGACAGCAAGGGAAATTTCGGATTCTATCTTCTTGCAAGTAGGAAGTACAAGACTCACACATGAAAGCTCGACCACATTCTTGACGGATGTCTCAGCCATCATGAATGCAAGACCGTTGACTACCCTTTCCAGTGACCCTGAAGATTTGACTATCCTCACTCCTGCCATGTTACTCACACAGAATACCAGCACCCCGAATGCTCCTCTTTGAGAATTTAATGACAAGGACTAGTGATGAGCGAGCATGCTCGGCAGATCCGAGTACTTGGCTGAATAATTTGGGTGCTCAAATACTATTTAATATAATGGAAGTCAATGGGAGACAACCAGGCAGAAAGGTTAGAAATTAATGGAAACACCATCAAAATGGTTTGGCAACAGCATTAAGAGGATAACTGAATGCGTCTTAGACTCCTATTATGTACAATAGACAACCACACAAAGGCTATATGCCAAAAGCCAGGTATGTACAAGCCATCCATCTATCCATGAGACAGATAACAGCCAGCATACCTTACAATGGCAGCCTTGTGCACTATGAGATATTCCAAACCAGCTCTCATCCAACTGAGAACCCATAAACCTCAAAGTTTTTTTGCATCTGTTGGATGGCTTGGTTGGACCTGCACACATAGATCAATATCATTAGGGTGACAAAAAGTTTTCCGATTGTCCTAACATAATATTCAATAACCTTAGGAATATTCGGAATATTAAAAAAAAACAAATATATAGCAATATAGTGAATATTATGTAATAATTATGTAGTAAGTCAGTGATAATATCTGACACTGGAAAAGCTGGGTAATAACTCAGTGCAGATCGCAAGTTATTACCCAGCTTTCCCAGTGTAAGATTTTATCACTGAGTTATTACCCAGCTTTCCCAGTGTCAGATATCATCCTAGTGTAGATCGCGAATATTCAAATCAAGAATATTCTAATCGCGAATTTTCCATGCAAAAGGCTACACAAATAAGCTTGTCATAAGAATCAGTCTAATATTCTCGTCAGAAGACTATGAAAGCAATAGAGGGAGCTATTGAGTTATGAACAGTGCCCTCTATTGGTTTTATAATCTTGTGACAAGAATATTTGTCTCGTCATAAGACTGTGAAACCAATAGATGGCGCAATTCATAACTCAATAGCGCCCTCTATTAATTTTAATAGTCTTATGACAGCTGAAAAACAAGGCAGATTCTGCTAATTTGCATGTCTTTGCAATAAGCCCATGTTTATGCAAATGAGTTTACATGACAAAACTGTATAGAAAGGTTATTGAATATTATATTAGGACAATCAGAAAACTTTTTGTCGCCCAAATGATATTGATCTAGGTGTGCAGGTCCACCCAAGCCATCCAACAGATGCAAAATAACTTTGAGGTTTACTGGTTCTCAGTCAGATGAGACCTGGTTTGGAATATCTCATAGTGCACAAGGCTGCCATTGTAAGGTATGTTGGCTGTTATTAGTGTTGATCACGAATATTCGAATTGCGAATTTTAATCGCGAATATCGGCATTAGCTTGTGACAAAAAATAAAAAATTCTAGGAACTCGCCATGCCCCTCATGGAATACCTTGGGGTGTCTTCTTTCCAAAATGGGGTCACTTGTGGGGTAGTTATACTGCCCTGGCATTCTAGGGGCCCAAATGTGTGGTAAGGAGTTTGAAATCAAATTCTGTAAAAAAATGGCCGGTGAAATCCGAAAGGTGCTCTTTGGAATGTGGGCCCCTTTGCCCACCTAGGCTGTAAAAAAGTGTCACACATGTGGTATCTCCGTACTCAGGAGAAGTTGGGGAATGTGTTTTGGGGTGTCATTTTACATATACCCATGCTGGGTGAGATAAATATCTTGGTCAAATGCCAACTTTGTATAAAAAAAATGGGAAAAGTTGTCTTTTGCCAAGATATTTCTCTCACCCAGCATGGGTATATGTAAAATGACACCCCAAAACACATTCCCCAACTTCTCCTGAGTACGGAGATACCACATGTGTGACACTTTTTTGCAGCCTAGGTGGGCAAAGGGGCCCACATTCCAAAGAGCACCTTTCGGATTTCACCGGCCATTTTTTACAGAATTTGATTTCAAACTCCTTACCACACATTTGGGCCCCTAGAATGCCAGGGCAGTATAACTACCCCACAAATGACCCCATTTTGGAAAAATGACACCCCAAGGTATTCGCTGATGGGCATAGTGAGTTCATGGAAGTTTTTATTTTTTGTCACAAGTTAGTGGAATATGAGACTTTGTAAGAAATAAATAAATAAATAAATAAAAATTTAATCGCGAATATCGGCACTAGCTTGTGACAAAAAATATAAAATTCTAGGAACTCTCCATGCCCCTCACAGAATACCTTGGGGTGTCTTCTTTCCAAAATGGGGTCACTTGTGGGGTAGTTATACTGCCCTGGCATTTTCCAGGGGCCCTAATGTGTGGTAAGTAGGTAAATGACCTGTGAAATCCTAAAGGTGCTCTTTGGAATGTGGCCCCTTTGCCCACCTAGGCTGCAAAAAGTGTCACACATGTGGTATCGCCGTATTCAGGAGAAGTTGGGCAATGTGTTTTGGGGTGTCTTTTTACATATACTCATGCTGGGTGAGAGAAATATCTCGGCAAAAGACAACTTTTCCCATTTTTTTATACAAAGTTGGCATTTGACCAAGATATTTATCTCACCCAGCATGGGTATATGTAAAATGACACCCCAAAACACATTGCCCAACTTCTCCTGAGTACGGCGATACCAGATGTGTGACACTTTCTTGCAGCCTAGATGCGCAAAGGGGCCCACATTCCTTTTATGAGGGCATTTTTAGACATTTGGATCCCAGACTTCTTCTTACGCTTTAGGGCCCCTAGAATGCCAGGGCAGTATAAATACCCCACATGTGACCCCATTTTGTAAAGAAGACACCCCAAGATATTCAATGAGGGGCATGGCGAGTTCATAGATTATTTTTTTTTTTTTGGCACAAGTTAGCGGAAATTGATTTTATTTATTTTTTTCTCACAAAGTCTCCCATTCCGCTAACTTGGGACAAAAATTTCAATCTTTCATGGACTCAATATGCCCCTCACGGAATACCTGGGGGTGTTTTCTTTCCGAAATGGGGTCACATGTGGGGTATTTATACTGCCCTGACATTCTAGGGGCCCTAAAGCGTGAGAAGAAGTCTGGAATATAAATGTCTAAAAAATTTTACGCATTTGGATTCCGTGAGGGGTATGGTGAGTTCATGTGAGATTTTATTTTTTTACACAAGTTAGTGGAATATGAGACTTTGTAAGAAAAAAAATAATAATTTCTGCTAACTTGTGCCAAAAAAATGTCTGAATGGAGCCTTACAGGGGGGTGATCAATGACAGGGGGGTGATCAATGACAGGGGGGTGATCAATGACAGGGGGGTAATCAGGGAGTCTATATGGGGTGATCACCCCCCTGTCATTGATCACCCCCCTATAAGGCTCCATTCAGATGTCCGTATGTGTTTTGCGGATCCGATCCATGTATCTGTGGATCCGTAAAAATCATACGGACATCTGAATGCAGCCTTACAGGGGGGTGATCAATGACAGGGGGGTGATCAATGACAGGGGGGGTGATCAATGACAGGAGGGTGATCAGGGAGTCTATATGGGGTGATCACCCCCCCTGTAAGGCTTCATTCAGACGCCTGTATGTGTTTTGCGGATCCGATCCATCTATCAGTGGATCCGTAAAAATCATGCGGAAGTCTGAATGGAGCTTTACAGGGGGGTGATCAATGACAGGGGGGTAATCAATGACAGGGGGGTGATCAGGGAGTCTATATGGGGTGATCACCACAGTCATTGATCACGCCCCTGTAAGGCTCCATTCAGACGTCCGTATGCGTTTTGCGGATCCGATCCATCTATCAGTGGATCCATAAAAATCATGCGGACGTCTGAATGGAGCTTTACAGGGGGGTGATCAATGACAGGGGGGTAATCAATGACAGGGGGGTGATCAGGGAGTCTATATGGGGTGATCACCACAGTCATTGATCACGCCCCTGTAAGGCTCCATTCAGACGTCCGTATGCGTTTTGCGGATCCGATCCATCTATCAGTGGATCCATAAAAATCATGCGGATGTCTGAATGGAGCTTTACAGGGGGGTGATCAATGACAGGGGGGTAATCAATGACAGGGGGGTGATCAGGGAGTCTATATGGGGTGATCACCACAGTCATTGATCACGCCCCTGTAAGGCTCCATTCAGACGTCCGTATGCGTTTTGCGGATCCGATCCATCTATTAGTGGATCCGTAAAAATCATGCGGACGTCTGAATGGAGCTTTACAGGGGGGTGAATAAATGACAGGGGGGTAATCAATGACAGGGGGGTGATCAGGGAGTCTATATGGGGTGATCACCACAGTCATTGATCACGCCTCTGTAAGGCTCCATTCAGACGTCCGTATGCGTTTTGCGGATCCGATCCATCTATCAGTGGATCCGTAAAAATCATGCGGACGTCTGAATGGAGCTTTACAGGGGGGTGATCAATGACAGGGGGGTAATCAGGGAGTCTATATGGGGGGATCACCACAGTCATTGATCACGCCCCTGTAAGGCTCCATTCAGACGTCCGTATGCGTTTTGCGGATCCGATCCATCTATCAGTGGATCCGTAAAAATCATGCGGACGTCTGAATGGAGCTTTACAGGGGGGTGATCAATGACAGGGGGGTAATCAATGACAGGGGGGTGATCAGGGAGTCTATATGGGGTGATCAGGGGCTAATAAGGGGTTAATAAGTGACAGGGGGGTGTAGTGTAGTATGGTGCTTGGTGCTACATATTGCTGAGCTATCTGTGTCCTCTGGTGGTCGATCCAAACAAAAGGGACCACCAGAGGACCAGGAAGCAGGTATATTAGACGCTGTTATCAAAACAGCGTCTAATATGCCTGTTAGGGGTTAAAAAAATCACATCTCCAGCCTGCCAGCGAACGATCGCCGCTGGCAGGCTGGAGATCCACTCGCTTACCTTCCGATCCTGCGAACGCGCGCGCCTGTGTGCGCGCGTTCACAGGAAATCTCGCGTCTCGCGAGAGGACGCGCCGGCTCGTCCAGGCGGAATGAATCAACCACCTCCAGGACGCGTCGCTGCGTTCGGCGGTCCGGAGGTGGTTAAATACTACTTGATTTTTTTTATATTTTTTTTACTTGATTTCCAGTTCTGATTTTAAATATACCGTATTTTTCGCCCTATAAGATGCACTGGCCCATAAGACGCACCTAGGTTTTTGAGGAGGAAAATAAGAAAAAAAATATTTTGAACCAAAAGGTGTGCTTTTGGTGGGTTTTGAACTAATTGTGGTCTGTGGATGGCGCACTGTTATGGGGGATCTGTGGGTGACGCACTGTTATGGGGGATCTGTGGGTGACGCACTGTTATGGGGGATCTGTGGGTGACACTGTTATGGGGGATCTGTGGGTGGCTCTTATTGGGGTCTCTGGAAGGCACTGTTATGGGGATCTGTGCATGACAGTTATGGGGGGATCTGTGGATGACACATATATAGCATGCGCCCACGCCGCCTGCTTCATTCATAAAGTGGGCGGCGCAGGTGCATGACGTAGTGCCTCACGCTGCCAGCGCCCGTCCTCCCGGTCTGCCTCCTCCCTCCTCCCTCCTCTCTGCTACCGAGCGTTTGTAGTTGTAAGTATACAGGCGCTGATTACCCGATTATATACATAACAATTAACTATTACAGATACGATTATATACAGTGAGCGGGGCCCGTGTAGTAGAATACAGTCACTTCACGGGCCCCGTTGTCATTATAAAAGCAGATGCCGGCCCCCAGCCCCCAGCCCCTCCTCCCTCTCAGCTGATACACCCGCCGCGCGGCATCGCATAGGGTGTATCATTGAAAATTCGGCAAAATGCAGCATTCGCCCCATAAGACGCACTGCTATTTCCCCCCCACACTTTTTTGGGGGGGGAAGTGCGTATTATAGTTCGAAAAATACGGTACTACTGTGCTTGTTTCTGCCGCATTTTATGGATTATCTATATTAGCATAATTCCTGTTAGGGCTGCCTTTCCAGGTAATAAATTTACCTGTAATTTACCTGTTTAATATATTCCTGCTGCATGGAGAAAATAATCTTTTCATTTGTTTGCTAATTAGAAAATAAGTGCATTGTTGCCACAATTGTCTCACAGAGCCTCCCACTATGGCTTGATAGGGCCAGGCTTCCCTGGCATCATCGATCCTGGCCCTGTCAAGCCAGAGTGGGAGACACTGGGAGTTAAATGCAGCAGAACTATGGTGCAAAGAATGGCACAGCCTTGGTGCACTTAATCACTAATTAGCATAATTATAAAAGAAAATATTTTTTCCCCCACTTTGTGGAAATGGATTAAACAGCTAAATGTATGTTTATTATACATGGAAGCAGCGCTAATAGGTATTGTGGTTCTGTAGAAAGTGATATTGGAGCTGACAGACTCTTTTTAAAGCAGTTTTTCCAAGTACTCCACTGTTTCTCAAGTGCCTAATAGACTGTAGCTAAATGGATATTTAAGAGGTGGTTAGTAATAATAACATTGCTATTGTATGAAAATCTATTGAATTTAGTTGTCTTAAATTGTCTCTCAGGTTTGAAAATATATATAAAAAAGGATAAATATATATCAATCTTAAAAAAGGGACTTATCAAGTCCTGTACTCTAGAATTCTGGCCTCAAAAAGTTACAAAATAGGGCTTTGCGGCTTTTAAGGCTTATTTGCACCAAAAATGTTTGCATTCTTACACCAATCCCTCTAATTTTTGAAATTGGGTGAGAAAGTGGATTTGGTTACCTCCAGGAATTACATTAAGAAAATAAAGTTACTGAAAATATTGAAATATTGCTTTATTATATATATATATATATACACAAATACCTTTTATTAGTTATAATGGCTCGTTTTGTCTGGGGAGAAATAATCAGGGGAAATAAAATGTTGTGACTATTAGTACAAAAACTATCCTAATCACACAGGAGGACAAGTTACTTTACAACAGCCTCCTCTCCTCTCTACTTGTCAGGGATTATGATCCTGAATACAAATATTATAGGAAAATGAATATTAAAGGCCATCTGTCAGCAGATTTGTAGTTATGAAACTGGCTAACCTATTACATGTGCGCTTGGCAGCTCAAGGCATCTGTGTTGGTCTCATGTTCATGCGTGTCCGCATTGCTGATAAAAATAAGGTTTTAATATATGCAAATGAGCCTCTAGGAGCAATAGGGGTATTGCCATTTCTTCTAGAGGCTCAGCTCTTTCTTCAATGGCCGCACCCTCTGCACTTTGATTGACGGGGTCAGGCTTTGTAAATTTGATCATGCCTGCCTAGCCTTGTCAATCAAAATCCAGAGGGTATGGGAGTTGCATAGAGAGCAGAGCATCTAGGTGTAACAGAAACACCCCTATGGCTCCTAAAGGATCATTTGCATATACTAAAACTTGATTTTTCTCAGCGATGTAGGGACATATGAACATGGGATCAACACAAATGCCTTCAACTGCCAAGTGCACATGCAACAGGTCAGCCAGTAGTAAACGTACAAATCTACTGACAGATGCCCTTTATCAAGGAAAGGCCCTAGCCTAGCCTACATTCTCCATTTACAGAGTTATACTTACTTGCTCCCTACCACTCTGGTCCTACATGCTGGCTCCCATTCTTACTGGTCCCAGGCTTATTTTCTTCTGGCCTGGCCATGGACATAGCATTAGTGTAGCCAATAACTTTTTTTGGGACATGGGGGTGTTGTGAGGGTAAGCTTGTTCTCTTAAGGGCCTATTCACACTGTGGATGTCACTTTGGATGTTGCAGACCTGAACGCAGCTTAGCTCCATTGAATGGAGGTAAACCTCAAGTAGACACCTGCTGTGGTTACAAGTAGTGGCTGTCTACACATTGTACCAAGAATGGACATGTCCCTTCTTGGTGAAGTTGTGGCTTTAGACTGCTGGCCTGCAAACTGCAAAGATACCTCCTATTAAAACAGACACCATGTGGTTGCTTTGATCCGCACCAAAATTCTGATGGCAAAATTTTGCTGTGTGAATGGGCCCTGAAAGACAACTATAGTAAGTCATTGCTACCCAAACCAACCATAACTATCCCACCTTTGACTAAAGGACAAAGTTCTGTAGCTTTAGATTAGTCGGAAGATGTGATTGATTGTTTGTTTGCTATATATTGATATAACCTGAACTGTTTATTGACTTTTTTTATAATCTTCTGCCATGACCCTATGTAGCTCTTATTATTGAACTCAGAGCTGCATGCTATGACCTACACACATTGGCAATAAAATACAAAAAAAGGGAATCAAATGAAACTTTATATGTGTGAATGTAATATGATACATGTAAGTGAGTACAATATTAGCGCAAAGGAATATGTTTATTGGCGAAAACTGTGCAATTGAAAGCAAGCTCTTGTACCCTGTTAGGCTGCCTCTAGCCTAGATACAAGATGAGATATGGTTGAGCATAAAGACATGCAGGTTCTGTATGGTATCCTGCAGCACATTTGAACATAGATGATGCGGTGGGGCCTGTAGATACTGAATACTTGTGGGTTGCTGCAACTGGCATGATCATCTGGCCCATAAATACTCAATTGGCGATTAATCTGGTAACCAGGAGGACCAAGGAAGTGTTGCAATCTGGTAGAGACATTCCTGGGAACCCATGTTTTGTGTGAGTGAGCAACATCCTGTTAAAAATGCCTGTTGGAAGCCATTCCATGAGAGGCAACACATATGGCAGAGGATGTCCTACATAAATCGCTAAGCTGTTATTGCCTCTCATATCACTACTATGAATGACCAACCATTGTATGAAATGGCTCCCTAGATCATAACACCAGCAGTTGAGGCAGTATGTTGCTCAACAGAAAATTCAGATTTGAACCTGACTATCCTGGGTTCCCAAACAAAACCTGTATTTGACAATATGGTTCCAATTCATAGCAGTCCAGGTTTCTTGTTCATCGCACCACTGTAAATGAAGGCAATGGTGCTGACTGTCAATGGGAGGATAAGTAATGGGCAGCATTACACCAAATTCCAATCTGCTAAGTGCCAGGGAGTGGTCCAAGCAGAGCCAAGGATGTGTAATGAAGGTGCCACCTGTGTCTGGATGGAGGACAACAAAACTATGGGAGCTGCTCATCCTTGTTGGTGAAGTTGGATCAAACAATCTTCTCTACTGGTGGTCTGTCTAGGCCTTCCAGAGTCTGTTCACCATGTGTGTGTGCCCACATGTAACCACTTACCCAACATCTCCTGACAGTTTTATCAGAATGGCCTACATAGCAGGCAATTTGTCCAATGAGTGCATTGTAGAGTCATGTCTATCAGTCAACAATCTTTCACTGAGAAGTACCCTACTCAAAGGTAGTCTCTGAGAAGCACTTTAAGTCTCACCTGTAATCATTTATGTATCTGCCTGACACATAACTAACTGCCGAGTTATGTAGCAATCTGACATTTCTATTTGGGTGCATTATTTTTTTTTTTGTCAATGAGTTTGTTTAAATGACTATGGTTCTACCTTGTGATTCTATAACTCCTATCTGTATATTATGTGCAAGTCAACAAGAGTTTTTGGAAACTACTCTGCATATGCAAAACAGACAAGAATAGGACATGTTTTATAATTTGCAGAATGGCCATGTGGATGTAGACAGCATGCACACAGAAATTAAAGACTATAAGGCAAGCCCGTATTTATCACATGTAGCCAGAAAGCCATACCTCTGATGTAGAAACATGGCCATTCAAGTCAACAATGCTCAAAAATAGGAACTAGGGTGCAGCAAAATGACAGCCAGTGCCCTGGACTAATGACTCAAATTTTGAAATATTTGACTGTAACAGAAGACTCACACAAGGGTTGGAAAGCAGTACAATAATGAATGTCTGCAGGCAACAGTGAAGTATAGTGGAGGTTCCAAGCAAGTATGGGGCTACTTTTCAGTATATAGAGTTGGGGATTTGGTTAGGATTAATGGTGTCCTCAATGCTAAGAAACATAGGTATATACTTATCCATCATGCAATACCATCACTGAGGCAAGTGACTTGCTCAAAATGTATTCTACAGCAGAACAACAACCCCAAACATACAGCCAGTATAAATAAAGATAGGAAAGAAGGATTGTGCAGTGTACTGTCCTTGCCCATAACAGCTGCTCCAGGTATACACCACGGTGTACCTTGTTTCACAGTGACAATCGCAAGGAGCTGCCTACATTCTCTGACATGTGAGAGTACATGGAGGGATGGCTTTTTGGCAGAGCCTACTATGTATCTTCCACCAAGGCTGAGTACACTAGTGTTGGGCGTGAATATTCGAATAGCGAATATAAATCACGAATATCGGCACTTCGAGAATTTGTGAATATTTGGAACTAGCTGAAGGACCCGGCTTCGTTCGGGTATATTTAATCTACAGTATTTCATTTAATGTTTGTGTGTGTCGTTAAGAGATATCAACACTATCCACTATAACAGTGACATTTATAGCACCCCACCCACAAAACAGTGACCTCCACAGCCCCCCACCCCTTAAAACTGAGCCCCCCACAGTGCCCCGTCCCTTAAAATTAGACCTCCACGGCAGCCCACCCCCTTAACTTTGACCTTTACAGCAGCCTTCCCCTTTAACAGTGAATTTCACAGCATACCACCCCCTTGACAGTGACCTCCACAGGGGCCCGACCCCTTAATAGTGGCCTTTACTGGATCGGGGGGGGGGGTGTTTTTTTGAACAGCTCACTCTAAGACAGCATCACTGTGCTGTCTGAGTGTGAGCTGCAGGGAGAAAGTCACCCTCCCTTCCACCCTGGCAGCTGACAGAAATTGATTTTTACCCTAATTTTTTCAATCCCCATCGGCTCAGGAGTGGGGGCGTGGCCTAACCAGATCAGGAGTGGGGGCGTGGCTTAGCGGGAACTTGAAGTTGATTTTTAACTTCATTTTTTCAATCTCAGTCGGCTGAGGAGTAGGAGGGGGTGTGGCCTAACATGATAGGGGGCGTGTCCTTTAGAACAGCTTACTCTAAGACAGCAGCACTGTGCTGTCTGAGTGTAAGCTGCAGGGAGAAATTCCACTTCCTCCCACCCCTCCAGCTGACAGAAGTTGATTTTTGCTTTCATTTTTTCAATCCCCGCCTTCTCAGACGTTGGAGGGGCGTGGCCTAACCAGATAAGGGGTGTGGCTTAGTGGTACCTGGGGGAGGGGTTTTAAATCTTTTGAGGGTGGACACATTGTGGCAGGGGGCGTGTCTGAGCTCCTTCCTGCAAGAGTGACCCCTCTCTGGGCACCTTACTGACTCATTTGCATACCAAATAAACTGGATTTTCAGAGAATAAAAACATCTATTGCTGGAACAAAAGCACATCTTGAAATAAGGTACTAAGTGCTATTAGGCCATGGCTTTACTTCAATAGCAGTTATCCTGGTGACAAATTTCCTTTAAAGCTCTCCTACAGCAGTGAAGATAAATGGCTGGGTTGTTATGGAAACCTGGAGTAAAACTGTGTATGTGGAGACTGGAGGACCTGCGAGCTTCTATTGGCTGATAAGGGTCATGTGACCAAGCTTCTATTGGCTAATGAGACCTTCCCGGACACCTGATGTACCCGTGTGCCAAATTTTGTGATTGTAAATGCGAAGGTTGCAGATTCCTTTAGCGGACATACACACACACACATACACTCAGCTTTGTATATTAGATATAGTGATATATTTTTGTAATTTTGAATGTTCTAGATATTTTTTTTCATCAGTAACCTCCCTTCTTGCTTGTCGGCCAATGAGAAGGCTGCAATATCTTTGTCCGAGCTTAGCAACATCCCTAGCAACCAATAGGAAAGTTGCCTACCCCTTACTATATAAGAACGTCCCCAGCAGCCCATGTATGCAGTATTTTGCAGATCTGAGAGACAGCAGTGTCATTGCTGTGTTCTCTGCTTTCCTGTGTCACTACATTAGATAGTTAGTTAATTAGTTAGTTAGTTAGTTAGTTAGTTAGCTTATATATACAGTACAGACCAAAAGTTTGGACACACCTTCTCATTCAAAGAGTTTTCTTTATTTTCATGACTATGAAGGCCAGGGCCGCCATCAGGGGGGTACAGCCGATACCCCAGTAAGGGGCCCGGACCCCAGGGGGGCCCGGCCAGTTCCAATTTTAATTTAATTTTTTATTTTTTTATTTTTTTGACATTTGTCAGCTGATTCTCGTATACCTTCAGACTGCAGTCCCCTTTAAAAGGCTCTGACTCTCTGAGCCGCTGCACAGAGGAACGCAGCTGCGCAGGTGACGTCAGACGCTGGCCGCTGCCTAACGCCGCCGCCGCCTGCCTGCCAGCCACTGCCAGACAGTCAATTCTGGTTTGCAGACTTGCAGCCAGGAGCGGCGGCGGGAACTTCTGGGACTGGAAACTGCATACAGTATTTTTTCAAAGCAGAACACACAGCTAAATGGCTGGGGCTGGGTGGGCTGGCAAGGGAGGGGTTAATAACAATAAGTGATGGAGGATCATGGCCCTGGATAATCCAGAAATGTGGCATACTGAGCTGAGCTATTTCAAAGGCTCCAAATTATTTATTTTCATATTGATCCTTATGTTGTCTACTTGGCTAGGCAGCTCTATGTTGTGTAGTCTTTGCTCGGGGGTAAAATGCAAAGCTGTTTTCTATATTATCCCACAGGGCCATGATCCTCAATCACTTATTGTTATTAACCCCTCCCTTGCCAGCCCACCTAGCCCCATTTAGCTGTGTGTTCTGCTTTGAAAAAAATGTTTAGGCCATGAAGGGGTTAATTAAGTGTTGCAGGGGGTGGGGGGTGTAATTGTGCATATTGTGTTTGGGATCCATTTAACAAGTTTGACCAGTTGGGTTTGAGAGTGGTTGAGTGTCGTCCACAGATTCCCCCCATAACAGTGTGTCGTCCACAGATTCCCCCCATAACAGTGTATCGTCCACAGATTCCCCCCATAACAGTGTGTCGTCCACAGATTCCCCCCATAACAGTGCGTCGTCCACAGATTCCCCCCATAACAGTGTGTCGTCCACAGATTCCCCCCATAACAGTGTGTCGTCCACAGATTCCCCCCATAACAGTGTGTTGTCCACAGATTCCCCCCATAACAGTGTGTCGTCCACAGATTCTCCCCATAACAGTGCGTCGTCCACAGATTCCCCCCATAACAGTGCGTCGTCCACAGATTCCCCCCATAACAGTGCGTCGTCCACAGATTCCCCCCATAACAGTGCGTCGTCCACAGATTCCCCCCATAACAGTGCGTCGTCCACAGATTCCCCCCATAACAGTGCGTCGTCCACAGATTCCCCCCATAACAGTGCGTCGTCCACAGATTCCCCCCCATAACAGTGCGTCGTCCACAGATTCCCCCCATAACAGTGCGTCGTCCACAGATTCCCCCCAAAACAGTGCGTCGTCCACAGATTCCCCCCATAACAGTGCGTCGTCCACAGATTCCCCCCATAACAGTGCGTCGTCCACAGATTCGCCCCATAACAGTGCGTCATCCACAGATTCCCCCCCATAACACTGTAACAGTAAACCTTGTGCTTTTAAGGTGTTTTTTCTTAAATGTGCCAGGGGAAGATTGCTAGGGCAGCTTAGAACAGGTAGTGTAGTTAGTGTTAGTGTAGGGTCCTGCTTAAAAGAGTTTACCTTGTCGTGGTAGCAGGCTTCATATTATTTGGTCAAAAAATAATTCCTTACTGAAATCACTGATTATCACTTTTTGCTGTCTTTGTAGTTGTAAAAAAATAATGAAATTGGGGGTGGAGGGGGGCCATAGGTGGAGTCAGGACGGATTCTAAAGGGGCGGGGTAGGAGGGGGGGCCCAGGCCTTGAGCTGTGTAAGGGGCCCCAAAATTTCTGATGGCAGCCCTGATGAAGGCATCAGAACTATGAATTAACAGAAGGCATCAAAACTATGAATTAACACATGTGGAATTATATACATAACAAACAAGTGTGAAACAACTGAAAATATGTCATATTCTAGGTTCTTCAAAGTAGCCACCTTTTGCTTTGATTACTGCTTTGCACACTCTTGGAATTCTCTTGATGAGCTTCAAGAGGTAGTCCCCTGAAATGGTCTTCCAACAGTCTTGAAGGAGTTCCCAGAGATTCTTAGCACTTGTTGGCCCTTTTGCCTTCACTCTGCGGTCGAGCTCACCCCAAACCATCTCGATTGGGTTCAGGTCCGGTGACTGTGGAGGCCAGGTCATCTGGCGCAGTACCCCATCACTCTCCTTCATGGTCAAATAGCCCTTACTTTCAAAGTTTTCCCAATTTTTCAGCTGACTGACTGACCTTCATTTCTTAAAGTAATGATGGCCACTCGTTTTTCTTTATTTAGCTGCTTTTTTCTTGGCATAATACAAATTCTAACAGTCTATTCAGTAGGACTATCAGCTGTGTATCCACCTGACTTCTCCTCAACGTAACTGATGGTCCCAACCCCATTTATAAGGCAAGAAATCCCACTTATTAAACCTGACAGGGCACACCTGTGAAGCGAAAACCATTTCAGGGGACTACCTCTTGAAGCTCATCAAGAGAATGCCAAGAGTGTGCAAAGTAGTAATCAAAGCAAAAGGTTATTTTGAAGAACCTAGAATATGACATATTTTCTGTTGTTTCACACTTGTTTGTTATGCATATAATTCCACATGTGTTAATTCATAGTTTTGATGCCTTCAGTGTGAATCTACAGTTTTCATAGTCATGAAAATAAAGAAAACTCTTTGAATGAGAAGGTGTGTCCAAACTTTTGGTCTGTACTGTATATAATACAAATAGTTAGTGGGAGATAGTCAGTGTAGGTTAGATAGTCATATAGTGTAACTGATAGGTTCTGCTGTCCATACATACATACATAGTGCTGTGATGTCACAAGTCCACAACAATAGTTCACCAATCACTAATAAGTAGTCAGACCTGTTAAAATGTGAAGTTGCACGTATTGTGCCAAAATATTTGCACAGTGGCGTACACACAATCCATGGGGCCCCGGTGCAAAACTGATCCATGGGCCCCCCTTCCTCCCCGGTCTCGGGAGGGGCATTTCCCCGGCAATAGGAGATTATGGGGCCCCTGTGTCCCCACCCGCCCTCAAATCACACCCACACACAGCCCCACCCATAAATTGCGCCCATACCTCTTACATCCAGTGATGTCTCCTTCGATGTAGATGTTCTCTGTCCTCATCTTCTCCTTTAAGACCAGACCACCATTTTTACGCCGTTTTTAATCTCTGCAGTTTGACAAAAAAGAAATCTTAGTTTACTACTTTTCCATCATTCTACCATCTTCTGGACAAAACATCCTACTACCCCAATACTGTGCCCTGTTGTCCCCAATAGTGCCCCCAATAATGTGCCAGTAACAAGTGCCTCTCTCCCCCCCATGTGCCAGTATCAAGTGCCAACCCCCCATGTGCCAGTATCAAGTGCCAACTGCCCCATGTGCCAGTATCAAGTGCCAAAACCCCCGCGTGCCAGTATCAAGTGCCAACACCCCCCCGTGTTCCAGTATCAAATGCCAAACCCCCTTGTGTGCCAGTAACAAGTGCCAAACCCCCCATGTGCCAGTATCAAGTGCCAAACCCCCATGTGCCAGTATCAAGTGCCAACCCCCCTTCATTTGCCAGTATCAAGTGCCAACCCCCCTTCATTTGCCAGCATGAAGTGCCAACCCCCCTCATTTGCCAATAAGAAGTGCCAACCCCCCTCATTTGCCAGTAAGCGCCAACCCCCCTCATTTGCCAGTAAGAAGTGCCAAACCCCCTCATCTGCCAGTAAGAAGTACCAAACCCCCCCTCATCTGCCAGTATGAAGTGCCAACTTCCCTCTATTTGCCAGTAAGAAGTGCCAACCCCCCATTTGCCAGTAAGTGCCAAGTTGCCAACCCCCCATTTGCCAGTAAGAAGTGCCAACCCCCTCCCCCTCATTTGCCAGTATGAAGTGCCTCCTCATGTCCCATAAAAAATTAAAAATAAACCCTTTATACTTACCTTCTTAGCAGCGATGCGATGCAGGCCTCTTCTGGCCTGTGTCCCGCGCTGCACGGCTCAGGCGGCGCAATGACGTCATCGCGCCACCTGCACCGCTCTGATAGGCTCCCGGCACAAGGCCCGCAGCCTATCAGAGGAACAGGGAAGGGAGACGCCTCCCTCCCCTGCCCGGCCGCAGCACAGCTATCTGTATCGCTGTCCGGAGGACGGCGATACAGATCACTATGGAGATGAGCGCTTCCACAATAGAAGCGTTCATCTCCCTGTCACCTGCCGCCACCGCTGCCGCGGGCCCACACCTGAGTCTGAGTGGCACTACTGCAGGGGCCAGGGGTCCGGGCCCGGTCACAACTGCGACCCCTGCGACCCCTGTATGTACGCCACTGTATTTGCATCATTAGTGCCGATTTCGCAATCGAGAATATATTGGAGCACTCTATCTGCATATATAGCTATTGTAATGTTCTGCCATGCCAACCATTTTCTCCGGACTCAGGAAGCTTCTAGCTTCTTGAAAAATGCAGTTATAGTGACCCACACCTGTATTTCACGCGTATTACGCGAATATTACATTGCCGATTTTTCACGATCAAGAAAATAATGTCAAATTCGCGAATATATGACAAATATTCTACCAAATATAGAAAATTTTAATATTGCCCCTTCCGCTCATCACTAGAGTACACAACATCGGCTGTATAAAGACAACAGACTCTACTAAATGATACATCATTGATTGCACTTCCAGCAACTGAACCATGTGGGAGTTAAGCTTGTGTATCAAATTGCTGCCTATGTAAAGTTGTTTCCTGGCCACACACTCCCTTTCAGCTGACAGCGGTATTTGGCTGCTCAGGGGATCAGGTGATATCGCTTCATGCGATTCAATAGTGTTGTGGTGCCTATATTTGTGTTTGACTGCCCACCGCTTATTTTACTCGTACAGAGCCTGCACAGGGCAATTCTGCTGTCTTTTTGTAGTGTGGAGAAAAACTGCCATACTGGAGATACTCGTGGAGAGCTAGAGGCAGATGAGCTTGGCTTAGCTCTGGCACGGTTTGGACCTAATGCACTTACAGTGTCAGAAGCATCATCAATTCCCTAAGCAAATATGCAGTAAGCCGGATTGGGGTTATGCACACTGACGCTATAATATGCAATGACTGGGTCAGGTGTAAATGATAGTTAAGAGTTTTTGTTCGTGACGCCAATTGCAGCGTGCGCAGGGTACAGTCTCAGGGCCCTTTAAGGTGTTGCAACTCACGTACCAGGTTAGGAATGCCAGAGTGGTGTAATGTCTCTGTGTGGTAGTAGTAATAGTGTCAACGGTGTCTCCTACCTTGGTACGGCTGGACTCCTGGATCCTGGCTCACTTGCATAAAATGAGTGTTGCTAGTAGGAGTAATTGAGGAACTTGGTAGCAATGAATGAGATCCAGACTTGAAATATAATTCAACTTGTCTTTACTGGAGGCAGCATTAATCCACATGAGATGCAGCAATAGTCTTGGGTCCCAGCAGGTATTGGCAATGTATGGCAGGGATTACAATTGCATGATTTTACTATTTTATGACGTAAAGTCATGATTTTATGAAAGACACGGAGGCGAGTATTGCGTTAACTTCCTTTACTGATACCACAGCAGCAAAGAAGAAAATCCATGGAATTAACATATCACCATGGCAACAAGCCTGCCCCCCTTCCCTAGACCCTATATAATGTCCATACAGAGGGCAGAACCTCCTCTTTCTTGGCAGATGCCACACCAACCGGAACATAACAGGAACAACTTCAACGTATCTTCGGACCAAGGAGCTGAAACCGGAACCGGAGAACAAACCACTGGAACACTCTAGGCGCAGCAGAACAGGTCTTCACCCAGAGACTGGAACATCAGCACATGGGAGGTATTCACCCTGGAAGAAAATGGAATACATGACGGTAATATTAGGTAGTTCAAAATTGTCACTTGGATACCAAGTAATAGAAAAAACAATACCATGTCAAGTAATAAAGACAATCAACGGCAACATAATTAATTAAATTCCAACTGGGTGGGAAGAAAAAGGGGAGGGCAATACTCGCCTCCGTGTCTTTCATAAAATCATGACTTTACGTCATAAAATAGTAAAATCATGCAATTTTATTTCAAGGCACGGAGGCTCATATTGCGAGTTCAAAGCTGTGCAATAACTGAAGTAAATACATGTTGTTGTTGTTGCGGGCGAAAATAATACTCCCTGAATGTAGAGACCCTGGACCAATCCGCCGTCCTCATGATGTCCTCCAGTTTGGCCCCAGACATGAGCATAGAAGTGGATGAGGCTCCACGCGTGGAATGGGCCGTGAAGACGGAGGTGTCCACTCCTGCCAGGGACATGGTCCACTTAACCCAACGTGCCAGCGTAACGGTAGTCACAGGAGCAAACGGACAAAGATAAGATAAAAATAAATGCGGAAACTCTGGAGATCGGTGTTGGATGGTCCGAGCCTCATATTCTTGAAGGCATGCCACTGGGCAGAGTGCTGGAACCAAAGGGAAACTTGGATAAAAAACCGAACGAATAGAAGTCTTGGTCCTGCGGGTGATATTAAAAAATGACACCCTCAGGGGAAAAAGATCTGGCATCGTGGTCCAGAGCCCGAACATCGGAAACCCTCTTACAGGAAATGAGGCATAAGAGGGTGACCAACTTGGCCGACAACTGGCGCAAGGAAAGGTCCGAATTGGCCGGCCAGGAGGAAAAGAGGGACAAAACAAGGGAGACATCCCATGTGGCGGAAAAACGCGGTCTAGGAGGGCGAGAAAGCCTAGAACCCTTAAGTAGGCGGCAGACCAATGGGTGTTGGCCCGCCGTACGACCGTCAAAACCTAGGTGTTGGGAGGAGATGGCCGATCTGAACAGGTTGATGGTTCTGTAGGCCTTGCCCTCCTCGAAGAGGGAGGTAAGAAAATTGAGAATGTCCGTCACAGGTGCTGAAATGGGATCCACACTTCGAGCCAGGCACCAGTCAGCCCAGGTTCTCCAGGCTGCTCTGTAGGCCCGTCTAGTGCCGGGAGCCCATGAGTCGTCCAGTAATCTTCTAGCTGCGTCCGAAAGGAGATTGCCTTGCTGGGAGACCCTGAAACTCTGCAAGCTAGAAGACGAAGAGATCCGTCCAGCAGGAGCGGGTGGGGACGACCAGCTGGGTCCATTAGGAGCGTTGTGAACTGCGGCAGTAGAATGGGAGGAAGAATGAGGAGCTCCAGTAATGGAGGAAACCACGCCTGAGATCGCCAGAAGGGGACTATGAGGGTCAACTCCGCCTCTTGGTGTCGGACCTGGTTGAGGACCCGCGGAATCATGGAGAAGGGTGGAAATGCGTAGTGCAGTGGACCGGACCAATCCTGAAGAAAGGCGTCTACAGCTTCTGCTTCTGGATCCGGGCGCCAGCTGAAGAATCTGGAGATTTGTCTGTTCAGGCGGGAGGCAAACAGGTCTATACAGAAGGGACCCCAGCGAGATGCAACGGAGGCGAAAACCTGAACGTCCAATTTCCAGTCGCTCGAGTCTGAAAGATGGCGAGAACTCCAGTCTGCTTGGACATTGCGTAGTCCCGGGAGGTACTCTGCTACGATGGTAATGTCCTGATGGAGGCAGAACGTCCAAAATTCCTTGGCTAGGAAGGAGAGCATGGGGGAACGAGTGCCCCCCATGGAATTCACATACCGGACTGCGGAGATATTGTCCATCCGTAATCTTATGCAGGCATGAGCGATGCCTTTGGCAAAACTGCGGATGGCAAAGGAGCCCGCCAAAAGCTCCAGGGCATTGATGTGGAGAGTAGATTCTTCCTCCGACCAACGCCCTCCGGTGGAAACACCCTCGCAGTGCGCCCCCCAACCCAAAAGGCTGGCGTCCGAATCCACCGTGAAGTCCGGACGGGGTCCACAAATCGCCTTCCCGTTCCAGGCCGAAAGATTGTGGATCCACCAGTGTAGCTCGTCCCTGGTCTCCTGGTCGAGGGATATCATGTCGGCGTAGGATGCACCCGCATGTAGATGTGCCATCTTCAGGCGTTGGAGCGCCCGGTAATGTAGAGGGGCGGGGAACACCGCCTGAATCGAGGAGGAGAGCAGCCCGATGATCCGAGAGAGATGGCGGAGGGAGAGGTGGTTCATGGTCAAAGTCCTGCGCAATTCCTTGCGAATGGATCGGATCTTTGTGGTAGGCAGGCTGAGAGTCTCCTGCACGGAGTCCACTGTGAAACCTAGAAACTCCATGTTCCTGGAGGGAGTGAGGATCGACTTCTCGTAGTTGATAAGGAATCCTAGACGGGAGAGAAGGTCGATAGACATTTCCAAATGACGTAAGAGAGTATTGGGGTCCTGGGCCAAAATGAGGATGTCGTCTAGATACACGATCAATCTTATCCCGCGGCTGCGGAGCCAAGCCATGGCAGGTCTCATGAGCTTGGTAAAGCACCATGGCGCCGACGATAGGCCGAAAGGGAGGCACGTGAATCGCCAGATCTCTTTGTTCCATCGGAAGCCAAGGAGATTCCGAGAAGGTTCCGCTACCGGGACTGTAAGGTACGCGTCCTTGAGGTCGAGTTTGGTCATCCAGTCTCCTCGGAGCAGGAGATCTTGGAGCAGATGGATGCCCTCCATCTTGAAGTGGCGGTACCGGACGAACTGGTTCAAGGGGCGTAAGTTGATCACTGGACGCATCTGGCCGTCCTTTTTCCGAACTAAAAATATGTTGCTTAGCAAGGTAGACTCTGGAACCGGGGAACGTTCGATGGCGTTCTTTCTGAGAAGCTCTGATAGCTCCGCGTCTATGCAGGATTGGGTCATGCCAGACAAAGGGTGAGGGAAGGGAGGGGCCAGACTGGGTAGGGGGCCCACTAGTTCTATGGAGAAACCCAACACTGTGGAAAGGACCCAATTGTCGGAGGTGATGTGGGTCCAGGTCTGGAAATAGTGACGGAGTCTGCCCCCTACACAACCCTGCGAAGAAGAGGGAGATAGGAGACTTACCGAAAGGTCGTCGTGATCCGAAACTTCCTCTGAAGCCGCGACGGCTGGGATTTCCACGGGACGGGAAGAAACCGGACGGTTGTCTTGAGTCCGGGAAGGTCGACCTCTGGGTGAAGGATCGGTGAGCGAAGGAGCCTCGACCCGAGCGGGTCTGTGATGCGGAGCGGCCGGACAGACGGCCCCTGGAGCTGCCGGCCCTAGAAGAGACACGGCCCTGGAACACCCTACGCATGGACGATTGGGCCTTATCCAGGGCAGTGAATGCCCCAACGAAACGGCCTAGTTCCTTAATAAAGGAATCGCCGAAAAGTAAACCCTGAGCGTCTGGGCCAGATTCAGTGAGGGCCAGATTGGTGAGCTTGGGTTCTATTTTAAACAAAATAGCCTTGCGGCGCTCGATTGACAGGGATGTGTTAACATTACCAGCGAGACAGATAGCTCGCTGGATCCAGCCTCTAAGCTCCTCAGGATCGACTGATTCATTAGCCGCTCTAGCGGTCTCAGCCATCTCGAATATTTTGGTGAGAGGCCCAAACATGTCAAGGAGCCTGTCTTGGCAGGCTTTTAGTGCGAATTCAAGGCCCTTGCGGGGGTTCCATCCTGATTTTGCCAGGAATTGGGACAACTTGGGATCGACCACTGGGGTGTCGCACAATTTGTTGGCCAATATAGGCCTGGGGCATTCAGCCCTCAATTTATTCCGTGCCTCCTTACTCAGAGGGCAACGGACCCGAGCCTCCAAGTAACGGGCAACGTGGTCCAATGGGAGCCATTCCGCCGACCTGGGGTGGTGTAGGGAGTCGGGGTCAAATAGAGGCTCGCCTGATGGGTCCGTGAGAACGGAACAGGGCACCTGAGGGGTCTCAGTCATGGACGTGCCTGCTGCAGAGCAAGAAGGGGTGGGGGCGGAATGGTGCGGTTCTGGCAGGTACATATCATCATACTGGACCTCATGGTCCTCTGATCTGGCCTCCTCATCTGAGCCGAGCTCGGAGTCGGACTCAGAACTCATTTGTGCTCTAGCGCACTTCCAATTCCTCGCCTTTTCAGCCTGGCGGGATAAGGCTCTTTTGCGCGAAATACGTGCGCTATCTGTGGTGGAAAATGACACACCAGTCTTAGTGGTTCCGGAGGCATGAGGAGCGGCTGGAGGGACCGGGGTCGTCCCACTGGGCACCAGGGGAATAGCCTTAATGGCATCAGAAATAGACCTAGACAGGGACTGGGACATGGAGCCCATGGCCGAAAAAATGGCCTCAGAAACAGAGCGCTGCAGCGCTTCTGCCTGACTAATCTGAGGAGCAGAGGTATCCTGGGGAGGAATAGGATTATTGAACCACTCTGTCCTTCGACAGCTACAGGTTTGAAGCCTGCACCCCAGACCACTGAGGATCATCCGGGCTGGGAAGAGACATGGTAGGAAGCAAAAAATAACCTCTCCAGGGGCGAGTTGCCGCTGGATAAGGGAGGGGAGATAGTAAGATGGAGACTTAACTAAATGGCAGGGCCAGAGGAGCGCAGGGATCCGTGCAGCAGCGTCGGAGCCGACCAGAGCAGACAAAGGCGGAAGTGGGCGTGTCCACAGGACGAGAGGAGAGCTGGGGTAGAGAGAGGCGCGAGACTTCGGCCGAGGTGAGGAACAAGAGAACGGGACTACAGCAATGGCGGTGAGCCAAGGGAAAGAGAGGGGGAAGAGGGGGGAACGGAACGGACGGGAAAGAACAACTCCAATAAGGAGGGGGAAGTGAAAAACCGAGAATATAAGCAAAGGCAAAGTAATGCCAGAGGCAAAGTAGAAGGCTGTAAACACAACAGAATAGGCGAAAAACGCCAGATGAATAGGCAGTAAAAACAACAAAGGCAGAATATCTGACTAAGCAAAAACCTGAAAGAAATATAAATATATATATATTCTAAACTGTAACAGATAAAGGAACCTGCAGAGTATGGTGTACTTATCTGTGGCAGCAGCAAAGAAAGAGGAGGTTCTGCCCTCTGTATGGACATTATATAGGGTCTAGGGAAGGGGGGCAGGCTTGTTGCCATGGTGATATGTTAATTCCATGGATTTTCTTCTTTGCTGCTGTGGTATCAGTAAAGGAAGTTAACGCAATATGAGCCTCCGTGCCTTGAAATAAAATCTCTTCTGCTTCCATCATATGCCTGGAGAATATGGCAGGAATCTATATCTTCTGCTCTGTCTATCTTCTGCTGTGTTGGGGACTGACTAGCTGAGGAGGAATTTGGCTTCTCCTGGTCTCTGGATGTTACTCACAGTTATGCTCACAGGGAATGGTTCGTTCTGGAGTTCTGGAGATGGCTGCTTGCTGGTCACCAGTTGAGGCTGAAGGGCTCATATTGGGATTGAAGATCTTTGGTCTCAACCGAGACAAGATCCTGGTTTGGGATCCTTATTTCTGGGAGCTCCTACTTGCACAGCCTTCCCCTTGCAGGGAGAGCTGGAACACACCGGATCTAACAGTTTTTTTCCCTCCCTTGCTGCAGGGGGTGTGGGAAACTCCACTTCCCTTAAGCAGGGGGGCAGAACAGAACTGGAATGTTCCATTCTGAATGGCCATAACATTACTATTCCAACCAACGCCGCCGCCACCTGCTGGTAGACCTAAAACACTACAAAGGAAATGTCACATTTACAATGGTTTCATCTGCACAGTGGTGAATGACATGAGGGGAATCACATCAAATGACCGTTTTGATGCCCTTAGCAGATAGTAGCGGGGTAAAAGCGTTAGTAACCCAACTCTGGGGTGTTGCATTCCTCTTTACTTTGAATCAAGCAGTCCTTGGCTTGTGCTTGGGATAAGAGGAATGAGCTCTGGGGGTACCCAAATTAATGCAAAGGGCTGCCTGAGATACACATAAGACAAACAAAGACAAATGTAAAACGGCTACCCTGAGGTTCCTGCCCGCATGAGTAGGGTGTCCTTAATTAACAGTTTCCCTCTCGGTATAACCAGTGAACCAAATACTGCACTAAGCAAACATTACTGACTGACTTTGAAGTGTTCTGGATCCTTTAAACACCAAAGGAAGCATGGTGGTGTCCTTACTCTGTAGTCCCACCATGGTGTAATGAAATACTGGCAAATGGAAGGGTGGCTTTATCCTGTATTCCCTTTCCTGCACCAAAGTCTGAGAAATTTGGCTTAAAGCACGATCACTATGGTGACTATGGGTAGCTAAATTGTGGCTCTAAGGCTTGAGGTACCATACCTTAGGCAAAGGCTCGGAAGGGGAGGTATTTATCGTCTCCATGCACTTCTGGCAATGTCACAGGAGGAGGGTAGTATAATCCCATGAAACTCCTGGAAGACACACCAGGATGGGGGTTTAGTAGTCCCATTACTAATCCTGGCACATATAACAAGCGGGAAGGAGGGGTACCTTATTCCCCTAGCCATTCCCAAAGCAGCGGGGTCACCCGTGTAGTTACTGGACCTGCCAGGACTTACCACTTGGTCCTACCCTGGGTACCCGGGATATAGGTGTAGGCCATTAGTATTAAGCGTCCGTATAAAGGCAGTCCGTGTAAAGAGAACAGAGCTGTAAGGCAAGACACAAAAGTAAGGTGCTACTGCTCTGGCTAAAGGCAAAAGTTAGTGCATTTCCACAAACAGAGCATAAATTCACATTGCAGCATCTGTAAAAGAGTCCATACAATGGGCACAAGTACTTGAACGTTGCTCAATCTGTAAACATGTAAGCAAAATGAGTGCAATATTTAAACAGTATAAGTCACAAAGAGCTCAGGTACACGTTTGAGTCCTTTCTTTGGGTGCAAGCTTGTAACGTTGCATAACTTGTATCAAGTAGGAAAAAACACAAAAATAATTTGTAATCCAATATAAAGCATGGTTTGGCTTGTAGATTGAGTCTATTAAAGAGGACCTTTCACCATAATAAAACCTCTAAACTAACTATACAGACGCGTAGAGCGGCACCCAGGGATCCCCCTGCACTTACTGTTATCCTCGGGCGCAGCTCCGTTCTCCGGTTATAGCCTCCGGTATCTTCATAGTTAGGCTCCACCCAGAGAAGGCATTATTTCTAATAAACTATTAAGAGACTTTATTATGTTTTTTTTATTTTATGTATTAAAAACCCACCCATACAACTTAAAAAAAATATATAAAAAAATGTATGTTTTTTTCTATGAAAAATTATCCAGCCGATCGCTTTTGGTCTGATCATAATTAGGGATGAGCGAACCCGAACTGTATAGTTCGGGTTCGTACCGAATTTTGGGGTGTCCATGACACGGACCCGAACCCGAACATTTTCGTAAAAGTCTGGGTTCGGGTTCGGTGTTCGGCGCTTTCTTGGCGCTTTTTGAAAGGCTGCAAAGCAGCCAATCAATAAGCGTCATACTACTTGCCCCAAGAGGCCATCACAGCCTTGCCTACTATTGGCATGGCTGTGATTGGCCAGTGCAGCATGTGACCCAGCCTCTATATAAGTTTGGGTCACGTAGCGCTGCACGTCACTCTGCTGATACAAGTGTAGGGAGAGGTTTCAGCTGCGACGTTAGGGCGAGATTAGGCAGATTAACTCCTCCAAAAGACTTCATTCAGTGATCGATCTACAGCTGTGGATCATTGAACTGCTGCTATTCAATTGCTCAGTGTTTTTAGGGTGCCCAGAGCGTTTTTCAGTCACTTTTTTCTGGGGTGATCGGCGGCCATTTTGTGGCTTGTGGTGCGCCAGCACAAGCTGCAACCAAGTACATTTAACCATCAATAGTGTGGTTATTTTTTGCTATATCCTACATCAGGGTCAAGCTTTCATCAAGTGCATTTAACCATCAATAGTGTGGTTATTTTTTGGCCATATACTACATCAGGGGCAAGCTGACCTTGCCACCCAAGTGCATTTAACAATCAATAGTGTGGTTATGTTTTGGCCATATACTACATCAGGGTCAAGCTTTCATCAAGTGCATTTAACCATCAATAGTGTGGTTATTTTTTGGCCATATACTACATCAGGGGCAAGCTGACCTTGTCACCCAAGTGCATTTAACCATCAATAGTGTGGTTATTTTTTGCCAATTACTACATCAGGGGCAAGTTGAGCCTGTCACCCAGCGCCTAAAAAATAGGCCTCACATTTATATTAATCCAAATCTGTACTGTTTTAGCTGGTCAAGTTAGTTTTACTGTCCGTCAAAGCACAGTTTTTGTTCTGGGTTGAAAAACAATTCCCAAATTTGCAATTCTCAAAATTAGTGGTTTCTGCTGTATCAGGCCTACTTTAAATCTATCCCTAAAAGGGTATATTAGATTCAAGGTGCTGATAGGGTAATTCTCAAGAACTTCACACACACGCTACAGTGCAGATCCAAGTCTAATTCTGTCTGTAAACGTATACCTGTCACCCAGAGCCTAAATAATAGGCCTCACATTTATATTCAGCTAAATCTGTCATTACTGGTGTGCGTGTATTAGTGTAATACGGTACCTAAATAGATAGCCAGATAGACTTAGTGTTAGGTGTCTGTAAAAAAAGGCCTGAATTTTAATTCAATACATTGGCCCGAATAGTATTTTTCTTATTGTGGTGAACGGTAACAATGAGGAAAACATCTAGTAAAGGACGCGGACGCGGACATGGTCGTGGTGGTGTTAGTGGACCCTTTGGTGCTGGGAGAGGACGTGGCCGTTCTGCCACAGCCACACATCCTAGTGTACCAACTACCTCAGGTCCCAGTAGCCGCCAGAATTTACAGCCATATTTGGTGGGGCCCAATGCCGTTCTAAGGATGGTAAGGCCTGAGCAGGTACAGGCATTAGTCAATTGGGTGGCCGACAGTGCATCCAGCACGTTCACATTATCTCCCACCCAGTCTTCTGCAGAAAGCGCACAGATGGCACATGAAAACCAAGCCCATCAGTCTGTCACATCACCCCATGCATATCAGGGAAACTGTCTGAGCCTCAAGTTATGCAGCAGTCTCTTATGCTGTTTGAAGACTCTGCTGGCAGGGTTTCCCAAGGGCATCCACATAGCCATTCCCCAGGGGTGGAAGAGATAGAATGCACTAACGCACAACCACTTATGTTTCCTGATGATGAGGACATGGGAATATCAGCACGTCTCTGATGATGACGAAACACAGGTGCCAACTGCTGCGTCTTTCTGCAGTGTGCAGACTGAACAGGAGGTCAGGGTTCAAGACTGGGTGGAAGACGATTCAGGGGACGATGAGGTCCTAGACCCCACATGGAATGAAGGTCGTGCCACTGACTTTCACAGTTCGGAGGAAGAGGCAGTGGTGAGACCGAGCCAACAGCGTAGCAAAAGACAAAGAGGGAGCAGTGGGCAAAAGCAGAACACCCGCCGCCAAGAGACTCCACCTGCTACTGACCGCCGCCATCTGGGACCGAGCACCCCAAAGGCAGCTTCAAGGAGTTCCCTGGCATGGCACTTCTTCAAACAATGTGCTGACGACAAGACCCGAGTGGTTTGCACGCTGTGCCATCAGAGCCTGAAGCGAGACCTTAACGTTCTGAACCTTAGCACAACCTGCATGACCAGGCACCTGCATGCAAAGCATGAACTGCAGTGGAGTAAATACCTTAAAAACAAGGAAGTCACTCAGGCTCCCCCTGCTACCTCTTCTACTGCTGCCGCCTCGGCCTCTTCTGCTGCTGCCGCCGCCTCGGCCTCTTCCTCCGCCTCTGGAGGAACGTTGGCACCTGCCGCCCAGCAAACATGGGATGTACCACCAACACCACCACCTGCGTCACCAAGCATATAAACCATGTCACACGGCAGCGTTCAGCTCTTCATCTCACAAACATTTGAGAGAAATCATAAATTCCCACCTAGCCACCCTTGATCCCTGGCCCTGAATGCCAGCATTTCTAAACTACTAGCCTATGAAATGCTGTCATTTAGGCTGGTGGAGACAGACAGCTTCAAACAGCTCATGTCGCTTGCTGTCCCACAGTATGTTGTTCCCAGCCGGCACTACTTCTCCAGGAGAGCCGTGCCTTCCCTGCACAACCAAGTATCCGATAAAATCAAGTGTGCACTGCGCAACGCCATCTGTGGCAAAGTCCACCTAACCACAGATACGTGGACCAGTAAGCACGGCCAGGGACGCTATATTTCCCTAACTGCACACTGGGTAAATGTAGTGCCGGCTGGGCCCCAGGCGGAGAGCTGTTTGGAGCACGTCCTTCCGCCGCCAAGGATCGCAGGGCAACATTCTTTGCCTCCTGTCTCCTCCTCCTCCTACTCAGCTTCCTCCTCCTCTTCTTCCACCTGCTCATCCAGTCAGCCACACACCTTCACCACCAACTTCAGCACAGCCCGGGGTAAACGTCAGCAGGCCGTTCTGAAACTCATATGTTTGGGGGACAGGCCCCACACCGCACATGAGCTGTGGCGGGGTATAGAACAACAGACCGACGAGTGGTTGCTGCCGGTAAGCCTCAAGCCCGGCCTGGTGGTGTGCGATAATGGGCGAAATCTCGTTGCAGCTCTGGGAATAGCCGAGTTTGACACACATCCCTTGCCTGGCGCATGTGCTGAATTTGATGGTGCAGAAGTTCATTCACAACTACCCCGACATGTCAGAGCTGCTGCATAAAGTGTGGGCCGTCTGTTCGCGTTTCCGGCGTTCACACCCTGACGCTGCTCGCCTGTCTGCGCTACAGCGTAACTTCGGCCTTCCCGCTCACCGCCTCATATGCGACGTGCCCACCAGGCGGAACTCCACCTTGCACATGCTGGACAGACTGTGCGAGCAGCAGCAGGCCATAGTGGAGTTTCAGCTGCAGCACGCACGGGTCAGTCGCACTGCGGATCAGCCCCACTTCACCACCAATGACTGGGCCTCCATGCGAGACCTGTGTGCCCTGTTGCGCTGTTTCGAGTACTCCACCAACATGGCCAGTGGCGATGACGCCGTTATCAGCGTTACAATACCACTTCTATGTCTCCTTGAGAAAACACTTAGGGCGATGATGGAAGAGGAGGTGGCCCAGGAGGAGGAGGAGGAAGAGGGGTCATTTTTAGCACTTTCAGGCCAGTCTCTTCGAAGTGACTCAGAGGGAGGTTTTTTGCAACAGTAGAGGCCAGGGCCCACTACTGGAGGACGAGGAGGACGAGGATGAGGAGGAAATGGAGGAGGATGAGGATGAAGCAGGTTGACAGCAGGCTGGCACTCAACGCAGCTCGGGCCCATCACTGGTGCGTGGCTGGGGGGAAACACAGGACGATGACGATACGCCTCCCACAGAGGACAGCTTGTCCTTACCTCTGGGCAGCCTGGCACACATGAGCGACTACATGCTGCAGTGCCTGCGCAACGACAGCAGAGTTGCCCACATTTTAACGTGTGCGGACTACTGGGTTGCCACCCTGCTGGATCCACGGTACAAAGACAATGTGCCCACCTTACTTCCCACACTGGAGCGTGATAGGAAGATGCGTGAGTACAAGCGCACGTTGGTAGACGCGCTACTGAGAGCATTCCCAAATGTCACAGGGGAACCAGTGGAAGCCCAAGGCGAAGGCAGAGGAGGAGCAAGAGGTCGCCAACGCAGCTATGTCACGGCCAGCTCCTCTGAGGGCAGGGTTAGCATGGCAGAGATGTGGAAAAGTTTTGTCACCACGCCACAGCTAACTGCACCACCACCTGATACGGAACGTGTTAGCAGGAGGCAACATTTCACTAACATGGTGGAACAGTACCTGTGCACACCCCTCCACGTACTGACTGATGGTTCGGCCCCATTCAACTTCTGGGTCTCCAAATTGTCCACGTGGCCAGAGCTAGCCTTTTATGCCTTGGAGGTGCTGGCCTGCCCGGCGGCCAGCGTTTTGTCTGAACGTGTATTCAGCACGGCAGGGGGCGTCATTACAGACAAACGCAGCCGCCTGTCTACAGCCAATGTGGACAAGCTGATGTTCATAAAAATGAACCAGGCATGGATCCCACAGGACCTGTCCATCCCTTGTGCAGATTAGACATTAACTACCTCCCCTTAACAATATATTATTGTACTCCAGGGCACTTCCTCATTCAATCCTATTTTTATTTTCATTTTACCATTATATTAAGGGGCAACCCAAAGTTGAATGAACCTCTCCTCTATCTGGGTGCCGGGGCCTAAAAATATCTGACAGTGGCCTGTTCCAGTGGTGGGTGACATGAAGCCTGATTCTCTGCTATGACATGAAGACTGATTCTCTGCTGCCATGAAGCCTGAATCTCTGTTATGGGACCTCTCTCCTCTGCCTGGGTGCCGGGGCCTAAAAATATCTGACAGTGGCCTGTTCCAGTGGGGGGTGACGTGAAGCCTGATTCTCTGCTATGACATGAAGACTGATTCTCTGCTGACATGAAGCCTGAATCTCTGTTATGGGACCTCTCTCCTCTGCCTGGTTGCCAGGGCCTAAATATGTGACAGTGGCCTGTTCCAGTGGTGGGTGACGTGAAGCCTGATTCTCTGCTATGACATGAAGACTGATTCTCTGCTAACATGAAGCCACATTCTCTGTTACGGGACCTCTCTCCTCTGCCTGGGTGCCTGGGCCTAAATATCTGACAATGGACTGTTCCAGTGTTGGGTGACGTAAAGCATGATTCTCTGCTAGGACATGCAGACTGATTCTCTGCTGACATGAAGCCACATTCTCTGTTACGGGACCTCTCTCCTCTGCCTGGGTGCCTGGGCCTCAATATCTGACAATGGACTGTTCCAGTGTTGGGTGACGTAAAGCATGATTCTCTGCTAGGAATTGCAGACTGATTCTCTGCTGACATGAAGCCAGATTCTCTGTTACGAGACCTCTCTCCTCTGCCTGGGTGCCTGGGCCTAAATATCTGACAATGGACTGTTTCAGTGTTGGGTGACGTAAAGCATGATTCTCTGCTAGGACATGCAGACTGATTCTCTGCTGACATGAAGCCAGATTCTCTGTTACGGGACCTCTCTCCTCTGCCTGGGTGCCGGGGCCTAAATATATGACAATGGACTGTTAAAGTGGTGGGTGACGTGAAGCCAGATTCTCTGCTATGGCATGAAGAGACTGATTCTCTGCTGACGTGAAGCCAGATTCTCTGCTATGGGACCTCTCTCCAATTGATATTGGTTAATTTCTATTTATTTTATTTTTATTTTAATTCATTTCCCTATCCACATTTGTTTGCAGGGGATTTACCTACATGTTGCTGCCTTTTGCAGCCCTCTAGCTCTTTCCTGGGCTGTTTTACAGCCTTTTTAGTGCCGAAAAGTTCGGGTCCCCATTGACTTCAATGAGGTTTGGGTTCGGGACGAAGTTCGGGTCGGGTTCGGATCCCGAACCGGAACATTTCCTGGAAGTTCGGCCGAACTTCTCGAACCCGAACATCCAGGTGTTCGCTCAACTCTAATCATAATGAAGCAACGGCCTTATCATCTGGGGTGTGGCAACATTGCCAACACACTCATAGAGGTGATGATCACTTCATTGTGATATGCAAGCCCCTTCACCACAACAAGGTAACGATCACGGAGGGGAATTGACACTTGTATGTGCCTTTTTTTTTTCTTTTGTTTTTGCAGCCACAGTGCAGCACCAGGGGCCAGAAAAATTAGGCATGTACACATGCCTGAAAAATAATGTTATTGTTGCAGCCGCTGTTGTAGCAGCGGCCGGAAAAATTGATGTTTTCAAGGCAGAAAGGTGACTAAAATATTGCGGCTTGAACCCTAGTTGGTGGCGGAGAATTCACGAAAGTCATCCGGTATGCAGACATTAAATACAGCAGCGTGGGGACCATTTTGAGGCCAAGGCATGTCATCAGGCCCTTGGTTAGTCAAACGTATCCCCCACTGTCAGTCCCTTCGGGATCCATGCCTCATTCATCTTAATGAAGGTGAGGTAATCAACACTTTTTTGACCGAGGCGACTTCTTTTGTCAGTGACAATGCCTCCTGCTGCACTGAAGGTCCTTTCTGACAGGACACTTGAAGCGGGGCAGGCCAGAAGTTCTATCGCAAACTGGGATAGCTCAGGCCACAGGTCAAGCCTGCACACCCAGTAGTCAAGGGGTTCATCGCTCCTCAGAGTGTCGATATCTGCAGTTAAGGCGAGGTAGTCTGCTACCTGTCGTTCGAGTCGTTCTCTAAGGCTGGATCCCGAAGGACTGTGGCGATGTGTAGGACTGAAAAAGCTCTGCATGTCCTCCATCAACAACACATCTGTAAAGTGTCCTGTCCTTGCCGCCGTGGTCGTGGTAGGAGGAGGATTACTTTCACCTCTTCCCCTGTTAGATTCCTGTTGTGCTGTGACATCCCCCTTATAAGCTGTGTAAAGCATATTTTTTAGTTTTGTTTTGAACTGCTGCATCCTTTCTGACTTTCGGTAAGTTGGTAACTTTTCCGCCACTTTCTGCTTATACCGGGGGTCTAGTAGCGTGGCCACCCAGTACAGGTCGTTCTCCTTCATCCTTTTTATACGAGTGTCCCTCAACAGACATGACAGCATGAAAGACCCCATTTGCACAAGGTTGGATGCCGAGCTACTCATTTCCCGTTCCTCGTCCTCACTGATGTCATTGACGGTCTGTTCTTCACCCCAGCCACGTACAACACCACGGGTCCCAGATAGGTGACAACAACGAGCACCCTGGGATGCCTTCCGTGGTTGGTCTTCCTCCTCCTCAAAGCCACTTTCCTCCTCTTACTCCTCTTCCTCACACTCCTCTTCCAGCGTTGACGCAGGACCAGCAAGCGATGATGACAAGGCTGTTTCTGGTGGTGATGGTGACCACAACTCTTCCTCTTCACACTCATCTACAGCCTGATCCAGCACTCTTCGCAGGGCACGCTCCAGGAAGAAAACAAATGGGATGAGGTCGCTGATGGTGCCTTCGGTGCGACTGACTAGGTTTGTCACCTCCTCAAAAGGACACATGAGCCTACAGGCATTGCGCATGAGCGTCCAGTAACGTGGCAAAAAAAATCCCAGCTCCGCAGAGGCTGTCCTAACACCACGGTCATACAAATACTCGTTGATGGCTTTTTCTTGTTGGAGCAGGCGGTCGAACATTAGGAGTGTTGAATTCCAACGTGTCGGGCTGTCGCAAATCAAGCACCTCACTGGCATGTTGTTTCGGCGCTGAATGTCTGAAAAGTGCGCCATGGCCGTGTAGGAACGCCTGAAATGGCCACACACCTTCCTGGCCTGCTTGAGGACGTCCTGTAAGCCTGGGTACTTAGACACAAAGCGTTGTACGATGAGATTCAACACGTGTGCCATGCACGGCACATGTGACAACTTGCCCAAATTCAATGCCGCCAACAAATTGCTTCCATTGTCACACATTACTTTGCCGATCTCCAGTTGGTGCAGTGTCAGCCACTGATCCACCTGTACGTTCAGGGCGGACAGGAGTGCTGGTCCGGTGTGGCTCTCTGCTTTCAGGCATGTCAACCCCAAGACAGCGTGACACTGTCGTATCCGGGATGGGGAATAGCCCCTGGGGAACTGGGGGGATTCAGTTGATGTGCAGCCAGACGCCGCAGCAGAAGAAGACTCAGCCGAGGAGGTTATGGAAGAGGATGGAGTAGGAGGAGTAGAGGAGGTGGCAGTAGGCCTGCCTGCAAGTCCTGGCGGTGTCACCAACTCCGCTGCAGAGCCACGCATTGGGCAGATGAGATGGAACTGGTGAAGGTGAGAGGCGGAGTGGCGGGTGGTTGAGAGGGGGCAAGGAGGACAGCAGTGGTTGACGTGGCTGAAGATGCTGGACCAGGAGGAGGATGGTGGCTTTGAGGTTGTGTGCTGCTTCTACTCGTCATCATGTGTTGATCCCATAGGCGTTTGTGATGTGCGATCAAGTGCCTTCGCAAAGCAGTTGTACCTAGGTGGGTGTTGGATTTCCCACGACTCTTGGCACAGGTTGCAAATGGCATCGCTGTTGTCAGAGGCAGACACACAAAAAAAATGCCACACTGCTGAGCTTTGCAATGACGGCATTCTGGTGGTGGCAGCAGCATGTGTTGATTGGCGTGCTGTCTGGCTGACCCCGGGTGCCGATACATGCTGTCTGACTGTGCCACTAGCTCCTTGCGACGACCTCCCCCTGCTTCCAACTCGTCTCCTCCTTCTCTCTGTCTCCCCTTCTGAACTTTCCCCCTCTTCTTCTTCTCTTCGAGCAGGCACCCACGTGGCATCCACGGACACATCGTCATCATCAACCATTCACTTGTATCTGACACCTCAGCAAAGGAAGCAGCAGCGGGTACAACATCATCATCATCATCATCACACTGTACGTCCATGTGTGTAAAGCTGCCTGACTGAGACATATCCCTGTTATCTCCATCCTCTGGCAATAATGGTTGTGCATCACTAATTTCATCCAAATGATGTGTAAATAACTTCTCTGAGGGATCAAGTGAAGCGGCTGTGGTGGCTGTGGTGGTAGTGGTGGTGGTGGTGGCTGGCGGGAGAGTGGTAACTTGAGAGCAGGTGACCAAAGCTGAGCTGGAGGAGGATGGTGCGTCAAGGTTCTTAGCGGAAGCTGTTGAAGATTGGGTGTCCTGTGTAAGCCAGTCAACAATTTTCTCCGAATTTTTTGGGTTCAGGGTACGTGGCCTCTGAACCCTGGACATTATTCCATGGCCAGTGGAAATCACAGCACTATGAACATGACGGCCCCTGCGGCGTGGCCTGCCTCTGCCTGTCATTTTTTATTAGATAAGTGTTACTATGCGTGCAAGGTACTGTGCCACCCTATATAAGTGGTGGGCAGTGGGCACAGTACAGTCTGTGTGGGCCTGACACACACTGGCTTGCAACTGTGATTATATCACAGAAAAATATTAAATATAATTTTTTTTTATCTGCAAGGTATTTGTGAGTGAATGACACCCTGTAACAGTATAAGTGGAAGTCTAGCCACTAGCCAGTGGCCACAGTACAGTCTGTGTGGGCCTGACACACACGGGCTTGCAAATGGGATTAGATCACAGAAAAAAAATTAAATAGATTTTTTTTTTATCTGCGAGTTATTTGTGAGTAAATGACACCCTGTAACGGTATAAGTGGAGGTCTAGCCACTAGCCAGTGGCCACAATACAGTCTGTGTGGGCCTGACACACACGGGCTTGCAAATGGGATTAGATCACAGAAAAAAATTAAATATAATTTTTTTTATCTGCGAGGTATTTTCTGTCACACCCTGTATGAATGGTGTGCACACAGTACTGTCTGTGACTGAGCCTGCAGCCTCTCACACACGGGCAGGCAACTGCAATATATGTATATATAGAAAACAAGCAGACTGATGTACCAGCCCTGAAAAGGGCTTTTTGGGGTGCTGTCAGGACGCTGTCCTTACAGCAGATGAGTCTGTGGACACAGAACAATGCCCTAGCTAACGCTTTCCCTATTGAATCAGCAGCAGCAGCACTTTCCCTCCTCTCAATGAGAATGCAGATTCCGAATGAATCTAAAATGGATGCTGTCCGGGAGGTGGGAGGGTCTGGGAGGGAGGGTCTGCTGCTGATTGGCTGGAATGTGTCTGCTGACTGTGAGGTACAGGGTCAAAGTTTACTCAATGATGATGTATAGGGGGCGGACCGAACATCGCATATGTTCGCCCGCCGCAGCGAACGCGAACAAGCTATGTTCGCCGGGAACTATTCGCCAGCGAACTATTCGGGCCATCTCTATTGAGGACTGCCTTATAGAACTGAAGGAATGTCCCTGTGTTGCCAGCACTCCGGGACAGCACAAAAGAGTTGTACAAGGCAACCTGCACCAAGTAGACCGCAACTTTTTTGTACCATGCCCGGGTTTTGCGCATGGCATTATATGGCTTGAGGACTTGATCAGAGAGATCAACTCCTCCCATATACCGATTGTAGTCGACGATAAAATCTGGCTTGAGGACCGTTGCCGCGGTACCTCGCACAGGGACAGGGGTGATGCCGTTACCATGAATTGTGGACAGTACAAGGACATCCCTCTTGTCCTTATATCTGACCAGCAACAGGTTTTCACTGGTAAGGGCACGGGTCTCACTCCTGGGGAGAGGTACCTGGAGGGGGTGGGCAGGGAGGCCGCGTTGATTTTTCCGCACGGTCCCACAAGCGGACTTGAATCTGGCGGCGAGGGACTGGAACAAGGGGATACTAGTATAAAAGTTATCCACGTAAAGGTGGTAACCCTTATCTAGCAGTGGGTGCATAAGGTCCCACACAAGCTTCCCACTAACACCCAGAGTGGGGGGACATTCTGGGGGTTGAATACAGGAATCTCGCCCCTTGTACACACAAAACTTGTAAGTGTACCCTGAGGTACTCTCACAAAGTTTGTACAGCTTCACGCCATACCTCGCCCGCTTTGAGGGAACATACTGGCGGAAAATAAGTCTCCCCTTGAACGCAATGAGAGACTCATCAACCGCGACCTCCCTTCCAGGTACATAGGCCTGTACAAATTTGGCCCCCAAAGTGATTGATGATCGGCCGTATCTTATACAGACGGTCATAGGCAGGATCAGCTTGGGGGGGACATGCTGCATTATCTGAATAATGCAGACATTTCTGGATGGCCTCAAACTGGGAGCGTGTCATGGCCTACTGTAAAGTGGGGCCTGGTAGAGAATGTCCCCACTCCAGTAATGCCTGACACTAGGTTTCCTGACTAGGCCCAAATGCTGCACGAGGCCCCAAAATGTCCTCATCTCGGCTGCAATGACCGGGGTCCAGCCACCGGGCCTAGCCAAAATGGAGCCCGGGTGTTGAGCAACGAACTGTTGGGCGTACAGGTTCGTCTGCTCTACCATTAGATTTACCAGTTGGTCACTGAAAAAATTACTAAAAAAGTCATATTCTGTGAAGCCCACTGTGAAAATCTGGATTCCTGATTGGCCTACAAACTCAGGAATCACGGGCTCAAATCGCTCTGGGGTACACCAGATAAGTTCACCGGCAGGGGGCTCCGGTGGATTTAACTGGTGGGCTGGAAACTAGTACGAGCCCCAGAGCTGCTCGTACTAGGGTTCGCCACAGGGTCCCTAGAATGGCGGTCCCCTAGATTATGAGGAGGACGTGAATGACAACAGGAAAGTGGGGTCATCCTCGTCCTCACTGGGACTCTCAGAGTCGGAGGCAAGCTGGGCGTATGCCTCCTCGGCCGAGAACATCCGGCGGGCCATAGGGGAGTTTGTGTCTGCGTGTGTATGTGCGTGTGTGTAAATCTTTATTTGGTGTGCGTGTGTGTGGGGGCACGGGTGTTCGCGTACTTATCCCTAAAACTAACAGAAAAAAAAAAAGACTAACTAAAAAAAGGGAAAAAAATGTGGAAAAACAGTAAAACAAAAATTCTAAATCGCTGATCAACCGTCCGAAGTTAATCAGCGGTGGGGTGTGCGATGCGTTAACAGTGGCCGGACGCTAAGAGTGCCGGCCACAGTCAGCGTACGCACAAAAAAAAAAAAAAAAAAATGCCTGCGCCCCAAAAAAGTTGTGGGGGGGGGCAAGCGGCAGCACCCCTGGGGGGTCTAGGGTCACACAGCTGTGCTGTGGACCCCAGACACCCAACTTAGGGTGATGCAAGAAAACTTTTTTTTACCACTAACTTTCCCTTTATTTTCCCTGCCTAGCCCAACCTTTCCCTAATTACCTGCAGATAAGATGGGGGGTGCTGGGTCACAGATCGGGTCCTGGGGCAAGGATGGGTGCTGGGGCACAGATGGGGTGATGCTGGCTCAGATCCGACACGTGCAGGCAGCGCTCCTCTCTCCTCGGGCTCCGGACACAAAAGGAGGAGGAGAGGAGCGCTGCTATCATTTGCATCTCCCGCCGGCCCGCCCTCCTACCAATCAGAGGCGATCCTGAGAGGTGATATCACCATCACAACTCAATATCGCAGGATGGTGATTGGTGGGTTAAATCACACCACCGATCACCATCCTGTTCCGGGGTATCGGGTCTTTAGAGACCCAAATAACCCGGAAACGCAGCAAACCGCAGGTCTGAATTGACCTGCTGTTTGCTGCGATCGCCTACACAGGGGGGGTCACAGGACCCCCCGGCGCATTTGCCCCAGGTGCCTGCTCAATGATTTGGTGATCGAAATACACAGGGTGTACCTACACCCTGTGTCCTTAAGTACCAGGACATAAGGGCGTACCTGTACGCCCTGTGTCCGGAAGAGGTTAAATATATAAATGCTAAAAAAAATAATTTTTAAAGATTATCTAGGTTCTGGTACAGTGCCAAGCGATTGATGCAAGGCAAATGTGGTGCCCATATTAAAAAAAGGGACTAGGTCCTCCACAGGTAATTATAGACCTGTTAGTTCAACTTCTGTTGTGGAAAAATGTTTGAAGAACTCTTAAGGGACTATATACAGGAGTATGTGACTGTTAATAATGTCATAAGTGATAACCAACATGGGTTTACCAAGGACAGAAGTTGTCAGACTAACCTGATTTGTTTTTATGAGGAGGTGAGTAGAAGCCTGGACAGAGGGGCAGCTGTGGATGTAGAGTTTCTAGATTTTACAAAGGCTTTTGATACTGTCACTTAGACGTTTAATAGATAAAGTAAGGTCTAAAGTTGATCGAGCAGCAAAGTGCTCAGGTGCTTGGATGCTCGAGTAGAACACCTTGGGATGCTCGGGTGCTCTACCGAGAACCTGAGCACAATGGAAATCAATAGGAGAGCCTGAGCATTAAACCAGGCACCCCCTGCTCTGAAGAGGGGAGGGTGTCTGGTTCACATGACAAGGTCAGAAATTGATAGAAACACCACTGAAATGGTTCGGGAACAGCATGGGGAGGATGTCTGGATGCATCTTGGACTCCCAGGTCGCTGCTGGGAACGATGTTGTCTGAGTAGTACGCCAATTTTACAGACTGACAATAATACACACAAAACCGAAGATAAAATCGATTTTAGAGGAAAAATTGTTAGGAAACATTATTTCCTATATATTTACTTTTATATAATGTGCAAGTGCTGCCAAAAATTACGAGGAAAAGGCTCTCCGATACAAACTATATATTACATAAAGGAGGGCCTCATTCACATTGTGGTACAATTGTTCAGGTAGTGGGACTCCTACACTAATAAAGCCTATGCACTAAGTGAAAGGGCTGCCAAAAATTACAATTAACCTGCACTCCAATACACCCTTTATTACACATAAAGCAGGGCATCATACACACCCTTGAAAAATTATGATTGATGGCCTGCTGGTGACCCTCAAAAACATTAGGAGCAAGGACCTGCTGGTGAACCTCTAAAACATTAGGGGTGAGTGCCTGCTGCTGATCTGACCATCTAAAACATTAGGGTAAGGGTCTGCTGCTGAGCTGTTTCTCTAAAACATTAGTGGCGAGGGCCTGCTGCTGATTGGCCCATCTAAAACATTATGGATGAGGGCCTGCTGCTGAGGTGACCATCTAAAACATTAGGGGTGAGGGTCTGCTGCTGAGCTGACCACCTAAAACATTAGGGGTGATGGTTTTCTGTGGAGCTGACTCTCTAAAACATTAGGAGCAAGTGCCTGCTGCTGATCTGACCATCTAAAACATTATGGGCGATGGCCTGCTGCTGAGCTTACCATCTAAAACATTAGGGCGAGTGCCTGCTGATGTTCTGACCATGGAAAATATTGTGGGCGAGGGCCTGCTGCAGAGATGACCATCTAAAATATTAGGGGTGAGGGTCTGCTGCTAAGCTGACTCTCTAAAACATTAGGGCCGAGTGCCTGCTGCTAGTGATGGACGATCAAATGTTTGAGAACCACAAGTTCGCGGCGGGACCCATTGGCTTTAATGGCAGGCGAACCTGAAAAACCTTCAGGTCATATTTGCAGCCACCAAATACTTACAAGAAGTGCACAAATCGTCCCACAACATAGACAGTGACATACCAGAGGGGAATCAATGGCAACAATTCCCACAAAAAATATGTATTTTAATCAGGCGCCATTTTTATACGTCTTAAATGGGAAACTCTCAAAAATGTGCCATGCTGGAGCCTAGATAAAAAATGTATATTAGGCCATGGGAGTACAGGCCCCAAACATTCGGCATTCACCGGACAGAAAACATCAAGTGATTATGTGGCTGGAGGTATTTTAGACAATGGATATCAATTTTACTGCAGGCCAGTGGACTACAGGCCCCAAAAATTATTCATTCACCGTACAGAAAAGTACAATTGATAATGTGGCTGGAGGTACTTTAGGTATTCACCGTATAACAATTTTACTGTTGGCCAGTTAGAGTACAGGCCCCAAAAATTATGCATTCACTGTACATAAAAGATCAAGTGATTATGTGACTGGAGGTATATTAAATGCAATGGATATAAATTTTTCTGCAGGCCAGTGGACTTTAGGCCCCAAAATTATTCATTCACCGGACAGAAAAGAACAATTAATAATGTGGCTGGAGGTACAAAAGGCATTCACCGTATAACAATTTTACTGTTGGCCAGTTAGATTACAGGCCCCAAAAATTATGCATTCACCGTGCATAAAAGATCAAGTGATTATGTGGCTGGAGGTACAGTACAGACCAAAAGTTTGGACACACCTTCTCATTCAAAGAGTTTTCTTTATTTTCAGGACTGAAAATTGTAGATTCACACTGAAGGCATCAAAACTATGAATTAACACATGTGGAATTATATACATAACAAACAAGTGTGAAACAACTGAAAATATGTCATATTCTAGGTTCTTCAAAGTAGCCACCTTTTGCTTTGATTACTGCTTTGCACACTCTTGGCATTCTCTTAATGAGCTTCAAGAGGTAGTCCCCTGAAATGGTTTTCACTTCACAGGTGTGCCCTGTCAGGTTTAATAAGTGGGATTTCTTGCCTTATAAATGGGGTTGGGACCATCAGTGTCGTTAAGGAGGAGTCAGGTGGATACACAGCTGATAGTCCTACTGAATAGACTGTTAGAATTTGTATTATGGCAAGAAAAAAGCAGCTAAGTAAAGAAAAATGAGTGGCCATCATTACTTTAACCACCTCCGGACCGCCTAACGCAGGATCGCGTTCCGGAGGTGGCAGCGCTGCGCACAGTCACGCATATACGCGTCATCTCGCGATGGCCGAGATTTCCTGTGAACGCGCGCACACAGGCGCGCGCGCTCACAGGAACGGACGGTAAGAGAGTTGATCTCCAGCCTGCCAGCGGCGATCGTTCGCTGGCAGGCTGGAGATGTGTTTTTTTTAACCCCTAACAGGTATATTAGACGCTGTTTTGATAACAGCGTCTAATATACCTGCTACCTGGTCCTCTGGTGGTCCCCTTTGTTTGGATCGACCACCAGAGGACACAGGTAGCTCAGTAAAGTAGCACCAAGCACCACTAAACTACACTACACCCCCCCCCCCCCAGTCACTTATTAACCCCTTATTAGCCCCTGATCACCCCTGATCACCCCTGATCACCCCATATAGACTCCCTGATCACCCCCCTGTCATTGATTACCCCCCTGTCATTGATCACCCCCCTGTAAAGCTCCATTCAGATGTCCGCATGATTTTTACGGATCCACTGATAGATGGATCGGATCCGCAAAACGCATCCGGACGTCTGAATGAAGCCTTACAGGGGCGTGATCAATGACTGTGGTGATCACCCCATATAGACTCCCTGATCACCCCCCTGTCATTGATTACCCCCCTGTAAAGCTCCATTCAGACGTCCGCATGATTTTTACGGATCCACTGATAGATGGATCGGATCCGCAAAACGCATCCGGACGTCTGAATGAAGCCTTACAGGGGCATGATCAATGACTGTGGTGATCACCCCATATAGACTCCCTGATCACCCCCCTGTAAAGCTCCATTCAGATGTCCGCATGATTTTTACGGATGCACTGATAGATGGATCCGATCCGCAAAACGCATCCGGACGTCTGAATGAAGCCTTACAGGGGCATGATCAATGACTGTGGTGATCACCCCCCTGTCATTGATTACCCCCCTGTAAAGCTCCATTCAGATGTCCGCATGATTTTTACGGATGCACTGATAGATGGATCCGATCCGCAAAACGCATCCGGACGTCTGAATAAAGCCTTACAGGGGCATTATCAATGACTGTGGTGATCACCCCCCTGTCATTGATTACCCCCCTGTAAAGCTCCATTCAGATGTCCGCATGATTTTTACGGATGCACTGATAGATGGATCCGATCCGCAAAACGCATCCGGACGTCTGAATGAAGCCTTACAGGGGCATGATCAATGACTGTGGTTATCACCCCATATAGACTCCCTGATCACCCCCCTGTCATTGATTACCCCCCTGTCATTGATTACCCCCCTGTAAAGCTCCATTCAGACGTCCGCATGATTTTTACGGATCCACTGATAGATGGATCGGATCCGCAAAACGCATCCGGACGTCTGAATGAAGCCTTACAGGGGCATGATCAATGACTGTGGTGATCACCCCATATAGACTCCCTGATCACCCCCCTGTAAAGCTCCATTCAGATGTCCGCATGATTTTTACGGATGCACTGATAGATGGATCCAATCCGCAAAACGCATCCGGACGTCTGAATGAAGCCTTACAGGGGCATGATCAATGACTGTGGTGATCACCCCATATAGACTCCCTGATCACCCCCCTGTAAAGCTCCATTCAGATGTCCGCATGATTTTTACGGATGCACTGATAGATGGATCCGATCCGCAAAACGCATCCGGACGTCTGAATGAAGCCTTACAGGGGCATGATCAATGACTGTGGTGATCACCCCCCTGTCATTGATTACCCCCCTGTAAAGCTCCATTCAGATGTCCGCATGATTTTTACGGATGCACTGATAGATGGATCTGATCCGCAAAACGCATCCGGACGTCTGAATAAAGCCTTACAGGGGCATGATCAATGACTGTGGTGATCACCCCCCTGTCATTGATTACCCCCCTGTAAAGCTCCATTCAGATGTCCGCATGATTTTTACGGATGCACTGATAGATGGATCCGATCCGCAAAACGCATCCGGACGTCTGAATGAAGCCTTACAGGGGCATGATCAATGACTGTGGTTATCACCCCATATAGACTCCCTGATCACCCCCCTGTCATTGATTACCCCCCCTGTCATTGATCAACCCCCTGTAAAGCTCCATTCAGATGTCCGCATGATTTTTACGGATGCACTGATAGATGGATCGGATCCGCAAAACGCATCCGGACGTCTGAATGAAGCCTTACAGGGGCGTGATCAATGACTGTGGTGATCACCCCATATAGACTCCCTGATCACCCCCCTGTCATTGATTACCCCCCTGTCATTGATTACCCCCCTGTAAAGCTCCATTCAGACGTCCGCATGATTTTTACGGATCCACTGATAGATGGATCGGATCCGCAAAACGCATCCGGACGTCTGAATGAAGCCTTACAGGGGCGTGATCAATGACTGTGGTTATCACCCCATATAGACTCCCTGATCACCCCCCTGTCATTGATTACCCCCCCTGTCATTGATCAACCCCCTGTAAAGCTCCATTCAGATGTCCGCATGATTTTTACGGATGCACTGATAGATGGATCGGATCCGCAAAACGCATCCGGACGTCTGAATGAAGCCTTACAGGGGCGTGATCAATGACTGTGGTGATCACCCCATATAGACTCCCTGATCACCCCCCTGTCATTGATTACCCCCCTGTCATTGATTACCCCCCTGTAAAGCTCCATTCAGACGTCCGCATGATTTTTACGGATCCACTGATAGATGGATCGGATCCGCAAAACGCATCCGGACGTCTGAATGAAGCCTTACAGGGGCGTGATCAATGACTGTGGTGATCACCCCATATAGACTCCCTGATCACCCCCCTGTCATTGATTACCCCCCTGTAAAGCTCCATTCAGATGTCCGCATGATTTTTACGGATGCACTGATAGATGGATCGGATCCGCAAAACGCATCCGGACGTCTGAATGAAGCCTTACAGGGGCGTGATCAATGACTGTGGTGATCACCCCATATAGACTCCCTGATCACCCCCCTGTCATTGATTACCCCCCTGTAAAGCTCCATTCAGACATCCGCATGATTTTTACGGATCCACTGATAGATGGATCGGATCCGCAAAACGCATACGGACGTCTGAATGAAGCCTTACACGGGCGTGATCAATGACTGTGGTTATCACCCCATATAGACTCCCTGATCACCCCCCTGTCATTGATCACCCTTCTGTCATTGATCACCCCCCTGTCATTGATCACCCCTCTGTAAGGCTCCATTCAGGCATTTTTTTGGCCCAAGTTAGCGGAATATATTTTTTTTTTTCTTACAAAGTCTCATATTCCACTAACTTGTGTCAAAAAATAAAATCTCACATGAACTCCCCATACCCCTCACGGAAACCAAATGCGTAAAATTTTTTAGACATTTATATTCCAGACTTCTTCTCGCGCTTTAGGGCCCCTAGAATGCCAGGGCAGTATAAATACCCCACATGTGACCCCATTTCGGAAAGAAGACACCCCCAGGTATTCCGTGAGGGGCATATTGAGTCCATGAAAGATTGAAATTTTTGTCCCAAGTTAGCGGAACGGGAGACTTTGTGAGAAAAAAATTAAAAATATCAATTTCCGCTAACTTGTGCCAAAAAAAAAAAATTTCTATGAACTCGCCATGCCCCTCATTGAATACCTTGGGGTGTCTTCTTTCCAAAATGGGGTCACATGTGGGGTATTTATACTGCCCTGGCATTCTAGGGGCCCCAAAGCGTGAGAAGAAGTCTGGTATCCAAATGTCTAAAAATGCCCTCCTAAATGGAATTTGGGCCCCTTTGCGCATCTAGGCTGCAAAAAAGTGTCACACATCTGGTATTGCCGTACTCAGGAGAAGGTGGGGAATGTGTTTTGGGGTGTCATTTTACATATACCCATTCTGGGTGAGAGAAATATCTTGGTCAAATGCCAACTTTGTATAAAAAAATAGGAAAAGTTGTCTTTTGCCAAGATATTTCTCTCACCCAGCAAGGGTATATGTAAAATGACACCCCAAAACACATTCCCCAACTTCTCCTGAATACGGCGATACCACATGTGTGACACTTTTTTGCAGCCTAGGTGGGCAAAGGGGCCCACATTCCAAAGAGCACCTTTCGGATTTCACAGGTCATTTACCTACTTACCACACATTAGGGCCCCTGGAAAATGCCAGGGCAGTATAACTACCCCACAAGTGACCCCATTTTGGAAAGAAGACACCCCAAGGTATTCCGTGAGGGGCATGGCGAGTTCCTAGAATTTTTTATTTTTTGTCACAAGTTAGTGGAAAATGCTGATTTTTTTTTTATTTTTTTTTTTTCATACAAAGTCTCATATTCCACTAACTTGTGACAAAAAATAAAAACTTCCATGAACTCACTATGCCCATCAGCGAATACCTTGGGGTCTCTTCTTTCCAAAATGGGGTCACTTGTGGGGTAGTTATACTGCCCTGGCATTCTAGGGGCCCAAATGTGTGGTAAGGAGTTTGAAATCAAATTCTGTAAAAAATGACCTGTGAAATCCGAAAGGTGCTCTTTGGAATATGGGCCCCTTTGCCCACCTAGGCTGCAAAAAAGTGTCACACATCTAGTATCTCCGTACTCAGGAGAAGGTGAGGAATGTGTTTTGGGGTGTCATTTTACATATACCCATGCTGGGTGAGAGAAATATCTTGGCAAAAGACAACTTTTCCCATTTTTTTATACAAAGTTGGCATTTGACCAAGATATTTATCTCACCCAGCATGGGTATATGTAAAATGACACCCCAAAACACATTCCCCACCTTCTCCTGAGTACGGAGATACCAGATGTGTGACACTTTTTTGCAGCCTAGGTGGGCAAAGGGGCCCATATTCCAAAGAGCACCTTTCGGATTTCACAGGTCATTTTTTACAGAATTTGATTTCAAACTCCTTACCACACATTTGGGCCCCTAGAATGCCAGGGCAGTATAACTACCCCACAAGTGACCCCATTTTGGAAAGAAGAGACCCCAAGGTATTCGCTGATGGGCATAGTGAGTTCATGGAAGTTTTTATTTTTTGTCACAAGTTAGTGGAATATGAGACTTTGTAAGAAAAAAAAAAAAAAAAAAATCATCATTTTCCACTAACTTGTGACAAAAAATAAAAAATTCTAGGAACTTGCCATGCCCCTCACGGAATACCTTGGGGTGTCTTCTTTCCAAAATGGGGTCACTTGTGGGGTAGTTACACTGCCCTGGCATTCTAGGGGCCCAAATGTGTGGTAAGGAGTTTGAAATCAAATTCTGTAAAAAATGACCTGTGAAATCCGAAAGGTGCTCTTTGGAATATGGGCCCCTTTGCCCACCTAGGCTGCAAAAAAGTGTCACACATCTGGTATTGCCGTACTCAGGAGAAGGTGGGGAATGTGTTTTGGGGTGTCATTTTACATATACCCATGCTGGGTGAGAGAAATATCTTGGCAAAAGACAACTTTTCCCATTTTTTTTATACAAAGTTGGCATTTGACCAAGATATTTATCTCACCCAGCATGGGTATATGTAAAAAGACACCCCAAAACACATTCCCCACCTTCTCCTGAGTACGGAGATACCAGATGTGTGACTCTTTTTTGCAGCCTAGGTGGGCAAAGGGGCCCATATTCCAAAGAGCACCTTTCGGATTTCACAGGTCATTTTTTACAGAATTTGATTTCAAACTCCTTACCACACATTTGGGCCCCTAAAATGCCAGGGCAGTATAACTACCCCACAAGTGACCCCATTTTGGAAAGAAGAGACCCCAAGGTATTTCGTGATGTGCATAGTGAGTTCATAGAAGTTTTTATTTTTTGTCACAAGTTAGTGGAATATGAGACTTTGTAAGAAAAAAAAAAAAAAAAAAAATCATCATTTTCCGCTAACTTGTGACAAAAAATAAAAAGTTCTATGAACTCACTATGCCCATCAGCGAATACCTTAGGGTGTGTACTTTCCGAAATGGGGTCATTTGTGGGGTGTTTGTACTGTCTGGCCATTGTAGAACCTCAGGAAACATGACAGGTGCTCAGAAAGTCAGAGCTGCTTCAAAAAGCGGAAATTCACATTTTTGTACCATAGTTTGTAAACGCTATAACTTTTACCCAAACCATTTTTTTTTTTACCCAAACATTTTTTTTTTATCAAAGACATGTAGAACTATAAATTTAGAGCAAAATTTCTATATGGATCTCGTTTTTTTTTTGCAAAATTTTACAACTGAAAGTGAAAAATGTCATTTTTTTGCAAAAAAATCGTTAAATTTCGATTAATAACAAAAAAAGTAAAAATGTCAGCAGCAATGAAATACCACCAAATGAAAGCTCTATTAGTGAGAAGAAAAGGAGGTAAAATTCATTTGGGTGGTAAGTTGCATGACCGAGCAATAAACGGTGAAAGTAGTGTAGGTCAGAAGTGTAAAAAGTGGCCTGGTCTTTCAGGGTGTTTAAGCACTGGGGGCTGAGGTGGTTAAGAAATGAAGGTCAGTCAGTCAGCCGAAAAATTGGTAAAACTTTGAAAGTAAGGGCTATTTGACCATGAAGGAGAGTGATGGGGTGCTGCGCCAGATGACCTGGCCTCCACAGTCACCGGACCTGAACCCAATCGAGATGGTTTGGGGTGAGCTGGACCGTAGAGTGAAGGCAAAAGGGCCAACAAGTGCTAAGCATCTCTGGGAACTCCTTCAAAACTGTTGGAAGACCATTTTAGGGGACTACCTCTTGAAGCTCATCAAGAGAATGCCAAGAGTGTGCAAAGCAATAATCAAAGCAAAAGGTGGCTACTTTGAAGAACCTAGAATATGACATATTTTCAGTTGTTTCACACTTGTTTGTTATGTATATAATTCGACATGTGTTAATTTATAGTTTTGATGCCTTCACAGTCATGAAAATAAAGAAAACTCTTTGAATGAGAAGGTGTGTCCAAACTTTTGGTCTGTACTGTATATTAGACGGTCATTGGATATCAATTTTACTGCAGGCCAATACATATACATGTTAAATACATATGTTTAAAAGAACAAAAAATAAAAAGTTGGATTAAAAACATGGCTAATGAAATCCCCCCTCTTGAAAAAAAAACAAATGATAATAGTTCAAATTCGATAACACGTGGTCTTCAAAGGTGTTGAATTCCTCCGAGGTCCCAAACATTAGGCATTCACCAGACAGAAAAGGCCTTTTATGCAACTGTATTTACATAAGACAGGGACCATTATTTGTTCTGGGTAGTGGCGGATATGTGTGGGCTGGCATGAGGAAATTCAATTAAACGTGGTCGTCACAGGTGTTGAATTCCTCCGAGATCCATGCCTCATTCATTTTTATTAGTGATTAGCGGCAGGGGCAATATTCGAATTTGCGATATTTCGCGAATATTTGTGCGAATATTCGCAATATATTCAACAATTCGTGAATTCATGATCTCCAGGCATTATTTTCTTGATTGCGAAAATTTGCATAAAATTAGCCTAAAATATGTGCATAAATAATTCGCATGAACTGGTATTTAAAAATAAAATTTAATATTCGCAATTACGAATATATTTAGCGATATTCTAAATATTCGCGAATTCTCGAAGTGCCGAAATTCGCGATTAAAATTCGCAATTTGAATATTCGTGATCAACACTAATTTTTATAAATGTGAGGTAGTCCACTGTATCATGAGCTAGGCGAGTGCACTTATCGGTCATGATCCCCAATGCTGCGCTGAACGTCCTTTCGGACAGGACACTCGATGAGGGGCAAGCTAAGAGTTCCATGGCAAATTGTGCCAGCTCTGGCCACAGGTCAAGCCAGCACACTCAGTAGTCCAGGGGTTCCTCGCTTCTCAGAGCGTCCACATCGGCCGTTAACCCGATGTAGTCGGACACCTGACGGTCTTTGCGTTCCCTGAGGCTGGATCCGGAGGGCAGCTGTCGATGGGTTCGGCTGCGAGAATAATTTAATATCCGAAGTGACCAACAGATCTTCAAACCGCCCTCTTCTTGCATGCTCTGTAGGATTGGTAACCGCAACTGTTTCTCTGTGGGTGGAAATTCCTCTGCCATCGCCTGCAACAGCAGAATACAGCATTTCTCAAAGCAAGGCCTGAAAATGCTGCATTCTGACAGCCCTCTGTGATGCTGGTAACACATCCGCCATTTTGTGTTTGTATCAGGGGTCTAAGTAAGTTGCCACTCAGTACTGGTCCTTGCCCTTTATGCTTTTTATACGGGGGTCCCTCTTCAAACACTGAAGCATGAAGGCCCCTATTTTCACTAAATTGGAAATGGTGGAGCGGCCTGGCTACTGCTCATCGCCCATAAGAATGTCATCCTTGATCTCCTCCCCCAGCCACGGACAATACCAGGGATCCCAGAAAAGTTTAAAGCCTGCTCTTCTTGCTCCTCCTCCTCCTCCTCCCCCCAGGCACCATCCTCCTCTGACTCCTCTTCAGACTTCTACTGACTTGTCTCAGATGGAGTAGCCCTCCATTGGAATTAATTTAGCATTGCGACTTCTTCATCTTCCTGCTCCTGCTCCTCAACGGCTTGATCAATGACACGACGCAATGCATGCTGCAGAAAGAAGGCGTAAGTCACAATGTCACTGATGGCACCCTGGCTGCAACTGACCAGTTTGGTGATCTCATCAAATGGCCGCGAATGCCACGTGCCTGAGCAGCCACTGGTGCCGTAAAAAAAAACAATCTCCCCAGAACCTGTCCTGCCGCTGAGTTTGCATAGGTAGTCGTTAATGGCACGTTTCTGCTGGAGCAGCCTATCAAGCATATACAAAGTGGAGTTCCAGCGCGTCGGGCAGTCACAAATCAGACATCTGACGGGCAAGTGGTATCGTCGCTAAACGACAGCAAGGTGAACCATGGCCGTGTAAGATCTTCTAAAATGGCTAGAGATTTTCCTGCCCTGCCTCAAGACGTCCTGGACCTTGGGGTATTTGGCAACAAATCGCTGCACGACTAAGTTCAGGACATGTGCCATGCATGGCACGTGTGTCATTTTGTCCTGTTTCAGCACACTCAGCAGATTGGCACCGTTGTCGCACACCACTTTATCAACTGTCAAATTGAGCGGGGTTAGCCACTGATCGGCCTGTGATCGCAGAGCTGAAAGGAGTGCAGGATCGTTGTGGCTCTTGGCTTTCAGGCACAACAGCCACAGCACAGCATGGCAACATCTCACCTGGCATGTCAAATAGGTTCTGGGGAGCTTGGGGGGGTGCAGCGGAAGAGGCGGTAGCAGTGGAAAAGGAGGAGTCAGCCGAGGAGGAGATGGAGGATAGAGTAGGAGGAGGAGAAGAAGAGGCAGGCCTGCATGCAATCCATGGCGGTAACACCAATACCAAACAGGTGCCATGGGTTGCATGCTTGACAGCCGTCAGAAGGTTCACCCAGTGGACAATAAAAGTTATGTACCTTCCCTGCCCTTGTTTGCTAGACCACATGTCTGTGGTCAGATGTACATTCACTTGCCGCTGAACATGGCCATATAGCTCTGGGATGCCCTTCTGGGAGAAATATTTCCTTCAAGGGACTTTCCATTGCGGTGTGCCAATGGCCACAAATTTTCTAAAGGGCTCCGAGTCCACCAGTTTATATGGCAGTAGTTGGCGGGCTATCAGTTCCGACAAGCCGGCGGTCAGCCGTTGGGCAAGAGGGTTATCCCGCGTCATCAACTTTTTATGCTCGAACTTTTGGGCTACAGAAGCCTGCCTTTTGCCAGATGAACGTGACAACGGCACGGTGGAAGGTGAAGTTGAGTACAAATGGGAGGAGAGAGGAGAAGGAGAAGAGGCAGGACATGGAGCGCCGGGAGTGTGGCTTTGTGGGTTCTGAGAGTGTTGCGTCCACTGGGCCCGGTGATGGGAGGCCAGGTGCCTTCTTAAGGTGGTTGTCCCTAGGTGAGTATTGGGCTTGCCACGACTTATGCGTTAACAGGCTGCAGATAGCAACACTATTGTCAGCAGCTGACACGTTAAAAAAGCCCACTCTGCGGAGATGACAGGCTTAGTCAGCATACCTTACAATAGCAGCCTTGTGCACTATGAGATATTCCAAACAAGCTCTCATCTGACTGAGAACCAGTAAACCTCAAAGTTATTTTGCATCTGTTGGATGGCTTGGGTGGACCTGCACCTAGATCAATATCATTATGGTGACAAAAAGTTTTCCAATTGTCCTAACATAATATTCAATAACCTTTCTATACAGTTTTGTCATGTAAAAACTCATTTGCATAAACATGGACATATGGGAAAGACATGCAAATGAGCAGAATCTGCCTTGTTTTTCAGCTGTCATAAGACTATGAAAACCAATAGATGGCACTATTGAGTTATGAACAGCGCCCTTTATTGGTTTCACAGTCTTATGACAAGACAAATATTCTTGTCAGAAGACTATGAAACCAATAGAGGGTGCTATTGAGTTATGAACAGCGCCCCCTCTATTGGTTTCACAGTCTTATGACAAGACAAATATTCTTGTCAGAAGACTATGAAACCAATAGAGGGCGCTGTTCATAACTCAATAGCGCCATCTATTGGTTTCATAGTCTTCTGACAAGAATATTAGAGTCTTATGACAAGCTTATTAGTGTTGCCTTAGTGTTGCCTTTTGCATGGAAAATTTGCCATAATAATTAGCAATTAGAATATTCGCGATCTACACTAGGATGATATCTGACACTGGCAAACTTAGTAATAACTCAGTGATAAAATCTGACACTGGAAAAGCTTGGTAATAACTCGCGATTTACACTGAGTTATTACCCAGCTTTTCCAGTGTCAAATATTATCACTGACTTATTACATAATTATTACATACATTCTCAGTGTAGATCGCGAGTTATTACCCAGCTTTCCCAGTGTCAGATTTTATTACTGAGTTAATACCCAGCTTTCCCAGTGTCAGATATCATCCTAGTGTAAATCGAAAATATTCTAATCGCAAATTTTCCATGCAAAAGGCTACACTAATATTCTTGTCAGAAGACTATGAAACCAATAGATGATGCTATTGAGTTTTGAACAGCGCCCTCTATTGGTTTCATAGTCTTCTGAAAAAAATATTTGTCTCGTCATAAGACTGTGACACCAATAGTGGGCGCTGTTCATAACTCAATAGCGACCTCTATTGGTTTCATAGTCTTCTGACAAGAAAATTTGTCTTGTCATAAGACTGTGAAACCACATCACAAAAATTGCAACATCAAGCGATCAAAAAGGCATATGCCCCCCAAAATTATACCATTCAAACCATCACCTCATACCGCAAAAAATTAGGCCCTACCTAGGACAATTGTTCAAAAAATAAAAAAAGGTATTACTCTCAGACAATGGAGAAACTAAAATAAGATTTTTTTTTGCTTCAAAACTGCTATTATTTTGTTAAAGTAAAATAAAAAAAACTAGACATATTAGGTATTGCCGTGTCCGTAACAACCTGCTCTATAAAGATATCACATGAACTAACCCCTTAGGTGAACACCTTAAAAAACTAAAAATAAAACCTGCGTAAAAAAAAGCCATTTTTGTCACCTTACATCACATAAATTGCAACACCAAGCGATCAAATAGGTATATACCCCCAAAATAGAACCAATCAAACTGCCGCCTCATCCCACAAAAAATGAGAGCTTACCTAAGACAATCGGTCAAAAAATAAAAATAAACTATGGCTCTCAGACTATGCAGACACTAAAACATCATTATTTCGGTTTCAAAAATGCTATTATTGTGTGAAACCTAAATAAATAAGAAAAATTTGACATATTAGGTATTGCCACATCTGTAACGATCTGCTCTATAAAAAATTCACATGACCTAATCGCTTAGGTGAAGACTGTAAAAATAAATAAATAAAAACTGCCCCCAAAACAACACATTTTTGGGTCACCTTGCCCCATAAAGTGTAATAATGAATGATCAAAAAATCATATGCACCCCAAAATGGTACCAATAAAAACATCAACTCTTCCTGCAAAAAAAAGCCCCTGCACAAGACGATCAGCAGAAAAATAAAAAAATAGGGTGTTCATAAAATGGAGACACAAAAACATTTATTATTGCTTTATTATGTAAAACTAAAACAAACATAGAAAGTAGACATCTTTGATATCATTGCATCCGTAACAACCTGCTCCATAAAAATAGCACATGATCTACCCTGTCAGATGAATGTTGTAAAAAATAAAAAATAAAACGGTGCCAATACAACAATTGTTTTGTTATCTTGCATCGCAAAAACACTTAATATAGAGCAATTAAAAAACATATGTACCCCAAAATAGTACCAATAAAACTGCCACCTTATCCCGTAGTTTCCAAAATGTGGTCACTTTTTTGAGTTTCTACTGTAGGGGTGCATCAGGGGGGGCTTCAAATAGGACATGGCATCTAAAAACCAGTTCAGCTAAATCTGCCTTCCAAAAACCATATGGCGTTCCTTTCCTTCTGCATCCTGCCGTGTGGCCATACAGCAGTTTATGACCACATGTGGGGTGTTTCTGTAAACCGCAGAATCAGGGTAATAAATATTAAGTTTTGTTTGGTTGTTAACCCTTGCTTTGTTACTGGAAAAAATTGATTAAAATGTAAAATCTGCCAAAAAAGTGAAATTCTGAAATTTCAGCTCTATTTTTCATTAATTCTTGTGGAACACCTAAAGGGTTAACAAAGTTTGTAAAATGAGTTTTGACTATCTTGAGTGGTGTAGTTTCTAAAATAGGGTAATTTTTGGGTTAGCCCCACAAAGTGACTTCAGACCTGAACTGATCGTTAAAAAGTGGGTTTTGGAAATTTTCTGAAAAACTTCAAGATTTGCTTCTAAATTGATAAGCCTTCTAACGTCCCCAAAAAATAAAATCTCATTTTCAAAATCATCCAAACATCAAATCTGTCCTATTCATATTATCCTAACTGGTATCACTGTGGTTCTCCTACATCTAATTCCAAAGAAGTAAGCATTGGATTTCAGGGCAAGGTACCTTTTATTCTAGACGACCAATTGTGTGATCCAGATGGCCGTTTTATAATGGTTAAAGGGAAGATAGGTCAACATCTTTATACTTTTGTGAATGTCTATGCCCCGAATAGTCGACAGATTCCCTGGCTTAGATCTATATTAGTGAAAGTGGAATCCTTTAGAGAAGGTGTTACGGTGATGGGAGGTGATTTAAATCTTGTCCTCAATCCCTTTGTCGATTCCTCCTCCCACAAATCTGCCCAATCCCAGAAAGGTATCTGTTCCCTTATTCGGGCATTAACTAAGGCTCACTTAATTGCTGTCTGGCGTACTATACATTCAGATTCCAGGGACTATACCTTTTTCTCACCACTGCATAAGTCTTATCATCGTCTAGACTATTTGTTTATTTCAAAGGAACATCTCCAGCTCTGCTCTAAAGCAGATATTGGATCCATTATCCTTTCGGATCATGCTCCCATTTACCTTCATATGAAGCCACCTCTTGCCCATAAAACTACTAGCCATTGGAGATTTAATGAAATGCTCATTGGCTCTCCAGATAGTAGAGCTAAACTACTACGCCTTCTAGGAGAATACTTTGACATAAATTGTACCCCTGAGGTTTCCCCACAGACTATATAGGACCCCCACAAAGCATTCATAAGAGGCCACTGTATCAGTTTGGGGGCTCACCTTAAAAAAGAAAGGCAAAAGCAGATAGATTCCCTATATGTCAAAATTAGTTCCTTGGAAAGTGCTCACAAAAGATCTCTGCTGGAGGCTCACTTACAAGAACTGTCCTTATGTAGAGCCACCCTCAAAAATCTTTTGAATGTGGCATCGGCTAAACTTTTTTTGCATTCCCAATACAAAATGTTTGCTCATTGAAACAAAGCCTCCCGCTACATGATGTCTAGGCTCAAAAGTAGGAAATCACATAATTATGTACATAAACTGAAAACCCCGGAAGGCGATTATAACTTTTGAGTCAAATAAAATTGCCTCGCTGTTTAGGGATTATTACCAATCCCTCTACAACCTAAATTCCACGCACCCTCTCTCGGGTAACACAGACTCCTCAACGCCCTCTAGTTCATATCTGGATAATCTGTCACTCTTCATGGTCACGGAACAAGACAGAATCCATTTAGCCTCTCCTTTCTCCTATGAAGAAATCTTAGATGCAATCAAAAACTCCCCCAGAGGAAAATGTCCCGGGCCAGACGGACTCCCGACACCATATTACTTATCTTTCCATGAAGTATTGATCCCTCACCTCCTACCAATTTACAATGATTCCCTACGAGGCGTTCCCCTTTCTGCTGATATGACTAAAGCCCACATTACATTAATTCCCAAAGAGGGTAAAGACCACTCCCTCTGTCCCAACTATAGGCCCATTTCCCTCCTCAATATGGATTTGAAGCTTTTAGCCAAGATGTTAGCAAACAGACTGGCGAAATTACTTCCCTCACTAATCCATAGGGATCAAGTAGGATTTGAGAAACATAGAGAGGGGAAAGACAATACAGCACGAATACTTAACATCAACCATTATGTCAAGAGAAAAGGCCTCCCCCTAGTCCTTCTTAGCACAGATGCGGAGAAGGCATTTGACAGAGTCAGGTGGTCTTTTATGTACTCAGCACTGCGTACTCGAAACTTCCTCCCACTTTCATTAATGCCATAGAAGCTATGTACTTACATGCCTTAGCCTCAGTTAGGGTTAACGACACCCTATCAGACCCCTTTATAATACGCAATGGCACTCGCCAGGGTTGCCCCCTCTCCCCCTTATTATTTATCCTCGCTCTTGAACCTCTTCTTCAGACCATTCGGATGGATAGGGACATCCAGGGAATAGCTGTAGGGGACCAACAGCACAAAATTGCCACCTTTGCGGATGATATACTCTTAATAGTAAGCAACCCTGAAACGGGTCTCCCTAAGATTTACGGCCATCTGGATGTCTATGGATCACTCTCTGACTTCAAAGTCAATTACAATAAATCGTTGATATTTCCGCTGGCATTAAAAACTCAGTTAAAACTCACCTAGAAGCTTGCTTGCCTTTTAACTGGTCTTCCCCTTATTTAACCTATTTAGGGGTGAAAATAAGTACAGACCCTAGCCATCTGTTTAACCTAAACTATATTCCTCTCCAGAATAAGTTGACAGAAGACTTAAACTCCCTGGATGTCCCTACGCTTTCGTGGCTCGGAAGGAAAAATATTTTACTTTCTCTTATTCTTCCCAAACTCACCTATCTTCAACAGACTTTACCTATCCCCGTTCCCTCCACTTACTACTCAAAGCTTAAATCCATGTTCAGATCTTTCATATGGAACAAAAAAAAGGCTAGATTGTCATATAAACTGTTGTCTTACCCGAGAGAGAGAGGAGGTGTATCCTTGCCGGACCCGGAATTATATGGTTGAGCTATCCTGCTCACTAGAGTAGTAGACTGGTTAGCGGCCCCCGAACATAAATCTTGGGTCCCGATGGAAGAATCATTACTGGGGATTCCCTTCAAAGCGGCCCTCTTATGCCGTATGTCCCAGATACCTACACATCCTAACTTTACCCCTACCATGAAAGCTACCCTACACACTTGGTACTCCCTGCAAAACACCCCCTTAAACTCCCCGCTACGTCCCCTATTCTAAATGTAGCAGATATTTTCCACTTAGCCCCACAAGCTTTAAGAGATAGCCTTCCCATTGAAATTAGTAGATCTACAATGAGCTTGGTGGACCTCTACAGAGATGGCCAATTACTCTCCATGAAAAATATGGGGGATCTTCTGAAAGTATCCGGTTCCAGCTTTGTAGGTCTTCATTTTTTACAGGCCTACATGTCCCAAAATGCCCTTCTACACACTCTGTTACGACCCATAACCTGGTTTGAGCACATTACCACTCAAAATCCCCCACCCCAAAAGTTGATCTCACAGTGGTACAAAAGATTAAGGACTCCCCCATTTGCCCTAACACCGGCTTTTATTAGGATGTGGGAAAAGGATTTAGGTGAATGCTTAACCCCGGTTGATACCATTACTGTTTTTAACTCCTCACATAAGGCCTCGAGGTGTGTCAAAATCCAGGAGAATAATTACAAAATTATCACAAGGTGGTATAAAACCCCTGACAAAACATGCTTGTACTCAGCTACAGCTTCTGACACCTGCTGGAGATGCCTGAAGCAGAGGGGAACCTTCTTCCACATATGGTGGACGTGTCTAATATTGTCATCATGGTGGGAATTTTTTTTTCAAACAAGTAATGATATATGTGCTTCCGATATTAATCCAACTCCTGAAGTGGCTCTCTTAAACCTTTTTCCACGAGACCCTCATCCACCTAATTTGACACTTTTTAAGCACCTGATAAATGCTGCTAAATTACTGATCCCTCTAATGTGGCTATCCACGGATGTTCCCCCAATGGAGCAATGGTTCCAGAGGATTGATCAGATTTATAGACTAGAAGAGCTGTCCTCCTGGGAACTAAGAACGCACCATAAATTTTCGAAGGCCTGGGACAGATGGATTTCATTTAGAGGTTATCAGAGAATTGTAGGCAGCTAAACCTGTCTCGGATGTGAAGGATTGCGATACACAGTGACTCCTTGAAGCAATAATAATAGGTGACTATTATTTATATTAGCCAATGGATGTTTTTTCAGTGATTTGCATCTTTGATGTATCTGAATTATTTGCAACACATTGAATGACCAGTAGTTCATGCTATGTTTTTGATATATGTAGGAGTGATGGAGGCTTGTCTTCCCTCCAACACTCGGATACTGTATTTTATTGATTTGTTCAATAAAGTGTGTTTAAAACCAAAAAATAAAAAATAAAAAAATAAAAAATCATCCAAACATGAAGTAGACATATGGTAAATGTAAAGTAATAACTATTATATGAGGTATCATTATCTATTATAAAAGTAGAGAAATAGAAATTTGAAAATTTGGGAATTTTTCAAAGTTTTTGGTAAATATGGGATTTTTTCACCAATAAAGGTGAAATATATTGACTCTAATTTATGACTATCATGAAATACTATGTGTCAAAAAAACACAATCTCAGAATGGCTTGGATAAGTAAAAGTGTTCCAAAGGTATTACCACATAAAGTGACACATGTCAGATTAGTGTTTGTCCCTCTATCTAGCTGTGGCATCTCAGCAGAACTGCACACAACTGCTGCACAATACAAATGCACTATAATATACTTTCTGTGTTAGAAGGTATATTATAGGTATATCACACCCCTCAATAATTATTTTTTTTTTTTTGGGGGGGGGGGGGGGGCAACAGGTATATCACACCAGTTGCAATTAGTTATTCCAATAGCGTTTGTCCGTCTATCTAGCTGCATGATCGCAGCAGAACCGCACCCAACTGCTACACAATACAAATGCACTATAATATACTTTCTATGTTAGTATAAGTATATCACACCTCTCTGTATGTCACACCTATTAATAGCACACCTATACCAGTCCTTAAAAGGACCTTTGTGGTCCTATTAGCTAGCGTTTGATGTCACTAACAGTCTGTCCCTGCTTTACACAGCAACCTCTCCCTACACTGGCAAAAAACTGAATGTAAAATGGCTGCCAGATCGGGTTAATTGGCTGTCCTGTCCCACCTGAAGGATGTGTCATGGGTCAAAGTTCTGCACAATGCAAAGAATATGGCGCTGGCGAACCTCAAACAAGCACAGTTTGCCGCAAAACGACCGTCGGGCGAACTGCAAGGCCGTCTCTGGTTGTTAGTGTTCATGCCCCTGCTCATTTTGGTACTCCACAAGTTGCAAATGACAATTCTTTTATCGTCCGCACTTTCATCAAAAAAGGGCTAGACTGCGGAACACATACCCCTTGGCAAGGGAGATTTCCGCAAGGGGGTGCTCCAGGGGTGCTCCCTTTTGCCACCCCACTGCCTCTTCCAGCCTGTTGCAGTGCTGAGGATCCCTCCCCATCTGTACTGCTGTCCTCGCTTGGCTTGCCACCTTTATAGGTTGGGTCAGTGAGTTCATCGTCCACCACATCCTCTTCCACTTCCTCACTCTGGTCATCCTTCTGACTTGTTGACCTAACAACATCCTCACTTATTGACAACTGTGTTTCATCCTCATCATCAACCTCTTGAGACACTAACTGCTGTTGACTTATTGGGAACTGTGTCTCATCATCATCATCCACCTCATGAAACACTAATTGCCGTTCCCCACCGCCATCTTCTTCTGACTGTGGATGTTTAAGAGTTTGGGAATCAGTACACAAGATCTCCTCATGTCCCTCTTCAAGCGGGCTTGGCGAGAGGCCTAAATTAAGGAATGGCGATTAAAAGAGCTCCTCTGAATATCCAATTGTGGGATCACTTGTTTGCAAAGACTCTCCATGGTGGGAGGAAGGAGGATAAGGGCGAGGATTCTTGGCTACTGAGACTTGACTTTGTGGAAGACAGGGTGGTACTTAACCGACTAGAAGCATTATCTGCTGCAATCCAACCGACCACCTGGTCGCATTGGTGTGACTTTGAGAGTGGTGTCCTGCGCCGCTGAAACTACGTATCGTGGATAAGTGTGTTTCTTGTGCTCTGCCAGCAGGCACAGTTTCACCGCGCCCAGGGCCACGGTCTCTGTGTGCTCCATCAGCAGCACTGCCACTTCCCCATCCCTTACTGCTCGCCTTCATCATATTAAATGGTATATATGCTTGCAAGTATGTCACACGTACAGTAGCACAGTTTTTTAAGTGTATGCACAAATAAATTACAGTCAATGTCACAGATATTTGGGATGCGGAAACGTTATACAGGAGAGGTACCACAGTTAATGGCGCTGCTGTCACCAGCGCTAAGAAAAAATTACAGTCAATGTCACAGATATTTGGGAGGTGCAAACGTTATACAGGAGATGTAGCACAGGGAATGTGACTGTCCGCAGTGTCTACGGAAAAAGTACACTGAATGTCACAGATATTTTTAGGATGCGCAAACTTTATACAGGAGATGTAGCGCAGGTAATGTAACTGTCCGCAGTGGACAACGTCTAGGGAAAAATTACACAGGGTGTCACAGATATTTTTAGTATGTGCACATTAAACAGGAGATGTAGCGCAGATAATGTCGCTGTCTGCAGCGTCTACGGAAAAAGTACACTTGATGTCACAGATATTGTTTCCCTACACTATTTGTCCGTTCTACAGCACAGCTCTCTCTGACTAAGAGTGTGCTCTGACTAAGAGTGTAGCAGCCAATAAACGTGCGGGGAGGAGAACCGAGCATCACACTCGAGCACACACAGTAATCGGCCGAACACTGCGATGTGCCGAGCATTGTGTTGCTTGAGCCGAATTGGTATTCAGCCGAGCATGCTCGCTCAACACTAGTCTAAAGGTTAGGAAAGTATAGTTTGTAATTGGATTGAAAACTGGTTAAAGGACCATGTCCAGAGAGTTGTGGTTAATGAATCCTATTCAGAATGGTCCCGGGTTATAAGTGGCGTACCCCAAGGTTTAGTGCTGGGTCCTCTATTATTTAATTTATTTATTAATGATATCAGGATATTGTCATGCATTAAATGAGGCATGGACTTGATGGGCAGGGATGTAATACTACCACTTTACAAAGCGTTGGTGCATCCTCATTCTGTGCACCAGTCCTTAGATAGGACGCTCTGCAGCTGGAAAAAATACAGAGGAGAGCGACTAAACTGATAAGGGGCATGGAGGGTCTTAGTTATGAAGAAGGATTGAAAGAATTGAGAAGAGACGTCTAATAGGGACATGATTAACCTATACAAATATACACTGCTCAAAAAAATAAAGGGAACACTTAAACAACACAATGTAACTCCAAGTCAATCACACTTCTGTGAAATCAAACTGTCCACTTAGGAAGCAACACTGAGTGACAATCAATTTCACATGCTGTTGTGCAAATGGGATAGACAACAGGTGGAAATTATAGGCAATTAGCAAGACACCCCCAATAAAGGAGTGGTTCTGCAGGTGGTGACCACAGATTACTTCTCAGTTCCTATGCTTCCTGGCTGATGTTTTGGTCACTTTTGAATGCTGGCGGTGCTTTCACTCTAGTGGTAGCATGAGACGGAGTCTACAACCCACACAAGTGGCTCAGGTAGTGCAGCTTATCCAGGATGGCACATCAATGCGAGCTGTGGCAAGAAGGTTTGCTGTGTCTATCAGCGTAGTGTCCAGAGCATGGAGGCGCTACCAGGAGACAGGCCAGTACATCAGGAGACGTGGAGGAGGCCGTAGGAGGGCAACAACCCAGCAGCAGGACCGCTACCTCCGCCTTTGTGTAAGGAGGAACAGGAGGAGCACTGCCAGAGCCCTGCAAAATGACCTCCAGCAGGCCACAAATGTGCATGTGTCTGCTCAAACGGTCAGAAAAAGACTCCATGAGGGTGATATGAGGGCCCGACGTCCATAGGTGGGGGTTGTGGTTACAGCCCAACACCGTGCAGGACGTTTGGCATTTGCCAGAGAACACCAAGATTGGCAAATTCACCACTGGCGCCCTGTGCTCTTTACAGATGAAAGCAGGTTCACACTGAGCACATGTGACAGACGTGACAGAGTCTGGAGACGCCGTGGAGAACGTTCTGCTGCCTGCAACATCCTCCAGCATGACCGGTTTGGCATTGGGTCAGTAATGGTGTGGGGTGGCATTTCTTTGGAGGGCCGCACAGCCCTCCATGTGCTCACCAGAGGTAGCCTGACTGCCATTAGGTACCGAGATGAGATCCTCAGACCCCTTGTGAGACCATATGCTGGTGCGGTTGGCCCTGGGTTCCTCCTAATGCAAGACAATGCTAGACCTCATGTGGCTGGAGTGTGTCAGCAGTTCCTGCAAGACGAAGGCATTGATGCTATGGACTGGCCCGCCCGTTCCCCAGACCTGAATCCAATTGAGCACATCTGGGACATTATGTCTCGCTCTATCCACCAACGTCACGTTGCACCACAGACTGTCCAGAAGTTGGCAGATGCTTTAGTCCAGGTCTGGGAGGAGATCCCTCAGGAGACCATCCGCCACCTCATCAGGAGCATGCACAGGCGTTGTAGGGAGGTCATACAGGCACGTGGAGGCCACACACACTACTGAGCCTCATTTTGACTTGTTTTAAGGACATTACATCAAAGTTGGATCAGCCTGTAGTGTGTTTTTCCACTTTAATTTTGAGTGTGACTCCAAATCCAGACCTCCATGGGTTGAAAAATTTGATTTCCATTTTTTTATTTTTGTGTGATTTTGTTGTCAGCACATTCAACTATGTAAAGAACAAAGTATTTCAGAAGAATATTTAATTAACTCAGATCTAGGATGTGTTATTTTTGTGTTCCCTTTATTTTTTTGAGCAGTGTATAAATGTGCCATACAAAAAATATTGTGAAAAACTTTCAAGTCAAATGCCCTCAAAAGACAAGGGGGCACTGCCTCTGACTTCTTTACTGTAAGAACTGTGAATCTGTGGAATAGACTTCCTCAGTACATGGTCAAAGCAGGAACAGTGGACAGTTTTAAATAGGGTTTAGATGAATTATTAAAAGTAAATGACATTACTGCTTATGAAAATGTGTAGAAATCTGAGTCTCACTACCTTCTGGGATTTGTGTCCCCACCTATCCCTTGGTTGAACTTGATAAACTTATGTCTTTTTTCAACCGTATTAACTATGTAACTATGTAAGGTTCTCTTTGGCAAAGATCAGTTGTTCATTTTTATGTCTTTTCTTGAGCAATAGTTTCTTCCTTGTCCTTCGCCCATAATGCTCTGCTTGATTTAGTGTGCGGCGCATGGTACTTGTTGAAACCATGACCCCAGACTGTTCCAGGTTAGCCTTCAGGTCTTTGGATGTTTTTTCCAACATTCGCACCAACCTTCGAAGACCTCTATTTTTTTTTTCTTATTTCCCCCATGTCCAGGGAGATTCTTGAAGGTTCCATGCTTGGCAAACTTCTTAATAATATTTTGCGCACTGTTGAAACTGGGATACCAAGTTTTTTGGAGATGGCCTTATACCCTTTGGAAGTGTTGTGTTTGTTAATAATAGCAGCTCTGATATACTCAGGCAGCTCCTTTGTCTTCACCATTGTGACAAAGGAACAGGGCCTAACATGTGGCTTTTTTAAACACTGAAGTCATTCTTTATTGGCTAATTCATGTCACATGGGCACCGACAATTTTTGAATCGACTGCCTCCAGGTTTAGTGCTGGGTCCTCTATTATTTAATTTATTTATTAATGATATCAGGATATTGTCATGCATTAAATGAGGCATGGACTTGATGGGCAGGGATGTAATACTACCACTTTACAAAGCGTTGGTGCATCCTCATTCTGTGCACTAGTCCTTAGATAGGACGCTCTGCAGCTGGAAAAAATACAGAGGAGAGCGACTAAACTGATAAGGGGCATGGAGGGTCTTAGTTATGAAGAAGGATTGAAAGAATTGAGAAGAGACGTCTAATAGGGACATGATTAACCTATACAAATATACACTGCTCAAAAAAATAAAGGGAACACTTAAACAACACAATGTAACTTCAAGTCAATCACACTTCTGTGAAATCAAACTGTCCACTTAGGAAGCAACACTGAGTGACAATCAATTTCACATGCTGTTGTGCAAATGGGATAGACAACAGGTGGAAATTATGGGCAATTATCAAGACACCCCCAATAAAGGAGTGGTTCTGCAGGTGGTGACCACAGATTACTTCTCAGTTCCTATGCTTCCTGGCTGATGTTTTGGTCACTTTTGAATGCTGGCGGTGCTTTCACTCTAGTGGTAGCATGAGACGGAGTCTACAACCCACACAAGTGGCTCAGGTAGTGCAGCTTATCCAGGATGGCACATCAATGCGAGCTGTGGCAAGAAGGTTTGCTGTGTCTGTCAGCGTAGTGTCCAGAGCATGGAGGCGCTACCAGGAGACAGGCCAGTACATCAGGAGACGTGGAGGAGGCCGTAGGAGGGCAACAACCCAGCAGCAGGACCGCTACCTCCGCATTTGTGTAAGGAGGAACAGGAGGAGCACTGCCAGAGCCCTGCAAAATGACCTCCAGCAGGCCACAAATGTGCATGTGTCTGCTCAAACGGTCAGAAAAAGACTCCATGAGGGTGATATGAGGGCCCGACGTCCACAGGTGGGGGTTGTGCTTAGAGCCCAACACCGTGCAGGACGTTTGGCATTTGCCAGAGAACACCAAGATTGGCAAATTCACCACTGGCGCCCTGTGCTCTTTACAGATGAAAGCAGGTTCACACTGAGCACATGTGACAGACGTGACAGAGTCTGGAGACGCCGTGGAGAACGTTCTGCTGCCTGCAACATCCTCCAGCATGACCGGTTTGGCATTGGGTCAGTAATGGTGTGGGGTGGCATTTCTTTGGAGGGCCGCACAGCCCTCCATGTGCTCACCAGAGGTAGCCTGACTGCCATTAGGTACCGAGATGAGATCCTCAGACCCCTTGTGAGACCATATGCTGGTGCGGTTGGCCCTGGGTTCCTCCTAATGCAAGACAATGCTAGACCTCATGTGGCTGGAGTGTGTCAGCAGTTCCTGCAAGACGAAGGCATTGATGCTATGGACTGGCCCGCCCGTTCCCCAGACCTGAATCCAATTGAGCACATCTGGGACATTATGTCTCGCTCTATCCACCAACGTCACGTTGCACCACAGACTGTCCAGAAGTTGGCAGATGCTTTAGTCCAGGTCTGGGAGGAGATCCCTCAGGAGACCATCCGCCACCTCATCAGGAGCATGCACAGGCGTTGTAGGGAGGTCATACAGGCACGTGGAGGCCACACACACTACTGAGCCTCATTTTGACTTGTTTTAAGGACATTACATCAAAGTTGGATCAGCCTGTAGTGTGTTTTTCCACTTTAATTTTGAGTGTGACTCCAAATCCAGACCTCCATGGGTTGAAAAATTTGATTTCCATTTTTTTATTTTTGTGTGATTTTGTTGTCAGCACATTCAACTATGTAAAGAACAAAGTATTTCATAAGAATATTTAATTAACTCAGATCTAGGATGTGTTATTTTTGTGTTCCCTTTATTTTTTTGAGCAGTGTATAAATGTGCCATACAAAAAATATTGTGAAAAACTTTCAAGTCAAATGCCCTCAAAAGACAAGGGGGCACTGCCTCTGACTTCTTTACTGTAAGAACTGTGAATCTGTGGAATAGACTTCCTCAGTACATGGTCAAAGCAGGAACAGTGGACAGTTTTAAATAGGGTTTAGATGAATTATTAAAAGTAAATGACATTACTGCTTATGAAAATGTGTAGAAATCTGAGTCTCACTACCTTCTTAATAAAATTGCGCACTGTTGAAACTGGGATACCAAGTTTTTTGGAGATGGCCTTATACCCTTTGGAAGTGTTGTGTTTGTTAATAATAGCAGCTCTGATATACTCAGGCAGCTCCTTTGTCTTCACCATTGTGACAAAGGAACAGGGTCTAACATGTGGCTTTTTTAAACACTGAAGTCATCCTTTATTGGCTAATTCATGTCACATGGGCACCGACAATTTATGATAGGTGATTCTCATTTGTGATTTACCACAGTAGAGTTAAAATTAGTTTCCATGCTAATTAAAAATAAAGGGTGTCAATACCAGTGTCACATCAAACTTTAGGTTTTTCTATTTTTTCCCTCCCATTTATTTTTGTTTTAAATTGTTATTTATCATTTTTTATTTTGTATTTAACATGCTCTATACAAAAAAGCTATTTCACTTGATTCATTTTTTTTTCAGGAGATATTCAACATTATTAAATATAAGACTGAAGGCAGGCAATCACCATCTGGTTCACCATAGATACTCTAAACCATTGATTAACCGCCTCCGGACCGCCTAACGCAAGGATGCGTCCTGGAGGTGGTCGATTCATTCCTCCTGGACGCATCCGTGCGTCATCTTGCGAGACACGAGATTTCCTGTGAACACGCGCACACAGGCGCGTGCGTTCACATGATCGGAAGATAAGCGAGTGGATCTGCAGCCTGCCAGCGGCGATCGTTCGCTGGCAGGCTGTAGATGCGATTTTTTCAACCCCTAATAGGTATATTAGACGCTGTTTTGATAACAGTGTCTAATATACCTGCTACCTGGTCCTCTGTTGGTCCCTTTTGCTTGGATCGACCACCAGAGGACACAGGCAGCTCTGTAATAAGTAGCACCAAGCACCACACTACACTACACCCCCCTGTCACTTATTAACCCCTGATCACTCCATATAGACTCCCTGATCACCCCCCTGTCATTGATCACCCCCCTGTCATTGATCAACCCCCTGTAAGGCTCCATTCAGACGTCCGTATGTTTTTTACGGATCCACGGATACATGGATCGGATCCGCAAAACACATACAGACGTCTGAATGGAGCCTTACAGGGGGGTGATCAATGACAGGGGGGTGATCACCCCATATAGACTCCCTGATCACCCCCCTGTCATTGATCACCCCCCTGTCATTGATCACCCCCCTGTAAGGCTCCATTCAGACGTCCGTATGTTTTTTACGGATCCACGGATACATGGATCGGATCCGCAAAACACATACAGACATCTGAATGGAGCCTTACAGGGGGGTGATCACCTCATATAGACTCCCTGATCACCCCCCTGTCATTGATCACCCTCCTGTAAGGCTCCATTCAGATGTACGTATGTTTTTTACGGATCCACTGATACATAGATCGGATCCGCAAAACACATACGGACGTCTGAATGGAGCCTTACAGGGGGGTGATCAATGACAGGGGGGTGATCACCCCATATAGACTCCCTGATCACCCCCCCTGTCATTGATCACCCCCCTGTAAGGCTCCATTCAGACATTTTTTTGGCACAAGTTAGCGGAAATATTATTATTATTTTTTTTTTCTTACAAAGTCTCATATTCCACTAACTTGTGTCCAAAAATAAAATCTCACATGAACTCCCCATACCCCTCACGGAATCAAAATGCGTAAAAATTTTTAGACATTTATATTCCAGACTTCTTCTCACGCTTTAGGGCCCCTAAAATGCCAGGGCAGTATAAATACCCCACATGTGACCCCATTTCAGAAAGAAGACACCCCAAGGTATTCCGTGAGGGGCATATTGAGTCCATGAAAGATTGACATTTTTGTCCCAAGTTCGCGTAAAAAGGGAGACTTTGTGAGAAAAAAAAAAAAAAACAATTTCCGCTAATTTGTGCCAAAAAAAAAAAATTCTATGAACTCGCCATGCCCCTCATTGAATACCTTGGGGTGTCTTCTTTCCAAAATGGGGTGACATGTGGGGTATTTATACTGCCCTGGAATTTTAGGGGCCCTAAAGCGTGAGAAGAAGTCTGGAATATAAATGTCTAAAAGTTGGGCAATGTGTTTTGCGGTGTCATTTTACATATACCCATACTGGGTGAGATAAATATCTTGGTCAAATGCCAACTTTGTATAAAAAAATGGGAAAAGTTGTCTTTTGACGAGATATTTCTCTCACCCAGCATGGGTATATGTAAAAAAAGACACCCCAAAACACGTACTCAGAAAAAGTTGGGCAATGTGTTTTGGGGTGTCTTTTTACCTATACCCATGCTGGGTGAGAGAAATATCTCGGCAAAAGACAACTTTTCCCATTTTTTTATACAAAGTTGGCATTTGACCGAGATATTTATCTCACCCAGCATGGGTATAGGTAAAATGACACCCCAAAACACATTGCCCAACTTCTCCTGAGTACGGCGATACCAGATGTGTGACACTTTTTTGCAGCCTAGGTGGGCAAAGGGGCCCACATTCCAAAGAGCACCTTTCGGATTTCACAGGGCATTTTTTACAGATTTTGATTTCAAACTACTTCTCACGCATTAGGGCCCCTAAAAGGCCAGGGCAGTATAACTACCCCACAAGTGACCCCATTTTGGATAGAATACACCCCAAGGTATTTCTTGATGGGCATAGTGAGTTCATGGAAGTTTTTATTTTTTGTCAAAAGTTAGTGGAATATGAGACTTTGTAAGGAAAAAAAAATAAAAAATCATCATTTTCAGCTAACTTGTGACAAAAAATAAAAAGTTCTATGAACTCACTATGCCCATCAGCGAATACCTTAGGGTGTCTACTTTTCGAAATGGGGTCATTTGTGGGGTTTTTATATTGTCTGGGCATTGTAGAACCTCAGGAAACATGACAGGTGCTCAGAAAGTCAGAGCTGCTTCAAAAAGCGGAAATTCAAATTTTTGTACCATAGTTTGTAAACGCTATAACTTTTACCCAAACCATTTTTTTTATCCAAACATTTTTTTTTTTTATCAAAGACATGTAGAACAATAAATTTAGAGAAAAATTTATATATGGATGTCGTTTTTTTAAAAATATTTTACAACTGAATGTGAAAAATCTCATTCTTTTGCAAACTGAATGTAAAAATGAACTGAATGTAAAAATGTCAGCAGCAATGAAATACCACCAAATGAAAGCTCTATTAGTGAGAAGAAAAGGAGGTAAAATTCATTTGGGTGGTAAGTTGCATGACCGAGCAATAAACGGTGAAAGTAGTGTAGTGCAGAAGTGTAAAAAGTGGCCTGGTCGTTAAGGGTGTTTAAGCTAGGGGGGCTGAAGTGATTAAAATCCACATTTATTCTATACTTAAGTTGTATAAAATCTCAAATGCAATTATTCAAAAATACATATAAAATGCAAATAAAAAATGTAAAACTTCCAGTAAATTGCTAGAAAAACAAATACCGTACAAAGTTATAAAAATTGCAGGTAATATAAAAAATAAATTTCTTGCTATAGACTTATTTGATTCCAAATGTTGATGTTGCAGTTTTCAAGGTTAATATTTCAGCCTGCGTAGTGGGATAAATTGGGCTTTGTTCGCATTCAAGTGAATATAAAGAAACTGGTAGGTATATGAGTCCTTATGCCTTTCAGTATATATATATATATATATATATATACATACAATAGATATAAAAAGTCTACACATCCCTGTTAAAATGTCAGGTTTCTGTGATGTAAAAAAAATGAGACAAAGATAAATCATTTCAGAACTTTTTTCACCTTTAATGTGACCTATAAACTTTACCACTCAATTGAAAAACAAACTGAAATCTTTTAGGTGGAGGGAAGAAAACAAAAAAATCTAAAATAATGTGGTTGCATAAGTGTGCACACCCTTTTTTAACTGGGATTTTAGCTGTGTTCAGAATTAAGCAATCACATTCAAAATTATGTTAAATAGGAGTCAGCATACACCTGCCATCATTTAAAGTGCCTCTTATTAACCCCAAATAAAGTTCAGCTGCTCTAGTTGGTCTTTCCTGAAAATTTCTTAGTCACATCCCACAGCTTTTGATAGAGAATGTTTCTCATATCCATTTTTGATGTTATTCATGTGTTCAGATATTATATTCTTCAACAATCTCTTGGTTCTCCCTAGATACAGTTTTTTTTGCAGGGGCACTCAATCATATATAATACATTAGATGAATTACATGATAAGAAGTCCCTGATTTTATAAGTAAAAGAGTTGGCTGTTGAGGAGATTTTGGTTGTTTTTCTTGGAAATGTTGTATTTTTACAGTTGCTGCATTGACCACATCTGTAAAAACCTTACAGATTGAACCAGTTGTGAGAAGTTTCAGTATTAGATAATTTTATTTTATTTTTTTACTGTGGCTTCTACTTTGAGTGCCAAGTTCGGTGCTTTAGTATATGTGATCTGGGGTATATTGGTTAAAAGGGGGCCCACTATTTTATCTTTTAAAATATAACGCCAATGTTTCTTAATAATTGTTTCTACTTGATTATACTGAGCATTATATGGTAGGATAATTCTTATGAACCAACACTGGAGAATGTCGCAGGAAGCCAGGAGCCCGGACCTCGCCCTCAACCTTAGGCGCACAACAAATCCCAAAATAAAGAGAAAGACGGTCCAGCTTCACTGAAAATACTTGAGGCTTTATTTAATCCCGTGCAGATAAAAACCAACGTACAGCAATGCAAGAAATCGAGCGGTGACTAAGGATCCACACCCTTAGTGATCTGAAACCGGTCGATTTCCTGCATTGCTGTACGTTGGTTTTTATCTGCACGGGATTAAATAAAGCCTCAAGTATTTTCAGTGAAGCTGGACCGTCTTTCTCTTCATTTTGGGATAATTCTTATGGGTCTTTTTCTTTTTGGTGAGGTAGGATGCTATTTAAAGGGTCTTTTTCTTTTTGATATACATTTATACTGTTCTGTTCTGATTTGAAAAAGAGGTCCCTTTTCATGTCCATAACCTTGGACAAGGATTTGTCCAAAAGGAGTGCCTCCTTTTCAAAGTCGTTTTCAGTGGTGCAATTCCTTTTTAGACGATTGCCTTGTGTTTTTATGATTAAATCGAGAAATTCTATTTGGTTTGTACTGATATTTGATGTAAATTTCAAGTTGTTATGGTTCTGATTAATTTCATCCAGAAATATTTTCTATTTATTTTCAGCTTTTTGCCATATGAATAAAATGTCATCTATATAATCTATGCCAGAGCACTAGATCCACCCCCAGCTTAGGCGCAATGTATACCTGCTCCCACTGCACCATAGAAAGATTGGCTTAGCTGGGGGCGAACCTAGTGCCCATGGCTGTCCCTCTTGTTTGGAGGTAGTATTCGGACTCATATGCAAAATAGTTATGTGTTAAGATATATTGGACTCCCTCGGCTATATATTGAATTTGTTCTTCCTGTAAATGGCCATTTTCTCTAATCGTTTTCTCAAAGCATCTATTCCTTGTTTATGGTCTATTACTGTATATAATGCACTTACATCCAGGGTACCAAGAATCCAATGTTGTTCGTATTGTAAATTTTAAATTATTTCAATTATTTGAGTTGTGTCCTTGATATATGAAAAAGTCTGCTTCACTATTGGCTGTAATGTTTGATCTACCGTATGTGCTGGGACAAATTGGATGTAAGGGACCCTATACCCGATATGATCGGTCTATCAGGGGGGTTCACTAGGTCATTATGGATTTTTGGGATGCAGTAGAAAACTGTAAATGTTGTTGTTGTTTCCTGCACTCTTTATCATATTGTTGGTCTTTGGTTGCGCTTTCTCTAAGTTGGTATATAAGAGGGAGGTCATGTATATAAAAATATGGCCACTGAGGAAGAGGTCAGATCACCTCGAAACGCGTTTGGCAATACTAAGACTACCCACCAAGACCCACTTTGCTTGAGTTGTACAACTATTGTTGGTATAATTTTCAAGGAATCAAGTCTTTGATGGCAGAAACAGTGGAACAACCACACAAATATATCATATCTATCCAAGAAGCACGTGATGCAGAGTGTAACACGTGAGATGCCAACTCCAGCGCATAGCTTATACAGCAAAAACTACCAAACATCCCACTTGGGGAATCAGCCGCGGTGCATTATCTAAGTGGCCGGAGAACCGAAGACCGCAGGAGGCCGGGAAGTAGAATAAGCGGGGTAAGTGAAGCTGTCTGCAAAGCCGCAGTGTACCACCTACATAGACGGAGGATAGGAGACTGCAGGTGTCAGCAAGCATGGTGAGTGAAGCTCTTTGCCAAGTGGGACACCACCGGCATCAGCCAACATTAGGCCACCCAACAGTGAGTAATATACTAACAAACTTACCATCTAATATCAACATAACGGCAAATAATAAGTTCTCCATGATGAACAGTATGAATAACTAATTGCAACATCAGACTTCTTGAATAAATTATTTATTCACCATTTAAAAACGCCAATCACATGTGTGGATATACTAATAAGTCTTTAAATATTAACCATTCACTTACCTCCGTGGATTAACCAACTAAACCAAGACGATATATACATAAATCAGGGTGATATACATGTGGATGAATCATCCAAAACTAACAAAGTGATTTTTATATATATATATATATATATATATATATATATATGGAAAAAAATGGCAGCACCGTCACAGTTGAAAAAAATGGATGAAGGGTGCAAAAGCCCAATGTGGATATAAGCCAATCCAATTAAATACGAATAGTAAAAAAGGGGCAGCACTCCAATAGATAAAAATGAAAAATAACTTTATTTACCCATAAGGCTGTTGTGACGTTTCGGCTCTTACACAGGAGCTTGAGGAAGGCTCCTGTGTAAGAGCCGAAACGTCGCAACAGCCTTATGGGTAAATAAAGTTATTTTTCATTTTTATCTATTGGAGTGCTGCCCCTTTTTCACTATTCGTATATATATATATATATATATATATATATAAAAACGAAGAAAGGACAGCACTCCAAGTAAAATATACTGGTCTTTAATCACCCATGCAGATGGCAACGTTTCAGCTCAAACAAGAGCCTTTTTCAAGGCTTGAAAAAGGCTCTAGTTTGAGCTGAAACGTTGCCATCTGCATGGGTGATTAAAGACCAGTATATTTTACTTGGAGTGCTGTCCTTTCTTCGTTTTTGTTCATCTGGGGTAAGCAGCAATATCCCTGGACATAGCACCCACATTGCTTGTCTCCAGTGCCGCCGCTATCTTTCCTTTTTTATATATATATATATATATAAAAAAAAGAAAGTCCAACGGGAGCACCAACCTGACAAGCGGGTGCAATGTCCAAAAGGGGGCAACGGCAATCCCCAATAGTATAATCAAATAGAAAGCAGGACTGCACTCCAAAATGTGATGAAAAAATCAAAGCTGTTTATTCACCCATGTTATGGCAAAGTTTGCGACGTTTCAGCTCTTGCGAGCCTTTCTCAAGCATGGAGACAGTGAAAGTGAGCACATTTAAAGCATTACAAAAAGTGTTCCACCCATCAGGGTGTGGTTACAATCATCTTAAATTACAGACATGTGATACAATTATAAAGTGCATATTTAGCATAGTGACTAGTGTTATACGTTCTATCATACCAGGATACCATCCCTCTTATATAGAACAAAATATATGTAGAACTTGTGTTTCAATTAGAATCATAAAACAGTGCAGACATACTGAATGGGGATCCCAGGAGTGAAATTCGGAAAGCCATGGAGCCCACATATACCATCATGCTCCCTATGCGTCTCGATCTCCTCAATGCGCATGCCCAGAGTAACAACATCATGTGAATCACAATGTCAAAATAGTGCGCATGCGCTCTATAGGGTAACATCTACCAGCGCCATTTTGGTTCAGGGAAGAATGCCCTAGATGTCCGCTCTATGTTCGTCATGTGAATAATAACCATACAGAGTATATACTCAAAGTCGTGACCATAGAACGGAACACATAGAAAATGTGCAGCAGACCGCAGCAGGGATCTCCTACAGGTGCCAGCATCAGGACCGGGATCCCCACCTCTCGGGAGGGACACCAGACCTTGGGGCCGTGTACGTCGGAGGGGGACATCTCCATGAGCCCCACCGACCTACCTAACCCACTTGCTGGAAAAAGCGGTCATAGAGGGATTGTCCCTCAACATATACAGAAAACAGCATCGCACTGTAGCTTAATAATGTCTCTGGAATAGCGCATATACGATAGGACACTGTAGTTGGTACTGGGCTGCATCGCTTCCAACAAATTAAAGTCCAGGGATCCGCATCCAGCATCGTGAGGGTTAAAAATTCTAAAAGGCAAGAAAAAATATATATAAGTTTCCAACTTTATACTCTATTACGTTTGCAGTTGTATATAGTACTTTCACAATTCTCCGACACTATTACAAGTACGGGGAAAGTGTAACACATAAATGCATGGAAAAAGGGGGCAAGTAACAGATCACTAGGCACCTATCTGAACTCTACATTTAATCCTCTGGGGTGCAAGCTATCTAAATCATAAATCCACCGCAATTCCCTTTTCTTGAGAATAGCTAGACGGTCTCCACCTCTCCTAGGAAGTTCGACATGGTCCAGTATCCAGCATCTTAGATCCCGCTCAGTGTGCCCAAGGGATCCAAAATGCCTGGAGACCGGAAGATCAGCACGTTTTTTTCTTATTGAATTCCTGTGATTGTTCAGTCTTAGTTTTAATTCTGTGGACGTTTCCCCAATATATATTAGGTTACACGGGCATGCTAGCACATATATTACATAAGAAGATGAACAATTTAAATGGAACTTGATGGGATATTCTTTATGTGTAGAGGGATGTATGAAGGATCTAGCTTTGCATATATAGCGACAGTTGACGCAATTGAGACACGTATAGCAGCCATGTCCCGATTTAGACAATGTTCGCTGTACGCTAATTTTCTTAGGGCCTACATCCGCTCTAACCAAGTGGTCCTTGATGTTTTTACTTTTTCGATATGATAAGAGGGGAGGAGACTTCAGTTCAGGTACATCTTTGATAGACCTGCCGAGGATGCTCCAATTGTCCTTGAGGATACGTCCCATCTCCACACTACACTCAGAGTATGTGGACATGAAAGGTATCCTCCGGATTTTCTGTGAGGCAGATGAAGTTTTTTTGGGGCTATTGAGTAAAATCTCATTTTTTTGATCATCCAGCAATCGGTGGGGGTAACCCCGTTCCCTAAATCTACCTGTCATCATATCCAATGTAGATACTAACTCAGTCTGTTGTGATATAATGCGTTTAGCACGTAAGAATTGTGAGTGCGGTAAGTGTTTGATTAAACTACGAGGATGACTACTTTCATATCGTAGGATAGTGTTCCTGTCAGTTGGCTTGATGTATAGGCCTGTATTAATCAAACCATCAACCAATCTGACATTGGTGTCAAGAAAGGATAATTCTGTCTTGGAATAAGACACAGTATATTGGAGGTCAGGATCGATACTATTCAGATATGTATGGAACTCAACCAATTGTGTTTCTGTACCTGACCACAGGAGGAAGACGTCATCTATGTACCGCCACCACCCAATGACATATTGGAAGTGGTGGGATACATAGATGAAGTCCTCCTCCATGTGCCGCATGTAGATATTTGCGTACGTTGGGGCCACATTGGACCCCATCGCAACGCCACGTTTTTGACTGAAAAAGGTGTCCTGGAAAAGAAAATAATTATTTTCCAGAATAAGCTTCAGCAGGATATTAATAAAATATTTTGAATGTTGTGTGATGGACGACCCATCCAGATATTTGTTGACAGCAGAAATGCCCTTCTCATGTCCTATTGACGTGTACAAAGATACAACGTCAAAGGACACGAGAGTAGCAGTCTGTACATCTGCAGCATCAACAGATCTCAATTGTTGCAAAAAATGCCCAGTGTCCTGAATATATGACTTTCCAGCCGTCGAAAATTCTCGCAGGATCCTATCAAGAAACATAGAGATTCTACTAAACACAGAATCAGTACCAGAAACGATGGGGCGACCGGGGGGGTCCACAAGGGTTTTGTGGACTTTGGGCAATATATATAAAACTGGAGTAACGGGAGAAGTAACCGTTAAATACTCCCTTAGCCCTTCATCAATGATGCCCCCGGCCACCGCATCGGACAAAATATTTTTGATGGTATTCATAATCTGAAATTTAGGATCATTCTGCAGTACACCATACACATCTACATCACACAGTTGGCGTTCAATTTCTTTTACATAATTACATGTATCAAGAACAACCACTCCACCCCCTTTATCAGCGGGTTTAATGGTTAACTGGGGGTTGTTCCTGAGTTCAGATAGTGCCTCTATTTCAGCAGTTGTCAGATTGGGTTTATTTAATCTCGCTGCATCACCAAAACGGGATTTTAGCTCTCTGACATCCCTTTTAACTGCGGAAATGTAGGCCTCTATAGCAGGTTCATCCACATAGGGGAGAAAGGTACTTTTATTCATTAGACCCAATTTCTTGAGCGAAAATTCACTCGAGTGTGTTAGTGTATCAGCAGTATGACCCTTAAAAAACACCTTCAACTTAATTGACCGAAAAAAATCATTTAGATCCATTTCTAGATCGAACCAATTCACCTTGGAGTTTGGGCAAAATGTAAGCCCTTTGGAGAGGACACTGTGTTGGGCTGCAGTCAATTCAACTGAAGATAGATTGAACACTATTGTCTCTTTCTCTGGGGCAATACTTTCGTCGATTGTTGTCTGGTCCGGTTGTATCGCTGCTTTCCCTTTTCGTTTATACCTGCGGCCTCCTCGCCTGGTTCTTGATCCTTTCCTTTTGTGTCTAGACTGTCCCCTAAAAAAGATTTCTCCTCATCTGGGGGTAATTGCATAAATCTCCTACTTTTTTTATTGTTGCGGTTAGAGCCCATAGATGGTATATCAGATTGCCATGTATATATGTCGCCTCGTTTATAATCATCTGCGTCACGCACCCATTTACTCCTTTTGCCCTCCTCCAATTCCATCTGTAATTTATTGAGTTGGTCTTTAATTTCCTCTTTATATTGCGCCAGTTCATCCACGGATGATTGCACCTGCAAGGCCCTTTCAACATCCAACAGTTCGTCCGTAAGTGAAGCAACCTCTAATTGTAAAAACTCAATGTTGAGTAAAATATAATCCAATGAGTATCTATTTGATAATGCTTCAAACCGTTTGCAAAACAAATCATTACTGGGAAAGAGGTTAGGGCATAAATTTGAGCGCATGCCTCTAGGAATCTTTTTCTCTTTAAAGTACTGTCCCAGTGTAGCCATGTGTAGTCTCATGGAAATAAGGCGTTTAGAGATGGTTAAATACTTGCGTTTAAGTTCCTTGGCCGTAGGTGCCTGCAGAAAAGAAGCATCACCCTCGATTCCACGCATGATGCGGTCGACCTCCTCCACAGTAAAAGTGCCGCCATAAGGTGTTTCCGTATTAGACATGTTGTATACTTTAAGGTGTGCTCACTCACGGTGCCGAGTATATGAAAAAAGAAAGTCCAACGGGAGCACCAACCTGACAAGCGGGTGCAATGTCCAAAAGGGGGCAACGGCAATCCCCAATAGTATAATCAAATAGAAAGCAGGACTGCACTCCAAAATGTGATGAAAAAATCAAAGCTGGGAAAAACCCCTTTTTCCATGCATTTATGTGTTACACTTTCCCCGTACTTGTAATAGTGTCGGAGAATTGTGAAAGTACTATATACAGTCTTGTGAAAAAATTAGGACACCCTTTGAAAGCATGTGGTTTTTTGTAACATTTTTAATAAATGGTTATTTCATCTCCGTTTCAACAATACAGAGAGATTAAAGTAATCCGACTAAACAAAGAAAACTGAAGAAAAGTCTTTTCAAGATCTTCTGTAAATGTCATTCTACAAAAATGCCTATTCTAACTGAGGAAAAAGATAGGACACCCTTGCCCCTAATAGCGAGTGTTACCTCCTTTGGCTGAAATAACTGCAGTGAGACGGTTCTTGTAGCCATCTACCAGTCTTCGACATCGGTCTGAGGAAATTTTACCCCACTCCTCAATGCAGAACTTTTTCAGCTGTGAGATGTTTGAGGGGTTTCTTGCACGTACAGCCCTTTTCAAGTCACCCCACAGCATCTCAATGGGATTCAAATCTGGACTTTGACTTGGCCATTCCAGGACTCTCCATTTCTTCTTTTTCAGCCAATCTTTGGTTGATTTACTAGTATGTTTTGGGTCATTGTCATGTTGCATGGTCCAGTTCCGCTTCAGCTTTAATTTTCTAACTGATGGTCTCACATGTTCTTCAAGCACCTTCTGATACACAGTAGAATTCATCGTGGATTCTATGATGGTGAGCTGACCAGGTCCTGCTGCAGCAAAGCAGCCCCAAACCATGACACTTCCACCTCCATGCTTCACAGTTGGTATGAGGTTCTTTTCTTGGAATGCTGTGTTTGGTTTACGCCAAACATGTCCTCTGCTGTTGTGTCCAAATAATTCAATTTTGGACTCATCTGTCCAAAGAACATTATTCCAGAAGTCCTGGTCTTTGTCAACTTTATCGCTGGCAAATGTCAGTCTGGCCTCGATGTTTCTCTTGGAAAGCAAAGGTTTCCTCCTTGCACACCTCCCATGCAAGTTAAACTTGTACAGTCTCTTTCTGATTGTAGAGGCATGTACTTCTACATCAACAGTAGCCAGAGCCTGCTGTAGTTCTCGAGATGACACTTTAGGGTTTTTGGATACCTCTTTTAGCATCTTGCGGTCTGCTCTTGGGGTGAACTTGCTGGGGCGACCAGTCCTGGGCATGTTGGCAGTTGTTTTGAAAGCCCTCCACTTGTAGACTATCTTCCGGACAGTGGAATGGCTGATTTCAAAATCTTTTGAGATCTTTTTAAATCCCTTCCCAGACTCATAGGCTGCTACAATCTTTTTTCTGAAGTCCTCTGACAGCTCTTTTGCTCTCACCATGGTGCTCACTCTCACTTCAACAGTCAGGAGCACACCGAACTAAATGTCTGAGGTTTAAATAGGGCAAGCCTCATTCAACATGCAGAGTAACGATCTACTAATTATGTGCACCTGGTGTGATATACCTGTGTGAGATCTGAGCCAATTTAAGAGGGAATACATGTGAGGGTGTCCTATCTTTTTCCTCAGTTAGAATAGGTATTTTTGTAGAATGACATTTACAGAAGATCTTGAAAAGACTTTTCTTCAGTTTTCTTTGTTTAGTTGGATTACTTTAATCTCTCTGTATTGTTGAAACGGAGATGAAATAACCATTTATTAAAAATGTTACAAAAAACCACATGCTTTCAAAGGGTGTCCTAATTTTTTCACATGACTGTACAACTGCAAACGTAATAGAGTATAAAGTTGGAAACTTATATATATTTTTTCTTGCCTTTTAGAATTTTTAACCCTCACGATGCTGGATGCGGATCCCTGGACTTTAATTTGTTGGAAGCGATGCAGCCCAGTACCAACTACAGTGTCCTATCGTATATGCGCTATTCCAGAGACATTATTAAGCTACAGTGCGATGCTGTTTTCTGTATATGTTGAGGGACAATCCCTCTATGACCGCTTTTTCCAGCAAGTGGGTTAGGTAGGTCGGTGGGGCTCATGGAGATGTCCCCCTCCGACGTACACGGCCCCAAGGTCTGGTGTCCCTCCCTAGAGGTGGGGATCCCGGTCCTGATGCTGGCACCTGTAGGAGATCCCTGCTGCGGTCTGCTGCACATTTTCTATGTGTTCCGTTCTATGGTCACGACTTTGAGTATATACTCTGTATGGTTATTATTCACGTGACGAACATAGAGCGGACATCTAGGGCATTCTTCCCTGAACCAAAATGGCGCTGGTAGATGTTACCCTATAGAGCGCATGCGCACTATTTTGACATTGTGATTCACATGATGTTGTTACTCTGGGCATGCGCATTGAGGAGATCGAGACGCATAGGGAGCATGATGGTATATGTGGGCTCCATGGCTTTCCGAATTTCACTCCTGGGATCCCCATTCAGTATGTCTGCACTGTTTTATGATTCTAATTGGAACACAAGTTCTACATATATTTTGTTCTATATATATATAAAGAGGGATGGTATCCTGGTATGATAGAACGTATAACACTAGTCACTATGCTAAATATGCACTTTATAATTGTATCACATGTCTGTAATTTAAGATGATTGTAACCACACCCTGATGGGTGGAACACTTTTTGTAATGCTTTAAATGTGCTCACTTTCACTGTCTCCATGCTTGAGAAAGGCTCGCAAGAGCTGAAACGTCGCAAACTTTGCCATAACATGGGTGAATAAACAGCTTTGATTTTTTCATCACATTTTGGAGTGCAGTCCTGCTTTCTATTTGATTATATATATATATATATATATATATATATATATATATACAGTCGTGGGCAAAAGTTTTGAGAATTACATAAATATTGGAAATTGGAAAAGTTGCTGCTTACGTTTTTATAATAGCAATTTGCATATACTCCAGAATGTTATGAAGAGTGATCAGATGTATTGCATAGTCCTTCTTTGCCATGAAAATTAACTTAATCCCCAAAAAAACTTTCCACTGCATTTCATTGCTGTCATTAAAGGACCTGCTGAGATCATTTCAGTAATTGTCTTGTTAACTCAGGTGAGAATACAGGGAGTGCAGAATTATTAGGCAAGTTGTATTTTTGAGGATTAATTTTATTATTGAACAACAACCATGTTCTCAATGAACCCAAAAAACTCATTAATATCAAAGCTGAATATTTTTGGAAGTAGTTTTTAGTTTGTTTTTAGTTTTAGCTATTTTAGGGGGATATCTGTGTGCGCAGGTGACTATTACTGTGCATAATTATTAGGCAACTTAACAAAAAACAAATATATACCCATTTCAATTATTTATTTTTACCAGTGAAACCAATATAACATCTCAACATTCACAAATATACATTTCTGACATTCAAAAACAAAACAAAAACAAATCAGTGACCAATATAGCCACCTTTCTTTGCAAGGACACTCAAAAGCCTGCCATCCATGGATTCTGTCAGTGTTTTGATCTGTTCCCCATCAACATTGCGTGCAGCAGCAACCACAGCCTCCCAGACACTGTTCAGAGAGGTGTACTGTTTTCCCTCCTTGTAAATCTCACATTTGATGATGGACCACAGGTTCTCAATGGGGTTCAGATCAGGTGAACAAGGAGGCCATGTCATTAGATTTTCTTCTTTTATACCCTTTCTTGCCAGCCACGCTGTGGAGTACTTGGACGCGTGTGATGGAGCATTGTCCTGCATGAAAATCATGTTTTTCTTGAAGGATGCAGACTTCTTCCTGTACCACTGCTTGAAGAAGGTGTCTTCCAGAAACTGGCAGTAGGACTGGGAGTTGAGCTTGACTCCATCCTCAACCCGAAAAGGCCCCACAAGCTCATCTTTGATGATACCAGCCCAAACCAGTACTCCACCTCCACCTTGCTGGCGTCTGAGTTGGACTGGAGCTCTCTGCCCTTTACCAATCCAGCCACGGGCCCATCCATCTGGCCCATCAAGACTCACTCTCATTTCATCAGTCCATAAAACCTTAGAAAAATCAGTCTTGAGATATTTCTTGGCCCAGTCTTGACGTTTCAGCTTGTGTGTCTTGTTCAGTGGTGGTCGTCTTTCAGCCTTTCTTACCTTGGCCATGTCTCTGAGTATTGCACACCTTGTGCTTTTGGGCACTCCAGTGATGTTGCAGCTCTGAAATATGGCCAAACTGGTGGCAAGTGGCATCTTGGCAGCTGCACGCTTGACTTTTCTCAGTTCATGGGCAGTTATTTTGCGCCTTGGTTTTTCCACACGCTTCTTGCGACCCTGTTGACTATTTTGAATGAAACGCTTGATAGTTCGATGATCACGCTTCAGAAGCTTTGCAATTTTAAGAGTGCTGCATCCCTCTGCAAGATATCTCACTATTTTTGACTTTTCTGAGCCTGTTAAGTCCTTCTTTTGACCCATTTTGCCAAAGGAAAGGAAGTTGCCTAATAATTATGCACACCTAATATAGGGTGTTGATGTCATTAGACCACACCCCTTCTCATTACAGAGATGCACATCACCTAATATGCTTAATTGGTAGTAGGCTTTCGAGCCTATACAGCTTGGAGTAGGACAACATGCATAAAGAGGATGATGTGGTCAAAATACTCATTTGCCTAATAATTCTGCACGCAGTGTATTGACGAGTACAAGGCTGGAGATCATTATGTCAGGCTGATTGGGTTAAAATGGCAGACTTGACATGTTAAAAGGAGGGTGATTCTTGAAATCATTGTTCTTCCATTGTTAACCATGGTGACCTGCAAAGAAACACGTGCAGCCATCATTGCGTTGCATAAAAATGGCTTCACAGGCAAGGATATTGTGGCTACTAAGATTGCACCTCAATCAACAATTTATAGGATCATCAAGAACTTCAAGGAAAGAGGTTCAATTCTTGTTAAGAAGGCTTCAGGGCGTCCAAGAAAGTCCAGCAAGCGCCAGGATCGTCTCCTAAGGAGGATTCAGCTGTGGGATCGGAGTGCCACCAGTGCAGAGCTTGCTCAGGAATGGCAGCAGGCAGGTGTGAGCGCATCTGCACGCACAGTGAGGCGAAGACTTTTGGAAGATGGCCTGGTGTCAAGAAGGGCAGCAAAGAAGCAACTTCTCTCCAAAAAAATGAAGCCTCTTTCCTATTGTTTGGGGCATCTGGAAAAAGGCTTGTCCAGAGAAGAAAAGGTGAGCGCTACCATCAGTCCTGTGTCATGCCAACAGTAAAGCATCCTGAGACCATTCATGTGTGGGGTTGCTTCTCATCCAAGGGAGTGGGCTCACCCACAATTTTGCCCAAAAACACAGCCATGAATAAAGAATGGTACCAAAACACCCTCCAACAGCAACTTCTTTCAACAATCCAACAACAGTTTGGTGAAGAACAATGCATTTTCCAGCGCGATTGAGCACCGTGCCATAAGGCAAAAGTGATAACTAAGTGGCTTGGGGACCAAAACGTTGACATTTTGGGTCCATGGCCTGGAAACTCCCCAGATCTTAATCCCGTTGAGAACTTGTGGTCAATCCTCAAGAGGCGGGTGGACAAACAAAAACCCAATAATTCTGACAAACTCCAAGAAGTGATTATGAAAGAATGGGTTGCTATCAGTCAGGAATTGGCCCAGAAGTTGATTGAGAGCATGCCCAGTCGAATTGCAGAGGTCCTGAAAAAGAAGGGCCAACACTGCAAATACTGAATCTTTGCATAAATGTCATGTAATTGTCGATAAAAGCCTTTGAAATGTATGAAGTGCGTGTAATTATATTTCACTACATCACAGAAACAACTGAAACAAAGATCTAAAGCAGTTAAACTTTGTGAAAACTAATATTTGTGTCATTCTCAAAACTTTTGGCCACGACTGTATATATATATATATATATATATATATATATATATATATATATATATATACTGAAAGGCATAAGGACTTGTATACCTAACTGCTTCTTTATATTCACTTGAATGCAAACAAAGCCCAAGTTATCCCACTACGCAGGCTGAAATATTAACCTTAAAAAAAAGCAACATCAATCTTTGGAATCAAATATGTCTATAGCAAGAAATTTCCAACACAATATTACTTCATTTTTACCTTACCTGCAATTTTTATATCTTTGTATTTGTTTTTCTAGCAATTTTCTGAACGTTTTACATTGTTTATTTGCATTTTATGTGTATTTTTAAATATGGTAATTGCATTTGAGATTTTATACAACTTAAGTTTTAGAATAAATGTGGATTTTAATCAATGGTTTGGAGCAAGCATGTCAAACTCAAAGGCTAACATGGGCCAAAAAAACAAAATTTTAGTTTATGTGGGCCGCATAAAAAATAAATAAAAAATCGTACATTTTCATAGAACAACATTGTTGTTTCATGACTGCTGACCCCCAACATCCCGTTGCCCAATAACACAAGTGAGACCTATATATATATATATATATATATATATACAAATATTAAACTTCACTATAAGACGCACCTAGGTTTTTGAGGAGGAAAATAAGAAAAAAATATTTTTAACCAAAAGTTGTGCTTTTGGTGGGCTTTGAATTAATGGTGGTCTGTGCATGACACTATTATGGGGGATCTGTGGATGACGCACTGTCATGTGGGGGATCTGTGGATGGCACTGTTATGGGGGACCTGTGGATGGCACTGTTATGGGGGATCTGTGGATGGCACTGTTATGGGGGATCTGTGGATGGCGCTGTTATGGGGGATCTGTGGATGGCGCTGTTATGGGGGATCTGTAGATGGTGCTGTTATGGGGGATCTGTGGATGGCACTGTTATGGGGATCTGTGGATGGCACTGTTATGGGGGATCTGTGGATGGCACTGTTATGGGGGATCTGTGGATGGCACTGTTATGGGGATCTGTGGATGGTACTGCTATGGGGTGGGATATCTGTGGATGGCATTGTTATGGGGTGGGGGGATCTGTGGATGGCATTGTTATGGGGTGGGGGATCTGTGGATGGTGCTGTTATGGGGGATCTGTGGATGGCATTGTTATGAGGTGGGGGATCTGTGGATGTAACTGTTATGGGGTGGGATATCTGTGGATGGTACTGCTATGGGGTGGGATATCTGTGGATGGCATTGTTATGAGGTGGGGGGATCTGTGGATGGAACTGTTATGGGGGGGATCTGTGGATGACACTGCTATATGTCATCCACAGATCCCCCTCATAACAGTGTCCCCCAATACACCGGCCCTCTGCTCACCGAAGTATTTATAAACGTGAATCCTTATCCTGTTATTAAGTTGAACTAACGCTGCGCTCTCCCATGTTCCCCTGTATCCCCACAGCACTTACGAACACGCTTCCATAGCAGGCAAAGCGGACGGCACCAGTAACGTCACTCACTGACGTTGCGCGTCTGCTCCGCCTGCTTCATTTATAAAGTGGGCGGAGCAGTTGCTCGACGTCAGTGAGTGACGTTACTGCTGCCGTCCGCTCTGCCTGCTATTGAAGCTTAAGTAAGTGCTATGGGGATACAGGGGAACATGGGAACATGGGAGAGGGCAGCGTTAGTTCAACTTAATAACAGGATAAGGATTCACGTTTATAAATACTTTGGTGAGCGGCGGGGCCTGGTGTAAGAGTACAGTGACTGCACCGGGCCCCGCCCCTAGTTACGGACTCCAGCCCCTCCTCTCTCCCGGCTCATACATAGCAGTCTGCGATGCTGCATCTTTGCCGGGCCGCAAAGATATTCATTGCGGGCCGCATGCGGCCCGCGGGCCGCATGTTTGACACCCATGGTTTAGAGTATCTATGGTGAACCAGATGGTGAGTACATGCCTACAGTCTTATATTTTTTTTTTTGCCATTAGTGACTGGGTGAGTCACGTTACACAGAGCACCAATTCCATAACAACAGCAAAGGAGAGCCTCTATAAATATATACATATCTTTTATTCCACATTAGGCATTTAAACTTCATGGGTGCCAATAACGATGAGCAGGACTGTACATAGCGTGGATTTCCAACCAGTGGACACGTTGCATATCAGGTGATGTTGGGGAAGAGCACTTTGCCTTTGCAGCTCAAGAAGGGCATGTTTTGCATGGTAAGAGTGGCTGAAGTGCATGCACAGTTTACTGGACATTTTAAAGACATCTTGCAGTTGGGTGGAAGACTTCAGGAACCGGGTTACAACTTGATTGGAGATGTGCACTATGCTAGACAGTCCATGAGCGCTCCATGACGCAGCGCAGACAAAATGTTCTTTTTGTTATTAGTAGGGTTGAGCGAACTCGAACTCTAAAGTTCGGGTTTATACCGAACTTTAGGATTTTTGGACCCCGGACCCGAACCCGAACATTTCAGTAAAAGTTTGGGTTCCGGTTTGGTGTTCAGCGCTTTCTTGGCGCTTTTTGAAAGGCTGCACAGCAGCCAATCAACAAGCGGTTAACTGTCTGACCTTAGAAGCCATCACAGCCATGCCTACTAATGGCATGGCTGTGATTGACCAGAGCAGCATGTGACCCAGGCTCTATATAAGCTTGAGTCACATAGAAACATAGAAACATAGAATGTGTCGGCAGATAAGAACCATTTGGCCCATCCAGTCTGCCCAATATACTAAATACTATGGATAGCCCCTGGCCCTATCTTATATGACAAATAATGGCCAATGGGATAGAGAAGGCGCTCATAGGGTAAGTAAATTCAACAAAACAAATTTCAAATAAAAGAAATGGTTTGCTCACCTATTGCGGTTGCATCAATTGGATGCAACGGCAATGGAGATCGAGTATGGATAAGAGACGGTTGGTGCAGCCAAGATTCGTCCTAACGCCTTGGGCAGGAGCCACCCTGCCACTAGGGTAGTGAAATTGAAGAGAGTACGCTGAACCTTAAGTGGAGCGTGTGGACTGCTGAGGGCGCACGAAACAACCGATCAAAGACAGTATTTTAGTTTCAGTAGTGTTCCATTTATTCGTAAGACAACGCGTTTCGGGGGGTTAAAGTCCCCTTTATCAAGTCTAAAAGAAAAGTTAGGTAAGAAAGGAAAAACATATGTATGGAAACATAAATTTTGTGTTTCCCTGTGGAAATTCTGTATAAAAACTGAAATGAATAAATAAATAAATAATTAAATAAATAAATAAATGAATAGGTATGGATAGCTGTAAATATAGATTGATAAAAAAAAAAAAAATTAACATACCAAAGCAAAGAGGATTAAAAGTATATATAGAAATAAATTGGCAATAATGATCATGAAGGATAAAATAAAATAGATACAAAATTAACAACATGTTTGATCTATGCTGTTATAATTATAATAAAATCTCGGTTATAAAAGCGGGCTTGATATTAAATTAGCCACAATACTAAAAGCAATTCCGGGGCCAGACTTTTGAATATAATTGTAGGTAACCTAAGGAGAAGGCATATAGTTGAAAGAGCGCTAGCAGATATGGTGTGTCTGCTTGCAGAGTGTTAGAGAATATATTGTCTATTAGCCGACAGTAGGTGTTGGTTATGTAGCTTGCACAAAAAGAGTAACATGTAGACTTTCAGCCTTAGGGCATCTTACCTGAGCCGGGAGACTAGGAGAGTGTCGCTGCTCGTCTGGAGAGGCGCGTGTTAGACGCTGACCTCTTTAGTGCCCGCGCTGCTGGAGAAATAGGGGAGGGGGTGGGAGGAGCTGGCCGGGTCCATAGGAGTGGCCTCCATGTGGGTGTGTGGTTGGGGAACGCGATCGGAGCCTGGGGAGGGCGGTGCAAAGGAGGTCTTGTCCTGGTGCACGGGCGGGGCGCTCGTGTGGAGGCGTGGAGGAAGAGAGTGTCTGGAGAGGATCGGGGATGATGAAAGAAAGGGGCGGAGCTAGAGCGCTTGGTGAAGGGTCGGGGTTGCCTGCCGTCGGCTTGTGAGGGACGGAGCCAGAGGAGGGGCGTGTCGAACTGAGTCAGTGGACAGCAAGTTCATATGGGGGCGTGGGTATGTGTAGTGCTTGGGGAAAGGACTGAAAGCTGTTGGAAGGGATGGAGGCAGAATTACATTGCACGGGGGAATTAGGGGGCTGCAGTAAACATATCGGAGAAGGATGGGAGACTGAAATGTATATAAATGTATATATATGTAGATGTATATGACTCATGGTAATGATGTTTGAATGAATGTAGAGGTGATTGAGTATTATTGGCCTGAATAAGTGTGCAAGGAAAGTGAATTGCCTTTAGGAGTAAAGGGGACATCACTGATGTATATAGGGATATTGATGTGTACAGATGGATGGGAGCGGGAAAATTGGTTGTAGTGGGGAGGAGGGGGGGTCCTGCGAGGGGAACCATGAGAAGGAGTGGAGAGGGTCTCACAGGTGGAGAGAAAAAATATTATTATGATTTTTAAGAAGAAAATAAATAAATAAATAAATAAATAAAATAAATAATGAATAGAATATGAGGGGAATAAATCTCCTTCCATCTGATAGCTTGGGGGATAGCTGTTCAGAAACATTTGCTCTCCAAGGACTCATTAAGTCCATGGGGTTCAAGGGTTTGTAATTTAAAAATCCAAAACATCTCTCTCTTCTGTAAGGTCCTAAATCTATCCGACATTGTTTCTGCAATGGTTTCGATAGGTGTAATTGTCAATCCGGATGGGTCTTTATTATGAGAGGTAAGGAAATGGCGGGACACACTGTGTTTAAGGTAGCCCCGTGAGATGTTCCAGCGGTGTTGGTTTAGTCTTTCTCTAAGTGACTGGATGGTGCGGCCTACATATTGTAAACCACACTCGCACTCCATCACATAGATAACATAGGAGGATGAGCAATTCAAAAGGCTTTTGATTGGGTATTCCTCCCCCGTCACGTTGCTCTTAAATGACTGTCTCCGATTTTTAAAAGGCCTGTTGCCCCAGTTGGAATTATGTTAGCGCTCTTCTTCTTTTTCTTCAATTTGCTTGGTGCAAGCGTATTCTTCAGGGATTTTGCTTTCCTGAAGATGATGCGCGGTTTTTAGGTATAGTATCTTTTAGATATGGATCACATTTTTTAGCGCTACCCGGGGCGCTGACCCCGGAAGCAACGTATGTCCTAAAACGACCAGCAGGCGGGGCGAAGTTGATCCTGGATTTCTTCAAGCCCAAAATGAATCTCCCCCCAAAAGGCCTAAAAAGAAAAAATACAGGAGAGGAAGAAGAGGAGGAATACGAGAGCCTGGAATCAGAAAAAACAACAAAAATGGAAGAAACAAAGCAGGACCCCCACAGCCCAAAGAGGAACAAAACCTCACTACGGTAAAGATATTTAATTTATCTAGGTTTGACCTCTCTGCGGCACAGACGTCAGTCCTCCAGAGAGGCTTGTCGTTCTGTCCAGCAGAAAAATATAATGAATTTGACCTTTTTGTGGATTTAAACACGTTTATTAGGAATGTCACACTCCAAAGGCATTTTGCCATTAAGTCTAGATTGCCTGTGAAAAACAAGGAGGAGGAAACTATGGCAAATAAGGAAGAAGAAAAGGAAGAAGAAACAAGTACCCCCCACACTAACTTGAAACCAAAATCTACATTTAATCCTACATACCATAGAGGAAACCATATCAATACCTTTTACTCTTTAGTATCCAAAGAAACAAGAGAAATCAACAAAACCATCAAGGTCAAGAATAACCTATCAAAAGAAGAAAAAGATGCTCTAACAGAACTAAATAATAATGACCTTCTTGTCATTAGAAGCGCGGACAAGGGCTGTGGAATTATCTTACAAAACAAGGAGGATTACACAAAGGAAGCCAACAGGATACTGGATGACGCCTTTTATTATGAACTACTCACATCCAATCCGCTTATAGAGGACCAAAAAACATTGAATATTATGTTGAGACAGGCTGAAGAGGATGGTGTCATCACGAAGAAAGAAAGAGAGTACATAGTAGTCGAACACCCGAATATGGCACTATTTTATCACCTACCAAAAATCCATAAAGACCCTTTGAATCCACCAGGCAGACCGATTATCTCGGGGATTAACTCTCTTACTAGTAATCTTTCTCATTACGTTGATATTTTCCTTTAAAACCATGTTAGAAATCTCTGATCGTATCTGAGAGATTCCACACAATTAATCAGTTTACTAACAGATCTCGAATGGGAACCGCATTTTTGTTGGCTGACATTGGATGTTGCAGCGCTCTATTCCAACATCCCACATACAGCAGGCATTGAAACTACAAAACGTCTTTTAGAAACAGCCGATCGTCTTTCCGTCAAACATAAGGATTTTATATTGGATGCAATCCACTTTATTTTAACACATAATGTTTTTACCTTTGAGGGCAAGATTTACAAGCAACGAAACGGGACCGCAATGGGGACGCGTTTCGCGCCAAGTTTTGCCAATTTATATATGGGCTGTTTTGAAGATGATTTTATCTATTCAAGCCACTACTGGAAGAAACACATCATATTTTACAAGCGTTATATAGATGACCTGATAATAATTTGGAATGGCCCCAAGGAAGAGGCGGAATCATTCGTTAACTACCTCAATAAAAACACATGGAACCTCTCGTTCACATCCAATATAACTACCTCATCTATCGAATACCTAGACCTACTCCTCTATTCAGAGAATAAGAACATTAAGTCCAAGACACACTTCAAAACAGTCGATGGGAACAGCTATCTCGACTATAGGAGTGCTCACCACAAAAAGTGGAAAGATAATATACCATATAGCCAATTCAAACGGATCAGACGGAACTGTACTGATGATGACGACTTCCTCATTCAAAGCGAGATACTGCGCTCCAGATTCATGAAAAAGAGATACCCGAAGGGAGTCGTAGATGGTGCGTTCATGCGGGCAAAGAACCAGAGCCAAGAGGAATGCCTGAATGTAAGGGAGAAGAATAAAATAGCCGAAACACCAAAAAATATGGATTACAAGACCTCTTTTATCACAACTTTTAACCCTAACCACGAAATTTTAAGAACGATTTTATCAAAGCACTGGCACATACTCAAATGTGATCCATATCTAAAAGATACTATACCTAAAAAAACGCGCATCATCTTCAGGAAAGCAAAATCCCTGAAGAATACGCTTGCACCAAGCAAATTGAAGAAAAAGAAGAAGAGCGCTAACATAATTCCAACTGGGGCAACAGGCCTTTTAAAAATCACAGGCACCTACAAATGTAATCATAAACTATGCAAATGCTGTAATAACATCACAAATCGGAGACAGTCATTTAAGAGCAACGTGACGGGGGAGGAATACCCAATCAAAAGCCTTTTGAATTGCTCATCCTCCTATGTTATCTATGTGATGGAGTGCGAGTGTGGTTTACAATATGTAGGCCGCACCATCCAGTCACTTAGAGAAAGACTAAACCAACACCGCTGGAACATCTCACGGGGCTACCTTAAACACAGTGTGTCCCGCCATTTCCTTACCTCTCATAATAAAGACCCATCCGGATTGACAATTACACCTATCGAAACCATTGCAGAAACAACGTCGGATAGATTTAGGACCTTACAGAAGAGAGAGATGTTTTGGATTTTTAAATTACAAACCCTTGAACCCCATGGACTTAATGAGTCCTTGGAGAGCAAATGTTTCTGAACAGCTATCCCCCAAGCTATCAGATGGAAGGAGATTTATTCCCCTCATATTCTATTCATTATTTATTTTATTTATTTATTTATTTATTTTCTTCTTAAAAATCATAATAATATTTTTTCTCTCCACCTGTGAGACCCTCTCCACTCCTTCTCATGGTTCCCCTCGCAGGACCCCCCCTCCTCCCCACTACAACCAATTTTCCCGCGCCCATCCATCTGTACACATCAATATCCCTATATACATCAGTGATGTCCCCTTTACTCCTAAAGGCAATTCACTTTCCTTGCACACTTATTCAGGCCAATAATACTCAATCACCTCTACATTCATTCAAACATCATTACCATGAGTCATATACATCTACATATATATACATTTATATACATTTCAGTCTCCCATCCTTCTCCGATATGTTTACTGCAGCCCCCTAATTCCCCCGTGCAATGTAATTCTGCCTCCATCCCTTCCAACAGCTTTCAGTCCTTTCCCCAAGCACTACACATACCCACGCCCCCATATGAACTTGCTGTCCACTGACTCAGTTCGACACGCCCCTCCTCTGGCTCCGTCCCTCACAAGCCGACGGCAGGCAACCCCGGCCCTTCACCAAGCGCTCTAGCTCCGCCCCTTTCTTTCATCATCCCCGATCCTCTCCAGACACTCTCTTCCTCCACGCCTCCACACGAGCGCCCCGCCGTGCACCAGGACAAGACCTCCTTTGCACCGCCCTCCCCAGGCTCCGATCGCGTTCCCCAACCACACACCCACATGGAGGCCACTCCTATGGACCCGGCCAGCTCCTCCCACCCCCTCCCCTATTTCTCCAGCAGCGCGGGCACTGAAGAGGTCAGCGTCTAACACGCGCCTCTCCAGACGAGCAGCGACACTCTCCTAGTCTCCCGGCTCAGGTAAGATGCCCTAAGGCTGAAAGTCTACATGTTACTCTTTTTGTGCAAGCTACATAACCAACACCTACTGTCGGCTAATAGACAATATATTCTCTAACACTCTGCAAGCAGACACACCATATCTGCTAGCGCTCTTTCAACTATATGCCTTCTCCTTAGGTTACCTACAATTATATTCAAAAGTCTGGCCCCGGAATTGCTTTTAGTATTGTGGCTAATTTAATATCAAGCCCGCTTTTATAACCGAGATTTTATTATAATTATAACAGCATAGATCAAACATGTTGTTAATTTTGTATCTATTTTATTTTATCATTCATGATCATTATTGCCAATTTATTTCTATATATACTTTTAATCCTCTTTGCTTGGGTATGTTAATTATTTTATTTATTTATTTTTTTATTTTTTTTGTGAGAGCCACCATTTTATCAATCTATATTTACAGCTATCCATACCTATTCATTTATTTATTTATTTAATTATTTATTTATTCATTCATTTCAGTTTTTATACAGAATTTCCACAGGGAAACACAAAATTTATGTTTCCATACATATGTTTTTCCTTTCTTACCTAACTTTTCTTTTAGACTTGATAAAGGGGACTTTAACCCCCCGAAATGCGTTGTCTTACGAATAAATGGAACACTACTGAAACTAAAATACTGTCTTTGATCGGTTGTTTCGTGCGCCCTCAGCAGTCCACACGCTCCACTTAAGGTTCAGCGTACTCTCTTCTATCTTATATGAAGAATGGCCTTATGCCTATCCCATGCATGCTTAAACTTCTCCACTGTATTTGCAGCTACCACTTCTGCAGGAAGGCTATTCCATGCATCCACTACTCTCTCAGTAAAGTAATACTTCCTGATATTGCTTTTAAACCTTTGCCCCTCTAATTTAAAACTATGTCCTCTTGTAGCAGTTTTTCGTCTTTTAAATATTCTCTCCTCTTTTACCTTGTTGATTCCCTTTATGTATTTAAAAGTTTCTATCATATCCCCTCTGTCTCGTCTTTCTTCCAAGCTATACATGTTAAGGTCCTTTAATCTTTCCTGGTAAGTTTTATCCTGCAATCCATGTACCAGTTTAGTAGCTCTTCTCTGAACTCTCTCCAAAGTATCAATATCCTTCTGGAGATATGGTCTCCAGTACTGAGCACAATACTCCAAATGAGGTCTCACTAGTGCTCTGTAGAGCGGCATGAGCACCTTCCTCTTTCTACTGGTAATTCCTCTTGCTATACACCCAAGCATCCTGCTAGCATTTCCTGCTGCTCTATGACATTGTCTGCCTACCTTTAAGTCTTCTGAAATAATGACCCCTAAATCCCTTTCCTCAGATACTGAGGTTAGGACTGTATCACTGATTTTATATTCTGCTCTTGGGTTTTTACGTCCCAGGTGCATTATCTTGCACTTATCAACATTAAATTTTAGTTGCCATATTTTTGACCATTCCTCTAGTTTTCCTAAGTCCTTTTCCATTTGGTGTATCCCTCCAGGAACATCAACCCTGTTACAAATCTTTGTGTCATCAGCAAAAAGACACACCTTACCATCGAGGCCTTCTGCAATTTCGCTGATAAAGATATTAAACAATATGGGTCCCAGAACAGATCCCTGAGGTACCCCACTGGTAACAAGACCTTGGTCTGAATATACTCCATTGACTACAACCCTCTGTTGCCTGTCCCTCAGCCACTGCCTAATCCATTCAACAATATGGGAGTCCAAGCCCAAAGACTGCACTTTATTGATAAGCTTTCTATGTGGGACAGTATCAAAAGCCTTACTAAAGTCTAGATAAGCGATGTCTACTGCACCTCCTCCATCTATTATTTTAGTCACCCAATCAAAAAAATCAATAAGATTAGTTTGACATGATCTCCCTGAAGTAAACCCATGCTGTTTTTCATCTTTCAATCCATGGGATTTTAGATGTTCCACAATCCTCTCCTTAAGTATGGTTTCCATTAATTTCCCCACTATTGATGTCAGGCTTACTGGCCTATAGTTGCCCGATTCCTCCCTACTACCTTTCTTGTGAATGGGCACAACATTTGCTAATTTCCAATCTTCTGGGACGACTCCTGTTGCCAGCGATTGGTTAAATAAATCTGTTAATGGTTTTGCTAGTTCAACGCTGAGCTCTTTTAATAGCTTTGGGTGTATCCCATCAGGCCCCTGTGACTTATTTTTATTAATTTTAGACAGCTGACTTAGAACCTCTTCCTCTGTAAAGACACATGCATCAAAAGATTCATTAGTCTTCTTTCCTAACTGAGGTCCTTCTCCTTCATTTTCCTTTGTAAAAACTGAACAGAAATATTCATTGAGGCAGTCAGCTAGTTCTTTATCTTCTTCTATATACCTTCCTTCTTTTTTTTTTAATTTGGTAATTCCTTGTTTTAGTTTCCTTTTTTCATTTAGGTATCTGAAGAATGCCTTCTCGCCTTTTTTCCCTGACTGAGCTAATTTCTCTTCTGCCTGTGCTTTGGAAGCTCTTATAACTTGTTTGGCCTCTCTCTGCCTAATCTTATAAATTTGTCTGTCATCCTCGTTTTTTTTTATTTTTTATAATTCCTAAATGCTATCTTTTTGTTTTTAATGATTTTGGCCACTTCTGCTGAGTACCACAGTGGTCTCTTCCTTTTTTTGCTTTTACTGACAAGCCTAATGCAATTTTCTGTTGCCTTCAATAGTGCCACTTTTAAGTAGTCCCATTTCTCCTGGACTCCAATGAAACTGTTCCAGTCTGATAGGGACTTGTATACCACTAATCTAATTTTAGAAAAGTCTGTTTTTCTAAAATCTAAAACTTTAGTTTTTGTGTGGTGTGACTCAGTCACTGTACTTATAGTAAACCACACTGACTGGTGATCACTAGATCCCAAGCTTTCCCCTACAGTAATATCAGATACCAAATTCCCATTTGTGAATACTAAATCTAAAATGGCCTCCTTCCAGGTTGGCTCCTCCACTACTTGCTGTAGAGATAATCCCAGTAGGGAATTTAGAATATCTGTACTCCTGGCAGAACTAGCTATTTTGGTTTTCCAGTTTACATCTGGAAGATTGAAGTCTCCCATAATGATAACTTCCCCCTTCAATGTCATTTTAGCTATTTCCTCAACTAGTAGATCATCTAATTCTTTGACTTGGCTAGGTGGTCTATATATCACACCTACACGAGTTACCTTATGATTATCAAGCTGCACGGTAACCCAAACTGACTCTAAATTGTTCTCGCTAACTTGTATCAAATTAGCTTTTATGTTATCTTTCACATACAGGGCCACCCCTCCCCCCTTCTTGCCTTCTCTGTCTTTCCTGTATAGAGAGAACCCTGGTATTGATATATCCCAGTCATTACTCCCCTTGAACCACGTCTCAGTAACAGCCACTACATCTATATTCTCAGATGCCATTATAGCCTCAAGTTCATTGATCTTATTCCCTAGACTGCGAGCATTTGTAGACAAGACTCTGAGCTTGTCATTCCTTAACCTTTGTGCTACTGGCCTCTTCTGGCTTTGTTCCGGGGGGCAGTTGGACTGCTGGATTATCACTCTTTTGCCCCCCTTTCCTAGTTTAAATGCTTCTTATCAAATACCTGGAACTGTTCACCGAGGACATTCGTTCCTTTGAGAGAATGATGCAAACCATCTTTCTTGTACAGTTCTTTTCCATTCCAACAAGAGCTAACATGAGACACAAAGCCAAACCCTTGGTTCAGACACCATTCACCAAGCCATACATTGAATTCCTTAATGCGCATCTTCCTGTCATGCTGAAGGTTATGCACAGGCAAAACTGCAGAGAATGAAACAGTTGATGAAACCTCCCGTATATCCTTTCCAAGTGTGTGAAAAGCTTCTTTCACCTTTGAAACCTCATTGCAAGCCAGATCGTTTGTCCCAAGATGGAGAATAACATCCACTTCCCTTTCCTGCTTTGCTTGCCTAACAATATTAAGGATCCGTCGTCTATCCCTGCTAGCGGTAGCACCAGGGAGACATCGCACAACACCATTTCCTCAAACTTCACACCTCTTATGATGGAATCGCCCACCAACAGCTGCTTACTATCAATCCTCACCTTCTCCTTTTTGTCTTTGGCTGCGGTCTTACATACTTTAGGCATGGGAGATGATTGTTTCTCACCCACTGTGCTTGAGCCATCCTCCATGTTGCTCTTGCACTCTGAAAGTGCTGCAAATGAATTATGGAGAGCCACAGACTGTGGGACATGCCTTCTATCCACAACTCTCAGTCTACCAGAACCTACAGTAACCCATCTCCCTATTCTAGGGGGCCTCTGTGGCAGTGGCATTGCAATGTTCTCAGCCTGAGTTTGTTTAGTGGTTAATTTAAAAATCTCATATTTCAAAAAGTTAATTTCCTGCTGCATTATGGAGAGCTGTCTACAGATCAGACAGTATCCAAACCTCTGAAGAGTGGAACCTGAAATAAAAGCACAACAATTCCTGCACATAACCAGGTCTGCCATTGTAAAGAGGGGAAAGATTTTAAACAAACAAATCTTACTTGTTTAGATTGTATCCACCTCCAGATTACCTCCTGAATATCTCAATGCTCTTGTAAATCAGCTCTTGGTAAGCAGTCTTGGAAAAGCAGCAAGCTATAATTAGCAAGCTAATACTGTGTGGGTATATATACACACCCTCCCACAAAGGCTCCTCCCCCAACAGCAAATTAACACCTTACTTGCCTATGCTCATTTGCAATCAGACAATAGAGTCTCGCAATAGAGTGTCTAGCAAATTCCTTACCTCTCTTGAAACACAGTGTCTGAGTATTGACCAGAAACACCACTGAAGTTCTGCTCTCTTGAAACACAGTGTCTGAGTATTGACCAGAAACACCACTGAAGTTCTGCTCTCTTGAAACACAGTGTCTGAGTATTGACCAGAAACACCACTGAAGTTCTGCTCTCTTGAAACACAGTGTCTGAGTATTGACCAGAAACACCACTTAAGTTCTGCTTCAGTGGAAAAACTCTGAGTTAGGCCTCATGCACACGACCGTATTTTTTTGCGGTCCGCAAAACGGGGTTCCGTTTTACCGTGATCCGTGACCGTTTTTTCGTCCGTGGGTCTTCCTTGATTTTTGGAGGATCCACGGACATGAAAAAAAAAGTCGTTTTGGTGTCCGCCTGGCCGTGCGGAGCCAAACGGATCCGTCCTGAATTACAATGCAAGTCAATGGGGACGGATCCGTTTGACGTTGACACAATATGGTGCCATTTCAAACGGATCCGTCCCCATTGACTTTCAATGTAAAGTCTGGAGTCCCTTTTATACCATCAGATCGGAGTTTTCTCCAATCCGATGGTATATTTTAACTTGAAGCGTCCCCATCACCATGAGAACGCCTCTATGTTAGAATATACTGTCGGATATGAGTTAGATCGTGAAACCTCATTTCCGACAGTATATTCTAACACAGAGGCGTTCCCATGGTGATGGGGACGCTTCTAGTTAGAATATACTACAAACTGTGTACATGACTGCCCCCTGCTGCCTAGCAGCATCCGATCTCTTACAGGGGGCCGTGATCAGCACAATTAACCCCTCAGGTGCCGCACCTGAGGGGTTAATTGTACTATCATATCCCCCTGTAAGAGATCAGGGCTGCCAGGCAGCAGGGGGCAGACCCCCCCCCCCCCTCCCCAGTTTGAATATCATTGGTGGCCAGTGCGGCCCCCCCCCCCCTTCCTCCCTCTATTGTAATAATTCGTTGGTGGCACAGTGTGCCCCCCCCCCCCTTCCTCCCTCTATTGTAATAATTCGTTGGTGGCACAGTGTGCCCCCCCCTTCCTCCCTCTATTGTAATAATTCGTTGGTGGCACAGTGTGCGCCCCCCCCCCCTTCCTCCCTCTATTGTAATAAATCGTTGGTGGCACAGTGTGCGCCCCCCATTGGCCCCCCCTCCCTCTATAGCATTAACAACATTGGTGGCCAGTGTGCGGCCTCCCATCTCCCCGCCCCCCCCCCGATCATTGGTGGCAGCGGGTTACTAGCAATTGTACAATAGTAAAAGATTCATACTTACCTGGGAGCTGCGATGTTCGTGTCCGATCGGGAGCTCCTCCTACTAGTAAGTGACAGTTCATTTAGCAATGCGCCGCACAGACCTGTCACTTACCAGTAGGTGGAGCTCCCGGCCGGACACGAACATCGCAGCAGCAGCCAGCAGCAGGTAAGTATGAATCTTCTACTATTGTACTATTGCTAAGTAACCATGGCAACCAGGACTGTAGTAGCGTCCCGGTTGCCATGGTTACCGATCGGAGCCCCAGCGATTAAACTGGGACTCCGATCGGAACTCCGCTGCCACCAATGATGGGAGGGGGGGGGGATGGGAGGCCGCACACTGGCCACCAATGTTGTTAATGCTATAGAGGGAGGGGGGGCCGATGGGGGGCGCACACTGTGCCACCAACTAATTATTACAATAGAGGGAGGGGGGGGGGCGCACACTGTGCCACCAACGAATTATTACAATAGAGGGGGGGGGGCCGCACTGGCCATCAATGATATTCAAACTGGGGAGGGGGGGGGGAGGGTCTGCCCCCTGCTGCCTGGCAGCCCTGATCTCTTACAGGGGGCCGTGATCAGCACAATTAACCCCTTCAGGTGCCGCACCTGAAGGGGTTAATTGTGCTGATCACGGCCCCCTGTAAGAGATCGGATGCTGCCAGGCAGCAGGGGGCAGTCTTGTACACAGTTTGTAGTGTATTCTAACTAGAAGCATCCCCATCACCATGGGAACGCTTCTGTGTTAGAATATACTGTCGGTTCTGAGTTTTCACGAAGTGAAAACTCAGCTTTGAAAAAGCTTTTATGCAGACGGATCTTCGGATCCGTCTGTATAAAAACTAACCTACGGCCACGGATCACGGACACGGATGCCAATCTTGTGTGCATCCGTGTTCTTTCACGGACCCATTGACTTGAATGGGTCCGTGAACCGTTGGCCGTGAAAAAAATAGGACAGGTCATATTTTTTTCACGGCCAGGAAACACGGCTCACGGATGCGGCTGCCAAACGGTGCATTTTCCGTTTTTTCCACGGACCCATTGAAAGTCAATGGGTCCGCGAAAAAAAACGGAAAACGGCACAACGGCCACGGATGCACACAACGGTCGTGTGCAGGAGGCCTTAGACTAAGTTGGTCTCCTGAATATCTCAATGCTCTTGTAAATCAGCTCTTGGTAAGCAGTCTTGGAAAAGCAGCAAGCTATAATAGTGCAATAGTTATAATAGAACATAGTGCTGCACGTCACTCTGCTGTTACAAGTGTAGGGAGAGGATGCTGCTGGACTTGTGATTTCAGGGAGAGAATAGGAAAGAATCTAACTCAGCGATCTACAGAGAAATAGTTGTGTGGGTGCAGGGCCGATTCGTTTTACCCTTCCCTGAGCTCATTGACAAAAAAATAAATAACTTTTATAATTCTGTTAGTTAGGTGGGCGGCGGCGGCGACCATTTTATGCAAGCTCAGTGCACCAGCACTGCATCTGAGCTTTTGGGACATTGCAAATCAATTTTTTTTGGCAAACTAGAACATCTGGATTAGTCAGTGGGCAATTTAAGGTAGAAATACACCCATCATTTTCTGGGGTTTTAAAAACACACTTTTTTTTTTTGCCAAAAATCAGTATTTTCTTGAACTGCAAGTGTTAAATTCAAGTTTAATATATATAGCTTTCATATTCTGTTACGAAAGTAAACACTTTTTTGGCAATCTACAACATCTGGATTAGTCAGTGTGCAATTTAAGCTAAAAATACACCCATCATTTTCTGGGGTTTTAAAAACACACTTTTTTGCCATAAAACTCTATTTTCCTGATCTGCAAGTGTTAAAGGGTTTCTGTCACCAAGTTTTAGGTTATAGAGTTGCGGACATGCACGGCTAGATCGCCGCTAGCATGTCCGCAATACACCTATCCTATAGGGCTGTGTGCTTTTATTTTCTTTAAAAAAGGATTTTAGAGATATGTAAATTAGTCTTGTAAGGTGACCAAGGGGCTGTACGAACCTTCCTGGTGCCCAGCCACGCCCGCCTGCGAAGGAGCCCAGCACCGCCTATGTCCTCCAAATCTCCTCCTTTCGTCACCGTTAGATAGCCGTAATTTCGCGATGCGCGAGCTCGCTCATGCGCAGTGCCGGTATAGTGTTCCTTCCCTGTGCTGGCATCAGCCTCAGGGAAGGAACTGCGCATGCGCGAGCTCGCGCATCGCGAGATTACGGCTATCTATCGGTGACGAAAGGAGGAGATTCGGAGGACATAGGCGGTGCTGGGCTCCTTCACAGGCGGGCGTGGCTGGGCACCAGGAAGGTTCGTACAGCCCCTTGGACACCTTACAAGACTAATTTACATATCTCTAAAATCCTTTTTTAAAGAAATAAAAGCACACAGCCCTATAGGACAGGTATATTGTGGCGATCTAGCCGTGCATGTCTGTTTCTATATAGCCTAAAACTTGGTGACAGAATCCCTTTAACCACCTCCCGACCGCCTAAAGCAGGGATGCGTCCTGCAGGCGGCCGGGTTATTCCTCCTGGACGCATCGATGCGTCATCTTGCGTGAGTAGAGATTTCCTGTGAACGTGCGCGTTCACAGGATCGCAAGGTAAACGAGTTGATCTACAGCCTGCCAGCGGCGATCATTCGCTGGCAGGCTGTAGATGCGATTTTTTTTAACCTCAGAAAGGTATATTAGACGCTGTTTTGTTAACAGCGCCTGATATACTTGCTACCTGGTTCTCTGGTGGTCCCTTTTGCTTGGATCGACCACCAGAGGACACAGACAGCTCTGTAAGTAGCACCAATGACCACACTACACTACACACCCCCCTGTCACTTATTAACCCCTTATTAACCCCTGATCACCCCATATAGATGCCCTGATCACCCCCCTGTCATTGATCACCCCCCTGTAAGGCTCCATTCAGACGTCCGTATGTGTTTTGCAGATCCGCGGATCCACGAATGCGCGGATCCGCAAAACACGGACACCGGCAATGTGCTTTCCGCATTTTGCGGATCCGCACATTGCCAGAACTATATAGAAAATGCCTTTTCTTGTCCGCAATTGCGGACAAGAATAGGACATGTTCTATATTTTTGCGGAATATAGTCTGTCCCCATAGAAATGAATGGGTACGCAATTCTGTTCCGCAAAATGCGGAACAGAATTATGGACGTGCGAATGGGGCCTAAGGGTCCCTTATCACCGCCAGTTAGTTAGCCACTTGTTAGGTAGTTAGCGCCCACCGCACCGCAGTCACTGATTAGTCGCTAATTACCGTCATCGCTGTCGCTAATCAGCACTAGTACTATATAGTATCTGTAAGTGATCAAGACTGATCGCAATCAGATCTATATCAGTACATTAGGATCACCTTAGGCTCTACAAAAAACGCAGTGTTCGCCCGATCAGGCCTGATCTTGCGCGCACACTTGCCGGCAATATAAATGCCTATTCTTGTCCGCAAAGCGCGGACAAGAATAGGACATGTTATATTTTTTTAGCGGGGCCGCGGAACGGAGCCACGGATGCGGACAGCACACGGAGTGCTGTCCGCATCTTTTGCAGCCCCATTGAAATAAATGGGTCCACATCCGGGCCGCCAAAACGGTGGCTCGGATGCGGACCCAAACAACGGTCGTGTGCATGAGGCCTAAGGAGAATAGCAGAAACTCCTAATGCTGGCCATACATGTAATGATTGCGGAGACCCTCAAATGCCGCAAAGGGCAGTACAAACACCCCACAAATGACCCCATTTTGGAAAGAAGACACCCCCAGGTATTCCGTGAGGGGCATATTGAGTCCATGAAAGATTGAACTTTTTGTCACAAGTTAGCGGAAAGGGAGACTTTGTGAGAAAAAAATAAATAAATCAATTTCCACAAACTTGTGCCAAAAAAACAAATCTTTGAGGAACTCGCCATGCCCTCACAGAATATCTTGGGGCGTCTTCTTTCAAAAATGGGGTCACATGTGGGGTATTTATACTGCCCTGGAATTTTAGGGGCCCTAAAGCGTGAGAAGAAGTCTGGAATCCAAATGCCTAAAAATGCCCCCCTAAAAGGTACTCGTTGGACTTTTGGCCCCTTTGCGCATCTTGGCTGCAAAAAAGTGTCACACATGTGGTATCGCCCTACTCAGGAGAAGTAGGGCAATGTGTTTTGGGGAGTATTTTTACATATACCCATACTGTGTGTGAGAAATATCTCTGTAAATAACAACTTTTTTATTTTTTTTATACAAAGTTATCAATTTACAGAGATATTTCTCTCACCCAGCATGGGTATATGTAAAAATACACCTTAAAACACATTGTCCTACTTCTCCTGAGTACGGCGATACCACATGTGTGACCCTTTTTTGCAGCCTAGGTGCGTAAAAGGGCCGAAAGTTTAACAAGTACCTTTAGGCTCACAATTTAGCCCCGCCCAAAATGCCAGAAGAGCAAACACACCCCACAAATGACCCCATTTCGGAAAGTAGACACCCCAAGGTATTTACTAAGGGGCATAGTGAGTCTGTGGGAGATTATTATTATTTTTTTGCCAAAATTTAGCAGAAATGGAAACTTTATTATTTTAATTTTTTTCTCAGAAAGTGTCATTTTCCGCTAACTTGTGATAAAAATGTAATCATACATGAACTCACCATGCCCTTCTGTGAATACTTTGGGGTGTCTTCTTTCTAAAATGGGGTCATTTGGGGGGTATTTATACTATCCTGGCATTCTAGCACCTCAAGAAACATGACAGGTGCTCAGAAAGTCAGAGCTGCTTCAAAATGCGGAAATTCACATTTTTGTACCATAGTTTGTAAATGCTATAACTTTTGCGCAAACCAATAAATATACACTTATTGGATTTTTTTTTTATCAAAGACATATAGCACAATAAATTCTGACACAAACTTGTATAGAAATGTAATTATATTTGAACAATTTAACAGGAGAAATTTAAAAATACACTTTTTTTTAGAAAATTGCGGCCTATTTTGATTAATATCGGAAAAACGAAAAATCTTAGCAGCAATCAAATACCACCAAAGGAAAGCTGTATTTGTGAGAAGAAAAGGAGGTAAAATTCATTTGGGTGGTAAGTTGTATGACCGAGCAATAAACCGTGAAAGTAGTGTAGTGCAGAATTGTAAAAAGTGGTCTGGTCATTAAGGGGGTTTAAGCTAGGGAGGCTGAGGTGGTTAAATTCAAGTTTAATATATACAGCTTTCATATTCTGTTACCAAAAAAACACTTTTTTGGCAATCTACAACATCTGGATTAGTCAGTGTGCAATTTAAGCTAGAAATACACCCATCATTTTCTGGGGTTTTAAAAACACACTTTTTTGCCAAAAAACTGTATTTTCCTGATCTGCAAGAGTTTAATTCAAGTTTAATATATATAGCTTTCATATTCTGTTACAAAAAAAAAAAAACACTTTTTTGGCAATATACAACATCTGGATTAGTCAGTGTGCAATTTAAATAGAAATACACAAATCATCTTTTGGGGTTTTAACAACACACTTTTTTGTCAGAAAACAGTATCTTCCTGTTCTGCAAGTGTTAAATTCAAGTTTAATATGTACAGCTTTCATATTCTGTTACCAAAAAAAACACTTTTTGGGCAATCTACTACATCTGGATTAGTCAGTGTGCATTTTAAGCTAGAAATACACCCATCATTTTCTGGGGTTTTAAAAACACACTTTTTTTTTACAAAAACCACTATTTTCAGGCCTTGCAGCATCAGCACGTGTGAAATTACAGGCTTATATACTGCTGTCAAATTCAGTTGTTAAACAAACACTCGTTTGGGCCAAAAAAAAAATTGTTGGCAGCCTTTGATGCAGATGTCATTGTAAGATACACCCTTAATACATTTGGGTTAGATTCAGAAATTTGAAATATCGCCATTTGGTGCACCAATATTGAATTCAGGCCTACACTGGTTCAGGCCCTGTGAGATACACCCTCTACATACAGGGGTTTGATTCAGGCATTTGAAATACAGCCATTTAGGGCAAAGAAATATTTAATTCAGGCCTACACTGGTTCAGACCGTGTGATTTACACCTTCTACATACAGGGGTTTGATTCAGGCATTTGAAATACATCCATTTGAAATACAGCCATTTTGGGCAAAATAATATTTAATTCAGGCCTACACTGGTTCAGACCGTGTGAGATACACCCTCTGCATACAGGGGTTTGATTCAGGCATTTGAAATACATCCATTTGAAATACAGCCATTTTGGGCAAAGAAATATTTCATTCAGGCCTACACTGGTTAAGGCCGTGTGAGATACACCCTCTACATACAGAGATTTGATTCAGGCATTTGAAATACCGCCATTTGGTGCACCAATATTGAATTCAGGCCTACACTGGTTCAGGCCGTCTAAGATACACCCTCTACATACAGGGGTTTGATTCAGGCATTTGAAATACAGCCATTTTGGGCAAAGAAATATTTAATTTAGGCCTACACAGGTTCAGGCTGTGTGAGATACACCATCTACATACAGGGGTTTAATTCAGGCATTTGAAATACCGCCATTTGGTGCACCAATATTGAATTCAGGCCTACAATGGTTCAGGCCGTATGAGATACACCCTCTGCATACAGAGGTTTGATTCAGGCATTTGAAATACAGCCATTTGAAATACAGCCATTTTGGGCAAAATAATATTTAATTCAGGCCTACACTGGTTCAGACCGTGTGAGATACACCCTCTACATACAGGGGTTTGATTCAGGCATTTGAATTACCACCATTTGGTGCACCAATATTGAATTCAGGCCTACACTGGTTCAGGCCGTGTGAGATACACCTTCTACATACAGGGGTTTGAGTCAGCCATTTGAAATACAGCCTTGTTGGGCAAAGAAATATTTAATTCAGGCCTACACTGGTTCAGACCGTGTGAGATACACCCTCTACATACAGGGGGTTGATTCAGGCATTTGAAATACAGCCATTTGAAATACAGCCATTTTGGGCAAAGAAATATTTAATTCAGGCCTACACTGGTTCAGACCATTTGAGATACACCCTCTACATACAGGGGTTTGATTCAGGCATTTGAAATATAGCCATTTGAAATACAGCCATTTTGGGCAAAGAAATATTTAATTGAGGCCTACACTGGTTTAGACCGTGTGAGATACACCCTCTACATACAGGGGTTTGATTCAAGCATTTGAAATACAGCCATTTGGTGCACCAATATTGAATTCAGGCCTACACTGGCTCAGGCCATATGAGATACACCCTCTACATACAGGGGTTTGATTCAGCCATTTGAAATAAAGCCTTATTGGGCAAAGAACTATTTAATTCAGGCCTACACTGGTTCAGACCGTGTGAGATACAGCCTCTACATACAGGGGGTTGATTCAGGCATTTGAAATACAGCCATTTGAAATACAGCCATTTAGGGCAAAGACATTTTTAATTTAGGTCTACACTGATTCAGGCCGTGTGAGATACACCCTCTACATACAGGGGTTTGATTCAGGCATTTGAAATACAGCCATTTGGTGCACCAATATTGAATTCAGGCCTACACTGGTTTAGGCCGTGTGATATACACCCTCTACATTCAGGAGCTTGATTCAGCCATTTGAAATACAGCCTTGTTGGGCAAAGAAATATTTAATTCAGGCCTACACTGGTTCAGACCGTGTGAGATACACCCTCTACATACAGGGGTTTGAGTCAGGCATTTGAAATACAGCCATTTGGTGCACCAATATTGAATTCAGGCCTACACTGGTTCAGGCCGTGTGAGATACACCCTCTACATACAGGGGGTTGATTCAGGCATTTGAAATACAGCCATTTGAAATACTGCCATTTTGGTCAAAGAAATATTTAATATAGGCTTACACTGATTCAGGCTGTGTGAGATACACCCTCTACATACAAGGGTTTGATTCAGCCGTTTGAAATATAGCCTTGTTGGGCAAATAAATATTTAATTCAGGCCTACCCTGATTCAGACCGTGTGAGATACACTCTCTACATACAGGGGCTTGATTCAGGCTTTTTAAATACATCCATTTAAAATACAGCCATTTTGGTCAAAGAAATATTTAATTTAGGCTTACACTGATTCAGGCCGTGAGAGATACACCCTCTACATACAGGGGTTTGATATAGCCATTTGAAATACAGCCTTGATGGGCAAAAAAATATTTAATTCAGGCCTACACCGGTTCAGACTGTGTGAGATAAACCCTCTACATACAGGGGTTTGATTCAGGCATTTGAAATACAGCCATTTGAAATACAGCCTTGTTGGACAAATAAATATTTAATTCAGGCCTATACTGGTTCAGACCGTGTGAGATACACCCTCTACATACAGGGGTTTGATTCAGGCATTTGAAATACCGCCATTTGGTGCACCAATATTGAATTCAGGCCTACACTGGTTCAGGCCGTGTGAGATACACCTTCTACATACAGGGGTTTGAGTCAGCCATTTGAAATACAGCCTTGTTGGGCAAAGAAATATTTAATTCAGGCCTACACTGGTTCAGACCGTGTGAGATACACCCTCTACATACAAGGGGTTGATTCAGGCATTTGAAATACAGCCATTTGAAATACAGCCATTTTGGGCAAAGAAATATTTAATTCAGGCCTACACTGGTTCAGACCATTTGAGATACACCCTCTACATACAGGGGTTTGATTCAGGCTTTTGAAATACAGCCATTTGAAATACAGCCATTTTGGGCAAAGAAATATTTAATTCAGGCCTACACTGGTTTAGACCGTGTGAGATACACCCTCTACATACAGGGGTTTGATTCAAGCATTTGAAATACAGCCATTTGGTGCACCAATATTGAATTCAGGCCTACACTGGCTCAGGCCATGTGAGATACACCCTTGTAACGGACCGTTTCAGCAGACAAGGGGTTAAAATCCGTTCAGGCGATGTGCCCCTTTCTGAGAGACAGGCACAGCTACTGCAGAACACCAACTCCCGAACTGGATACAAAATAGCGCTCCAAACTGGAACCTCACGAATAGCTGCTAGCAGACGAACAGGGATCAGCTTACACTTCTGGCAATCGGTCTTCTAACAGCATACAGTGAATCCCCCCAATAACGAGACAAGGCTCCGTGTTTAGGGTCAAGCAGTGGTCTGACTGTACTTCACGTACAGCCTCTTTTATTCATAAACCACAAACATAGTACTGCCCACAGGGGTTTGAAATACAACCAATCAGTAATTTGCAACACATACAATGTAACTACAGCAACCAATCGTTCACACCCCCAGAGGACCAGAATGAAGACTGTGACATAGGACAAGATATGCAGCACTGTAGGATACACAGAGACAATACATCCCCACAATGCATCATGGTTCCCTCCTCTCTGTCCCGGAGACAACCGAGGCGTAATCCAATTATCTCTCAAGACAAAGAGAAGTCACCAATACACATGCGCAGACAACAGGACAGACATCACCCTTTTAAACACACAATGGGACAATGGCACAATAGAAACACACCCAGCATTTCCTCCCAAGCTGACAAGTTACACTTATTATAAATTGTTACAACTTTGTGAGTTTACATTGGCCATACATATAACTAACATCAATTTAAACAGTATAACTTGGGGACAAACCTATCCAAAATTCACTTGAATAGGTTCAGGGGTTTAAAAGTTAGTATATGGCCCATAATCCAGGGGCAAGAGGCCAGCAGCCAGTCCTCTCCAAAACCCAGTGGCGAGGTTGGTTTCGCCACACATCTCCCCCGCCCAGGGAAGACTAACCAGGTACCTGACCTCACGCCGGTCGGTACCTGAGTTAGTCTGGCAGCCCACCCACAACCCAATACTGGACCTGTTGCATTGGGTAGCCTGTCTCTGTCCAGTGAGTCCACCAAGGTTATGTTGGAAGCTGGTACTCTCGGTCTCTGTGTTGCTCCCTGGCTTGGAGTGGAGGTTGCTTTGTGGGCAGGTATCAGCGGTACTCTGCCCTGGTGCCAGCGCTACCACGGAAGAAGCCTGGTTGGAGCCTGGTTGTTGGAGGGGGAGACCGACTGTCTCTACCCCCTGTGCTGTAAGTGCAGAGACCACGGTCCCATCTGCACTGTTGTGGGGCTTACTGTCTCCCCCTGGTGCGTTAAGCTGCCGCTGGGGAGAGGGGGTAACGAGCTCCTCTCCCATACATACTTCCAGCCGCTGGGGAGGGCGACCGACCGTCTCCGCTCCCAATACAGTGTCCTGCTGCTGGGGAAAGGAGACTGGGCTCTCTATTCCCTGCTGGACACTCTGCCGCTGGGGGACAGGACAGACTGTCTCTGCCCCCTGTAACTCCGCCTGCCGCTGGGGAATGGAGACTGGGCTCCCAATTCCCAAAAAATCATGCTGCTGCTGGGGGGCAGGAACAACTACCTCTGCCCCCTGTAACTCAGCCTGCCGCTGGGGAGGGAGGACGCTGCTCTCCTCTCCCTGCATTTCACACTGCCTTCTCGGCATATCACTCTGCTGCTGGGGGTCAGGAACTACTACCTCTGCCCCCTGTAACTCAGCCTGCCGCTGGGGAGGGAGGACACTGCTCTCCTCTCCCTGCACTTCACACTGCCGCTGGGGAATGGAGACTGAGCTCCCAATTCCCTGCAGGACCGGCGGAGAGACCTCGGTCCCATCTCTACCGGCCACCTGGGGTCCTTCCCAGTAACACTCTACAATATCTGCCCAGCTGAATGGGTCTGGGTCTGTCACCTTACCGTCCTGCTTAGCCTGCTCAATGGAGTGGAAGAGATCTCGGTAGTCCTGCTCCAGTTCCCACTCCAGGGTTGCTAGGTGAGCCAGGTCTTGCTCTACCTCATGGGGGTCATCCCACTCATGCCTAGCCTCCCTCTCATAGAAAATGTCCTGAAGTCTGGACTGTGCAGGGCTCCCGAAGTCAGGCTCTGCAAAGGACTCCCATAACAAGCCAGGACCATAAAACTCCTCTCCCTCTGGCTTGTCATGTTCGGCTGTCCAGGGTATATACTGTGCCATATACCACCAAAGCACCTGGTAGGCATCCTCCAGCCATAGCTCCTGCCATACCCGGTGCTCTAGTTCCTTCACCCATTCCTCCAGGGGCTGCTCTCCCAGGAAGGGCATCCGCAGGGCCACTTGCTTCTGCAACCGCTGCTCTTCACTGGGGAGACTCTCAACCCGCTGGTATTGTAGATTATCAAGTGCCTGGTACCAGATGCCTTTCCTTAATGCATCCCGGCCATCCAGGTCCTCCTCCTCGTAATAACACTGCTGGTTCCATCCTGCTGCTGTCAGGGACGCTGTACTGGGACATGCGTTGTCCTTAAATTGTAGAATCCACAGAAATGGTGTCTCCTGTAGCTGTCCTTCTGGCTGTAGGAACGATCCCACTGCTGCCACCAATGTAACGGACCGTTTCAGCAGACAAGGGGTTAAAATCCGTTTAGGCGATATGCCCCTTTCTGAGAGACAGGCACAGCTACTGCAGAACACCAACTCCCGAACTGGATACAAAATAGCGCTCCAAACTGGAACCTCACGAATAGCTGCTAGCAGACGAACAGGGATCAGCTTACACTTCTGGCAATCGGTCTTCTAACAGCATACAGTGAATCCCCCCAATAACGAGACAAGGCTCCGTGTTTAGGGTCAAGCAGTGGTCTGACTGTACTTCACGTACAGCCTCTTTTATTCATAAACCACAAACATAGTACTGCCCACAGGGGTTTGAAATACAACCAATCAGTAATTTGCAACACATACAATGTAACTACAGCAACCAATCGTTCACACCCCCAGAGGACCAGAATGAAGACTGTGACATAGGACAAGATATGCAGCACTGTAGGATACACAGAGACAATACATCCCCACAATGCATCATGGTTCCCTCCTCTCTGTCCCGGAGACAACCGAGGCGTAATCCAATTATCTCTCAAGACAAAGAGAAGTCACCAATACACATGCGCAGACAACAGGACAGACATCACCCTTTTAAACACACAATGGGACAATGGCACAATAGAAACACACCCAGCATTTCCTCCCAAGCTGACAAGTTACACTTATTATAAATTGTTACAACTTTGTGAGTTTACATTGGCCATACATATAACTAACATCAATTTAAACAGTATAACTTGGGGACAAACCTATCCAAAATTCACTTGAATAGGTTCAGGGGTTTAAAAGTTAGTATATGGCCCATAATCCAGGGGCAAGAGGCCAGCAGCCAGTCCTCTCCAAAACCCAGTGGCGAGGTTGGTTTCGCCACAACCCTCTACATACAGGGGTTTGATTCAGCCATTTGAAATAAAGCCTTTTTGGGCAAAGAACTATTTAATTCAGGCCTACACTGGTTCAGACCGTGTGAGATACAGCCTCTACATACAGGGGGTTTGACGCACATCCCTTGCCTGGCGCATGTGCTGAATTTGGTGGTGCAGAGATTCCTTAAAAATTATCCCGATATGTCAGAGCTGCTGTAAAAAGTGCGGGCCATCTGTGCACGCTTTCAGCGTTCTCACCCTGCTGCTGCTCGCCTGTCAGCGCTGCAGCATAACTTCAGCTTTCCCGCTCACCACCTTATATGCGACATGCCCACAAGGTGGAACTCCACCTTGCACATGCTGGCCAGACTGTGCGAGCAGCAGCAGGCGATAGTGGAGTTTCAGCTGCATCACGAACGGGTGAGTCGCTCGGCGGAACAGCACCACTTCACCACCAATGACTGGGCCTCCATGCGATACCTGTGTTCCTTGTTGCTCTGTTTCAAGTACTACACCAACATGGCCAGTGCTGATAACGCCGTTCTCATCGTTACTATCCCACTTCTATGCCTCCTTGAAAAAACGCTCCTGGCGATGATGGAAGAGGATGTGGCACAGGAGGAGGAGGAGGAAGAGGGATAATTTTGTAGGGTTTCCGGCCAGTCATTCCCAAGTGGCTCCGAGGGTGGGTTCCTGCACTCACAAACCCAAGGTACACAATTATCCAGCCAGGGCACAGTTCTGGATGATGAGGAGGAAGAGGAGGAGGAGATGCAGGAGGAGGAACCATGTTCACAGCAGGGTGGCACCCAGACCAGCTCATGGCCATCACTGGTGCGTGGATGGGGGGATACAGAGGACACAGACGATACACCTCCTACAGAGGACAGATTTTCGTTGCCTCTGGGCAACCTGGCACACATGAGCGATTACATGCTGCAGTATCTCCGCAACGACCGCTGAGTTGCCCACATTCTAACTTGTGCTGATTACTGGGTGGCCACGCTGCTAGATCCCTGTTACAAGGACAACGTACCATCCTTAATTCCGTCACTGGAGCGTGATCGTAAGATGCCCGAATACAAGCGCACACTGGTAGACGTGCTGCTGGTGGCATTCCCACCTGACAGCGGGGGCACAGTGGAAGCACAGGGCGAAGGCAGAGGTCGCCAACGCAGCTGGGGCACCGCCAGCACCTTAGAAGGCAGGGTTAGCATGGCCGAAATGTGGAAAAGCTTTGTCAGAACGCCACAACAACCAGCACCACCAGCTGATATGGAATGTTTTAGCAGGAGGCAGCATTTCACCAACATGGTGGAGCAGTATGTGTGCACACGCCTACATGTACTGAATGACGGGTCTGCCCCCTTCAACTTCTGGGTCTCCAAATTTGGCACATGGCCTGAGCTTGCCCTTTACACCTTGGAAGTGCTGGCCTGCCCTGCAGCCAGTGTTTAGCACGACAGGGGGCGTCATCACAGACAAGCGCAGTCGCCTGTCCACAGCCAATGTGGACAAGCTCACGTTCATTAAAATGAACCAGGCATGGATCCCTCAGGACTTGTCCGTACCTTGCCCAGAATAGACATGTATACCGGCACTAACCAGCCATTGTTATTCTGCAGCGCAATTGCTCATATTTGTATTTTGGATATTTCACACTCTTTTGGAGTGTACCTTAATTTAAAAAAATTAAATTAAAACCAAAAACCTGTGTTGGCTATCTCGTCCGCCTCCTCCGCTACGTCCACCGCCTCCTCAAACTCCTACTCCATATGGAACTCCACCTCATAAATATTTTTTATTTTTTTGGGGTGTATAGTACCACTGCTATACCTAGTAGGCCGGGTAAAAAAAAAATTAAAAATATCTGTTACATTTTCTGGTGAAATTAACCAATTTTTGGGTGTATAGTACCACTGCTATACCTAGTAGGCCGGTTAAAAAAAAAAAAAATTGTCATTAACATTTTATTGTGAAATTAACCAATTTTTTGGTGTATAGTACCACTGCTATACTTAGTAGGCCGATTAAAAAATAAAAAAATTGTCATTTACATTTTCGGGTGAAATTCACCAATTTTTGGGTGTATAGTACCACTGCTACTCCTAGTAGGCCGGTTAACAAAAAAAAAATTGTCACTTACATTTTCAGTTGAAATTCAACCATTTTTGGGTGTGAAGTACCACTGCTATACCTAGTAGACAGGTTAAACAATAAAAAAAAATTGTCTATTACATTTTCTGGTGAATTTTTTGGAGTGATGTACCAATGCTATACCTATTAGACCGGTAAAAAAAAATAACATTTGTCAGTTACATTTTAGGGTCAAATTCACCAATTTTTGGCTGTAATATACTCCTCCTCTACCTAGTTGACAGCTTAATAAATTTCAATAATTTTTATTTTACATTTTTGGGTGACAATAAACAATTGTTTTCTGTCATAGACCCCTGCTCTACCAAGTAGACATGTTAATTAATTTCTGTAATTTTTCTGTTACATTCTTGGGTTGACATTATACAATTTTAGATGTGAATAAACCCCCGCTCTGCATAGGTAACAGGGAATAAAATTTCTGAAATGCTTCTTTAATTGATGCGCACCACCTCCTTTGATTCAATGCTTAAACTTAAACAAGTTGTACCACATTTAAGCTTCAATACTTTGTCCCACATTTCCGCTATACTCTTTTGGCCAACATTTGCGCCTCAATAGCTTTTCCCACAATTCCGCTTGACTCTTTTGGCCCACATTTGGGCTTCTGTAATTTGTCCCACATTTGTGCCTCAATAGCTTTTCCCACATTTCTGCTCGATCCCAATTTTTTTATTATAAAGTTATCTCTCTTAAGCTCCCTCTCCGGCCTGAAACCCTGATTCCCCGCCACCCGTGATCACCATGGTAGGCGCATAAAAGAACATCGAAAGTTGATAGAGCAGATATCAAATTGGATCGTGAACATCACGGGGACGTGCGACATGGTGGGGCAGTAAATATGCACATGCCTACACAAACTAACTGACAGGGGTCAGCCCCTGCAACTTCTGGGTCACAAATTGGGCACATGGCCTAAGCTTGCCCTTTATGCCTTGGAGGTGCTGGCCTGCCCTGCAGCCGGTGTATTGTCTGAACGTGTGTTTAGCACGACTGGAGGGTTATATTTCCCAATGTTTTGGGGTGTACCCTAATTTAAAAAAAAATTAAAAAAATTTAAACAAAAAGCAGTGTAGGCTACCTCCTCTTCCTCCACCGCCACTTCCACCTACACCGCCACATCCACCGCCTCCTCAACCTCCTACTCCATATGGACCTGGTCCTCCTAGATCAAGATTATTATTTTTAATTTTTACGTATTTTATGTTATTTAAAGTAATTTCCCTATCAACATTTGTTTGCAGAGTACTTGCCACGCTCTTAACCACATTTTGATGACATTTGCAGCCCTCTAGCCCTTTCCATGACATTTTTACAGCCATTTTAGTGCTCAAAAGTTTGTGTCCCCATTGACTTCAATGGGGGGTCGGGTTCGGGGTCAAGTTCGGGTCCCGGACTGAACTTTTTTCTGAAGTTCGGCCGAACCCGTCGAACCCGAACATCCAGGTGTCCTCTCAACTCTAGTTATTAGTACACATTGTTCCTATCTCCAGTTGGCAAGGAGACAGTGAATGTTCCATTTCTTTATTGATGACACATAGCAGTTGCTCCCCATTGTGGCTCCATTCAGCCAGGCTGACGAGGGGCAGAATGCAATGACAATGCCTAGCTTTGCATAGGTAATATGATGGAGAACCACTGTGAACTGTTGGTGGTGTGCCTGGTCTAGAACCATATTTACCCAGTGGGCTGTGAACAACATATATTGTCCTTGACCACAGTTACAGCTTCATACATCAGTGCTGGCTTGAACTCTACTAGACACTGAGAGGACCAAGGACTGGCCCACCTTCTGCTCAAAGTACGGGTGCAGGGCTGGTGCAGCTTTTTTGGAAACGAAATGTCCGCTTAGGACTCTCCACCTTGAGTGGGCACAAGCACATTTCTCTGAAATGTGCAGAGTCAACTACATGAAAATAGAGGGATTGTAATACCAGCTACTAGGCCAGGTGCATGTTGAGCTTCTGTGTCATTGGATGAGCGCAGGCATACTGTCTTTTTGCAATCGCCTTGGTGATCGATTGTTGTTGAAACAAGTGACAAGGAGAATGAGGGGGAGGAGCATCAGAAGCAATGGAAGATATTAAATTAGATGGGAAGGAACAACAGTTTCCTTCTGTTGATGTTGACAAGCCCTGACTGCTAGAGCGGGGGTGCGGGCCGGTGGGAGATGCAGCAGTTGCCGCGTCAGGCTATAACACTAAATAAGTGGCTTGGTTTTCTCTTGCCGCTTTATGGTGACGCTCCATGTGTTGATTTGGGGCCGTCGTGCCAACATTAGCACCCTGGCCTTGCCTAACTATCTGCCCACAAATATTTCATAGTGCTACGCTAACTTCCCTTATTGACTTCGTGAAAAATTCCCACACTAGCGAATATGGCATTTTACCTCCACCACTGCATGATGCCTGCTTGCTGTTGCTTTTATGAACCCGTGCACTGCTAGTGTGTTTCTCACAGGTATTCTCTCAAGTAGCAGACAATGTAGTTCTCCCACTTTTGGCTCCAGATCTCTCGCTGCTTCCACCCTGCTGTCTCACAGGCAGGCAGGCCACCCTCGCCCCCTGATAATGATGATGCCCCCTTTTCACCCGACTCCCATGTGGGATTGGCTACATTATCATCTAGATATGTTTATCGTCACTTGTGTCACCCTCACTTATCTCATGCACATGTCCCTGACCTCTTGGAATATGTGCTCCCATCCAACTGTCATAATTGGTAGTTGCATGCCAAAAAGGATTCCACAGTGGACCTCTCCTCGAAGACTGGGCTGGCTGACCACTGCTGACTGTCCTTACAAAGCTCATCCTTGCTGAAAAGCAGAGCAGAGCCGGTGGCTACCATTACTTTGCTAGCAGAAGGAGCAGCAAAAGCAAGAGGCAGGTTCAGGACAGGTGAGGGCACAGAGGCAGTTCCTTGGCTATACCAACTAAGTGTGATGTCAGAGGAACCCACCGATTGGTGGCTGTGTGTATCTGTCATCACTTGAGATAACGTTGAAGAGCGAGTCAACCATTCCAGTACAGCTGGATTGTTGTCCAAAACACAACCTCTGGCCTGTTGCTGCGGCTGCTTCCACCACCCCTTCTTCTGCTGCTACTTCTGATGGCTACAGAATCATTTTTTCCACTGCCATTCCTTTTGAGGACCCATGCAACTGTCTTTTGGCCATAGTGTATAACAACTGTATTGCAATCAGAACAGATTAACTAGGAATGTTGATCCACTGCACAGTGATGCACATGGCAATGTATTATACCTGCTTTAAATATTGAGGCACAGTAACTGTATACCTAACAAAATGGATTAACTATGAATGTCGGTGCAATTGACAGTGATGCAAATAGCAATTTATTACACCTGCTTTTAATACAGAGGCACAGTATCTGTATCCTTAACAGAATAGATTAACTATGAATGTTGGTGCCCTGCACAGTGATGCACATGGTTGTATATTACACCTACCTTTAATACTGACACACAATCAATGTTTCCCTAACAGAGCAGATTTACTATGAATGTCAGTGCACTGCTTAGTGATGCAATATATTACACCTACCTTTAATACTGAGGCACAGTAATTGTATCCCTAACAGAACAGATTAACTGTGTATGGAGGTGCACTTCACAGGGATGCACACAACAATGTATTACACCTGCCTTTTAAAATGTGGCACAGTAAATGTATCCCAAACAGAACAGATTAACTATGAATGTTGGTGCACTGCACATGGTGATACACTCTCTCTACAGTCTACCTGCACCCTCTCTCAGATATTGTTCTTGAAAATTGTTTACAGCAACACTGTCCCTAGCGCATGAGCGTTTGCTACATCTATCCCTATGTTCAGCTCACAGACAATGGCAGAGACCGTGCGTGATCACAGGGGATGGCTACCTGCGGATTGGCTGGCTGCACGGCATTATGGGTGATCTTGCATTCCAGACTTTTCTCCTCTACACTTACTTTTACTTTCTAACACATGCAGCTGCCATTTCGGTTAAACTGATTAGTTTCCACGAGGCTCAAGGAAATTCGGATTCGTTTAAAATCAAAGTTTTCCTACACTTCGGATCGAATTCTGCTTTGAATGCTTGGCTCAACATTAGTTTTTATAGAATTTAGAAACACTTGGCTGTGAAAATGAAAAATTCTATTTATTCAAATAAAATGTTGGTTAGCACAAAATGTTTGATTTTCACATAGATTAATAGGAGTAAAAGCACCTCCGAATTTGTTGTGCATTTTCTCTTAAATATGGCAACACACATTATCATAAACTGCTGTACAGATAGATACTCTACAGGGCTCAAATTTGATATTTTGAGGGCAGATTTTGGTAGAATGTTTTTTGGGAATAATGATGCATTTGAAGAGAACCCATGGTATTTGACCCCACAAGCTTTCCATAGAAATTAGAAATGCTTGGCTGTGAAAATGAAAAGTTTCATTTTTCCAATTATGAGTGATTTAAAAAAAAAAAAAATTTCCATTTGATTCGTCACATCATTCTGAAAATTTGATTTAGGTCAGAAACAAATCTACCCTAATTAAAAGTGCTTCGAATTGCCTTAAATCTGAGGTCTCATAGGACTAATATTTTTGTATTTTTGTATTTTTTTTCTTTTTACATTTTTGTTCTCTCTCCTCACATCCTCCTCCTCTTAAGCTGTTTAATACAATGACAGCAATACCAAATAATCTCAGAGTGACACTGACATTTATAGTTATGAATAAACGCAAGGTTCAAAGTGTTAAGAAACAGCACAATTTAAAACACACTACACTGTCACATTTGTTATGCTTTTAAATATTAAAAATATTACAAAAATTGTACCTTATTGGGGCAGATGGTGTTTAGATGCACAAAACAGTAGCTTATTAGGGACAAGCGTCCTAAAATAATTTCTTAATGGGGACAAATGCCCGTCTGTATTTATATGCCCACATGGTAATGTTGAGTGAAACAGTTGATTATTATGAAAAAAAACGTATCCTTTTGTTTTGGGAGCAGCAGCAGTACAGTGTAGATTTGGAAAAGTTTTGGTCTAAGTTGTGTAGGGGTAATGTGGCAGCAATAGTAGCAGCAGCAGTAACAGCATGGAAAAGATAAGGCAGCAGATGTTTGTGTGGCTGAGTAGGGGTAATAATACTAGTAGTACTGGTGACTGGGTAGGGCTAATAGTAGTAGAAGTAGAGGGAGTAGCAGCTGCGATGGTGGCCACATTTAAAAAAAAAAAAAGGAAAGCTGGCCATAGTAACATAGCTTATAAAGCTGAAAAAAGACATTTGTCCATCCTGTTCAGCCTGTTATCCTGGAAGTTGATCCAGAGGAAGGCAACAAAAAAAAAGGTGAGGTAGAAGCCAATTTCCCCCATTTTTAGGGGAAAAGTTCCATCCCAACTCCAATCAGAATAACTCCTTGGATCAACAACCTCTGCAGAAATCTAATAACTATAACCTATAATATTATTACACTCCGAAAATTCATCTAGGCCCCTCTTGAAGTCTTTTAGTGAATTCACCATCACCACCTCCTCAGGCAGAGAGTTCCATGGTCTCATTGCTCTTACGGTAAAGAATCCTCTTCTATGTATTTGGCATAGATCGGTGAGAGACCGTATTTGTAAACATAAATCAACTATACGCAAGGGGAATTTACTGTTGCCACTACCAGCTCATTTTCATCGGTTTCACCACTCCATATCTCAATTAAAATTCCAAGTTCTGGAACATATAAAAAGGCTGAGAAGAGGTGGTGATATGAAGAAACAGTTATCGCGCAGCGAAGCCTATTGGATCTGCACTTTAGGTACATTACAGCCCAAAGGACTGAATAGGAAGTATGAGGTTGCACATCTTGCATAAAGTCTTAGTGCCTCATATTTATTATTGCAATATTTACCCCTGTTATTCTTCTTACAGATGGCAACTTCAAGATGATATTACATGACATATGAATCCACTGCAAGTTAGTGGTATCTTGATATTATTGTTCTATTTTGTTTTTCTCTCTATTTGTTTTGTAATATTCCTTTTTGTACATCATACTCACCTGATGAGGATTTGATTGATATGTTCAATGTTACCGCCCAATTTGGGCGTCTGACGTCACTACACATGGCACAGACATGGGATTTAAGTTTGTGAATCATACTATGATGTTAGCTGACGAAGGCTGGGCGGGCCGAAACATGTCTTTTTACAATCAACTCAACTCTGGCACCACATTTGTTAACTGCCAATCCTGTGGAAAAGACCCTGTCACTGTAGAGTACTTAAATATCAGAAAAAAGGGTCTGTATATTACATTACTTAATTTTAGAATCTAGAATTTTGAATCTGAGGGTGTATGCCATATGGAGGCTGTGATTTGTCTGTTTCAATCTTTTTTTACTGCACTTCTTCCTGAGTAAGACAGGCCACATTTGATGGGGACACTCTAAATTTCATCTGACATTTCATTTTACTCAGTGAATACAACAAAGAAAAAATATATTTGCCTTCTCTTCATCACTCTCTACAACTCTGCATCACTGTTTAAATGGCCAAAACTCCCTGAAAAAAATACTCAATTGGAAGTTTATTATATTATGATCACTATTTCCCAGGTGTCCCTCAACCTGCATGTCTGTTGTTTTGTCAGGTCTATTGGTTAATACTAAGTCCATTATGACTTGAATAACTGTCACGGATGGTGATGCAGAAAGCTGGAACTTATAAATAAACATCCGACTGGCTTGATCACAAACTAAGGAGCATATGGGTGAGCCCTATAAAACCCCTAGAGCTCTCCCTGACTGTTATGCCCATGCAAAGGTCTTTATGGTAGACGATTGCATGCCCACGTACCTTATACTGTGTGACACCTAAAAACCCTATAATAGTGAGGGGACACGACCACCGGCTCCCTGCACTTAATATGGACGGAGTCAGGGTCACCTAGAATCAAGCCAGTAAGGAAACACAAATAAAGGAACAGGACTTATCTGAGGAATCAGAAGTAGGAGCCTCCAGCAGTGAACAACTCATCCAGGAAGAAGTATAAACCGAAAAGTAAGGCAGTATGGGAGGGAATATAAAGGGAGACAAATAGTGTAAATAGGTGACAGCTGGGAGAAGGAAAGGAGATGACAAAGTGAAACCAAAACAAAGAACCTCATGCAAGAGGTAGAGAAGAACGTCTAACAGACCTTCTCACAGAACTGCCGGTGACAGTACCCCTCCCTCTACGGGTGGACTCTGGACACCCATAGCCCACCTTCTCAGGATGAGACCTATGGAAAGCCCTGATGAGACAAGTGGCCTTAATGTCCGCCACTGGGACCCACATCCTCTCCTCAGGACCATAACCCTCCCAATGAACGAGGTACTGGAGAGAACCGCGGATAATGCGAGAATCCACAATCCTAGAGACCTGAAATTCAAGATTACCATTAACAACAATCGGAGGAGGAGGCAAAGAGGAGGGTACAGTGGGTTGGACATAAGGTTTTAATAGGGACCTGTGAAAAACATTATGGATCTTCCAAGTCTGAGGAAGATCAAGACGGAAGGCAACGGGATTGATGACAGACAAGATCTTGTAAGGCCCAATAAACTTAGGACCCAACTTCCAGGAGGGAACTTTCAGTTTGATATTCTTTGTAGACAACCACACCAGATCACCCACATTCAGGTCCGGACCAGGCACACGTCTCTTATCCACCACACACATATATCTCTCACTGATCCTCTTCAGATTACCCTGAATCTTTTGCCAAATAAATGACAAAGACGAGGAAAATCTCTCCTCATCAGGTAAACCAGAAGACCCCTCTCCAGAGAATGTCCCAAACCCATATGCACAAAAAATGGTGACTTATCAGAGGACTCCTGGCGACGGTTATTTAAAGCAAACTCAGCAAGGGACAAAAAAGAACACCAATCCTCCTGATTCTCCGCCACAAAACAGCGCAGATATGTCTCCAGATTCTGATTGAAGCAGAAGAGAACGACAACCGAACCCCCAAGCGAGAACAGAAGGCCTTCCAGAATCTGGAAACAAATTGCTTGCCCCTATCAGAAACGATGCCTGAAGGAATGCCATGCAATTTAACAATGTGATCAACAAACGCTTGCGCCAGCATCTTAGCATTGGGTAACCCAGGAAAGGGAATGAAATGCGCCATTTTGCTAAAACGGTCCACTACTACCAGAATCACAGTCTTCCCCGAGGAACGAGGCAGGTCCATAATGAAGTCCATGGACAGATGCATCCAAGGACGGAAAGGAATGGGTAACGGGAGGAGAGAACCCGATGGCCGTGAATGAGGGACCTTGGCATGAGCGCAGGTCTCGCAGGCTGCCACAAAACCCTCAACCGTCTTACGAAGAGCCGGCCACCAGAATCTCCGAGCAATGAGATCCACTGAGGCTCTACTCCCCGGGTGCCCAGCAAGGACAGTATTGTGGTGCTCCTTAAAAACCTTTTGTCGTAAAGCGAGAGGCACAAACAACCTCCCAGGGGAACAAAGATCAGGAGCCTCTGCCTGGGCTGCCTGAACCTCTGCCTCCAAATCAGGATAAAGAGCAGAGACGACCACCCCTTCAGCCAAAATGGGACCCGGGTCTTCAAAGTTCCCTCCTCCCGGAAAACAACATGACAGGGCATCCGCCTTCACATTTTTAACCACAGGGCGGGACGTGACAACAAAATTAAACCTAGAAAAGAACAAAGACCATCTGGCCTGTCTCGGGTTCAGACGATTGGCCGATTCCAAGTAGGCCAGATTCTTATGGTCTGTAAACATGGTAATAGGGTGTCTGGCTCCCTCTAACCAATGGCGCCATTCCTCAAAAGCTAATTTGATGGCCAACAACTCCCTATCTCCCACATCGTAATTTCTCTCTGCAGAGGAGAGTTTCCTGGAGAAAAAGGCACACGGTTGCCATTTGGCAGGAGAGGGACTCTGAGATAAGACCGCACCCACACCCACCTCAGAAGCGTCCACCTCAACAATAAATGGTAGAGAGACATCAGGTTGTACCAAAATAGGAGCGGAAGCAAAACTCTCTTTGATAGTAGAAAAGGCTTTAAGCGCATCTACCGACCACGAAGAAAAATCTACCCCCTTTTTAGTCATATCAGTGAGTGGCTTTACAACAGAGGAATAATTCAAAATGAACTTTCTGTAATAATTGGCAAAACCCAAAAACCGCATCAGCGCCTTCTGATTCTCAGGAAGCTCCAATCAAGCACAGCGCTGACCTTCTCAGGGTCCATGCGAAAACCAGAAGCGGAGAGAAGAAAACCAAGAAATTGAATCTCCGGAACTGCAAACACACATTTTTCCAGTTTAGCGTACATTTTATTATCCCGCAGAATCAGCAAGACCTGACGTAGGTGGTCTCGATGAGTCTTGAAATCAGGAGAAAAAATCAAAATGTCATCTAGATACACCAGTACAAATTTCCCCATTAAAGATAAAAAATGCTGTTCACAAAATGTTGGAAGACGGCTGGAGCATTCATCAAACCAAAGGGCATAACCAAATTCTCGAAATGACCCTCAGGGGTATTGAAGGCCGTCTTCCATTCGTCCCCTTCCCTGACCCTGACCAGGTTGTATGCCCCTCTTAAATCCAACTTAGAAAAAACCTTAGCCCCAACAATCTGGTTAAACAGGCCTGGGATCAGAGGAAGCGGATATTGGTCACGAATCGTGATACGGTTCAGCTCCCTGAAATCCAGACAAGGTCCTAAAGAACCTTCTTTTTTCTAAAAAAAAAAAAAAAAAAAACAGCGGCAACAGGTGACTTCGAGGGTCGGATGTGTCCCTTTCTCAGGCTCTCAGAGATATAAGTACGCATAGCGACTCTTTCAGGTTGGGAGAGATTGTATAAAAGTGATTTTGGCAGTTTGGCGCCTGGGATGAGATTAATAGGGCAGTCGTACTCCCGGTGCGGGGGCAACTCCTGGACACCACTCTCGGAAAACACATCCGAAAATTCAGAGAGAAAAGATGGCACAATCTTGGTAGAAACCTCTGAAAGAGACGCCGTGAGGCAATTCTCTCTGCAAAACTCACTCCAACCATTTATTTGCTTGCTTGCCAATCAATGGTGGGGTTATGTTTAGTGAGCCAGGGTTGCCCCAACACTAGAGGAGTAGGTAATCCGCTTAAGACGAAACATGACATATCCTCAACATGATCGTCACCCACAGTCAAACGGATATTGTGATCTATGCCCTTTAATGATCTTTGAGAAAGTGGAGCGGAATCAATAGCAAAAACAGGTATATCCTTTTCCAAAGTGCATACCTGGAAACCATGCGTTATTGCAAAGATTGACAGCTGTTCCACTATCTACAAAAATCTCACAAAAAATGTTCTTGCTGTCTAGCGCCACCCTGGCAGGTAGGAGAAAACAGGAACTACAAGTAAACGGCAAAGCTTCAATTTCCGCATCAACCTTGCCAATAGTAGCAAATGGAAAGTTTTTAGAGGGTTTTTTTCTTTTTGTTTTTCTTTTATTACCCTCACAACAGAAACAAACCCTCCTCTGAGAGCTGAATTCTCTACTATCAGAGGCAAGGGGCGTACACAGAAATCACTGGGCCCCATAGCAAGAGTCTGAATTGGGCCCCCAACCCCGCCCACTACACACCGCTGGCCCATCCCACCTCCTGGCTCCTCCCCTGCCACACCCCCATTTGCCAATAAAAAAATGTATACATGTTCTACTGAAACCGTTAGAAACCTTTAAGAAATAGGTGCTGAATTCAGGTGCTTATAGCGCTTTATAATCCATACTCTCTCTGTATGGGAGTAAGGATCTCAGCCATGTACAGCACACATCACTGCTCCTGCCTGTCTGCTTTGGTAAAGTCGGGCATAAATGGGCGATGTCAGGCTTTAGCAGAGGGGGCACAGGGCGCCATATGTATGCGAGCAGAACTGAACGAGTGCAGGGAAGGAGCCCACATATATATCACTCCTCCTGCCTGTGCCCACTGCGGTAAAGCCTGACACAGCTTTGTTACCAGTGCCATTTTTTCATCACTTCTCTCACCCCAAAAAATTTAATAAAATGTGCCCCCACACAACTTATGGGGGTCAGAATATGACCCCCACAAGTTATGGGGGTCAGAATATGGTGATGTAAAAAAGTAATTTTTTTTAATTTTATTAAAGTGTTAATGTATTTTTACACTATTTAGACATAAAAAACCTATACATATGTGGTATCGTTGTAATCGTACTGACCCAGAGAATGAAGGGAACAGGTCAGTTTTGCCACAAAGGTAAAGCTGTAGGAACAAAACCTCTAAAAACGTGGAAAGATTGTGGGGTTTTCCCACAAAAAAAAGTTATGGCTCAAGGAAGATAGGGAAGGAAAAATAAAATGCAAAAATGAAAAAACCTCTAGTATCCTAAGGGTTAAAGGGGCTATCTAATCCCTATTATGCCCCCCAAATTGCCCAGGCACCGCATACAGTTAATACTTATGCCCATTGGGGGGGTGCAGACAATAGCAGGCTGCGTCGGAAATGAGCCTCCCTAGCGTCACCCGCGATGCTAGGGAGGCTCGTTCCCATTGTGGCCTGTTATTGGCTGCTAGCCTGCTCCCCCCTATGTCGCTGGATGTATTAATCTGCGTGACGGGAGGGAGGCAGTGGCGGCTGTGTGGGCATCAGGAGCAATGCGGGTGCTGGGGAATGAGGTAAGTAAGGTGCCTGGCCCCGAGTATTTTGGGGGGCATTATAGGGGTTGGATAACCCCTTTAACTCATTGCTGCTGATGCTAAGTGTGCACATAGCCTCCAATCATATTCTCCCCCCGCCCCTGCAAGGTGACTGATATGCTGGGGGGCCCTGTAGGATCATAGAGGACTCGGGAGGACAGTGTGCTTCCACCCTCTTCTCCCCAGGGAGTGAGGAGGGGGGGAGTAGGAGGAAAGCACACTGTCCTCCTGAGTCCTCTATGATCCTACAGGGCCCCCTTCCCCCCAAACCCCACTGTTTGCTGCTGCCCTCCCCCTATCAAGAATACCCATATCCAACCAATACCATATATGAGCTTTATATTAAGTCTGCTGCTGTCCTCTTACTATGGCACACTTCTGTGTTCACTGACCAGTCCTTCAGTATGGGCCAGGGGTGTGGGGCACTCACTGGCTGATGACTGTCTTGAGGGCGGGCGGCAGATGGCGGGCAGCACGTGAGCGCAGAGGATAACTCTGCCACGCCGGGTGCACTCCTCTATTAGGGTGACCAGACGTCCGCTTTTTAGACTCCTGGTCCTCCGTCCGGAACAAGGCCAGGACGGACAACCAGAAGTCCTCCTTTTTTGTGGTCATCAGCGACTCTAGACTCGACGAGTACGGGGCACTTTAAGGATCACTCACATCACGGCGTAGAGCGCACCGACATCAGTCGCACGTCCGGCAGCTCCTGCATCGCGCCAGTAAATTCTGGTTTGTGCAGGCGCGGCCACGCAGGAAGTGGAGGAACAGACTCTGAGGAGCGCAGCTGTGCTGAGGTACTCTCTGGTCTGTGCTGTGGGCCGTCGAGGATTGCTCAAAGGGGGGAAGGGCAGGCGCTGGTAATTTTGAAAGGGGTTAATAATACCTACTGTGTGGGTCCTGGGAACAGCTGAAAGGGGGAAATAAATAAGTGTGAAGAGGGGACTGAAAGGGGTTAAATACTGTAAATGAGGGACTGCTGAAAAGGGTTTATGTGAAGGCCCTTCACACTTTCACAGTATTTATTAACCTCTTTCAGCAGTTCCCCATTCACAGTATTTATTAAGCCCTCAGGGGACTGCTGAAAAGGGTTAATAAATACTGTAAATAGGGTACTGCTGAAAGGGGTTACCGTTAATAACTACTACTGTCCCTCCACGACACCCATGACCCCTCCACAAGTTCTTACCTCTCCTTCACCCGTTTCCCGGCAGGCGATGGGGGCGTGGCTTTGCGAAGGTGGGCGTGGTTTGTACGTTTTGGGGGCGTGGCCGGCGAGATCCGTGAAGCCAGTGGCCACCCTAGTCTCTATGTGTGCCTGGCTGCGCTGCGCCTGCTGCCTAATACACTGGCCAATCAGCAGCAGCAGGATCCTTGCCTGGGAGGGAGATGCAGCCCGAACAATGGGTGGGGTTGGAGCCGGAGGGAGAAGTTCAAGAATGCCGCCTGAAACTATGAATAAACTGTCACTGTCTTGTTGTGCAGAGTAGGGGGCGGAGTCTTTCATGCCCTCCGGGCCCCCCTGTGCCGCGGGCCCCATAGCAACGGCGTGGTCTGCCTATATTGGCAGTACGCCACTGCCTCCTCCTCAGAGGGGATTGAGAGAGACTGAGACCCCTGCGCACTGAATGAGACAGCCCCACTGTCCTTGGACTGAATATGACAGGAAGGAGTAGTCTCCTCTCTCTCTCTAAGACGCCTGTCAATACGAACAGCTAGAGACATGGCAGATTCTAACAAAGCTGGTCTCTCATGAAAAGCAAATGCATCTTTCAATCTTTCCGATAGACCATGGCAAAATTGACTTCGGAGTGCAGCATCATTCCAACCAGTATCAGCTGCCCATCTCCGAAATTCTGAACAATATATCTCTGCGGACTGTTTACCCTGGCATAAAAGACGCAGTTTAGATTCAGCCAGAGCAATACGATCTGGGTCATCATATATCTGCCCCGGGGCTACAAAAAATTCATCCACCGATCAGAGGGGCCGTGCCCCCACCGGCAGCGAAAAGGCCCAAGACTGAGCTTTATCCCTGAGCAGCGAGATGATGATCCCCACCCTCTGCTCGTTATCACCAGAGGAATGGGGAAGTAGGCGAAAATGGAGTATGCAAGCCCCTCTAAAGCGAACAAAATTCTCACTACCCCCGGAGAACGTATCCGGAAGCGAGATCTTAGGCTCGGAACAAACTCCATGAACGCCAGCAGAACCGGTCACCTAAAACTGAGAGACAGTTTTACGGAGATCTGCTACCTCCAGCAAAAGACCTTGCATGCGGTCAATCAAGGCTGAAACCGGATCCATTCTTAAGACGGTTATGGCGGTTTATAATGTCATGGATGGTGATGCAGAAAGCTGGAACTTATAAATAAACATCCGACTGGCTTGATCACAAACTAAGGAGCATATGGGTGAACCCTATAAAACCCCTAGCGCTCTCCCTGACTGCTATGCCCATGCAAAGGTCTTTATGGTAAACAATTGCATGCCCACGTACCTTATACTGTGTGACACCTGAAAACCCTATAATAGTGAGGGGACACGACCACCGTCTCCCTGCACTTAATACGGACAGAGTCAGGGTCACCTAGAATCAAGCCAGTAAGGAAACACAAATAAAGGAAAAGGACTTATCTGAGGAATCAGCAGTAGGAGCCTCCAGCAGTGAACAACTCATCCAGAAAGAAGTATAAACCGCAAAGTGAGGCAGTATGGGAGGGAATATAAAGGGAGACAATTAGTGTAAATAGGTGACAGATGGGAGAAGGAAAGGAGATGACAAAGTGAAACCAAAACAAAGAACCTCATGCAAGAGGTAGAGAAGAATGTCTAACAGATATCTGATAATGTAATGTGTCCTCTGTTCAGGTCCTCAATCACAGGAATATCAAGACTTCAGACATGAAGCTGCTGCATACATCTATGTCTTTGAGAATCTTTGTGCATCACTTTTTGTCACAGCAAATCCACAATGTACAGTATTGTATTTATGGTGGGAAGGAGTGAAGGACTGGAGGCTTAATTTATGTTGCCTGCAGTAATTTAAAAGCACTGCGCAATGTGAGAGGCTCAAGTCGCCTCAAGGATGGCACAACCCTGGGTTTTAGACTCTTGTCATGAAGACAATGTTTTCTTCTGAATTAGATCAGGAGCATTATTAAAATACATTTTTAGTAATATGAGTGTCTGAATGTCACATGTGTAAAGAAGAATTGAATACACAATTGTCTTTCTATACAAAACCTACACTGTTTAATAATACATTAGAATTATTTCAGTACAGTCCTTATTCCTACCACTACCTCATGTTTATCATGGTTGACACTGCAGCAATGTTGAGTTTTCTATTTCTTCATCTTCTTCATAGCAGCCGTGCACTCTCTTGTGTTATCATGTTGAACCCCAGCTGCTAAAGAATGCACAGTAAAACACAGGGAGTTACCATAAAGTCATGTGATTTAACAGAATAGAAAAAACGACAGTAATGTTTGAGGAGAAACAGTTGTACTGCCCTGTAAAATAGCAGCTCAACTCCAAGTTATCTTTGTTAGACACAACATACCTACTTGCTTTAACAAAATGTTAACTCAGATTTAGATGTTAAACCTTGAGAATTAATTATATATTTGACAACTAACATAAATAAATTTGGAGAAGAGTTTTGTGATCATAACCTTATCAGGTTCAACTGTCTAATGTTGATAGGTAATATGATTTCATTTAGAACTTAAAGCTTAAATGACACCTTTAATTATGCCACATTTATAGCCTACTGTACAAGCCGGGTTCATTTAAAATTCAAGCTAAACAGTAAAGGGAAAAATAGCATACACAGGTATTTATGTTCCAACTCAATGCACTAATTATATTTAGAACTGCCATTTAGATCTATGGTACGCTTAATTTTTCTTCTCCTAGGATTGCAGGTAGGAAATTAAAATAGTTACTTCACTGCATAAAAAAAATCTAATTTTATACAGTTCATATACTTTGAAGAAAATGCATTATGCCACAGTATATTGAAAAACAGAATTGCTGTCTATGCAGAATATATACACATTGAAGCTTGTAAAATCTTGCAGCTTTGATTGGTCTTATGATGTCATTGACACACATACAGTAATAGGGGTCTTGAATTATGTGCTGTACGGCACAAAATGTAATAAACTTAATTTGCTATCTCAACTACCAAATTCCTTATGTTTTTACCCTTGATATTGTCAGACTGATTCATATTGCAATAAGGGATTATGTGTATATGACAGATTCAGAGCCATCACAATTATAAAATAAAGAATAAGGAAGAGTTCACATCATGTTTTTGCCATCCATTTAACGTATACAAAAAATTATATGTTAACGGATCGAGATGGCCTTGCGGTTCGCCCGGCAGTCAGTTCGCGCCGAACTTTGCTCGTTCGCGGTTCACCGAACATGCGAACATATGGCGATATTCGCGCCCACCATATTCTTTTACATTGTAAAGAACTTTTACGCATGACACATCCATCAAGTGGTACAGGACAGCCAATTGAGACATTACAGCACATGGACATACCCCCTACCTTATAAATAGACCTGATCTGGCTGCCATTTTACATTCTGACTTTTGTCAGTGTAGGGAGAGGTTGCTGTGTGGAGCAGGGACAGACTGTTAGTGACACAAATCGCTAGCTAATAGGGCCACAAAAGTCCTTTAAAGGACTGGTATAGGTGTGATATTGATTGGTGTGCAGTATATAGGAGTATAATACACTTATAATATACTTTCTAATATAGAAAGCATATTATAGTGGATTTGTATTGTGCAGCATTGTGACTGGTGATTAGGGATGAGCGAACCCGAACTGTATAGTTCGGGTTCGTACCGAATTTTGGGGTGTCCGTAACACGGACCCGAACCCGAACATTTTCGTAAAAGTCCGGGTTCGGGTTCGGTGTTCGGCGCTTTCTTGGCGCTTTTTGAAAGGCTGCAAAGCAGCCAATCAACAAGCGTCATACTACTTGCCCCAAGAGGCCAACACAGCCTTGCCTACTATTGGCATGGCTATGATTGGCCAGTGCACCATGTGACCCAGCCTCTATTTAAGCTGGAGTCACGTAGCGCCGCACGTCACTCTGCTATAATCAGTATAGGGAGAGGTTGCAGCTGCGACGTTAGGGCGAGATTAGGCAGATTAACTCCTCCAAAAGACTTCATTCTGTGATCGATCTGCAGCTGTGGATCATTGAAGTGCTATTATTGACTTGCTCACTTTTTTGAGGCTGCCCAGAGCGTTTTTAGATCACTTTTTTTCTGGGGTGATCGGCGGCCATTTTGTGACTTATGGTGCGCCAGCACGAGCTATCACCAAGTGTATTTAACCATCGATAGTGTGTTTATTTTGTGCTATATCCTACATCAGCTGCAGGCTGAGCCTGTGTCACCGAAGTGCATTTAACCATCAACAGTCTGGTTATTTTTTGGCCATATACTACATCAGCTGCAGGCTGAGCCTGTTTCACCCAAGTGCATTTAACCATCAACAGTCTGATTATTTTTTGGCCATATACTACATCAGCTGCAGGCTGAGCCTGTGTCACAAAAGTGCATTTAACCATCAACAGTCTGGTTATTTTTTGGCCATATATTACATCAGGGGCAAGTTGAGCCTGTCACCCAGCGCCTAAAAAATAGACCTGACATTTCTATTCAACCAAATCTGCACAGTTTTAGCTGGTCAAGTTATTTGTAGTGACCGTCAAAGCAGACTTTTTGTTCTGGGTTGAAAAAGCATTCCCAAATTTGCCATTCTCAAAATAACTAGTTTGTGGTATTTTAGGCCTACTTGAAATCTATCCCAAAAAGAAAATCTTACATTGAAGTTATTGATAGTATCATTCAGAAAAACCTAAGACACACGCTAGCGTGCTGATAGAAGTGTCATTCTGTGATTAAACCTATAACTGTCACACAGCGCAAAAAAAAACAGGTCTCACATCTCTATTCAACCAAATCTGCACAGTTTTAGCTGGTCAAGTTATTTGTAGTGACCGTCAAAGCAGACTTTTTGTTCTGGGTTGAAAAAGCATTCCCAAATTTGCCATTCTGAAAATAACTAGTTTGTGGTATTTCAGGCCTACTTGAAATCTATCCCAAAAAGAAAATCTTACATTGAAGTTATTGATAGTATCATTCAGAAAAACCTAAGACACACGCTAGCGTGCTGATAGAAGTGTCATTCTGTGATTAAACCTATAACTGTCACACAGCGCAAAAAAAAAACAGGTCTCACATCTCTATTCAACCAAATCTGCACAGTTTTAGCTGGTCAAGTTATTTGTAGTGACCGTCAAAGCAGACTTTTTGTTCTGGGTTGAAAAAGCATTCCCAAATTTGCCATTCTGAAAATAACTAGTTTGTGGTATTTCAGGCCTACTTGAAATCTATCCCAAAAAGAAAATCTTACATTGAAGTTATTGATAGTATCATTCAGAAAAACTTAAGACACACGCTAGCGTGCTGATAGAAGTGTCATTCTGTGATTAAACCTATAACTGTCACACAGCGCAAAAAAAAACAGGTCTCACATCTCTATTCAACCAAATCTGCACAGTTTTAGCTGGTCAAGTTATTTGTAGTGACCGTCAAAGCAGACTTTTTGTTCTGGGTTAAAAAAGCATTCCCAAATTTGCCATTCTGAAAATAACTAGTTTGTGGTATTTCAGGCCTACTTAAAATCTATCCCAAAAAGAAAATCTTACATTGAAGTTATTGATAGTATCATTCAGAAAAACCTAAGACACACGCTAGCGTGCTGATAGAAGTGTCATTCTGTGATTAAACCTATAACTGTCACACAGCGCAAAAAAAAACAGGTCTCACATCTCTATTCAACCAAATCTGCACAGTTTTAGCTGGTCAAGTTATTTGTAGTGACCGTCAAAGCAGACTTTTTGTTCTGGGTTGAAAAAGCATTCCCAAATTTGCCATTCTGAAAATAACTAGTTTGTGGTATTTCAGGCCTACTTGAAATCTATCCCAAAAAGAAAATCTTACATTGAAGTTATTGATAGTATCATTCAGAAAAACCTAAGACACACGCTAGCGTGCTGATAGAAGTGTCATTCTGTGATTAAACCTATAACTGTCACACAGCGCAAAAAAAAACAGGTCTCACATCTCTATTCAACCAAATCTGCACAGTTTTAGCTGGTCAAGTTATTTGTAGTGACCGTCAAAGCAGACTTTTTGTTCTGGGTTAAAAAAGCATTCCCAAATTTGCCATTCTGAAAATAACTAGTTTGTGGTATTTCAGGCCTACTTGAAATCTATCCCAAAAAGAAAATCTTACATTGAAGTTATTGATAGTATTATTCAGAAAAACCTAAGACACACGCTAGCGTGCTGATAGAAGTGTCATTCTGTGATTAAACCTATAACTGTCACACAGCGCAAAAAAAAACAGGTCTCACATCTCTATTCAACCAAATCTGCACAGTGTTAGCTGGTCAAGTTATTTGTAGTGACCGTCAAAGCAGACTTTTTGTTCTGGGTTGAAAAAGCATTCCCAAATTTGCCATTCTGAAAATAACTAGTTTGTGGTATTTCAGGCCTACTTGAAATCTATCCCAAAAAGAAAATCTTACATTGAAGTTATTGATAGTATCATTCAGAAAAACCTAAGACACACGCTAGCGTGCTGATAGAAGTGTCATTCTGTGATTAAACCTATAACTGTCACACAGCGCAAAAAAAAAAAAGGTCTCACATCTCTATTCAACCAAATCTGCACAGTTTTAGCTGGTCAAGTTATTTGTAGTGACCGTCAAAGCAGACTTTTTGTTCTGGGTTGAAAAAGCATTCCCAAATTTGCCATTCTGAAAATAACTAGTTTGTGGTATTTCAGGCCTACTTGAAATCTATCCCAAAAAGAAAATCTTACATTGAAGTTATTGATAGTATCATTCAGAAAAACCTAAGACACACGCTAGCGTGCTGATAGAAGTGTCATTCTGTGATTAAACCTATAACTGTCACACAGCGCAAAAAAAAAAACAGGTCTCACATCTCTATTCAACCAAATCTGCACAGTTTTAGCTGGTCAAGTTATTTGTAGTGACCGTCAAAGCAGACTTTTTGTTCTGGGTTGAAAAAGCATTCCCAAATTTGCCATTCTGAAAATAACTAGTTTGAGGTATTTCAGGCCTACTTGAAATCTATCCCAAAAAGAAAATCTTACATTGAAGTTATTGATAGTATCATTCAGAAAAACCTAAGACACACGCTAGCGTGCTGATAGAAGTGTCATTCTGTGATTAAACCTATAACTGTCACACAGCGCAAAAAAAAAACAGGTCTCACATCTCTATTCAACCAAATCTGCACAGTTTTAGCTGGTCAAGTTGGTTGAAGTGACCGTCAAAGCAGACCTTTTGTTCTGGGTTGAAAAAGCATTCCCAAATTTGCCATTCTCAAAATTGTGGTGAACGGGAACAATGAGGAAAACATCTAATAAGGGACGCGGATGCGGACGTGGACATGGTCGTGGTGGTGTTAGTGGACCCTCTGGTGCTGGGAGAGGACGTGGCCGTTCTGCCACAGCCACACGTCCTAGTGAACCAACTACCTCAGGTCCCAGTAGCCAGCAGAATTTACAGCGATATTTGGTGGGGCCCAATGCCGTTCTAAGGATGGTAAGGCCTGAGCAGGTACAGGCATTAGTCAATTGGGTGGCCGACAGTGGATCCAGCACGTTCACATTATCTCCCACCCAGTCTTCTGCAGAAAGCGCACAGATGGCGCATGAAAACCAAGCCCATCGGTCTGTCACATCACCCCCATGCATATCAGGGAAACTGTCTGAGCCTCAAGTTATGCAGCAGTCTCTTATGCTGTTTGAAGACTCTGCTGCCAGGGTTTCCCAAGGGCATCCACCTAGCCCTTCCCCAGGGGTGGAAGAGATAGAATGCACTAACGCACAACCACTTATTTTTCCTGATGATGAGGACATGGGAATACCACCTCAGCACGTCTCTGATGATGACGAAACACAGGTGCCAACTGCTGCGTCTTTCTGCAGTGTGCAGACTGAACAGGAGGTCAGGGGTCAAGACTGGGTGGAAGACGATGCAGGGGACGATGAGGTCCTAGACCCCACATGGAATGTAGGTCGTGCCACTGACTTTCACAGTTCGGAGGAAGAGGCAGTGGTGAGACCGAGCCAACAGCGTAGCAAAAGAGGGAGCAGTGGGAAAAATCAGAACACCCGCCGCCAAGAGACTCCGCCTGCTACTGACCGCCGCCATCTGGGACCAAGCACCCCAAAGGCAGCTTCAAGGAGTTCCCTGGCATGGCACTTCTTCAAACAATGTGCTGACGACAAGACCCGAGTGGTTTGCACGCTGTGCCATCAGAGCCTGAAGCGAGGCATTAACGTTCTGAACCTTAGCACAACCTGCATGACCAGGCACCTGCATGCAAAGCATGAACTGCAGTGGAGTAAACACCTTAAAAACAAGGAAGTCACTCAGGCTCCCCCTGCTACATCTTCTGCTGCTGCCGCCTCGGCCTCTTCTGCTGCTGCTGCCGCCGCCTCGGCCTCTTCCTCCGCCTCTGGAGGAACGTTGGCACCTGCCGCCCAGCAAACATGGGATGTACCACCAACACCACCACCTGCGTCACCAAGCATCTCAACCATGTCACACGGCAGCGTTCAGCTCTCCATCTCACAAACATTTGAGAGAAAGCATAAATTCCCACCTAGCCACCCTCGATCCCTGGCCCTGAATGCCAGCATTTCTAAACTACTGGCCTATGAAATGCTGTCATTTAGGCTGGTGGACACACACAGCTTCAAACAGCTCATGTCACTTGCTGTCCCACAGTATGTTGTTCCCAGCCGCCACTACTTCTCTAAGAGAGCCGTGCCTTCCCTGCACAAACAAGTGTCCGATAAAATCAAGTGTGCACTGCGCAACGCCATCTGTGGCAAGGTCCACCTAACCACAGATACGCTGGCGGTGTGCGATAATGGGCGAAATCTCGTTGCAGCTCTGGGACTAGCCGGTTTGACGCACATCCCTTGCCTATGTGCTGAATTTGGTGGTGCAGAAGTTCATTCGCAACTACCCCGACATATCAGAGCTGCTGCATAAAGTGCGGGCCGTCTGTTCGCGCTTCCGGCGTTCACACCCTGCCGCTGCTCGCCTGTCTGCGCTACAGCGTAACTTCGGCCTTCCCACTCACCGCCTCATATGCGACGTGCCCACCAGGTGGAACTCCACCTTGCATATGCTGGACAGACTGTGCGAGCAGCAGCAGGCCATAGTGGAGTTTCAGCTGCAGCACGCACGGGTCAGTCGCACTGCGGATCAGCCCCACTTCACCACCAATGACTGGGCCTCCATGCGAGACCTGTGTGCCCTGTTGCGCTGTTTCGAGTACTCCACCAACATGGCCAGTGGCGATGACGCCGTTATCAGCGTTACAATACCACTTCTATGTCTCCTTGAGAAAACACTTAGGGCGATGATGGAAGAGGAGGTGGCCCAGGAGGAAAAGGAGGAAGAGGGGTCATTTTTAGCACTTTCAGGCCAGTCTCTTCAAAGTGACTAAGAGGGAGGTTTTTTGCAACACCAGAGGCCAGGTACAAATGTGGCCAGACAGGGCCCACTACTGGAGGACGAGGAGGACGAGGATGAGGAGGAGGTGGAGGAGGATGAGGATGAAGCATGTTCACAGCGGGGTTGCACCCAAAGCAGCTCAGGCCCATCACTGGTGCGTGGCTGGGGGGAAACACAGGACGATGACGATACGCCTCCCACAGAGGACAGCTTGTCCTTACTTTTGGGCAGCCTGGCACACATGAGCGACTACATGCTGCAGTGCCTGCGCAACGACAGCAGAGTTGCCCACATTTTAACGTGTGCAGACTTCTGGGTTGCCACCCTGCTGGATCCCCGGTACAAAGACAATGTGCCCACCTTACTTCCTACACTGGAGCGTGATAGGAAGATGCGCGAGTACAAGCGCACGTTGGTAGACGCGCTACTGAGAGCATTCCCAAATGTCACAGGGGAACCAGTGGAAGCCCAAGGCGAAGGCAGAGGAGGAGCAAGAGGTCGCCAACGCAGCTGTGTCACGGCCAGCTCCTCTGAGGGCAGGGTTAGCATGGCAGAGATGTGGAAAAGTTTTGTCACCACGCCACAGCTAACTGCACCACCTCCTGATACGGAACGTGTTAGCAGGAGGCAACATTTCACTAACATGGTGGAACAGTACCTGTGCACACCCCTCCACGTACTGACTGATGGTTCGGCCCCATTCAACTTCTGGGTCTCCAAATTGTCCACGTGGCCAGAGCTAGCCTTTTATGCCTTGGAGGTGCTGGCCTGCCCGGCGGCCAGCGTTTTGTCTGAACGTGTATTCAGCACTGCAGGGGGCGTCATTACAGACAAACGCAGCCGCCGGTCTACAGCCAATGTGGACAAGCTGACGTTCATAAAAATGAACCAGGCATGGATCCCACAGGACCTGTCCATCCCTTGTGCAGATTAGATATTAACTACCTCCCCTTAACAATATATTATTCTACTCCAGGGCACTTCCTCATTCAATACTATTTTTAATTTCATTTTACCATTATATTGTGGGTCAACCCAAAGTTGAATGAACCTCTCCTCTGTCTGGGTGCCGGGGCCTAAATGTGTGACAGTGGCCTGTTCCAGCGGTGGGTGACGTGAAGCCTGATTCTCTGCTATGATATGAATACAGATTCTGCGCTGACATAAGGCCAGATTCTCTGTTACGGGACCTCTCTCCTCTGCCTGGGTGCCTGGTCCTAAATGTGTGACAGTGGCCTGTTCCAGTGGTGGCTGACGTGAAGTCTGATTCTCTGCTATGACATGAAGACAGATTCTGCGCTGACATAAGGCCAGATTCTCTGTTACGGGACCGCTCTCCTCTGTCTGGGTGCCGGGGCCTAAATGTGTGACAGTGGCCTGTTCCAGTGGTGGGTGACGTGAAGCCTGATTCTCTGCTATGACATGAATACAGATTCTGCGCTGACATAAGGCCAGATTCTCTGTTACGGGACCTCTCTCCTCTGCCTGGGTGCCTGGGCCTAAATGTGTGACAGTGGCCTGTTCCAGTGGTGGGTGACGTGAAGCCTGATTCTCTGCTATGACATGAATACAGATTCTGCGCTGACATAAGGACAGATTCTCTGTTACGGGACCTCTCTCCTCTGCCTGGGTGCCTGGGCCTAAATGTGTGACAGTGGCCTGTTCCAGTGGTGGGTGACGTGAAGCCTGATTCTCTGCTATGACATTAAGACAGATTCTGTGCTGACATAAGGCCAGATTCTCTGTTACGGGACCTCTCTCCTCTGCCTGGGTGCCTGGGCCTAAATGTGTGACAGTGGCCTGTTCCAGTGGTGGGTGACGTGATGCCTGATTCTCTGCTATGACATGAAGACAGATTCTGTGCTGACATAAGGCCAGATTCTCTGTTACAGGACCTCTCTCCTCTGTCTGGGTGCCGGGGCCTAAATGTGTGACAGTGGCCTGTTCCAGTGGTGGGTGACGTGATGCCTGATTCTCTGCTATGACATGAAGACAGATTCTGTGCTGACATAAGGCCAGATTCTCTGTTACAGGACCTCTCTCCTCTGTCTGGGTGCCGGGGCCTAAATGTGTGACAGTGGCCTGTTCCAGTGGTGGGTGACGTGAAGCTTGATTCTCTGCTATGACATGAAGACTGATTCTGCGCTGACATAAGGCCAGATTCTCTGTTACGGGACCTCTCTCCTCTGCCTGGGTGCCTGGGCCTAAATGTGTGACAGTGGCCTGTTCCAGTGGTGGGTGATGTGATGCCTGATTCTCTGCTATGACATGAAGACAGATTCTGCGCTGACATAAGGCCAGATTCTCTGTTTCGGGACCTCTCTCCTCTGCCTGGGTGCCTGGGCCTAAATGTGTGACAGTGGCCTGTTCCAGTGGTGGGTGACGTGAAGCCTGATTCTCTGCTATGACATTAAGACAGATTCTGTGCTGACATAAGGCCAGATTCTCTGTTATGGGACCTCTCTCCTCTGCCTGGGTGCCTGGGCCTAAATGTGTGACAGTGGCCTGTTCCAGTGGCGGGTGACGTGATGCCTGATTCTCTGCTATGACATGAAGACAGATTCTGTGCTGACATAAGGCCAGATTCTCTGTTACAGGACCTCTCTCCTCTGTCTGGGTGCCGGGGCCTAAATGTGTGACAGTGGCCTGTTCCAGTGGTGGGTGACGTGAAGCTTGATTCTCTGCTATGACATGAAGACAGATTCTGCGCTGACATAAGGCCAGATTCTCTGTTACGGGACTGCTCTCCTCTGTCTGGGTGCCGGGGCCTAAATGTGTGACAGTGGCCTGTTCCAGTGGTGGGTGACGTGAAGCTTGATTCTCTGCTATGACATGAAGACAGATTCTGCGCTGACATAAAGCCAGATTCTCTGTTACGGGACCGCTCTCCTCTGTCTGGGTGCCGGGGCCTAAATGTGTGACAGTGGCCTGTTCCAGTGGTGGATGACATGAAGCCAGATTCTCTGCTATGGCATGAAGAGACTGATTCTCTGCTGACATGAAGCCATTGACTTCAATGGGGTTCGGGTTCGGGACGAAGTTCGGGTCGGGTTCGGATCCCGAACCCGAACATTTCCGGGAAGTTCGGCCGAACTTCTCGAACCCGAACATCCAGGTGTTCGCTCAACTCTACTGGTGATCGGTTCTGCAGCGATACTACAACTGCAATGAGTGACAAACGCAATTAGAAAACAATTATTATAACTAGTGTGATATACCAGTGGCCCCCCAAAATGACAGATTGAAGCGGGGTGTTTTATAACAATATACAGGTTGGGCCATTTATATGGATACACCTTAATAAAATGGGAATGGTTGGTGATATTAACTTCCTGTTTGTGGCACATTAGTATATGTGAGGGGGGAAACTTTTCAAGATGGGTGGTGACCATGGCGGCCATTTTAAAGTTGGCCGTTTTGAATCCAACTTTTGTTTTTTCAATAGGAAGAGGGTCATGTGACACATCAAACTGATTGGGAATTTGACACGAAAAACAATGGTGTGCTTGGTTTTAACGTAACTTTATTCTTTCATGAGTTATTTACAAGTTTCTCTTTGTTTACAGCCATTGACATGTCGCCGAGGTTAACACGTGAGGAGCGGATAGAAAATATGTTGATGTCTGGTGAACGCAGTAACCGGGTCATTGCAGCAGATTTCAATGCAAGACGCCCTACAAGACCACCCATCTCCCATGCTACAGTTAGCAAACTGCTTGCTAAGTTTCGTGAAACTGGTTCAGTGTTGGATTTGCCAAAATGTGGACGCATGAAATCTGTCTCTAATGAAAAAACATCAGTGGCTGTCCTAGCTTCATTCAGCAAGAGCCCACAGCGTAGCACTCGCCGCATGTCACTGGAGAGTGGCATTAGTCGAACATCCCTTCGGCGGATATTAGCTACTCACAAATGGCACCCTTACAAATTCCAGCTACTGCAGCATCTCAAAAAGGATGACCCAGATCGGCGCACTGAATTTGCAAAATGGGCAAAACAAAAATTGAAACAGGACCCTCAGTTTACGCAGAAGATTTTGTTCAGTGATAAGGCAAACTTTTATGTGAATGGTGAAGTTAACAAACAAAACCACCGCTATTGGTCTGACACTAACCCACATTGGATAGATCCCTCCAAGACTGTTGGAACAAAAAAATTGATTGTATGGTGTGGTATATGGGGTACAAAGATAGTGGGGCCATTCTTCATCAATGGAAACCTCAAGGCCACTGGATATGCAAAATTGCTACATGATGATGTGTTTCCCTCTTTATGCACTGAAGCTGGCACGTTCCCTGAGTTTTTCCAGCAAGATGGTGCACCACCACATTATGGGTGTCAGGTCCGAGCATACCTAGATAAACAGTTTCCTGGAAAGTGTATTATTCGTCGTGGGCCAGTTGAATGGCCCCCAAGGTCTCCCGATCTGACCCCCTTAGACTTTTATATTTGGGGTCATCTGAAGGCAATTGTCTATGCTGTGAAGATACGAGATGTGCAGCACCTGAAACTACGGATACTGGAAGCCTGTGCTAGCATTTCTCCTGCGGTGTTGCTATCAGTGTGTGAAGAGTGGGAGAAGAGGGTTGCATTGACAATCCAACACAATGGGCAGCACATTGAACACATTTTATAAGTGGTCAGAAACTTGTAAATAACTCATGAAAGAATAAAGTTACGTTAAAACCAAGCACACCATTGTTTTTTTTTTGTGAAATTCCCAATAAGTTTGATGTGTCACATGACCCTCTTCCTATTGAAAAAAACAAAAGTTGGATTCAAAATGGCCGACTTCAAAATGGCCGCCATGGTCACCACCCATCTTGAAAAGTTTCCCCCCTCACATATACTAATGTGCCACAAACAGGAAGTTAATATCACCAACTATTCCCATTTTATTAAGGTGTATCCAAATAAATGGCCCATCCTGTACTTTCATAATAGTGTATTTGGGTACTACAGAATTTTTGCCTGTTTTGCTGAGTTCCCTCTGCTACACACAGTGACAAACGTTACTGCAAAAAAAACGTATTATAACTGGTGTAATATACCAGTCGCCCGACAAAACGACAGATTGAAGCGGGGTGTTATACACCTTCTTCCACAAACACTGCGCTTCTCTAGAGACTTTTGTAACCGGGTCATTTAAAAAATGACAGGCAGAGGAAGAGGCAGGCCCTTCCTCAGGGGTGGTAGGGGTAGGGCAGGAGCACCAGGCCAGAGCCAAAGTGGGAAGTTGCAGAAGGTGCGTTTGATTACGTCAAAGGACGCACCAGACTTAAATGAGTGGCATACTCAGCCTTCCGCTTCTGCACCCTCCTCACCCTCTCTATCTGCACCCTCTTCACTCTCTGCTGTGTGAACCCCCAAAGACACCACCACCAACACCAACACGACTATATACCCTCCGCTTGAGTCACAGGAATTATTTTCTGATCCATTACAAGATATTTCCGATGCGCAGTCATTCTTGGAATCGGATCAGGAAGAGGAGGTAGCAACGGCCGCCACTCAGCAGTACTACTAGTATTATTACCCCTACTCAGCCCACGGAGGTTGGTCCCCGCTGTTGCTGCCTACTCCGAGATCTCTATGTTAGTGGTGGGGAAGGTGACGTCGATGAGGATGTGTCTATGGACGTCACGTGGGTGCCCACAAGAGAGGAAGAGGAGGGGAGTTCGGAGGGAGAGATGGACCAGCAGATAGGGAGGAGAAGCAGGCAGAACTTACATTGCACAGGAGGGAAAAACCAGACTGCTAATGTATCAGGAGTGAGCCATCAACCATGCACGGTCACATCTGGCGCTCCCAGGTCGCGGGCACATGGCTCCGCAGTGTGGGCTTTTTTAACATGTCTGCTGCTGACAATAGTTTTGCCATCTGCAGCCTTTGCAGTCAACGCATAAGTCGCGGAAAGCCCAACACTCAACTAGGGATGACCGCCTTAAGAAGGCACCTGGCCTCCCATCACTGAGCCCAGTGGGAGCAACGCCGTCAAAACCCACAAAGCCACACTCCAGGCGCTCCCCGTCCAGCCTCTTCTCTTTCTCCTCTCTCCTCCCAAATGTCCTCCGCTCCACCTTCCATCATGCCGTCCTCACATTTATTTGGCAAATGGCAGGCTTCCGTGGCCCAAATGTTCCAGCGTAAAAAAATGATGACGCCAGATAACCCTCTTGCCCAACGGTTGACCGCTAGCTTGTCGGAACTGATAGCCCGCCAACTACTGCCATATAAACTGGTGGACTCAGAGGCCTTTAGAAAAATTTTGGCCATTGGAACACCGCAATGGAAGGTCCCAGGAAGGAAATATTTCTCCCAGAAGGGCATCCCAGAGCTATATGGCCACATTCAGCAGCAAGAGAATGTATCTCTGGCACACAGTGTCGGTGCCAAGATACATCTGACCACAGACACGTGGTCTAGCAAACACGGGCAGGGAAGGTACATAACTTTTACTGCCCACTGGGTGAACCTTCTGACGGCCGTCAAGGATGTTACCTGTGGCACCCGTGTAGATTTGGTTTTACTGCCACGGATTGCATGCAGGCCTGCCTCTTCTTCTCCTCCTCCTACTCCATCCTCCCTCTCCTCCTCGGCTGACTCCTCCTTTTCCGCTGCTACCGTCTCTTCCGCTGCGCCCCCCAAGATCCCCAGAATCTATTTGACATGCCAGGTGAGAAGTTGCCATGCTGTGCTGCGTCTGTTGTGCCTGGAAGCCAAGAGCCACACGGGTCCTGCACTCCTTTCAGCTTTGCATTCACAGGCAGTGGCTAACTCCGCTCAATTTGACAGTGGTGTGTGACAATGGTGCCAATCTGCTGAGCGCACTGAAACAGGGCAAAATGACTCCCGTGCCGTGCATGGCACATGTCCTGAACTTGGTCGTGCAGCGATTCGTTGTCAAATACACTGAGGTCCAGGACATCTTGCCCGTCAGACGTCTTATTTGTGACTGCCCGACGCGATGGAACTCAAACTTGTATATGCTTGATAGGCTGCTCCAGCAGAAACGTGCAGTTCTGGAGAGCTTGTTTTTTTTTTTTTTTACCACGCCAGTGGCTGCTCATGCGCGATGCATGCGGACTTCTGCCGCCATTTGATGAGATCACCAAACTGGTCAGTCGCAGCCAGGCTGCCATCAGTGACATTGTACCTTACGCCTTCTTTCTGGAGCGTGGATTGCGTTGTGTCATTGATCAAGCCGTCGAGGAGCAGGAGCTGGAAGATGAGGAAGTCACAATGCTGGATGAATTCCCAGGGGGGCTACTCCATCTGAGACAAGTCAACAATAGGAATCTGAATTGGAGTCAGAGGAGGATGGTGTCGGGGTGGATGAGCAGGAGCAAGAAGAGCATGCTTTAACCGCTTGCCACCACTGTAATGCCGATAGGCGTCCGGACGGCAGCGCTCTCAGGTCTCAGCGATGCCTATTGGCGTCATCTCGTGAGACCTGAGATTTCTTGTGAACGCACGCTCCTGTGAGCGCGCGTTCACAGGAAATCGCACAGTAAACAAGGATCGCACAGTAAACAAGTTTAACTACAGTCGTGGCCAAAAGTTTTGAGAATTACATAAATATTGGAAATTGGAAAAGTTGCTGCTTAAGTTTTTATAATAGCAATTAGCATATACTCCAGAGCATAGTCCTTCTTTGCCATGAAAATTAACTTAATCCCAAAAAAACCTTTCCACTGCATTTCATTGCTGTCATTAAAGGACCTGCTGAGATCATTTCAGTAATCGTCTTGTTAACTCAGGTGAGAATGTTGACGAGCACAAGGCTGGAGATCATTATGTCAGGCTGATTGGGTTAAAATGGCAGACTTGACATGTTAAAAGGAGGGTGATGCTTGAAATCATTATTCTTCCATTGTTAACCATGGTGACCTGCGAAGAAACGCATGCAGCCATCATTGCGTTGCATAAAAATGGCTTCACAGGCAAGGATATTGTGGCTACTAAGATTGCACCTCAATCAACAATTTATAGGATCATCAAGAACTTCAAGGAAAGAGGTTCAATTCTTGTTAAGAAGGCTTCAGGGCATCCAAGAAAGTCCAGCAAGCGCCAGGATCGTCTCCTAAAGAGGATTCAGCTGCGGCATCGGAGTGCCACCAGTGCAGAGCTTGCTCAGGAATGGCAGCAGGCAGGTGTGAGCGCATCTGCACGCACAGTGAGGCGAAGACTTTTGGAAGATGGCCTGGTGTCAAGAAGGGCAGCAAAGAAGCCACTTCTCTCCAAAAAAACCATCAGGGACAGATTGATCTTCTGCAGAAAGTATGGTGAATGGACTGCTGAGGACTGGTGCAAAGTCATATTCTTCGATGAAGCCTCTTTCCGATTGTTTGGGGCATCTGGAAAAAGGCTTGTCCGGAGAAGAAAAGGTGAGTGCTGCCATCAGTCCTGTGTCATGCCAACAGTAAGGCATCCTGAGACCATTCATGTGTGGGGTTGCTTCTCATCCAAGGGAGTGAGCTCACTCACAATTTTGCCCAAAAACACAGCCATGAATAAAGAATGGTACCAAAACACCCTCCAACAGCAACTTCTTCCAACAATCCAACAACAGTTTGGTGAAGAACAATGCATTTTCCAGCACGATGGAGCACCGTGCCATAAGGCAAAAGTGATAACTAAGTGGCTCGGGGACCAAAACGTTGACATTTTGGGTCCATTGCCTGGAAACTCCCCAGATCTTAATCCCATTGAGAACTTGTGATCAATCCTCAAGAGGCGGGTGGACTAACAAAAACCCACTAATTCTGACAAACTCCAAGGAGTGATTATGAAAGAATGGGTTGCTATCAGTCAGGAATTGGCCCAGAAGTTGATTGAGAGCATTCCCAGTCGAATTGCAGAGGTCCTGAAAAAGAAGGGCCAACACTGCAAATACTGACTCTTTGCATAAATGTCATGGAATTGTCGATAAAAGCCTTTGAAACGTATGAAGTGCGTGTAATTATATTTCACTACATCACAGAAACAACTGAAACAAAGATCTAAAAGCAGTTTAGCAGCAAACTTTGTGAAAACTAATATTTGTGTCATTCTCAAAACTTTTGGCCACCGCTTCACAGCCTGCCAGCGCTGATCATTGGCTGGTAGGCTGTAGATTTTTAAAATAACCAATGAAATAGGTATGTCAGACGCTATTTTGTAAATAGCATCTGATATACCTGCTAGCTGCTCCTCTGGTGGTCCCTTTTGCTTGGATCGACCACCAGAGGACACAGGCAGCTCTGTAAGTAGCACCAAACACCACACACACACACACATTACACCCCCTCTGTCACTTATTAACCCCTTATTAACCCCTGATCACCCCATATATACTCCCTGATCACCCCACTGTCACCCCCCTGTCATTGATCACCCCCCCTGTAAGGGTCCCTTATCACCGCCAGTTACTTAGCTACTTGTTAGGTAGTTAGCGCCCAGCCCACCGCACCGCAGTCACTGATTAGTCGCTGATTAGCGTCATCGCTGTCGCTAATCAGCACTAGTACTTTATAGTATCTGTAAGTGATCAAGACTGATCGCAATCAGATCTATATCAGTACATTAGGGTCACCTTAGGCTCTACAAAAAACGCAGTGTTCGCCCAATCAGGCCTAATCTTGTGCGCACACTTGCGTTCAGTCCGCCCCACCGCAGTGACAGAATTATTTTTTTTCTGATCACTGCAAAAACACCGTAAAATCGCTGCGGCGCTATAAATATCACTTTTGAGCTTTCTGGATCTTTATTAGCGATCGCAGCTTTACTTCGCAAGCACTCCTTTTTACTAGGCAGGTGTGCTCTTTTTCCTTAGTAGTCTCAGAGGAATACCCTCTAAATTTAGTTAGCCCAAAATGTCAAAGGGGTATACCGCTGAAGACGCCTACAGGATTCTGGCCGTGATGGATGAAAGCGATGGGGACGCCTCACCCGCTGAATCCAGTGGTTCAGAATATGAACCTGTAGACAGCAGTGGCACTCTGAACGCTAGTGAAGATGACGAGGTTGAGGTCCCTGCTATGGTCAGGCGTACCCGACCCCATGTCAGTGTTCTGCATACCCAGCGTGATGAGCCTCATTTGCAGCAGAGTGGTGCTAGCGCTGATCTTTTTTATGGTGCGGCATACACCAGCAGCGCAGCACATCCTGGACCTTCTACCAGCACTGGTGAAGTGGCGAGCACCAGAAGGGCAGTTCAAGCTGGTACAGTGGCACGTGCAGTAACTCCCCCGTCGCAGCCACCATGTTCACAGGCCTGTAGAGCCCTTAGTCTCCCAGAGGTGCTGGAAACCCAAAATCCCCTGCTTCCGCCGCACCCGTATTGCCCCCTTTCACCGCCCAGTCTGGAGTTTGCGTGGAGACAGCTCATTTAGGATCAGCCCTTGAGTTTTTTGAGCTGTTCTTCACCGCGGATCTCTATGACTTTGTTGAGGCAGAAACCAACCGCTACGCCACACAGTATATAACCGCCAATCCGGAAAGCTTCTATGCCCAGCCTTTCTGGTGGAAACCAGTCACAGTTTCCGAATTTAAAATATTTTTGGGCCTTATCCTCAGCATGGGTCTAACTAAAAAAAATGTATTGCGGTCCTATTGGTCTAAAGACCCAATACATTACATGCCCATGTTCTTTGCTGCTATGTCCAGGGCACGTTTTGAGGGCATCATGTGCTTTATGCATTTTACTGACAATAAAACCTGTCATCCAAGAGGCCACCCTGCTTATGACCGGCTCCACAAAATTCGGCCCCTCATAGACTGTTTGTCATCCAGGTTTGCAGATGTGTATACCCAAAACAGAACATCTGCATAGACGAGTCCCTTGTACATTTTACCGGGCGCCTTGGCATCAAACAGTACAACCCCAGCAAGCGCGCCCGGTATGGGGTCAAACTGTATAAGCTCTGTGAAAGGGCCACAGGCTATACATATAGTTTTAGGGTCTATGAGGGAAAAGACTCAATACTGTAGCCGGTCGGATGCCCTGACTACCTGGGGAGCAGTGGCAAGATTGTCTGGGACTTGGTGTCACCCTTACTCCACAAGGGGTACCACTTATACGTGGACAATTTTTACAGAAGCGCGGCCCTCCTTCGGCACTTACATATAGTTGGAAATCAATGCTGTGGCACCGCGCAACCTATATTGAGCCCATGAAATATTGAACTTTTTGTCACAAGTTAGCGGAAAGGGAGACTTTGTGAGAAAAAATAAATAAATAATCAATTTCCGCTAACTTGTGACAAGAAAAAAACTTCTATGTGCCCCTCACGGAATATCCTACATGTGCCCCTCACGGAATACCTTGGGGTGTCTTCTTTCCAAAACTGGGTCACTTGTGGGGTATTTATACTGCCCTGGCATTTTAGGGGCCCTAAAGCGTGAGAAGTAGTTTGGAATTCAAATGCGTAAAAAATGGATTGTGAAATCCTAAAGGTACTCATTGGAATTTGGGCCCCTTTGTGCACCTAGGCTGCAAAAAAGTGTCACACATGTGGTATTGCCATACTCATAAGAAGTAGGGCAATGTGTTTTGGGGTGTATTTTTACATATACCCATGCTGGGTGAGATAAATATCTCTGTAAATTGACAACTTTGTATAAAAAAAATGGAAAAAGTTGTCATTTACAGAGATATGTAAAAATACATGCCAAAACACATTGCCCTACTTCTTCTGAGTATGGCGATACCACATGTGTGACACTTTTTTGCAGCCTAGGTGTGTAAAGGGGCCGAAAGTCCAACGAGTACCTTTAGGCTTTACAGGGTTGCTCACAGTTTAGCCCCGCCCAAAATGCCAGAACAGTAAACATACACAAATGACCCCATTTTGGAAGGGCATAGTGAGTCCGTTGGAGATTTTTGTTTTTTTTTGCCAGAAGTTAGCAGAAATGGAAACTTTATTTATTTATTTTTTTCCTCAGAAAGTGTCATTTTCCGCTAACTTGTGAAAGAAAATTAAATCATACATAAACTCACCATGCCCCTCCGCGAATACTTTGGGGTGTCTTCTTTCTAAAATGGGGTCATTTGGGGGGTATTTATACCATCCTGGCATTCTAACACCTCAAGAAACATGACAGGTGCTCAGAAAGTCAGAGCTGCTTCAAAATGCAGAAATTCACATTTTTGTACCATAGTTTGCAAACGCTATAACTTTTGCGCAAACCAATAAATATACACTTATTGGATTTTTTTAATCAAATACATGTAGCACAATAAATTCTGACACAAACTTGTATAGAAATGTAATTATATTTGAGCAATTTAACCAGAGAAAGTTAAAAATACACTTTTTTTGAGAAAATTGCGGTCTATTTTGATTAATATCAGAAAAACGAAAAATCTCAGCAGCAAGAAAATACCACCAAAAGAAAGCTGTATTTGTGAGAAGAAAAGGAGGTAAAATTAATTTGGGTGTCAAGTTGCATGACCGAGCAATAAACCGTTAAAGTTGTATAGTGCCGATTTGTAAAAAAGGGCCTGGTCACTAGGGGGGTATAAACCTGTGGTCCTTAAGTGGTTAAACCTTTCTGGGATCCCTGTTGTTGTCCGTCGATGGGGGGAGGAGAACGAGGACAACATTATCCTGGATGATGAGCAGGAGCCAGGCCACTACACCGCTTCCAGTTTAGTGCAAATGGGGGCCTTCATGCTCCAGTGTTTTAGGAGGGACCCCGGTATAAAAAGCATAAAGGGCAAGGACCTGTACTGGGTGGAAACGTACTTAGACAAACAAAAAATGGCGGAAATGTTACCACCATCACAGAGGGCTTTCAGAATGCAGCACTTCCAGGCCTTGCTTAGAGAAATGCTTCATTCTGCTTTTGCAGGTGCTGGCAGAGGAATTTCCACTCACAGAGAAACAGTCACGGGTACCAATCCAACAGCGCCTGCAAGAAGAGGGCGGTTTGAAGATGTGTTGGTCACTTCTGATATGAGATCATTCTTTCAGCCGACCCATCTACAGCTGTCCTCCGGATCCAGCCTCAGAGAACGCCTAGACCGACAGGTGTCCGACTACATCAGGTTAACGGCTGATGTGGACGCTCTGAGAATTGATGAACCCCTGGACTACTGGGTGGGCAGGCTTGACCTCTGGCCAGAGCTGGCACAATTTGCCATGAAACTGTTGGCTTGCCCCTCATCGAGTGTCCTGTCTGAAAGGACGTTCAGCGCAGCAGGGGGGATCGTGACCGATAAGCGCACTTGCCTAGCTCACGACAGTGTTGACTACCTCACATTTCTAAAAATGAATGAGGCATGGATCTCAGAGGAATTCAACACAGGTAAGCAGCAGACCATGTTTGATTCAAATTCCTTATGACAGCCCACAAATATCCACCACCACCCATAACAATTCATGGTCCCTGTCTTCGGTAAATACAGCGGCATAAAAGGCCTTTTATGTCCGTTGAATGCCTAATTTTTGGGGCCTGTAATGGCCGACACTTACTTCTTTATCCTGTGAATGCCTAATGTACCTCCAGCCACAGAATACAAAGTTCTTTGCTGTCAGGTGAACGCATGTTGGCTAATTTTTGGGGCCTGTACTAGTGGCCGACACTTACTTATTTATCCTGTGAATGCCTAATGTACCTCAAGCCACAGAATACAAAGTTCTTTGCTGTCAGGTGAACGCCTGTTGGCTAATTTTTTAGGCCTGTACTGGCCGACACTTATTTATCCTGTTAATGCCTAATTTTTCTGACTGGAATTGAAAATCAATGGGTCTGTAAATGGTCCGCTAAATTGTGGAATGGATGCAGACCCATTTTACAGACGTGTGAATGGACCCTATATGTATTTGACATGTATTTACCGGCTGCTGTCAGTTCTGGCTGATTTAGGCCGAGCTATTACATTAAAACAGAGCAATACATTATTTGCAATTCTTATTAAACCTTTAAACCTTTATTTTGTGGTGCATCTGACTTTATGATCGCTTGCTATTACACCTTTTTATGATAAAAGTTGTCTAAAAAAATGCCTTTTTGGAGAGTTTTAAATTTTTGTTTTGAAAGGTGTCCACCTGAGGGGTTAGTTGGTATGATAGTTTTATACAGCTGGTTGTTACAGATGCGGCAAGACCTAATATTTTTCCTTATTTTTTAGTTACTTCTATTTTACACAATAAAAGCAAAACCAAAAATAATTCATGTTTTAGTGTCTCCATAGTTTAAGAGCCATATTATTATTTTTATTTGCCGATTGTCTAATGTTAGAGTCTCATTTTTGGCTGAATGAAATGACCGATTGTTACTATTTTGGGGGACATATGCCTTTTTTGATAGCTTGGTGTTGAACTTTTAGTGATGTTAGGTGACTAAATTCTTTATTTTTTTATTTTTTTAATTGTTTCTATTTTTTTATGTTTACAGTGTTCACCTGAGGGGTTAGATCATAGGATATTTTTATAGACATGGTCGATATGTATACGGCGGTACAAAATATGTCTGTTTGTCTATTTTTTACCTTTTTTTTATTTTTTATTTAAAGTCTTTATACACATTGACAATTTAAATCTCAATGATGATTATATAGTTTATTAGTTAGTGATATTTCAGTACAGTATAATTATATTTTGTTTGTTAGTGATAGCTCGATAGAGTTTAATATTATTTATTTTTTAAGCTAATGGTTTTAATGTAGATTAAAGAGTTATTGTCCAGTGTTCTTTTTTTTGTATTACTATAGTGTATGTTGTCTCCTCATTGTTGGCCCTTTTAATGTTTATGTACATGTTATGGATACAAAATCTTATTGCTATGTGCACATATTTACCCTCCTGGCGGGGGCTGGTGATCGCCTCCTTTTCCTCCGAGTCCTGAGATGGGGCAGTGCTGGAGGGTCCAGCACTTTCCACCTCCACCTCCTTCACTTCTCCTACATCTGGTGGGGGTGGCTCAATAGGCTGGGAGGGTCCGACCTCCTCCTGCTCTTCCTCCTCTTCCTCCTCAACCTCCACCACCTCAACGGCCTCCGCCTATCGCCTTCTTTGAATGGAGGGAATAGGAACTTCTGTGATCCCAGAATGTTCAGATTTTAGATAAACAACTCAGAAATCTTAACAACATTAGATATAAAGAAATTCCAATATGGAGAGATCTATATATAATTGCAGTGGCTGCCAGCTTTTTGACGCATAACTCAATCAAAAATGAACAGTATGCAAACATCCCCTCCACAGTGTCTTGATGAAACAATAGGGCGAGAGGAGACCCTTGGAATGGGATTATCTCCTGAGTGTATCATAGGATGAATTACTTCTCTACACCAAAGTCGGCTACTTCTTAATCCCATCACTAACACAATAGAACAAACGGACAAATAAACTAGCACATTCATTAGGAGTCTCAGAGCAGAGTTAACCCTTATTACGTTTATGGATTCACACCATGCAACTTTAATGGGGAATAGGAAATATGTGGCCTATAAACTCAACCAAAAATCATGGTTTATAGTTCCATCTAACCCAAATAGGTCAGAGTGGGGGTCTCCATAGTCCTGGGTCCATAGCCCGTAGGAAGGAGGCTAGCCCTCAGGCTTCTAATGCAGACACATTGATGGTTCAGCCGTCACTTGTCTGGCACAAAGCCAACACATCACATCACCCAAAGAACACCATCCCCACAATGAGACATGGTGGTGGCCGCATCATGCTGTGGGGATGTTTTTTAGCAGCCGGGACTGGGAAACTGGTCAGAATTGAGGGAAAGATGGATGGTGATAAATACAGGGTTATTCTTGAGCAAAACCTGTCCCACTCTGTGCGTGATTTGAGGCTAGGACGGAGGTTCACCTTCCAGCAGGACAATGCCCCCAAACACACGGCTAAAGCAGCACTTGAGTGGTTTAAGGGTAAACATATAAATGTGTTGGAATGGCCTAGTCAAAGCCCAGATCTCAATCCAATAGAAAATCTGTGGTCAGACTTAAAGATTGCTGTTCACAAGCGCAAACCATCCAATTGGAAGTAGCTGAATCAGTTTTGCAAGGAGGAATGGGCAAAAATCCCTGTGGTAAGATGTGGCAACTGCTCATAGAGACTTATCCAAAGCGACTTGGAGCTGTGATTGCCGCAGAAGGTGGCTCTACAAAGTATTGACTTTAGGGGGTGAATAGTTATGCACATTGACCTTTTCTGTTATTTTGTCCTATTAGTTGTATGCTTTACAATTAACCAATTTAAAAAAAGGTCTAAGTTGTGGGCATGTTCTACAAATTAAATGATGCAAATGCTCAAACAATCCATGTTAATTCCAGGATGTGAGACAACAAAAAAAAGAACGAAGTCAAGGGGGGTGAATACTTTTGCTTAGCACTGTACACATTACAGAGTGTCGGCAAAACATACAAAAGTTATTTACGCATCTACCTGGTCATTTTTCGTCCCATATTATTTTTATAAACCGGGGGTGTCTTCGCTTCATGTCTGACCATTTTTTAATGATGTCCAGACGGCGGCGTTTGAGACCCGTTTTGCGCCAGATCTCAAATGCCAGCTCCTGCACAATCCGCTGCTTCTCGACGTGGGACCGGGTGCAGTCATATCCCCACCCCAACATCCGCTGCAAGATAAAAATGCAAGCATATAATGCCAATTTTTAAGAATAATAGTATTATAAATAATTTACTCAAGTAAACTGCAAAAAGTATTTAATGCTTTGAAGTGGGAATATTAGATTAAGGCCGCCTGCGAACCAGCTGTACACCCCATACCGTACCGTCACTTCACTAGACAGGTCCGTAGTTGTGAAAAAACACGCCCGTGTGCATGCGGCCTTACTGTACGGTTAGAAGATGGGATTGTATTACGACTGTATGTGGGTGGGGTCTGAGCTATCAGATATTGTCCAGCTAAGCAGAGATGTACCTGTCTAGTGAAAGGACGGTACGGTATGGGGTGTACAGCTGGTTCGCCTCCCCGGGATGCACCCTGGGTAACTCTAAATGAACCAGCAAATACAGGCGGTCTGACAAAGAAAGCTTCTCCTGAGTCCTGACTAACAGGATCCAAACTATAATCTATAAACTGTGTGTGTGTGCGGTATATAGTGTGTGTCTGTATGTGTGTGGTATATAGTGTGTGTGTGTGGTATATAGTGTGTGTGTGGTATATAGTATGCAGCATGACAATGGATGTGCAATGTGCATGTGAAATATATTTCTATGCTTTCCATACAAATATCCTACTAACATAGTGGGTGTGATGTCACAGGAATACTTAGTGCAACAATCCCTAATATCTAGTGAGACCTTATAAAATGTGAAGTTTTGTGCACCTAAGAAAAATTTGAATCGCAGAAGGTCGCACTGGCGATTTATTTTATAACACTCTTTATACATATAAAGCGATTGTTCAGACATGCAGGTAAATGTAATCAAATACACTACTTTAATGTAAGATTACTTACAGTCACCAGGAGTTCTTCCTCTTCGTCGCTGAACTTGGTTCCAACCATCACATCCATTTAATTGCTAGTTGGTGCAAACCAGTTGCTGTAGGCCACGCCTTCCTAGTGCATGTGCTCTTGCGATTAATACTTAAAAACCGATAAAAAAATAATGCTTGTTGATCGCAGATTTGCTTAATAGTTCTGGTATGTCAGTGTCCATGTTGTGGGACTATGTGTGCACATCTAGTAAGTATTTTGTGGCTGCAAATATGACCTGGAGGTTTTTCAGGTTCCCCCGCCATTAAAATGAATGGGACCCGCCGCCAACCTGCGGTTCGTGAACATTTGATCGCCCCATCCCAGCAGATGTTCGTCCATCACTATTAACGGATGCAGCAAACTGATGTCATACGGTCATACGGTGGCATCCGTTCACCACAGAGTTCCATTGTAAAAAAAAACAACATATATTTTAAAGTATACATTGTTTACTGACTCTGCAGGATACAAAAGAGTGGTGCACTATGCTTTTTAATCTTTTACACCCTAACTCAGATGGCGTGGCAGCGTATAGTGCTAAAAACTGAGGGACTACAGCTGCTTAAAACCATCTAGACACTTCAAGTTAAAGCAGTAAACATAGGGAGCGATAATCAAGCTAAATGTTATGGATCAGCGAGTGTAGACCCACTGTGCCAACCAACCAGTCTGATTTTAGTCTGACCTTAAGGGTCTTATTCTGGTAATCCCCTGTGTGCTACCTCCTAGGAAAGTGCCTATGTTATTGGCAGCTGATGTAGCAATAATGTAAAATGAAGGGTGCATTGATCTATGAAACCAGGCAAGACTTTGAGTCATCATCATACCGTGGAGGTGGAGAGAATATGGGACTGGTTCCTCTAGAAGAGACAACTTCCTGAATGGCTGTGGCTGTGGAAAGTTGTTGCAATGGCGTTATGGCAGAAGTTACATAATCCAGATGGGTATACACATTCTGTAGAAAGGCCAATATTTTATCCTGACTTGTAAGTTGATTATAAAGCTCTTGGTAAATTTCTGGCAAATCCATTTGGGATGAGTCTGCAGGGTCCATAGCATGAGCTTACTGTTTCAGTTAAATGAGTGTGGAGCCACTTTGCTAACCAACCGGTTTGATTTTCGGTTAATCGTAAGGAAATTATTCTGGCACTTATTTATTTATTTATTTTATGCACTTATATAGCGCTACTATATTCCGCAGCGCTTTACAGACATTAGCATCCAACTGTCCTCAATGGGGCTCACAATCTAAGGTCCCTTTTAGTATGTCTTTGGAGGTATTTCCCAGGTATTCACCCTTTAACCCCTGTACAGGGGGTCTTCAATGTGGGGGAACAATCAGACTGCTACCTCCTGGGATGGTCCTGGTAGCAGGTGACCCACTGGAGTAAGGGACTCTCTTGAAAACACTGGGAGCTCAAGATACAGAAAGTGCAGCAAAACCACAGAAAAACCACAGGAACAGTCTTAACAATCCCTAAAGCTTGAATGCAGGATTAGTGATCCAGACAGCACTCTAATAGTGTAGCAGTGAGGAGACACAGGATAAACTGTCAAGCAGGGTAATAGTAAAGACAGTTGAATCAGGCAGGCTGATTACTTGGCAGGAAAACAGACAGGGTTAAACTTAACCATGAACCGATCTAAAGCTGAAACTGGAACTGCAGGAGCACATAGGGAGGGCAGGTACAAGACTGGAGCACAGACAGGAACAAAAGCTGAATAAACACAGGCAAAACACAGGAGAATCGCAGAAGCACTAGACTTAAACACTAGAGATGATCAAATTTTTTCGGGAAAAATTTGTTTCGATCCAAATTTATTTGCGGCAATTTACGTTAAAAAACGTCTATTTCCTGGCTGCAGAGAGCCTTTATAGTGGTGTAGAACACTGTGCCTTACAGTAATACACATAGGGAGTCTGCTTTGGTAGTGAAATGCTGTAATACTGTGAGTCCGTATGGCATGCAGATGATAGGCGTCACTCTTAGAATCACTGCACACTTCACTTATTTGGGCAGTCACGGTGCTAAAACTGACCAAATAAATCAAGTATGAACTCAGCCTTACAGGTCGATGTTAGCTCCAAGAAGAAGTGCACTCCTTTTACACCGTCATCAGCTGATTCCACATAGATGTCTACAGAACCTGTTCTATTAAACGCCTATACAAAAAAAGCCCCCTGACAGAGTGGAGAGGGTAAAAATAGGGAAAAAGTAAACGAACCAGCACCTCCACAATAAGTGAATATGAGAACGCAGGTGCACGCTACCTTGGCTGAAACACACTTGGATTAGTAGAACTACAGGTAACAGCACTCTGCTAGTCAATTGCACAAAGATATAAGCAAACACTGAAAGAATAAATGCTTGGTGGTCATACTTACTGCAAATGCAGCTAGAAGCTCTTTGCAAATATAATTGATCAAAAATATTTCGGGCCCATCTACCAGTCGACAAGGTAGCTTCTAATCAGATGGGTCCTACTCTAACATGCCTCTCCTGGGCTTACAGCCTACAATCTGGGCAAAGTAGTACCAAGCTGTATCCTACGCATGCCTCTCCCAGGCTGTGAGCCTGCAGTATGGGCTGGGTAGAATACAGCTGTACAAGCTATCTGATTAAAAGCACATGGTAAATGGGCTGGTGGTGCACGGTTCAATCTCACCACCAGGAGGAGCCACCCCCCTAGTGGCAGTGACAATGGGGAAAAAATAAACAAACCCATTGTCACTGCCACTAGGGGGGTGGCTCCTCCTGGTGGTGAGATTGAACCGTGCACCACCAGCCCATTTACCATGTGCTTTTAATCAGATAGCTTGTACAGCTGTATTCTACCCAGCCCATACTGCAGGCTCACAGCCTGGGAGAGGCATGCGTAGGATACAGCTTGGTACTACTTTGCCCAGATTGTAGGCTGTAAGCCCAGGAGAGGCATGTTAGAGTAGGACCCATCTGTTTAGAAGCTACCTTGTCGACTGGTAGAGGGGCCCAAAATATTTTTGATCAATTATATTTGCAAAAGAGCTTCTAGCTGCATTTGCAGTAAGTATGACCACCAAGCATTTATTCTTTCAGTGTTTGCCTATATCTTTGTGCAATTGACTAGCAGAGTGCTGTTACCTGTAGTTCTACTAATCCAAGAGTGGAGAGGGTGTCAGCAGTAAGTTTGTGTCGACGTCACTGATTATTTTGCCCTTCCTCTGAACCATCAGAACAATGACCCACAAAAAACGGATCCAGTCTTCACTCGGTCAACATTTGGTCAGTAATCCATCAGTATTGCTAATGCCAAAAGAAACAGGAGTGGATCCAAAACAGAGATGACACGTGAACTGAATATTTGCAAGTTTTCTGTGTTTTATACCCAATCCTTCATTTGGCTACCAAATCACAAGCCAATTCTGATGGGACCATACAGGCCTTACAGCTGCTACTCAGACAGGATATTTTGTGCGTCTCATTTTACCTTCCTTCTGACAGATCAGAGGAAGGGTCAAATAAATGATGATGTCAGCCAAGCCAAAAAGGTTAAATAGTGGCCCAGTCATGAAGTAGGGAGGGTCGGAACAGCATGAGAAGTCGACAGAGTGGCCCTATGACATACTGGTGAGGTGAAAGCAGCATGAGGAGACCACAGAGTGGCCCAATGACAGAGTGTGGAGATGGCGGCAAGGTGACATAGAGTGGAGATAGCAGCAGCATCAGGAGACCACAGAGTGGCAAGGTGACAAAGTAGAGGTAGGAGCAGCATCAGGAGGCCGCAGAGTGGCACATTGACAGAGTGTGGAGGTGGCAGCAGCAACAAGAGGCCACAGAGTGGCACAATGACACAGTGTGGAGGTGGCAACAGCATGAGAAGACCACACAGTGGCAAGGTGACATGGTGGTGAAATGAAAGCAGCATGAGGAGACCACAGAGTGGCCAATCACAGAGTCTGTAGGTGGCGGCAACATCAGGAGGCCACAAAATGGCAAGGTGATATAGAGTGGAGGTAGGAGCAGCATGAGGAGGCTACAGAGTGGCAAGGTGACATAATTTGGAGGTGGCTGCAGCATCAGGAGGCCACAGAGTGACAAGGTGACATAGTGTGGAGGTAGCGGCAGCATCAGGAGGCCGCAGAGTGGCACAATGACAAAGTGTGGAGGTGGCGGCAGCATCAGGAGGCCACAGAGTGGTCCAATGACAGAGTGTGGAGGGGGCGGCAGCATGAAAAGACCGCACAGTGGCAAAGTGACATAGTGCTGAGGTGAAAGCAGCATGAGGAGACCACAGAGTGGCCCAATCACAGATTATGTATGTGGAGGCAGCATCAGGAGGCCACAGAGTGGCAAGGTAACATAGAGTGGAGGTAGGAGCAGCATCAGGAGACCACAGAGTGGCAAGGTGACATAGTTTGAAGGTTGGTGGCAACACCAGTACCCGCTTAAGATGGTGGATCATAGAAGGAGCACATCAGATGTGTGGCATCAGGCGGTTGGCAGCATTAGAATAGTAGCTGAGGCAGGTAGCCAGAAGAAACCAGTCTCTTTTCTCAAAGTGTTGGTGTGGCACCATGGATGATCTAATCTGATGCATCTGGAATTGGTGGGTGGAAATCCTGGCTGATCCACTGCTGATTCATCTTGACAAAGGTCAGTCTCTCCACATTTTTAATGGACAGGCAAGTTTTTCTTGAAGTAACTATGGCCCCCGCTGCATTAAACAACCTCTCTGATGCCACACTACTGGCTGGGCAGGACAGCTTTTTCCAGGGCAAACTCGGCCAGTTGCGGCCATAAATCCAGTTCTCACAGGCCACTGTATGGCGACGCTGCATATGTTGATGCAGGGCCGTAGTGCAAACATTGGCACCTTGGCCATGCTTTACCTTCTGCCCACAGATTCTACATACGGCCACGTTCACTTCCTCCGGCAGCTTAAGAAAAACCTGCCGCACCGCCAAATAGGTGATTTTACCACCAACACTTAGCACTGACTGCCTGCTACCGCCGCTGCCTGCTTGAACCCCTGCACTGCTACGTCCCGGGCATTTAGGCTCCCGCGAAGCAAGTGGTCTACCTTGGGCATGTTTGGCTCCCGACCTCCCATTGCTGCCATCCTGCTGAATCCCAACCATGCTAGCGACTTGCTGGCTTATGGGCAAGCTGCCACCCTCTTCTCCTGATGATGATGAAGCCCTTCGTCACCCGGCTCCCAAGTGCGATCAGCTACATCATCATCGAGTACTGTCTGCACGTCACTGATGTCCTCCTCAACCGTCTCTGGGTCAGGAGTCTGACCGCTCGCAACACCAGCTCCCACGCCACTCTCCTCATTGCTACTTGCCTGCCTGGCGGAGGAAGCGGCGAATGTCTCCTCCAGATCTTGGCTGGGCAGTAGCTGCTGACTGTCCACTAGTACTTTTCTTTTTGCGCTAATACACATCACAAAAGGCTTAACTAAAAATAACTTCACCGCTGAGCGGCAAATAAATTTTTTCTTTTTGCGCTAACACACGTCACAAAAGGATTATCAAGAAATAACTGCACCACTTAGCGGCAAATTTATTTTTAATTTTTACGCTAATACACGTCACAAAAGTCTTTACCAGAAATAACTACACCGCTGAGCGTCAAAGTAATTTTTTCTTTTTACACTAATACACGTCAGAAAAGGCTTTAAAAGAAATAACTGCACAGCTGAGCGGAAAATATATATATATTGTTTTACGCTAATACAATTCACAAAAGGCTTAACAAGAAATAACTGCACCGCTGAGCGAAAATGTATTTTTTCTTTTTCACTAACACGTCACAAAAATATTGTCAAGTAATAACTGCACCGCTTAGCGGCAAATGTATTTTTTCTTTTTGCGCTAATGCACGTCACAAAATGCTTTAAAAGAAATAACTGCACCGGTGAGTGGCAAATATATTTTTTCTTTTTACACAAATATGCGTCAGTATATGCGTAAAGTTACTTTTATTCAACCAGCAAGTAATTTTTTGACGGGAAATGACATAGGTGTCTCCCAAAAGATAATAAGACGATGTACAAGAGGCATTATTGTGGAAAAAAAATATTTCTCAGCTTTTATTTACATTTTAGCAAAAGGTGTCCCGTCCAAAATTATTCATACCCTTCTCAATAATCAATAGAAAAGCCTTTATTGTCTATTACAGCAATCAAACGCTTCCTATAATTGCAGACCAGCTTTTTGCATGTCTCCACAGGTATTTTTGCCCATTCATCTTTAGCAATGAGCTCCAAATCTTTCAGGTTGGAGGGTCTTCTTGCCATCACCCTGATCTTTAGCTCCCTCCACAGATTCTCAATTGGATTCAAGTCTGGACTCTAGCTAGGCCACTTCAAAACGTTAATGTTGTTGTCTGCTAACCATTTCTTCACCACTTTTGCTGTGTGTTTTGGGTCATTGTCATGCTGAAATGTCCACTGGTTCCCAAGGCCAAGTTTCTCTGCAGACTGCCTGATGTTGTCGTTGAGAATCCTCATGTATTGCTCTTTTTTCATGGTGCCGTTTACTGTGATTAGGTTCCCTGGTCCATTGGCTGAAAAACACCCCCAAAGCATTAGGTTCCCACCACCATGTTTGACAGTGGGAATGGTGTTCTTTGGGTTGAAGGCTTCTCCTTCTTTACGCCAAATAAAGGAAACATCATTGTGACCAAACAATTAATTTTTTGTTTCATCTGATTATAACACAGAAGACCAGAAGTCTTATTCTTTGTCCAGATGAGCTTTTGCAAATGCCAAGCGAGCTTTTGTGTGCCTGGTCTGCATCCGTGGAACCCAGAAGTGTGCAGTGTCCGTTGGATTGTCTGCCTTGAGACATTGCCACCAGCAGAGCCCAGATTCACCAGGATGGCCTTGGTGGTGATCCTTGGATTATTTTTCACCTCTCTAACTATCCTCCTGGCCAGCACAGGTGTCACTTTTGGCTTCCGACCACGTCCTCTGAGATTTTCCGACAGTGCAGGACATCTTGTATTTTTTGCTCAAATGTAAATAAAAGCTGAGAAATGTATTTTTTCCACAATATTGCCTCTGGTACATCGTCTTATTATCTTTTGGGAGACACCTATGTAATTTCCCATCCAAAAATTACTTGCTGAAAAAAAAAAAAAAAAAAAATGGCCCCTACACAGAATAAATGCACAGACCTGTAAAGCAATGCAGAAACAAAAAGTCTTCTAGAATTGACCAGTTTCTGAGATCCCCAAATTTAAGCACCAGGTCGGGATTAAAAGTAAAGCCGGATATTAGCACGAGAAAGAATACTTCAGAACATAGACCGGAGTAGGCACTTGAGGAGGACCCCCATATTGGACAGGGGGAGACGTTTTTGGATAACTCCTCTCCATTAGAGGAAATTTTATCAGCTGTTAAAGATAATGGAAGGGCGATACAAAATATGGCAGTGCAATTGGGGTCAATACAGACAGATGTTATTATAAAGGACGATTTGACAAAGATCCGGGATAGAATTAAAGAATTTGAAAATACAGTGATCAAATTGGAGCAAGAAGCGAAAACATTAAAAGAAGAGAACACTACATTAAAAACAGATTATAACTACCCGGGAAAAAAAACGGTTGATTTAGAAGATCGGTCAAGAAGATCTAATGTACGAATTATTGGGCTGACAGAGGATGTGGATGATAAAAATCTAGTAGGAATAATACAATCCATTATTTTTGACAATTTCGGGAAGGAATATTTTTCACCTTTATTTTTAATCGAAAGGGCCCATCGGATCCCAGGGGGTAAACCTATTCCGGGGCGGCTGCCAAGGACAGTGATAATTAAGATCTTGGCCGCTTCTGATAGAGATATGATTTTGAGGCGGGCACGAGACTCCCCCTCGATTTTGTATAATGGATGTAAACTCTTTTTCTTTCTGGATTTTTCAAAGGAAGTGCAAGATAAGAGACGCACTTTTCTGGATGTTAAGAAACGTCTTCAGTCCAAGGATATTAAGTACTCTTTTTTATACCCGGCTAAATTAAGGATAATGTTCTCTTTTTCGATACTCCAGATGCGGCTACGGATTGGTTAGACCGGAAAAATGTTTAAAATCTGTGTTTTTCACTATTTTTGGAGGTTCGGCTGAGGGAGTGGGGAGGGATGGTCTTAGTTAGGGGGTCTGTCACAGGTAGTGAGGGAGCAAGAGGGTCACTGGGCATGCTGCCTGCAAAGGGTGTTTTTTCTTTTTTTTTCTTTCATTTTTGTCGAGTAATGGTTAAGATTTTATCTTGGAATGTCAGGGGCCTTGGAGAGAGAGCTAAAAGACAGACAGTGATGGACGCAATCCGGAGCTATCTCCCTCCAATAGTCTGCTTGGTCGAAACTCATTTTTCAGGGACGGGGACCCCTCACTTGGGGGGGGGGGGCTGGGCAGCACAGATCTACCATTCAAAATGTAATAGTTATTCCAGAGGGGTATCAGTCTTGATACACCAAGCAGTGGATTTTGTCCTGACTGATTCCTGGATAGATGATCAGGGAAGATTTGTTTTTCTCTATGGTAGACTTGGGGGTCAGTCATATATCCTTGCCTTTTTTTATATACCTCCCCCATTCCCTCAATTGCCTGTTGTCCTTTGTGGAATGGTGGCCAGATTGTCGGGTGGTTCTGACAGGCAACTTCAACAATGTGATGGATCCCAGTAGAGACAGGTTGATGGCAGATCCCAGCACCACAATCAGTGGGACTGAGACGCTGCTGTCACGTTTCTGCCGAGAGAGGGGCTTTGTGGATGTGTGGGAGTATATGGGGAGGGGAAAGAGTGCCTTCTCATGTGTTAGTAATGGAGGGAGGTCAATGTCCAGGATTGACCTGGCACTGACCAATAGAGACAATATTAGAAATATTAATTCAGTTAAATGCGGGACAAGAACTCTCTCAGATCACTCTCCCCTCTCAATAGAAATTCTGGTAGGGTCCGGTCAGGTCAAATCAGACTCGTTATTTAGATTGTACCCATATTGGTTGGCTATAATGGATGACCATCAGTTTATTAAAAAACAGATAACCTCTTTTTGGCAGATTAACTACCCCTCAGCTGGTATTGGCTGTGTATGGGATACTTTGAAGGCCTATATGAGGGGGTTGTTTATCAGTAACATCTCTGCACTAAGAGGATCATTCAAGAGAAGAGAGAAGGAATTAATTAACCTAGTGGCTAGTACTATGGAGCAGTTCATCATTCAAAAAACGGAACAAAATAGAGAAAAAATGCAGAAAGCCAGTCAGGACCTTAACAATTTTCTCTTGGATAAGGCCCTCCATAGTTTGTTTTTTAAGGGACAGAAATACTTTTCGGAGTCAGGACGACCAGGCAGGCTCCTAGCTAGGATAGTTAAGCAACAAGAGAACAGGAGGAAGGAAATAACTGGCATTCGTGGGCCTGATGGTAGGATTGTACGAGATTTGGAGGGCATAGCTGAGATTTTTCGGGAGTACTTTGCAGCGGTCTACAGGGCGGCGCCTCCTGTGCCGGACAGCCTCTTAGACGCTTATCTGAATGGTCTTTCTTTTCCGGTTCTTTCAGAAGGCCAGAGGGCCTCGCTGGAGAGGGAGATAGCCGTCCAGGAGATCCAATTGGCCCTTGGGTCAATATCGGGTAGTTCGTCCCCGGGGCTGGGTGACCTTCCATATGACTTTTACAGGAAATATGGGGATATAGTCCTCCCGTATCTTTTAGAAGTATTTACAAAGTGGCTGCAGGGAGAAGGCCTCCCTACCTCCATGTATGAGGCACTGATAGTTTTAATTCCAAAAAAAGATAAGGATATTTTGGAGATGGGTGCTTATAGACCTATTTCTTTACTTAATACTGATTTTAAGCTGCTCTCCAAGGTCCTGGCTAACAGACTTTCCAAGGTGATTACATCATTAATTCACCCAGACCAAAATGGGATTATGCCCGGGAGGGGTACCCATTATAATATACATCGCTTGTTTGCTAATATTCAATCCTCCGGGGGGACCGCCCGCTCGATCCTGTCATTAGATGCAACGAAGGCCTTCGACAGGGTTGAGTGGAGTTTCCTCTGGAGGGTGATTGGAAGAATGGGATTTGGTCCAAGGTTTATAGCCATGGTCCATTTGCTTTACAAATCCCCCCTGGCCAAACTTAGGATTAACGGAACCCTGACTAGGTCCTTGATGTTGGAAAGAGTCACCCGTCAAGGATGTCCTCTCTCGCCACTCCTATTTAACATTTATATTGAGCCTTTGGCCATAAAAATCAGACAGGACTCGGGGGTTCTTGGATTTGGGATTGCGGGAGATCATGATCGGATTTCTTTGTATGCAGACGATATTCTTTTTTTTATGCAACAGACCAATATTACCCTGCCAAAAATTATAGAGATTGTAGAACTGTACTCCAGGCTCTCGGGCCTGGAGGTAAATTGGTCCAAGACTACCCTCCTCCCTATAGATAAGCCACAATTATTAGTGGAGAATATACCTCTGGACCTGGGGGTTGAAGATTCCATGAAGTACTTGGGGATAAACATCTCTGCTAATGTTCAGGACTATGTTCAACTTAATTTACTCCCGGCCATTATGAAGATTAGATCAAAAATTTAAATATGGCATCGGTTCACCCTTTCGAGAGGAGATAGGGTCTCCCTGGTGAAAATGATAGTTCTTCCCCAACTGCTTTATGTTCTCCGAAATTTCCCGGTTTGGATAGAGGACAAATTCTTCAAATTGATAGAGAAGATGATCAATGATTTGTTATGGGGGAGAAAGCGGGTAAGGCTGAAACTGGATTATTTTTCAATGCCGCTGGAACGGGGGGGGGGGGGTTGAACCTTCCGAGTTTCAGGGGATACTTTATTGCGTCTCAGCTGTGTTTTTTTCATGAGTGGGAGACCAGCCCCTTATGTAAAAAATTTGTGGATCAATTTGGTTTTCTTCTTTACTCTATTAGAGTCAGGATGCCTAATGAGTCGTTGGCAGGAGTTTGGAGGTTTCGTTAAGCTTGTTACCAGGGCCTGGAAATTGATCAGGAGCTTGTTTCTATCACATCCTCATTGGTTTGTACTCCACTATGGCAGAATCAAAGACTTCCAGTGCTGGGGGACCCTGATTGCCAGCAGTACTGGAGGTCGAAGAATATTCACTACATAGCACAAGTAGTTGGTGATGGTCGGATCCTCTCTCTTGAGGAGATCGTGCAGAAGGAAAACACAGGAGAAATTGTTTGGTTTAGATATTTTCAGTTACGATTGGCGCTTTGTAGCATCGTGGATAGAACTTTACTAAGTATAGACACGTCGAGTTTTTTGCACAGCCTAATAAGGAAAAAGAATTACGTTAAGGCTAAGATAGCTTATTGTTACAAACACTTAATTAGGACACGCTTTTTGGATTGTCTTTCGCCTGGACAAAAGTCCTGGAGACTCACTTACCCTAACCTATCTTTTGAGGCTTGGGAAAGTGTATTGAAGAATATGGGTTTGGTTTCTTTTAGTTTTAACCACATAGTTGTTCAGTTTAATATCATGGACAGGATATATGTAACGCCACTGTTGCTTCAGAGGTGTGGACTACGAGACAACTCCAACTGCATGCGTTGTGGGAGCCCGAATTCAGACTATCTTCATCTGTTTTGCGATTGCCCCCTTTTAGATGGTTATTGGGGAGCAATACAAGAATTTCTTGTGCGGCGACTGCAGGTGGAGCTCCCTCGCCAGCCTCAGCTATGGATCCTTGGGGATCTTTCTGTTCTAAATTGCCAGAAGCCAGAGCAGTGCCTTTTGACTAGGGCGATGTTGTGGCCCGTCTCCTGATCTCCAGGTCCTGGTTTGCAGCTACCCCTCCTAACGTTAACCAGTGGCTGAATAAGTCAATAAAATCAGAGATTATGAGGCCATTTTGTATAGGCAGAGAGGTTCATATGATAAATGGCTCAGGGTTTGGGCAGCATGGAATAGGTGAAAGAAGAATTGAAAAGTCTCATGTTCATCTATTTTTTTATATATTTTTTCTTATGTATGTGTGTGTGTATATGTGTGTATGTACATATGTGTGGATGTATATGTATGTATATATACATATATACAGGGAGTGCAGAATTATTAGGCAAGTTGTATTTTTGAGGATTAATTTTATTATTGAACAACAACCATGTTCTCAATGAACCCAAAAAACTCATTAATATCAAAGCTGAATATTTTTGGAAGTAGTTTTTAGTTTGTTTTTAGTTTTAGCTATTTTAGGGGGATATCTGTGTGTGCAGGTGACTATTACTGTGCATAATTATTAGGCAACTTAACAAAAAACAAATATATACCCATTTCAATTATTTATTTTTACCAGTGAAACCAATATAACATCTCAACATTCACAAATATACATTTCTGACATTCAAAAACAAAACAAAAACAAATCAGTGACCAATATAGCCACCTTTCTTTGCAAGGACACTCAAAAGCCTGCCATCCATGGATTCTGTCAGTGTTTTGATCTGTTCACCATCAACATTGCGTGCAGCAGCAACCACAGCCTCCCAGACACTGTTCAGAGAGGTGTACTGTTTTCCCTCCTTGTAAATCTCACATTTGATGATGGACCACAGGTTCTCAATGGGGTTCAGATCAGGTGAACAAGGAGGCCATGTCATTAGATTTTCTTCTTTTATACCCTTTCTTGCCAGCCACGCTGTGGAGTACTTGGACGCGTGTGATGGAGCATTGTCCTGCATGAAAATCATGTTTTTCTTGAAGGATGCAGACTTCTTCCTGTACCACTGCTTGAAAAAAGTGTCTTCCAGAAACTGGCAGTAGGACTGGGAGTTGAGCTTGACTCCATCCTCAACCCGAAAAGGCCCCACAAGCTCATCTTTGATGATACCAGCCCAAACCAGTACTCCACCTCCACCTTGCTGGCGTCTGAGTCGGACTGGAGCTCTCTGCCCTTTACCAATCCAGCCACGGGCCCATCCATCTGGCCCATCAAGACTCACTCTCATTTCATCAGTCCATAAAACCTTAGAAAAATCAGTCTTGAGATATTTCTTGGCCCAGTCTTGACGTTTCAGCTTGTGTGTCTTGTTCAGTGGTGGTCGTCTTTCAGCCTTTCTTACCTTGGCCATGTCTCTGAGTATTGCACACCTTGTGCTTTTGGGCACTCCAGTGATGTTGCAGCTCTGAAATATGGCCAAACTGGTGGAAAGTGGCATCTTGGCAGCTTCACGCTTGACTTTTCTCAGTTCATGGGCAGTTTGTCACGGGGTTCCAAAGGTGCACTCGGTCCCCCATCGCCCGCAGACCTGTTGCTTAGCTTTGGGAATGAGGATCTGTGTTTGACCTCATTCCCAGGGCGGCTTTACTAGCTGGGTGGCTCCCTGCTCCTAAGTCTGCCTTGAGCGCCGAGCTGATCACTCGGTGCTCGACTGGTTGGTCTGTCGGTCATGTGACGCTGGCCACGTCACATGACCCTCACTCCCCACTATAAATACAGGCAGCCTGCTGGCTACAGGTTGCCTGTTAATTTCTAGGTTCCTGGCTATTTGTTGGACTGCTGAATACTTACCTGATCCTGTTCCTTGACCATCCTTTTGCCTGATCCTCCTGTACTGCGCATCCGTCCTGGTATTGTGACCTCGGCTCCCACCTGACTACTCTCTTAGGACTCCTCTTGTACTTCTCTGCTCTCCTGGTATTTGACCCCGGTTTCTCCTGACCATTCTTTGCTTAATCCTTGGTACTTTGTAGCTTTCCTGGTATTGACTCGGTCCGTTCACGTCCTGTTGTTTGTCTGTCTGTCATCCCTGCACTTATTCCAAGTTAGGGATTGCCGTCCAATTGTCCCCTGTCATTAGGACTCGCGAGGCAAGTAGGCAGGGCCAGGGGTAAGGGTGGAGCGCAGTGGTCACTTCCCTTCTCCCCTGTGTGTGTGTGTACGCGACCGTTACAGATTAACAGGCCCAATAACCACTGTATTATGAATCCTCTGGTGACCCTGACTGACTATGTCTCTAATCTGACGCAGATGGTGCAGGAGTTAGGGGAAAAACTCAGCTCTTTTGAGTTAGGGCAAGGCTCTTCCACTCCTCAGGCCTCCAGTTCGCATTTTGAGCCCCAGATTAAGCTCCCAGAAACCTTTTCTGGAGACCGGAAGAAGTTTCTCTCTTTTAAGGAGAGTTGCAAACTTTACTTCCGTTTGCGCCCCGTGTCCTCTGGGCCCGAGAGTCAACGCGTGGGTATTATCATTTCCCGATTACAGGGTGATCCCCAGGACTGGGCGTTCTCTTTACCTGCTGGCGCCAGTTGTTTATATTCTGTGGAGGGGTTCTTTCAGGCCCTAGGTACTCTCTATGATGAACCAGACAGGGCTCTAGTAGCCGAGACGGCTCTAAAGGCACTGGTTCAGGGCAATTTACCAGCGGAGGATTATTGCACCCAATTCAGAAGGTGGTGTGTCCCCTCAGGATGGAACGAACAAGCCATGAAGAGTCAGTTCAGGTCAGGTCTGTCTGATAAATTAAAGGATCTTCTGGTCAGTTATCAACTTCCAGAGACCTTAGAGGAGATGATGACCCTTGTTGTCCGACTTGACCGACGGGTTAGAGAGAGACGACAGGAACAACAGTTCTCTTCCCAGATGGTGGTCCAGCCAGAGGCCTATCCCAGAGACAATGCTGAGGTCTCCACCGAGGAACCCATGCAGGTTGGCATGACCCGAGGGAATCTTCGCCGCAGACGTGGAGAATGCTTTTACTGTGGAGATTCTGACCATTGGATCAACCAGTGTCCTAAGAAGGTCCTCTCTGTCAAGTCTCCTAAGGCAAGGCAACCTAAAGACCAGGTACACCCTGAATTTTCTAAATGTAAGCTTTCGGTACCCATTACGATTTCTCTGGGAGTAGATAAATGGCCAGGTAAGGCCTTTATTGATTCTGGCTCAGCGGCTAGCTTTATTGACTCTGAGTATGCTGTAAAATTGGGTATTCCTATGTTTGCCTTACCAACTCCTATCCATGTCATGGCTATTGATGCTACTCCTCTTATTGGTGGTACGGTGAGCTTATGTACCTCGGAGATTTCTCTAACCGTGGGTGTGTGCCACTCAGAGAGATGTTCGCTTCTAGTCCTGGAGAACCTACCTGCTGAGGTGGTACTAGGGTTGCCTTGGCTCCGACTACATAACCCCACTATAGATTGGTCCAATGGGGAGTTGGTGAGATGGGGGCCTAAGTGTGACTCGTGCCTGTCCGTGGTACAGGCTGGGGTCTCAGTAAAGTCTGATACTTTACCCTCTGTTGTTAGAGAATATTCTGATGTATTCTCATCACCAACCCCGGAGGTTCTACCCCCCCATAGACCTTATGATTGTACAATAGAGCTAGTAGAGGGGGCCAAGTTTCCTAAAGGACGAATTTATAATCTTTCTATGCCCGAACGCAAGGCCATGGAAGATTATATTAAGGAGAGCCTTGGTAAAGGGCATATTAGACCTTCTGTCTCTCCTATGGGGGCGGGGTTTTTCTTCGTTAAGAAAAAAGATGGTGGTCTTAGGCCATGTATCGATTACCGGAGATTAAATAAAATCACTGTCCAGAATAGATACTCCCTCCCATTGATTCCAGATTTATTTAACCAGGTCCTGGGGGCAACCTGTTTTTCCAAAATTGACCTGAAAGGGGCATACAATCTAATACGAATCAAGGAGGGAGACGAATGGAAGACGGCGTTCAATACTCCGGTAGGACACTTTGAATATCAGGTGATGCCTTTTGGACTCAGCAATGCCCCAGCTGTGTTCCAAAACTTCATGAATGACATTCTTAGGGAGTTCTTAGGTAAATTTGTTATTGTCTATCTTGACGACATTTTGATATTCTCTCCTGACTTCGAATCCCATGTGTCTCATGTTAGACAAGTATTAGAGGTGTTGAGGGAGAATCAGCTATCCGCTAAACAAGAGAAATGTGTCTTTGGTGTGCAGGAGATTCTGTTTCTAGGGCATGTTCTGACTCCTCACGCCTTCAAGATGGATCCTGGTAAGGTACTAGCAATTAAGGAATGGGTAAGACCTTCATCCTTAAAGGCCTTACAACGGTTCTTATGTTTCGCCAATTACTATCGTAAATTTATTATGAATTTTTCCGTAATTGCTAAACCGTTGACCGACCTTACTAAGAAAGGGGCGGATTTGGAGAATTGGTCTACTGAGGCCATTTCTTCATTTGAAAAATTAAAAAAGGCATTCAGTAGCGCTCCCATTCTGATCCAGCCTGATCAGGAGAAACCTTTTATTGTGGAGGTGGATGCGTCCGAGGACGGCGCAGAAGCAGTCCTTTCACAAGGTCCTGCTAGCCTCACTAATCTGAGACCATGTGCCTTCTTCTCCAGGAAATTCTCTCCCACGGAGAGAAACTACGACATAGGGAATTTGGGAGCTGCTGGCCATTAAATGGGCATTTGAGGAGTGGAGGCATTTTCTGGAGGGGGCAAGGCATTGTGTAACTGTTGTCACTGACCATAAAAACCTTATGTTTCTCGAGTCTGCTAAGAGGTTGAATCCCCGTCAAGCCAGATGGGCTCTGTTTTTTACTCGTTTTGATTTTTCCATCACGTTCAGGCCGGGAAGTAAAAATGTGAAGGCGGACGCATTATCTCGGAGCTTCCAGGCTTTTCAACCTACTGAGGTACCACCTGAATCCATCCTACCAGCAAAAATCTTCTTAGCAGCTCTTACCCAGGATATCTCGGCTCGCATTAGGTCGGAACAACATCTGGCACCGGTATCCACCCCAACAGATAAGTTGTTTGTTCCCGTACAATTTTGTCTCCAGCTGTTGGGTGAGTGTCACGATTCTGCCTTTTGTGGACATCCGGGTGTTGAGGGCACTAAGGATCTGGTTTCTAGATCTTATTGGTGGCCCACTCTAACTAGGGATGTCAAGTCCTATGTGTCAGCCTGTGAGGTTTGTGCCAGGTCCAAGACACCTAGGACTCGCCCTGCTGGTAACCTACGACCCCTACCCATTCCCAGTAGACCCTGGTCCCATATCTCGATGGACTTTATAACTGACCTACCGCCGGCGGAGGGTAAGACTGTAGTGTGGGTCGTGGTGGATAGGTTTAGCAAGATGGTCCATTTCATTCCCCTGTCTAAACTCCCGAATGCCAAAACCCTGGCGTCTATTTTTGTGAAAGAAATTGTTCGATTGCATGGTATCCCGGAAAATATTGTTTCTGACAGGGGTGTGCAGTTTGTGTCCAAATTCTGGAGGGCCTTCTGTCAAAAATGTAAAATTTTGTCCTCTCTGTTAAAGAAAGCGAAGAACATAACTTACATCTCAGCTATAAAACAACAGAATGGTAACATAACACAGGAAACACCAGAGATAGCGGGGGCTTTCAAAGAATTCTATTCAGCCTTATATAATCTACATCAGAATGATACACCTGATAAAAAATTGCAAAAAGAACAAAATATTAGGAGCTTCTTGAGCGCTCTCCAGCTTCCGACTTTAGCGCATGAAGAGTCCACATATCTTATCAGACCAATAACAACAGAAGAAGTAACAGACACCCTCAAAAGTTTCCCACTAGGCAAAAGTCCTGGACCAGATGGACTGCCTTTGATATACTATAAAAAATTTCAAGACATCCTAGTCCCCAAATTCACAGAGGTTTGCAATGCCTTGATGAAGGGAGACCTACTACCTAGACAGACACTAGAGTCCCATGTTACCCTAATCCCTAAAGAAGGGAAGGACCTTCAAAATTGTGGTAGTTACCGTCCGATTTCCCTCCTGAACCTTGACTTGAAGATCTGGGCCAAGATCTTGGCAAGCAGATTGAGCAAGTTTTTACCAAAGATTATTGGACCTGAGCAATCAGGATTTGTCCGGGGTCGGGAGGGAAGGGACAATACACACAGGATTTTTCATGCCATACACATAGCTCATAATAGGAAATTCCCCCTAGCTCTACTGAGCATTGACGCCGAAAAGGCCTTTGACAGAGTCAGTTGGATGTTTATGAGATTGACTCTGCAACAATTTGCCCTTCCAGACATGTTTATTCAGGCAATCATGACTCTTTATCAGAACCCATATGCTAGGCTGAAGGTTAACGGCACGCTGTCACAAACTTTCAACATTACTAATGGGACTAGGCAGGGATGCCCCCTGTCTCCCTCACTGTTTGTCTTGGTGGTGGAGACACTTCTGCAACTAGTTAGACAATCACCAGATATATCGGGAGTTAGCTATGATCAAAAAGAACTGAAATGTACTGCTTTCGCAGACGACTTATTATTCTTAGGAAAAGATCCGGAAAAAGGGTTAGGTCCCTTGATGGACAGAATAGACACCTATAGCTCACTTTCAGACTTTAAAGTCAACCATGCCAAATCCGAACTTCTTAATATATCCCTACCGACAGCCAAAGCCTCTACCCTAAGTAGCCAGACTCCATTAAAGTGGACTAAAGGGCCGATTAAGTATTTGGGGATCCAAATCCCCAAAGACACCAACGATCTATATCTACATAATTATACCCCTCTCTTAAAAGAAATACAAAGCTTACTTCAGACCTATAACCTACCTTACCTTTCTTGGATGGGCCGGAAAAACATATTAAAAGCTTATGTTATGCCCAAAATCCTATATGTTATGCAACTAGTCCCAATATGGCTCCCTAAATCCTTCTTTACGAGTGTAAGGAGTATGTTCTCTAAATTCCTATGGAACGGGAAGAAATCTCGTATTTCGCACAAAATCCTGATCAGAAGCAAGAAACAGGGCGGACTAGGACTACCTGATGTTGCTAGTTATTATAAAGCAATACAGCTTAATAGATGGCTAGAGCTAATAGATCCTGCAAGACAACCTGAGGTACAAGCTATTTGTAGACATAGTACAGGTCAAAACTTCCAGAAACACTTATGGCTACCAGATAAACATTCATACAGAGACATGAAGGTAGATCCCATGCTCAGAGGGATAGGAGAGGTCTGGAGAGAATTGAGCAAAATACTTGCACCCAACCCATCTCCCCTGATGCCAGTATGCCTTATCCCAGACCTTCTAGATAAAAGTAGTAGGGACAAGCCACAGATATGGTCGCACCTAACATCAATCAGGTTTAGGGATGTCACACCTGAAGTGGAATCTTCCATTCTTGAAGTGCTCCCAAGCGCAGTCGTAGACTCATCTGGGTTTTTCCTCATGAAGTCACATATCAGAGCTGTGTGCGGGGAACTGAAAGAGCAGTACTCTGTCCGTGGGCATTTGACTGAATTTGAGAAATTGATATGCTCACCAATTACTGGCACAAGGAAAATTGCAAAGCTCTATCCTTTGGTGGTAGGCCTGGGCGAATCACTGAAACCACTATATCTTAGGGAGTGGGAAAAAGAATTGAACAAGGTTCTTAATGATGCTGAGGTCAAAAGAGTGCTAGCACACTCGCATGGATTCTCAACATGTATTCGCCTACAGGAGAATCATTTCAAAATGCTATCAAGATGGTATAAAACCCCTGACTTTCTCTTCAAGAGGGGATTAACGGAAGCGAGGGAGTGCTGGAGATGCGGAGCAGGAGTTGGCACATTATCACATATTTGGTGGGAATGTCCCCGCATAAAAAAGTATTGGGAAGAAATAGAAGTAATAATCCAAAAATTTACAACACCAAATTTCAAGCTTAAACTAGAAACGATAGTTTTGTCTCTCCCCACATCTGAATATAAACCATCCAAGAGGAACCTAGTATCCCATCTTCTTGCAGCTGCAAAAATAATAATTCCTCTACACTGGCTGGACGCAGACCCCCCCTCCGTATCTGAATGGAAGGCCAAGGTTAATCAAATTTGTAGGTTTGAAGAGATGAGCAGTTGGATCAACAGAACTCATGATAGGTATCTGGAAATGTGGGGCCCATGGATATCTCTGAAAGAGGCAACTCCTGGCGATAGCAACTCATAACTTAGGATAAAACACAATGGATCAATGGATCAAGGTCCCCCCCCCTCCTCTTTCCCTCCCTGTCTTCCCTGTCTCTCTTCTCTGTGGTTTTTCTTCTTTCTTTATTGTCTAATATATTTTAATGATCTGGCCTATTATATACGTTTCTCTTTAATAGCACCAACAAAAGTGATTAAGGGATTGTATTAAACTATCCAACGCTTTTTCGGTACTCAGCCTCCCTTGCTATGAGACGTATCCATGACTGTACAAGATAAAGAATCCGGAATTGTTAATATTCAGACCATTGTCTGATACTCAGCTGTAATAACAGATGTTGATTCTTCATGGCCATGCATGTATGTCATGTTGCATTGTTCTTCTTATTGAAAATTTAAAAATAAAGAATATATTAAAAAAAAAAAAAAAAATGTAAAATTTCATTGTCTTTTTCCTCTGCCTACCACCCTGAGAGTAATGGGCAGACTGAACGCCTTAATCAGTCTGTCGAACAATTCTTGAGGTCGTATGTTGCTGATGACCAACAATTATGGGTGAAATTTCTTCCATTGGCTGAATTTGCTTTGAATAACCGTGTCAATTCTTCCGCTGGGGTCTCCCCTTTCTTTTGTAACCATGGTTTTCATCCCCGTTTTCATTCTGGGTCGTCCGTTTCCTCCTCTAACCCTGAAGCGGATAAACTCTCCTCCGAACTGTGCACAGTTTGGGCCCGGGTTCAATCGAACCTAGAAAAGGCTCAATGTTCTCAAAAACTCAAGGCCGATAGGAGACGTTCAAGGGGGGTAAACTTTCAGGTTGGGGATAAAGTATGGTTGTCCTCCAAGAATCTATCTCTCAAGGTAACTTCTAAAAAATTTGCTCCTCGTTTTATTGGACCATATAAGATCACGGAAGTGATTAACCCGGTATCTTTTAGGTTGGAGCTGCCCGAGTCATTCCACATTCATAATGTGTTCCATAAATCTCTGCTTAAAAAATATTTTGAACCGGTAGTACCATCAAAAGCCTCGCCTCCGCCGGTTCTTGTTAATGATGCTGTCGAGTATGTGGTGTCTAAAATAGTGGATGTCAGGAAGGTGCGTAATTCCTTGCAGTACCTGATTCACTGGAAGGGGTATGGACCTGAAGAGAGATCTTGGGTACCTGCCAGGGAGGTTCATGCTCCTAGACTTGTTCGTAAATTTCATTTAGAACACCCTGAAAAGCCATCGCCTGAAGTCTTGGGTCCGGTGGCCCCTCGTAAAAGAGGGGGTACTGTCATGGGGTTCCGAAGGTGCACTCGGTCCCCCATCGCCCGCAGACCTGTTGCTTAGCTTTGGGAATGAGGATCTGTGTTTGACCTCATTCCCAGGGCGGCTTTACTAGCTGGGTGGCTCCCTGCTCCTAAGTCTGCCTTGAGCGCCGAGCTGATCACTCGGTGCTCGACTGGTTGGTCTGTCGGTCATGTGACGCTGGCCACGTCACATGACCCTCACTCCCCACTATAAATACAGGCAGCCTGCTGGCTACAGGTTGCCTGTTAATTTCTAGGTTCCTGGCTATTTGTTGGACTGCTGAATACTTACCTGATCCTGTTCCTTGACCATCCTTTTGCCTGATCCTCCTGTACTGCGCATCCGTCCTGGTATTGTGACCTCGGCTCCCACCTGACTACTCTCTTAGGACTCCTCTTGTACTTCTCTGCTCTCCTGGTATTTGACCCCGGCTTCTCCTGACCATTCTTTGCTTAATCCTTGGTACTTTGTAGCTTTCCTTGTATTGACTCGGTCCGTTCACGTCCTGTTGTTTGTCTGTCTGTCATCCCTGCACTTATTCCAAGTTAGGGATTGCCGTCCAGTTGTCCCCTGTCATTAGGACTCGTGAGGCAAGTAGGCAGGGCCAGGGGTAAGGGTGGAGCGCAGTGGTCACTTCCCTTCTCCCCTGTGTGTGTGTGTACGCGACCGTTACACAGTTATTTTGCGCCTTGGTTTTTCCACGCGCTTCTTGCGACCCTGTTGACTATTTTGAATGAAACGCTTGATTGTTCGATGATCACGCTTCAGAAGCTTTGCAATTTTAAGAGTGCTGCATCCCTCTGCAAGATATCTCACTATTTTTGACTTTTCTGAGCCTGTCAAGTCCTTCTTTTGACCCATTTTGCCAAAGTAAAGGAAGTTGCCTAATAATTATGCACACCTATTATAGGGTGTTGATGTCATTAGACCACACCCCTTCTCATTACAGAGATGCACATCACCTAATATGCTTAATTGGTAGTAGGCTTTCGAGCCTATACAGCTTGGAGTAAGACAACATGCATAAAGAGGATGATGTGGTCAAAATACTCATTTGCCTAATAATTCTGCACGCAGTGTACCCTGGGGGGAGGGAAGTGGGTGGTTGGGAATGTATGTATTCTGTTTTTCTTAATCTTGTAAGTGTTGGTTGAGATGAATAAAGAAAAATATTATAAAAAAATAAATTAAATAGTTGCTGGTTGAATAAAAGTAACTTTAAGGCCTCATGCACACAACAGTTGTTTTTTGCGTCCGCAAAAAAAAATGGATGCGGCATGCGTTTTTTTTGGAGGATCAGGTTTTTTTCCACAGATCCCTTGTGATAAATGCCTATCCTTGTCCGCAAATGTGAAAAAAGTAGGACATGCACTATTTTTTTGCTGAAGGGAAACACGGACAATGGACACAGAACACAAACGGATGAACTATCAGCATTTTTTTGCTGACCCATTGAAATGAATGGGTCCCCATCCTATCCGCAGAAAAAACGGAACGGAGGTCGAGAAAAAAAAACTGTCGTGTGCATGAGGCCTAAGTCAAAGTTTGCCAGGGGTATGAATAATTATGGGCAGCACTGTATATGTTCTTTTTACGCTAATACACGGCACAAAATGCTTAACAAGAAATAAGTGCACCACTGAGCGTCAAATGTATTTTTTCTTTTTACAATAATACACGTCACAAAAGGCTTTAAAATAAATAACTGCACCCCTGAGCGGGAAATATATATTTTCTTTTTACACTAATACACGTCACAAAAGGCATTACCAGAAATAACTGCACAGCTGAGCGGTAAATGTATTTTTCTTTTTTATGCTAATGCACTTCACAAAAGGCTTATTAAGAAATAACTGCACGGGGGAACGGAGCTAGCGCCAGACGGAGATGGCCGCATAGTTCACAGCTCTGCAAGGAGGTTCGCTAATAACACCAGCTATCACTAGCACAATCGGACGAAAATGGTGAAAATCGGTAACCCGAAACAGGGTGATCATTCTGCCATCCCTAAGAGCCAGATTCCGCCAGGGGACATGGAGAAATTCCTAAAGAAAGCGGCTGCAACGGTCGCAGCAAAGGAAACTAAGATGGCGCCGACGCCACAACCTAAATCACAGAAGCGTGCACCTGCCCTTTCTGAGGAAGAAAGCGACGCCGAAGATACTCAGGTCAGCACAGATCTACCCCTGACCAGGAAATATCTTGACCGTGCCTTGAGCAGAGTTATGGAACCTATACTCACCGAACTCTCGGCGTTCAGACAAGACATAAGGCACATAGGGGAGAGAGTCGAGACCTTAGACTGTGGCGTCCTTAAACCATCAATCAGCTGTGTCGGTCTCCCTCCGCCGATGCACAGCTCATTTGAATGATCTTCACAATGCGATTGAAGATCAAGAAAACAGAGGGCGCCGGAACAACTTAAGGTTCCGTGGGATACCAGAAACGGTATCTCCAGAGGATATATCAACAGCCATCATTGCTATCTGTGGCTCGCTCCTAGGCCCCGACTACCCGCAAGAGGTGATTATTGAACGGGCACATAGAGCCCTTCGCCCTAAACACAAGCCCTCTGAGCCACCCAGAGATGTGATCGTCAAGTTCCTAAATTTCCCAGTTAAGTCTGCCATATTAGAAGCTGCACGCAACCATGCTGATCTGTCCTGTGAGGATTCTAAATTGGAGATTTATCAGGACTTAGCCCCATCTACCCTGAAGAAACGCAGAGCCCTCAAGCCACTGACCGATTGGCTCCGGTCCAATAAGGTTCTGTATCGATGGTCTTACCCCTTCGGACTTGCATTTTCCTTTGCTGGGAAAAAGGTCCTTATTTCTACCTATGCAGACCTACAACCCATCTTTGATCTCCTGAAAGTTGATCCTATGCCAATTGAAAACTGGGAACTCTACCAAGACTTAGGCGACCTTCCAGAAATTCCTAAAGTGGTCCCTTTTGAAGTCTTGCGCACCCCGAAATCCTCCAGATACAAGAAAAGAGGACTACAGTTCACTCCTAGAAGCCTCTCTCAAGATCACTAATTTATCCAGCACTATTATCTGTTTATAATGGTTGAGTTCTCTCCTTTTCTTATCACCTTTACAGGTCCTAGGCTGTCTGCAATGTCACTTAGCTTAACTTGAAACATGTTGCTAATGTATATGTGCCTGCTGAATCTTCAAGCTTAACTCACCTTCGCTGATGATTCAATAGCCACATTTGTGGTGTTATACGACCTCCCTATTTGGTCATTAGACCTTTTTTCCCCCATATGTACGAGCTATATCTATTCTTGCTCACTATTTTTATGTTTGTTTCTTTACGTTTTGTTCAATGTTCTCACCCTGTCTTTTTCCCAAGGTATAAGACACACTCCCTAACTACATGCGAGTCTCGAAGCAATATGGTACTGCTATTTCTCACAGAGACAGAAACCCACGTCACCCCTATTCTCTCCTGGAGGAAACAACACCGGCTTAGAGGTAACTCCACATACACTTCACCCAATGGCTGATCTACATATTGCATATTTTAATGTTAAGGGCTTCCACTCCCCTTCCAAAAGGAGTCAGGTCTTTACCATTCTAAAGAAAGCTAAAGTCGAGGTGGTTTTCCTCCAGGAGACACACTACCGCTTTAACCAATACCCCAACATGCAATTTTCTTACTTCTCCAACTGGTATCATTGTGGAGGTAATTCGTCCGCTTAATGCGGGGTCAGTATAGGCTTCCAAAGGAAGATCCCATTCAAACTCATTGACCAAGTATTAGACCCCAATGGAAGATATGTTTTGATAAAGGGCTCCATAGGCCAACAAATATACACGTTCATAAATATATATGTCCCAAACTCTAACCAGTCCCATTGGATAGCAGAAATGGTCCCAATTATCAACCCCTTTAAAGAGGGAATAGTGATAATGGGAGGGGATCTAAACGTTGCCCTCTTTCCACAATTAGACGTCTCCTCAAACAAGTCGTCCCACTCTAGTAAATCTCTTAAAAATATCAGGAACAATCTTTGGAAGCTACATATGGTAGATACTTGGCGTTCCCACCATCCTAATGCCCGTGATTTCACCTACTATTCAGCAGTCCACGGTACATATCATCGCCTGGACTACTTGTTCTTATCAAAGGAGCACCTCCACTTATGTAAAAATGCCTCGATAGGCTCCATACACGTGTCGGATCACTCCCCTATATTCACTCAAATATCAGCCCCCGCAAAAAAAAACCCGTGTTTCAATTGGCGACTGAACGAGACCCTTCTAGGTTCCCAAGACTCAATAAAACAAATTTCTAAACATATTTCAGAGTACTTTTCCCTAAATAAATCACCAGATATCTCTATTAACACTCTCTGGGATGCCCACAAACCGGTTATTAGGGGTCACTTTATTAGTATTGGGTCACACCAAAAAAGACTGCAAGAGAAAGCTATGAACGAAGTTCTTGAAAAAATACAGAGTCTTGAATCTCGCCATAAAGTAACACCATCTGATCCCCTCTTAAAGGAGCTTTCGGAACATAGAGCAAAACTCAAATCACTCCTCTCAACCAAAGCTGCAAAGTACTATATGAGCATTCAACATAAGTACTTCGCACACGGGGATAAAGCCACTAAATTCGTGATGAGCAGGATTAAGGGGAGGAGATCTGCAAATTATGTCCATCAGCTATCCACGCCCAGCGGAGATTCAATCTTCTCAGCTACTCAGATTGCTGCGCAATTTCGCACCTTCTATAACAACCTCTACAATCTCCACTCTCCTGAATCCCCAGATAAGAGTACCTCCGTCCTGGAGAGCTTTTTGGACTCTGCTAAGATTCCCTCTCTATCTTCCGATCAGAAACTTACATTAGAGGCCCCCTTTACTATAACAGAACTCAAAAAAGCAATGCTACAAATGCCTGTAGGAAAAAGCCCTGGCCCAGATGGCTTCCCACTTTCTTACTATAAAACTTTCCAAGACCTCCTGCTCCCCCACCTTCTTGACGTGTGTAACCAGACACTACTCGGCTGCCCTCTTTCTAGAGACATGACTGTTGCGCACATTTCACTTATACCAAAAGAAGGGAAGGACTCAAAACAGTGCTCCAGCTATAGGCCCATCTCCCTCCTAAACATAGACCTCAAGCTCCTGGCTAAGATGTTGGCCAATAGACTAGCTGTCCTTCTCCCTTGCTTGGTGCATGGGGATCAGGTTGGCTTTATCCGTGCTAGAGAGGGTAAGGATAACACTGCTAGAGTGATCAATACCCTCTGTCATGCTAAGAGACTTTCTTCTCCTCTGCATCTCCTGAGTACAGACGCGGAGAAAGCTTTTGACAGGGTGAACTGGCAATATCTAAAATACACCCTACAGAGATTCGGCCTTCCTGATCCCTATGTACTAGCAACCTTCGCCATGTATGAGCAGGCGACAGCAAGGGTGCAAGCTAATGGGAAACTGTCTGTCCCTTTTCCGATAAGCAACGGGACTAGACAGGGTTGCCCCCTCTCTCCCCTCCTGTTCATCTTGGCCTTGGAACCCTTTCTTGCAAACATAAGAAGTGATAGGGAGATATTGGGTCTATGTTTGGGAGGAAGGGAGCAGAAGGTGGCCGCATTTGCGGATGATGTCCTAATGATGACGATTAATCCTAAAGTTTCCATGCCACGTATCCAGCACCACCTGAACCACTTTAGCTTAGCTTCAGACTTTAAAATTAACGCTACCAAATCCTTGGTGCTTTGCGTGGGAATTTCCCAGTCTCTCAAAAATCAATTGATGTTGGACTCACCATTTAATTGGACCTTTACTACAATTACGTACTTGGGGGTGAAAATTAGTCCCAATATACATGACCTCTTCAATCTAAATTACATCCCTCTCAGAACATCTATTTTTGATGCTATTGACAAATTAGCGCAATCAAACCCAACTTTATCTTGGTTTGGTCGTAAAAACCTCTTGGCTTCATTAATCCTCCCTCGCCTCACCTACTTACAACAGGTATTGCCTATTTCGGTCGCTAAGCATTATTATGACCTTATCATCAAAAAATTTAGATCCGTTATTTGGAAGGGCAAGAAAGCGAGATTGTTGTTTTCCCTACTTACTAAACCAAAACATGCAGGGGGGATTGGTTTACCTAACCCAGAACTTTATGGCAAGGCTATCCTCCTCGCCAGAGCGGTGGCTTGGCTTCTCGCTTCTAATCCTTCCATTACAGTGGAAACTGAGATAGACATATTAAAGATGCCCCCCAGGGCAATGCTCTTGGGCTCCCAAATGGTCTTTCCAGGCCATTTTTCTCATTATCCAATAATTAAAGCTACCTTAGAGGCTTGGAAATGGTTTTCATCTTCACACATGTCTGTCCCATTCCCCTCTCCTCTCTTAACAGTGAAAGATATAATTGACACAGCCCCTTCCCTTGTAAAATTCTCAACTTCCCAAGAGCTCAGGTCCTCCCTATCTCATATTAACTCAAATACTCTATTAAACCCCCATCCTTGTGATATCTTTACTATAACATATATTAGAGCGTATCTGAAACAACATATTAGAATAGGGGACCTGACACGTCCTCTAGTTTGGTTCGAATCGCTTATATCTCTCCATTCCACACCTAGGAAACGTATCTCACAGATATATAGCAAACTGCGACTACCGCCTATGCTAGCCAAACCGTCTTTCGTCAGGAGTTGGGAGGGTGACCTCAATATAGTTGTCCCTTTTTATAGCCTGTCCAGACTTCTAAACTCTCCCCATGGGATCTCCCGTTGTGTCCGAATTCAGGAAAACAGCTACAAGATTCTTACTAGATGGTATAATACGCCTGATAAGACATCACTATACTCGGAAACTGCTTCGGACGTCTGCTGGAGGTGCCTTGGGGAGAAAGGGACTTTCTTTCATATTTGGTAGACATGCCCCCTCATCCTTGAATGGTGGAGAGAGATCTTTGCTCAATCTAATAAGATTTGTAAGACCTCTATATCAATGTCTCCACAACTTGCTCTTTTATCCCTCACTCTGGATGAACGTGAAGTGAAGCCTCCTTGGGTTTTTGCTCAAATGCTGATAGCGGCTCGTCTTTTGCTTCCCAAATATTGGCTTCAAACCCAGGTCCCGACTCTAGAAGAATGGTTTAAAAAAATAGACCAGCTTTATAGATTTGAGGAGTGGTCTTCCTGGGAAATGCGCGCTCATGGGGCCTTTCTTAAAAAATGGCTCACTTGGTCAGGGTTTAGATTTCCTCAAAATAAGCGGGACTCACAACTACTCCCTACTGTCCCACAAGTTTGAGGCATAATCTCCCCTCAAATTTTCTATCTTCCATCAACTTTCTTCCTTGGCTGTACATGGAGATAGGAGAGGATCTTGAATCCCAACTCATCACACTCAGAGAGGTAATCGCGCATGCTATTTTGTCCAAATTTGTAATTTGGCTAGAGGTTTACCTTGACTTTTGCTCATGTACTGGCTTATTTTCTCCCCTAATGATGTTTGTTTACAAACCACTAACACAACTCATGTCTCTTCTTTACCTAAATTCAATCTAATTGCCTATGTACTGCCCAACCGTACTTTATATGAATGTTAGACTCAAACTGTATCTTAGCTAACTCGCTATATATACTTGTACTTGAAAAAAAAAAGAAATAACTGCACCGCTGAGCGGCAAATGTATTTTTTCTTTTTACGCTAATACACTTCACAAAAGGCTTTAAAAGAAATAACTTCACTGCTGAGGGGCAAATGTATTTTTTTCTTTTTACGCTAATACACGTCAAAAAAGACTTTAAAAGAAATAACTGCCCTGCTAAATCGAAAATATATTTTTTCTTTTTACGATAATACACGCCACAAAAGGCTTAACAAGAAATAAGTGCACCGCTGAGCGGCAATTGTATTTTTTCTTTTTGCGCTAATACACGTCACAAAAGGCTTTAAAATAAATAACTGCACCGCTGAGCGGCAAATATATTTTTTCTTTTTCTGCTAAAACACCCCAAAAATGCCATTACAACAGATTATTGCACTGCTGAGTCTAAAATATATTTTTTCTTTTTACGCTAATACACGTCTGAAAAGGCTTAACAAGAAATAAGTGCACCGCTGAGCGGCAAATGTATTTTTTCTTTTTGCGCTAGCACACGTCACAAAAGGCTTATAAAGAAATAACTGCAACTCTGAGCGGCAAATGTATTTTTTCTTTATCGCTGGGTTCAGACCTGAGCGTTCACGATGGGGCGCTCTGTATGCGCAATTGTACCGGCGTTTACAATTGCGCATACAGAGACAAGCGAACGCCCATTGTCGCGCGTTCCCGAAAGTCTATGTACGGGAACGCACGACAAAACGCCCCAAAGAAGCTCAAGAACTTTTTTGAGCGTCGGGCGTTTTACAGCGCGATCGTACGCGCTGTAAAACGCCCAGGTGAGAACCATTCCCATAGGGAAGCATTGGTTTCTCCTTGTTGAGCGTTTTACAGCGCGTAGGAACACGCTGTAAAAGGCGCAAGTGTGAACTTAGGGTATATACTAATACACGTCACAAAAGGCTTTAAAAGAAATAACTGCACCTCTGAGCGGAAAATATATGTTTTCTTTTTCCGCTAAAACACCCCACAAAAGCCTTTACAACAGATTACTGCACCACAGAGCGGCAATTTTTTTTCTTTTTGCGCTAATACATGTCACAAAAGGCTTTACCAGAAATAACTGCACCGCTGAGCGGCAAATGTATTTTTTCTTTTTACACTAATATATGCCAAAAAAGGCTTTAACCTCTTGCCATCTGGGCCATTTGCCCCCTTCCTGACCAGGCCTAATTTTGCAAAACTGACATATCTCACTTTATGTGGTAATAACTTTGGAACGCCTTTATTTATCCAAGTCATTCAGAGATTGTTTTCTCGTGACACATTGTACTTCATGATAGTCATAAATTTGAGTCAAAATATTTCACCTTTATTTATGAAAAAAATCCTAAATTTACACAAAAATTTGAAAAATTTGCAATTTTCTAAATTTCAATTTCTCTGCTTTTAAAACAGAAAGTGATACCTCATAAAATATTTATTACTTAACATTCCCCATATGTCTACTTTATGTTGGCATCATTTTGGAAATGTCATTTTATTTTTTTAGGACGTTAGAAGGCTTAGAAGTTTAGAAGCAATTCTTCAGATTTTTAAGAAAATTGCCAAAACCCACTTTTTAAGGACCAGTTCAGGTCTGAAGTCACTTTGTGGGGCCTACATAGTGGATACCCCCATAAATGACCCCATTGTAGAAACTACACCCCTCAAGGTATTTAAAACCGATTTTACAAATGTTGTTAACCCTTTAGGCGTTCCACAAGAATTAAAGGAAAATGGAGATCAAATTTTTAAATTTCACTTTTTTGGCAGATTTTCCATTTTAATCCAATTTTTTTCTTTAACACATCGATGGTTAACAGCCAAACAAAACTCAATATTTATTACCCAGATTCTGCGGTTTACAGAAACACCCCACATGTGGTCATAAACTGCTGTATGGGCACACGGCAGGGCACAGAAGAAAAGGAACTCCACATAGTTTTTAGATGCCATGTCCCATTTGAAGCCCCTTGATGCACCCTTACAGTAGAAACTCCCAAGAAGTGATCCCATTTTGGAAACTAGGGGATAAGGTGCCAGTTTAATTACTACTATTTTTGGGTACATATGATTTTTTGATCATTCATTATAACACTTTATGGGGCAAGGTGACCAAAAAATTGGTTGTTTTAGCACAGTTTCTATTTATTTATTTTTACAGCGTTCACCTGAGGGGTTCAGTCAAGTGACATTTTTATAGAGCAGATTGTTACGGACGTGGCGATACCTAATATGTATACTTTTTCTTATTAATTAAAGTTTTACACAATAATAGCATTTTTGAAACAAAAAAATTATGTTTTAATGTGTCCATGTTCTGAGAGCTATAGTATTTTTTATTTTTTGAGAGATTTTCTTATGTAGGGGCTCATTTTTTGAGGGATGAGGTGACGGTTTTATTGGTACCATTTTATGGGACATACGCGTTTTTGATCACTTGGTGTTGCACCATTTGTGATGTAAGGTGACAAAAATTGCTTGTTTTGACACCGTTTTTTTTGTTTGTTTTTTACGGTGTTCATCCGAGGGGTTAGGTCATGTGATATTTTTATAGAGCTGGTTTTTACGGATGCGGCAATACCTAATATGTATACTTTTTTTTATTTGTTTCACTTTAACACAATAATAGCATTTTTGAAACCAAAAAAATGATGTTTTAGTGTCTCCATGTTCTAAGAGCTATAGTTTTTTTTATTTTTTGAGAGATTTTCTTATGTAGGGGCTCATTTTTTGCGGGATGAGGTGACGGTTTTATTGGTACCATTTTGTGGGACATACGCGTTTTTGATCATTTGGTGTTGCACCTTTTGTGATGTAAGGTGACAAAAATTGCGGTGTTCACCCGAGGGGTTAGGTCATGTGATATTTTTATAGAGCTGGTTTTACAGACGCGGCAATACCAAATATGTCTATTTTATTTTATTTTTAACATTTAAAAAAAAATATATATATTTCTTACTTGGGGATTTTTTTTTTTTACATGTGAAACCTTTTTTCTATTTTATTTTTTCAACCCTTTATTTTTTTTATTTTTTATTTTACACTTTTCGTCCCCCATAAGGTCATACAAGACCTCTGGGGGACATTTACTTCACTTTTTCTTTTTTTTTTTCACTGTTGATTTCTCCTGTAACTGGGGCTGACATAGTAGCCCCAGTTACAGAAGAAATGCACCCCCCAGAGAGGCTGTACAGCATAATTCTGCGCTGTACAGCCTCAGAGCAGGGCTGATCGAGGTCTGTGAAAGACCTCACACAGCTCCTGCACTCTCCGGTCCCGGCAATCACATGACCGCCGGGCCGGAACAAGAAGCGCATAGCGCATAGCTGTGTATGCAGCGATCCAGAAGGCAGGGACACCTGGGCACTGTCCCTGCCTTCTCTCTGGGTTGCCCTGCTGTCATTGACAGCGGGCATCCCGATCAGCAGCTGCACGATTAGCGTGCAGCTGCACTTTCTGAACGGACGTTCTGGAACGTCCGTTCAGAAATAGAGAACCACCTCCCGGACGTTTATAGTCTATGGGCGGACGGGAGGTGGTTATTTTTTTTCCAGTTACAAAGCAAGGGTTAACAGCCAAACAAAACTGAATATTTATGGCTCTGATTCTGTAGTTTACAGAAACACCCCATATGTGGTCGTAAACCGCTGTACGGGTACACAGCAGGGCGCAGAAGGAAAGAAATGCCATACGGTTTTTGGAAGGCAGATTTTGCTGGACTGGTTTTTTGACACCATGTCCCATTTGAAGCCCCCCTGATGGACCCCTAAAGTAGAAACTCCATAAAGGTGACCACATTTTATAAACTACACCCCTCAAGGTATTCAAAACAGGTTTTACAAACTTTGTTAACCCTTTAGGTGTTCCACAAGAATTTATGAAAAATAGAGATACAATTTCAAAATTTAACTTTTTTGGCAGATTTACCATGAATTTTTTTTTTTACAGTTACAAATCAAGGGTTAACAGCCAAACAAAACTCTATATTTATGGCTATGATTCTGTAGTTTACAGAGACACCCCATATGTGGTCGTAAACCGCTGTACGGGTACACAGCAGGGCGCAGAAGGAAAGAAATGCCATACGGTTTTTGGAAGGCAGATTTTGCTGGACTGGTTTTTTGACACCATGTCCCATTTGAAGCCCCCCTGATGGACCCCTAAAGTAGAAACTCCATAAAGGTGACCACATTTTATAAACTACACCCCTCAAGGTATTCAAAACAGGTTTTACAAACTTTGTTAACCCTTTAGGTGTTCCACAAGAATTTATGAAAAATAGAGATACAATTTCAAAATTTAACTTTTTTGGCAGATTTACCATGAATTTTTTTTTTTACAGTTACAAATCAAGGGTTAACAGCCAAACAAAACTCTATATTTATGGCTATGATTCTGTAGTTTACAGAGACACCCCATATGTGGTCGTAAACCGCTGTACGGGCACACTGCAGGGTGCAGAAGGAAAGGAATGCCATACAGTTTTTGGAAGGCAGATTTTGCTGGACTGTTTTTTTTACACCATGTCCAAATTGAAGCCCCACTGATGCACCCCTAGAGTAGAAACTCCAAAAAAGTAACCCCATTTTAGAACCTACGGGATAGGGTGGCTGTTTTGTTGGTACTAGTTTAGGGTACATATTATTATTGGTTGCTGTATATTACACTTTTTGTAGTGTAAGGTGACCAAAAAATGGCTTTTTTTACACCGTTTTTTTTTTTTACGATATTCACCTGAGGTGTTAGCTCATGTGATATTTTTATAGATGAGGAAGTTATTACGGATGCGGCGATACCTAATATGTATACTTCTTTTTATTTATGTAAGTTTTACACAATAATATAATTTTTGAAACAAAAAATAAATCATGTTTTAGTGTCTCCATATTTTGAGAGCCATAGTTTTTTCAGTTTTTGGGCGATTATCTTAGGTAGGGTCTCATTTTTTGCGGGATGAGATGACGGTTTGATTGGCACTATTTTGGGGTGCATATTAATTTTTGATTGCTTGCTATTACACTTTTTGTGATGTAAGGTGACAAAATTGTTTATTTAGCACAGTTTTTTTTTTTTGCAGTGTTTATCTGAGGGGTTAGGTCATGTGATATTTTTACAGAGTCGGTCGATACAGACACGTCGATACCTAATATGTATATATACAGTACAGACCAAAAGTTTGGACACACCTTCTCATTCAAAGAGTTTTCTTTATTTTCATGACTATAAAGGCATCAAAACTATGAACACATGTATTAAGGCTGATGTCAGCCTGTATTTGTGGGCAGGGCGTCAGTACCCTATATATACCTGTTAATCCTGTCCCTCCAGTGGTGTGTCTCACTTACTTTGTAGGAGGAGCCACATCTAGCTGCCATGCAAGCTTCACGTCTGTTTTTTCCAGCTTCACGTTGGTTTGTTCAAGTGCCATTCGCTACACAGTGCCACGATATCAAGAGAGGTCGTTCGGTTACACGTAAGTTCTTGGAGCATGAGCTCCCTCCTACTCACGGCTACGGGCAGTAGCACTCCTCCACGAAGGTTCTGCGGTTCAAGGTGGAACGCATCCACTTCCGCCCGCCCTCCTCAGGCACCTCCAGCCAAGCACCGATCGCAACACCTCCCACACACGTCCGTCCACTCCAGGCTCGCACTTGGGGACCGCACATCCCAGTCCTAGCAGGGTCGCAGGCACGGGGGTCCCCCTTCCCCTCCCTGCAGCGGCCATGAGCGCGCCACGTGCCCACTCGGAAATATCCACCCCAGATTTTAAAAAAAAGGGGATAATAAAATCATTGCCCCTGCAGAGACGCTATATAGCAGAGGCGGCACAGGTGGGAAGCAGTGGGCATTGTTGCCGGCGCTACGCCAAGCTGCGGCAGCCCAGCTTCCAGTCTGTGTCAGGGGCAATTTTGGTGTGCGTATTTACATATATTAATCAACAGCACATGGGCCAGTAAGTTACTTGGTCCCTGCAGGTCAGAATTGTGTCACGGCATGGAGGCAGGAATTCACACTGCCAGCAGGTGTCAGGGGTCCAAAATTGCGCTTGACAGGCTTATCTGTCGCCTGGACCACTCAGGCCAAGTTCAATGTTGTACGTCACCTGGATCGTCCAGGCCAACTTTAAACGTTGTATGTCACCTGGATCGTCCAGGCCGAGTTTAATGTTGTATGTCACCTGGATCGTCCAGGCCGAGTTTGATGTTGTATGTCACCTGGATCGTCCAGGCCAACTTTAACGTTGTATGTCACCTGGATCATCCAGGCAGAGTTCAATGTTGTATGTCACCTGGATCGTCCAGGCCAACTTTAGCATTGTATGTCACCTGGATCGTCCAGGCCGAGTTTAATGTTGTATGTCACCTGGATCGTCCAGGCAGAGTTTAATGTTGTATGTCACCTGGATCGTCAGGGCCGAGTTCAATGTTGTATGTCACCTGGATCGTCCAGGCCAACTTTAGCGTTGTATGTCACCTGGATCGTCCAGGCCAACTTAACGGTGTATGTCACCTAGATCGTCCAGGTTCAGCTACCACTGATACCATGTCACATCATTTATCTTGTCTCTGGGTCACGCCAGGATGAGCTAAATGTTGGGCGACAACTGGACCTTCAATTTAGCCAATGTTGTTCGCACGCCATATGTCATATTGAGTCCGCCACACCCCACTCCAGGCCATCCGGGCTCGGTTCTTAGTTAGGAGTCTCCCGGATGGTCAAGGGGTCTCACGGTCCTCATCCTATCCCCACGGGTACGTTATTCAGTTTACTTAATGTTTTTCCCAGATTCCTAGAAGTGTCTCCAGCCATTATCATTCTAAAAGCAGTCAAAGCCCCGCAAGGAGATGCCCTACGCGGACCCCACGGGTGCCACAACCCCGGCATACAACACCCTAGTGATGGATTAGAATCTCTGATCTCAACAGCAAAACACCTCATAAGACAATCATTAGCCCCAAATACGTTCAGGAATTATAAATCGGGGTTGAAAGCGTTTGAGAGATTTAGACTTCTCTATCCTCAGGGCGGCCGCGACAAAATATCTTACTTACTGGCGTTCATAGCCTTCTGCCATTCCCAACAAAAGCTCTCATATAATACTATCAAATTATACCTAGCAGGCCTTCAACACCATTTAATGCTCAGTAATCCGGGTTGTTCCTCTATCTTGTCCAACCAGGCCATCAAGGCGGCCCTCAGGGGAATACAGAAAAATGCAAAACATGCTGCCACCCGCAGACAGCCGGTGTCCAGCAAGCTGTTCAGGGATTTGTCTTCTGCCCTGGACGGCGATCCTTTTGGGCCCTTGACCAGCACGGTCATCCAAGCGGCCATGTTTCTAAGTTTTTACGGCTTCCTCCGGCCAGGAGAGTTCACTGGCAGCTCTCCGAGACACGGCTGTCTTCGCAAAGAACAACTGTCATGGCACAATAACTATTATGTACTCAGCATTCCGTCAACCAAAACAAACCAGACAGGGCCACCCACGGAAATTAAATATTTCCCTACCCGGAATAATTGGTGTCCAGTCCAGATCCTCAATAAATTATTGTCCCTGTTGCAGACAGCGCCTCCTGACAGTCCGCTCCTGCCCTTCAAGAACAAACCCCTCTCTTCAAACCAATTCACGTCCCACATCCACTATCTGGCGGCAGGTCTGTGGTACGACCCAGGAGCCATTTCGGGTCACTCGTTCCGTATCGGGGCGGCATCGTCAGCTTCGAAACACCAAGTCCCCGCTCACGTTATTCGATCCATGGAGCGCTGGAGGTCATCTTGCTTCAACAGATAAATTCCGAATCCACACCGGGAAATCTCTCAAGCTTTTCAGTCGTTGGCGTTATAGGTCATGCGGGCTGGAAGAATATGAATAAACCAGTTTAGTCACCATAGTGTACTTGTCTTTATTGCCCTCTCCAGGCCTACCCACGTCCGTGGCTTCCGGCACAACTCAGCCATAGTTCAGGTTCGGCATGCCTTACCCACGTCCAAGACGCGTTCAGCCAAGCCCATAAGTATTAAGGCTGATGTCAGCCTGTATTTGTGGGCAGGGCATCAGTACCCTATATATACCTGTTAATCCCGTCCCTCCAGTGGTGTGTCTCACTTACTCCCTCCCTCCCACCCCTTTCTTCACACACTCCAATAGGGTACGCCCTCTCCAGGCCTACCCTCGCCCGTGGCTCCCGGCACAACTCAGCCATAGTTCAGGTTCGGCATGCCTTACCCACGTCCAAGACGCGTTCAGCCCTGCCCATAAGTGGAATTATATACATAACAAACAAGTGTGAAACACCTGAAAATATGTCATATTCTAGGTTCTTCAAAGTAGCCACCTTTTGCTTTGATTACTGCTTTGCACACTCTTGGCATTCTCTTGATGAGCTTCAAGAGGTAGTCCCCTGAAATGGTCTTCCAACAGTCTTGAAGGAGTTCCCAGAGATGCTTAGCACTTGTTGGCCCTTTTGCCTTCACTCTGCGGTCCAGCTCACCCCAAACCATCTCGATTGGGTTCAGGTCCGGTGACTGTAGAGGCCAGGTCATCTGGCGCAGCACCCCATCACTCTCCTTCATGGTCAAATAGCCCTTACTTTCAAAGTTTTCCCAATTTTTCGGCTGACTGACTGACCTTCATTCCTAAAAGTAAAGAAGGCCACTTGTTTTTCTTTACTTAGCTGCTTTTTTCTTGCAATAATACAAATTCTAACAGTCTATTCAGTAGGACTATCAGCTGTGTATCCACCTGACTTCTCCTCAACGCAACTGATTGTCCCAACCCCATTTATAAGGCAAGAAATTCCACTTATTAAACCTGACTGTGAAGTGAAACTGTGAAGTGAAAACCATTTCAGGGGACTACCTCTTGAAGCTCATCAAGAGAATGCCAAGAATGTGCAAAGCAGTAATCAAAGCAAAAGGGGGCTACTTTGAAGAACCTAGAATATGACATATTTTCAGTTGTTTCACACTTGTTTGTTATGTATATAATTCCACATGTGTTAATTCATAGTTTTGATGCCTTCAGTGTGAATCTACAATTTTCATAGTCATGAAAATAAAGAAAACTCTTTGAATGAGAAGGTGTGTCCAAACTTTTGGTCTGTACTGTATATTTTTTTGTAAGTTTTACACAATAACAAGTTTTTTTAAAACCAAAAAAAATGAGTTTTTAATGTCTCCATATTCTGAGCCATATTTTTTTTATTTTTTGGGTGATTATCTCAGGTAGGGGCTAATTTTTAGCGGGATGAGGTGACTGGTAGATTGGTACTACTTTGGTGGTCATACGCCTTTTTGATCGCTTTCTTATGTACTTTTTGCGATGTAAGGTGATAAAAAAATGGTTTATTCAGCACGGTTTTTATTTTTTATTTTTTACAGTGTTCATCTGAGGGCTTAGGTCATGTGATATCTTTATAGAGCCGGTCGATACGGACGCGGCCATACCTAATATGTCTACTTTGGGGAAAATTACTTTTTTGTTTATTTTTACTTAAAACTTTTAATTTTTTAGGGGGAAAACTTTATTTTTTCAACTTTTTTTTTTTCACTTAATTTTTTGTCCCACTTTGGGACTTCAACTTTTGGGGGTCTAATCCCCTTTACAATGCATTCCAATACTTCTGTATTGGAATGCATTGGCTGTATAAGTAATACATTGTGTATTACTCATACAGCTTCCGGCCTATGAGATCCAGGGGGCTGGATCTTACAGGCTCGTCACCGAAAGGCAGCGCCGATGCCTCAGGAAGGCATCGCGTTGCCTTCCATGCCATCGGGTCCCCCCTACAGCCGCATGGGGACCCGATGGCACCGCCGCCCGCAACATGTAAAAGCCGCAGGTCTGAATTGACCTGCGGTTTGCGGAGATCGCCGAAACGGGGGCAACTCAATGATTTGAGCAGGCACCTTGTTCCGATCACCGCCCACCTCCCGTGGAGCCCACCGGTACGTCATGTGTCCTTAAGTACCAGGACATCATGCCGTACCGGTACGTCATGTGTCCGCAAGAGGTTAAGGACTGGTATAGGTGTACTATTGATAGGTGTGCAGTACAGAGGGGTGTAATACACTTATAATATACTTTCTAACATAGAAACCATATTATAGTGGATTTGTATTGTGCAGCAGTGGTGAGCGGTTCTGCAGCGATACTGTAGCTACACAGAGTGACAAACGCAATTAGAAAAAATAATTATAACTGGTGTGTCACCCCCCAAAAAAAACTGATAGAAGCGGGGTGTTTTATACCAATAATATACTTTCTATATAGTGCGTTTGGGTACAGCAACATTTGTTTGCTATTTTGCTGCGTTCCCTCTGCTACACACAGTGACAAACGGTATCGGAAAAAATAATTATAACTGGTGTGATATACCAGTCGCCCCCCCAAAAAAACTGATTGAAGCGGGGTGTTATATACCAATATACTTTCTTTATAGTGCATTTGGGTACTGTATAGTGCATTTACGCATGCTCGTACGCGAAAATTATATTGCCGATATTTTGCATTGAAAAAAATAATGAATATAGATCGCAAATTCGAATAATAAATCTGGTATGTAACTGTCCATGTTGTGGGACTATTTGTGCACGTCTAGTAATTATTTCTTGGCTGCAAATATGAGCTGAAGGTTTTTCTGGTTCGCCTGCCATTAAGATGAATTTGACCCACCGCGAACATGCCGTGCCGCCAGCGTTTTGTCAGAGCGGGAATTTAGTACTGCTGGGGGCATAATAACTAATAAGCACATCCGCCTGTCAACTGAAAATGCTGACAGGTTGACTCTTATAAAAATTACGTCTCTACTCCACCAGAGGAAAGCGGCTCAACATAATGTCACTTTAAATGTTTTTGTATAATGTACAGAATACAATGAATTCCCATGCACCCCTTCCACCACAAAAAAGGGTATATGTTCAATCTTCCTTTTCTTGTCCTCCTCCTCTGACATAATATCAACATACTGAGGCCTCATGCACAGGACCGTTGTGTGCATCCGTTGTTCATCCGCGGAAAATGCACCGTTGTTCATCCGCGGCTATGATCACGTTCCGAATATCCCATCATTGGTGGCCAGTGCGGCCTCCCCTCTCCCCCCCCCAGTTAAAATCACGTTCTGAATCCCCCATCATTGGTGGCCAGTGCGGCCTCACATCTCCCCCCCCCTAGTTAAAATCACGTTCCGAATACCCCATCATTGGTGGCCAGTGCGGCCTCACATCTCCCCCCCTAGTTAAAATCACGTTCCCCCATCATTGGTGGCAGTCGAGAGTTCCGATCGGAGTCCCAGTTTAATCGCTGGGGCTCCGATCGGTAACCATGGCAACCAGGATGCTACTGCAGTCCTGGTTGCCATGGTTACTTAGCAATTTTTAGAAGCATTATACTTACCTGCGAGCTGCGATGTCTGTGTCCGGCCGGGTGCTCTTCCTACTGGTAAGTGAAAGGTCTGTGCTATAGGCAATGCGCCGCACAGACCTTTCACTTACCAGTAGGAGGAGCGCCCGGTCGGTCACAGACAGCGAAGGTAAGTATAATGCTTCTAAAAATTTCTAAGTAACCATGGCAACCAGGACTGCAGTAGCGTCCTGGTTGCCATGGTTACTGATCGGAGCCCCAGCGAATAAACTGGGACTCCGATCGGAACTCTCCACTGCCACCAATGATGGGGGAACATGATTTTAACTAGGGGAGGGGGGAGATGTGGGGCCGCACTGGCCACCAATGATGGGGGATTCGGAACGTGATTTTAACTAGGGGGGGGAGAGGTGAGGCCGCACTGGCCACCAATGATGGGGGATTCTGAACGTGATTTTAACTGGGGGGGGGGAGAGGTGAGGCCGCACTGGCCACCAATGATGGGGGAACGTGATTTTAATTAGGGGGGGAGAGGGGAGGCCGCACTGGCCACCAATGAATGTAATACAGGGAAGGGAGGGGGGTCTGCACCCTCCTGCCTGGCAGCACCTGATCTCTTACAGGGGGCTATGATACGCACAATTAACCCCTTAGGTGCGGCTCCTGAGGGGTTAATTGTGCTGATCACAGCCCCCTGTAAGAGATCGGGTGCTGCCAGGCAGGAGGGGGCAGTCATGTACACAGTTCGTAGGATATTCTAACTTGAAGCGTCCCCATCACTATGGGAACGCCTCTGTGTTAAAATATACTGTCGGATCTGAGTTTCACGATCTAACTCAAATCCGATGGTATATAACATAGAGGCGTTACCATGGTGATGGGGACGCTTCAAGTTAAAATATACCATCGGATTGGAGAAAACTCAGATCCTATGGTATATTAACTCCTGACTTTACATTGAAAGTCAATAAGGGAAGGATCCGTTTGCAATTGCACCATATTGTGTCAACTTCAAACGGATCCGTCCACATTGACTTGCATTGTAAGTCAGGACGGATCCGTTTGGCTACGCACGGCCAGGCGGACACCAAAAGGACTTTTTTTTCATGTCCGTGGATCCTCCAAAAATCAAGGAAGACCCACGGACGAAAAAACGGTCACGGATCACGGACCAACGTAACCCCGTTTTGCGGACCGTGAAAAAATACTGTAGTGTGCATGAGGCCTTATTAGGCTGCCCTCGCTCCTTATGTTGTAGAGAGTCAGCTCACCTGCAGGCCTTCGCATACAATGTTTTAGAGGTTCAGCTCACCAGCAGGCCCTCAGCTACAATTATTTAGATGGTTAGCTTACATGCAGGCCCTCGCATATAATGCTTTAGAGTGTCAGCTCACTAGCAGTCCCTCACTTACAATCTTTTAGAGGGTCAGCTCACCTGCAGGCCCTCGCATATAATATTTTGGAGGGTCAGCTCACCAGCAGGCCCTCACCAACAATCTTTTAGAGGCTTTTATATGGTCAGATCACCTACAGGCCCTCGAATATAATGTATTAGAGGGTCAGCTTACCAGCATGCCCTCACCTACAATCTTTAGAGGGTCAGCTCACCTGTAGGCCCTTAACCATAATGTTTTTGAGGGTCAGCTCAGAAGCAGGCCCTCACCTACAATCTTATAGAGGACCAGCTCACCTGCAGACCCTCACATATTATGTTTTAGAGGGTTAGCTCACTAGCAGGCCCTCACCTACAATCTTTAGAGGGTCAGCTCACCTGCAGGCCCTCGCATATAATGTTTTAGAGGATCAGCTCACCAGTAGGCCCTCAACCATAATGTTTTACAGGGTCAGTCCACTAGCAAGCCCTTACCTACAATCTTTAAGAGGGTGAGCTCACCAGCAGGCACTCGCCAATAATGTTTTACAGGGTTAGCTCCCCAGCAGGCCCTTGCATATAATGTTTTAGAGGGTCAGTTTACCAGAAGGCCCTCACCTACATTCTTTTAGAGGGTCAGCTCACCTACAGGTCTTCGCAAATATTGTTTTACAAGGTTAGCTCAACAGCAGGCCTTCACCTACAATCTTTTAGAGGGTCAGCTCACCAAAATGCCTTAGCATATATGGTTTTAGAGGGTTAGTTCACCAGCAGGCCCTCACCTACAATCTTTTAGAGAGTCAGCTCAGCAGCAGGCCCTCAACCATAATGTTTTACAGGGTCAGTCCACAAACAGGCCCTAACCTACAATCTTTTAGAGGGTAATTTAACCTACAGGCACTCTTATATAATATTTTAGAAGGTCAGCTCACCAGCAGGACCCTCAACCATAATGTTTTACAGGGTCAGTCCACCAGAAAGCCCTTACCTACAATCTTTTAGAGAGTGAGCTCACCAGAAGGGCCCTCATCTGCAATCTTTTATAGGGTCAGCTCACCTGCATGTCCTCACATATAATGTTTTAGAGGGTCAGCTCACCAGTAGGCCATCACCTACAATCTTTTAGAGGATTAGCTCACCAGCAGGACCTAACCTAAAATCTTTTAGAGGGCCAGCACACTAGCAGGCCCTCACCTACAATCTTTTATAGGGTCAACTCACCAGTAGGCCTTTGCATATATTGTTTTAGAGGGTTAGTTCCCTAGCAGGCCCTCACCTACAATCTTTCAGAGGGTCAGCTCTCCTGCAGGCCCTTGCATATATTGTTTTAAAGGGTCAGCTCACCAGCAGGCCCTCACCTACAATCTTTTAGACGGTCAGCTCACCAGTAGGCCCTCTACCATAATGTTTTACAGGGTCAGCTCACAAACAGGCCCTAACCCACATTCTTTTAGAGGGTCATCTCACCTACAGGCCCTCTCATAATATTTTAGAAGGTCAGCTCACCAGTAGGCCCTCACCTACATTATTTTAGAAAGTCAGCTCACCTGCAGGCCCTCACCTACATCCTTTTGAAGGGTCAGCTCGCCAGCAGGCCCTCACCTACAATCTTTTGATGGGTCAGCTCACCTGCAGCCTTCGCATATAATGTTTTAGAGGGTCAGCTCACCAGCAGGCCCTCAGCCATTATGTTTTACAGGGTTAGCTCACCAGCAGGCCCTCACCTACAATCTTTTAGAGGGTCAGCTCACCAGCAGGCCCTTAGCCATTATGTTTTACAGGGTCAGCTCACCAGAAGGCCCTCATCTACAATCTTTTATAAGGTCATCTCACCTGTAGGCCCTCTCATATAATGTTTTAGAGGGTCAGCTCACCAGTAGGCCCTCAACCATAATGTTTTACAGGGTCAGTCTACAATCTTTTAGAGGGTCAGCTCACCAGCAGGCACTCACCAATAATGTTTTACAAGGTTAGCTCCCCTGCAGGCCCTCCCATATAATGTTTTAGAGGGTCAGCTCACTAGCAGGTTCTCACCTACAATCTTTTAGAGGGTCAGCTGACCTGTAGGCCCATGCATATAATGTTTTAGAGGGTCAGCTCACCAGCAGGCCCTCACCTACAATCTTTTAGAGGGTCATCTCACCTGCAGGCCTTCGCATATAAAGTTTTAGAGGGTTCGTTCTCCAGCAGGCCCTCACCTACAATCTTTTAAAGGGTCAGCTCACCTGTCAGCCCTCGCAAATAATGTTTAAAGGGTCAGCTCACCAGCAGGCTCTCAACCATGATGTTTTACAGGGTCAGCTCACCAGCAGGCCCTTACCTACAATCTTTTAAAGGGTCAGCTCACCTGCAGGCCCTCTCATATAATGTTTTAGAGCAGGGGTACTCAACTGGCGGACCGCGGTCCAAATACGGACCGCGGCCGCCAGTTGTCCGGACCCCGGCCATCCTTCAGAGCGCTGCTCCTCTCCTGCACACTGTACCGTGCAGGAGGAGGAGCTTACCGGCGCACTTCCACCTGTCCCACAGCGCAGTGAGACAGGGCTTCCTCCACATGTAGCGCTCCTCCTCCTGCACGCTCTGGCAGCTCTGCTCAATACAGCGGCGGGGCACAGGAGCTGATAGTTCTCAGCAGCGCAGGAGGAGTCTCTCCCTCCCCCCTGTGCTGCTGCTGTCCACGCCGCTGCCAATAAGAAGAGGCAGGAGGAGGAGGGGAGGGGCTGTGGCCACTGCGCCACCAATGAAGAAAACTGACCTGTAATACAAATACAGGAGGCGGGTGCTGGAATCAAATAGCCGGCACCCGAGCTCTGTGACAGGGAGCTGCGATCAGCTGCAGTTGAGTTAACCCTTCAGGTGGGGTACCTGAGGGGTTAATTGTAGCTGATCGCAGCCCCCTGTCACAAAGGTCGGGTGCCGGCTATTTGATTCCGGCACCCGCCTCCTGTATTTGTATAAGAAACGTTGGTGGCACAGTGCGCCCCCCCCCCCTAGTATAAGAAACATTGGTGGCGCAGTGCGCCCCCCCCCCCCCCCCTATAATAAACATTGGTGGCTCAGTGGGAAGTGCCAATGAGGGTTAAAAATAATAAAAGAAAATTAACTCACCTCCTCCAGTTCATCGCATAACTGCCGGTCTCCAGTTCTTACTTCTTTCTTCAGGACCTGTGGTGACGTCACTGAGCTCATCACATGGCCCATTACCATGGTGATGGATCATGTGATGAGCTCAGTGATGTCACCACAGGTCCTGAAGAAAGAAGTAAGAACTGGAGACCGGCAGTTACGCGATCAACTGGAGGAGGTGAGTAAATTATTTTTTAACCCTCATTGGCACTGCCAACTGCACCACCAATGTTTATTATATTGGGGGGGGCGCACTGCGCCACCAATGTTTATTATACTGGGGTGATGGGGGGGCGCACTGCGCCACCAATCTTTATTATTTTGAGGGGGGGCGCACTGCGCCACCAATGTTTATTATATTGGGGGGCACACTGCGCCACCAATGTTTATTATATTGGGGGGCACACTGCGCCACCAATGTTTATTATATTGGGGGGCACACTGCGCCACCAATGTTTATTATATTGGGGGGCACACTGCGCCACCAATGTTTATTATATTGAGGGGGGCGCACTGCGCCACCAATGTTTATTATACTGGGGTGATGGGGGGGGCACACTGCGCCACCAATGTTTATTATACTGGGGTGATGGGGGGGCACACTGCGCCACCAATGTTTATTATTTTGAGGGGGGGCGCACTGCGCCACCAATGTTTATTGTGATGGGGGGGCACACTGCGCCACCAATGTTTATTATTTTGAGGGGGGGCGCACTGCGCCACCAATGTTTATTATATTGGGGGGCACACTGCGCCACCAATGTTTATTATATTGGGGGGCACACTGCGCCACCAATGTTTATTATATTGAGGGGGGCGCACTGCGCCACCAATGTTTGTTATACTGGGGTGATGGGGGGGCACACTGCGCCACCAATGTTTATTATACTGGGGTGATGGGGGGGCGCACTGCGCCACCAATGTTTATTATTTTGAGGGGGGGCGCACTGCGCCACCAATGTTTATTGTGATGGGGGGGCACACTGCGCCACCAATGTTTATTATTTTGAGCGGGGGCACACTGCGCCACCAATGTTTATTATATTGGGGGGCACACTGCGCCACCAATGTTTATTATACTGGGGTGATGGGGGGTGCACTGCGCCACTAATGTTTATTATACTGGGGTGATGGGGGGGCACACTGCGCCACCAATGTTTATTATACTGGGGTGATGGGGGGGCGCACTGCGCCACCAATGTTTATTATATTGAGGGGGGGCGCACTGCGCCACCAATGTTTATTGTGATGGGGGGGTGCACTGCGCCACCAATGTTTATTATTTTGAGGGGGGGCGCACTGCGCCACCAATGTTTATTATATTGAGGGGGCCGCCAGACGAAAAAGTCGGACATGTAGTACTTTTAGTCTGGCGGCCTCTCACCGTGCTGCGCCGTAACTCTGCCCCCATCCCCATTATAGTCGATGGGCACAGAGCAGCGGCACGGCGAAGTAGTGGCAAGATGGATCTGACAGGGTGAGCAGCCTGTCGGATCCATCCTGCTGCAAGTGTGAAAGTACCCTTACTAATGAGCGCTTCCATCATGGAACGCCCATTAGTACAGCCTTTACCTCCACCGCTACTTGTGCTAGTAAAAAAAAATATATATTACGGCAGTGTTTCCCAACCAGTGTGCCTCCAGCTGTTGCAAAACTACAACTCCCAGAATGCCTGGACAGCCTTTGGCTGTGCGGGCATGCTGGGAGTTGTAGTTTTGCAACAGCTGGAGGCACACTGGTTGGGAAACACTGTATTACGGTACCTCCACCTCCATTTGCTCACGCTGTGGAGAACACTCCCTGCTGACTAGAAGCTCAGGACAGGACCTACAAGACGTCATCACGTTAGAGCACTGGTCCTGAGCTTGCAGTCAGCAGCGAATGTTCACCGCAGCCAGGTGAATGCAAATTATTATTATTTTTTTGCAAAAGCAGAGAAGGGGGGCAATACTCTTACTGGGGGCACTAATGGGGACATTATTCTTACTGGGGCACTAATGTGGCCATTACTAATTCTGGGACTTACCCGGGGCGCTCCACTATAACGTCAGAGCGCCCCACGCGCATGTATCACATGATCGCATGGCATCTTTACTGTTGGCGTTCAGCTCGGACCTTCACCTGACTGCAGACCCTGGTATGTGGACCTTTAATAAAACTAGTTGAGTACCCCTGTTTTAGAGGGTCATTTCACCAGCAGGCCCTAACCTACAATCTTTTACAGGGTCATCTCACCCACAGGCCCTCACATATAATGTTTTTGAGGGTCCGCTCACCAGCAGGCCCTCGCCCATATTGTTTTACATTGTTAGCTCACCAGCAGGCCCTCGCCCATAATTTTTTTAATCCTTAGCTAAGCAGCAGGCTCTCGCCCCTAATTTTTTCGATGCTCAGCTCTGCAGCAGACCCTCACCCCTAATGTTTTAGATGGTCAACTCAGCAGCAGGCACTCACCAGTAATGTTTTAGAGAGTCACCAGCAGGCCCTTTCTCCTAATGTTTTTGAGGGTCACCAGCAGGCCATCAATCATAATTTTTCAAGGGTGTATGAAACCCACCTTCGCATGATTGATACAAAGCTCCCTTCAGCTTTAGATTACAGAGCCTGAACTGTCCCTGCAGTCTTCCTATACTCTCCCTTTGCTCACCCTACACTGTTTAAGAACTCTCCCTATGATCTCCCTACACTGTCCCTGCAGTCCAATATTCCACAATTAAAGGCCTCTTGAACACTGTCCCTAGTGCTTGTCACGTCTTTCCCTATACACAAATCACAGTGAATTGGCGGAGACCGCGCAGGATGAGGCTTTTAAAGGGCTGTAACATCACAGGGGATGACCAATTGCTGATTGTCTGGCTGCATAGCATTATGGGTCATATCACATTCCTGGGCTTATTTTTACTTTGTGACGTGTAGCCCCCATTTGAGGAAAAAAAAAATGATTTGTTGCCACTTCGGATTGAATTCCACTTCAAATGCTTCGATTCTCTCAACAATTAGTCATCAGATCAGTATAACACAGTCAGAAAAACTATCTAAACAGAAAATCTGTCTCTACAAGTTATGACAGGGAGGAGGAGATAGCTGAAGCAGAAAACTCATGTCCCTTCAGATGCGAGGCTAAAGAGTATGTAATGATGAATTGTTTGCTATAGAAATAACTTCACTGAGATGAATAGAAATTCTTTGTATAAAATATCCAGCCCAAACTCATATAATTTACATTAAAAAATGATGAATAATTTACATATATACTATTCAGCTGATGAACCAACTTATTGCACGGCTTATGGTTTATGCTAGTCTCAGATTTATTTTAGCCATTTGAAGTACAGTAGGCATTTATTCTATGTACCGTATTTTTCGCCTTATAAGACACACTCCCCCCCCCCCCCCCCAAAGTGGGAGGAAAATTGCAGTGCGTCTTATGGGGCGAATGCTGCTGTTTACACTGATACACCGCTGACCACATGCTGCACAGCGTGGCGGATGGTGTATCAGTGGGGAGGGAGGAGGGGCTAGGGGCCTGCATCTAGTTTTGTAATGGCAGCGGGGCCCGGTGCAGTCACTGTATTCTATTGCACCGGGCCCCGCTCACTGTACTAATCGTATCTACGGTAACTGCAGGCAATGTTTAAATATAGAATATGTTCGATCCAGCAGCCTGTACTTACGACTATAGCAGGCAGGAGGCAGGAGGCTGGGCAGCAAAACTTCCTACGTCATGTGCCTGCTCTGCCCACTTTATGAATGAAGCAGGCGGCGCGGGCACGTGACATAGTGAGTTACGCTGCCAGTGCCCGCCCGCCCAGCCTCCTGCCTCCTGCATCCTGCGATCGTAAGTACAGGCTGCTAGATCGAACACGGCCCGGTGCAGTAGAATAAAAATGACTGCACTGGGCCCCCGCTGCCATTAAAAATACTAGTGTAGATGCCAGCCCCCACCCCCTGTATTGGAGGTCATTCACAGTGGCTGACACTGTTATGGGGGTGGATCTGTGGATGACAAATAGCATAAGATGCTTTTTATCTGTCATCCACAGATCCCCCCCATAGCAGTGTTATGCCATCCACAGATGCCCCCATAACAGTGCCATCCACAAACGCCCCCATAACAGTATGAGCCACAGACCCCCATAACAGTGTGAGCTACAGACCCCTATAACAGTGTGAGCTACAGACCCCCATAACAGTGTCAGCCACAGACCCCCATAACAGTGCCATCCACAGACCCCCATAACAATGCCATCCACAGACCCCCATCACAGTGCCATCCACAGACGCTCATAACAGTGTCAGCCACAGAACCCCATAACAGTGCCATCCACAGATCCCCCATAACAGTGCGTCATCCACATATCCCCCATAATAGTGTCTTTCACAGGCTACCTTTAGTTCAAATCCCACCAAAAGCACACTTTTTGGTTCAAAATATTTTTTTCTTATTTTCCTCCTCAAAAACCTAGGTGTGTCTTATCGGCTGGTGCGGCTGGTATGTGTTATTTATTTGCTTTGAATTTTCATTGAGCATTAGTGACCTTAGCTTTTCAAAGCATAATGTGTTGCTCAAGCATATTAATCCCTATTCTCTGTACTTTTATCCTTCCTTTTATACTTCATTATAAGTATATTTCCTTTTTCAACCTGCTAAATACAACATACAATTCTACATCAATATTTTATAGTGGAAATCTGGAAAGTGAATATAATATGCTTTGTTCTGAAAGCTCATATACAAAACTGATACATTTTGACATGGCCCTCCTGGATGTGACCTCTACACCTAATTCTATTGTGATTTATAGGGTATGTACAATAAAATTCAAAATCTATTTGCTTGAGAGCTTTCCTGGTTCCCTGAAGTCCTATGTTTTGTATATTACTTGGTATACTATTGAGAACTACTTATTTAAAAGATATATATGTAGCACGATACACTACTCCCTAACATACCTTTAACATGAGAATGAAATGGATTATTAGAGGAATATCCACATAACTTATGGCTTACAGTATATTTCATTTGTGACCCTCAAGTGAGAGATCATTGAACAGAAAATAAATGCAGTATAAACAGTAATGGATTTTAGTATTTTTTTACATGCATTTATAATGCAATATGCTATATCATAGTTAATTTAAAACCTTCAATTATTATCAGTAATTAATCTGTACAAAGAACATTTATTTTATGTTTTCTTACTTAACTTGTCCCCGACCACCTTACGACTATATATGTTGATGGCCGGGACTTTATATGGCGCCCGCTGTACTCGCGTTTTTAAACAGCAGACCCCTGGGGCAATAACGTTGATCACATACATTTAAGCCCTCAGATGTCATTGTCAAATTTGACCACAGCATCAGTGAGGATAAAAACCGTGAGCGAGGATCAGAGGAGCCAGACGGAGTGTGCAGCAGCCTTGTCCTCCTGAATTATCTGAGTCTGCTGCACCTTAGTTCCTATGGAGCCCCTGTCTGTCGCAGGGCTCCATAGAAATCTAATGATTGCTTGTTATAGTTCCTGAGGGGAAAAATTCAAATCACTCTCCCTTTTCCCAAAATAAAAATACATAAACAATTAAAAAAATAAACATCATGGGCATCACCATGTGTGAAAACTATTAAAAACCAGTACTATTAAAATATAAAAATATTTATCCCATACAGAAAAAGGCAAAACAGAAAAAAAAGTCAATATGGACGATTCCCCACAAAAAAAATGTAATGCCATTTGGTATCAATACAGAGTACTGAAAAATGAACCCTCACACAGCTTTGTATATATAAGTTATTTGTATTTCAAAATTATTATTTTTTTTCCCCCAGTATTAAAACACAAAAAAAATATATACATATGTGGTACTGTTGTAATTGTACTGACCTGGAGAATGAAAACAACAGGTCAGTTTATCACAATGGATACATTGTAAAAATAAACCCCATAAAACTGTGGTGGAATTGTGTTTTCTTTATAATTCCACCCAATTTGGAATATTTCTTCTGCTTCCAACTACATTATATGCAACTATAAAGCGTTGTACTAACTTGTACCGCAAAAATCAAGCCCTCATACAGCTATGTAAATGGAAAAAAAAAATAAAAATTATGGACACACAAATATAATGCATAAATGACAATTTGAAAATAAAAGGGATAAAATAAACAAAACTTTGTCTGGTTGCCTAGTGGTAAAAGGAAAGTCGACCAGTTAATTAAATTAGTTTTCCCCCAAAGAAATGACAACTTGCTACAGTGACATATATACACCTTAAAAAGGTCTGCAGCCACACTGCCAGGGATGCCAGGACTGAGGCTAGTCTGTATACTACTGGCCTTTTACGACCAAGTTTTATTAAATCAGTGCTTGGCTTAGAATCTGTCCACTGAGATATATTTTCATAGCAATGTCAAATTATTTTCATCTAACTCGTCATAATATTCTGCACACATGCATATCAACTAAGGAGAGGTTAGTACCCCTTCTTGCAGAGCCCTTCATCTGTATGATTTGATACATGGCCCCTACATGGCCCCTACTGCTGGTCATGGTATCCTCTACCTAACCTTTTGAATGGCTCCAACAGGACCAAGGCTCTGAGGACATCTCAAATGCTGTGAAGTGTTTATGATGGGTAAGACATTTTCTGAGTGAAGTTGTTATGCTTCCCTGGTTTTGTTTAGACAAACCTTGTGTTCTGTGAAGATGTCAGGGAGATAAGGGAGAAGGGAATGTATTATTATTATTTATTATTAAAGCGCCATTCATTCCATAGCGCTGTACATATGAGAAGAGGTATACATACATAATAGAGACAATTGCACTAATCATAAGCAAAACGAGTTACAAACTGGTACAGAAGGAGAGAGGGCCCTGCCCGTGAGGGCTTACAATCTACATGGTATGGGAGAAGGACACAGTAGGTGCGGGTCAAGTTGGTCATGGCGGTATAGAGGCAGCAAGGTCAATGGTTGTAGGCTTGTCTGAAGAGGTGGGTTTTCAGGTTTCTTTTGTAGGATTCCACTGTAGGTGAGAGTCTGATATGTTAGGGTAGCGAGTTCCAGAGTATGGGGGATGCACGGGAGAAATCTTGGAGGCGATTGTGGGAAGAAGTGATAAGAGGAGAGGAGAGAAGGAGGTCTTGTGAGGACCGGAGAGTGCATATGGGGATGTATCGGGAAAGTAGCTCAGAGATGTAGGAAGGGGACAGGTTATGGATGGCCTTGTATGTATTTGTTAGTACTTTGAAATGAATTTGCTGGGCAATGGGGAGCCAGTGAAGGGATTGGCAGAGGGGAGAGGCAGAGGAGTAATAGGGTGAGAGGTGAATTAGTCGGGCAGCAGAGTTGAGGATAGATTGGAGGGGTGCAAGAGTGCTAGATGGAAGGCCACAGAGGAGAGTGTTGCAGTAGTCGAGGCGGGAGATGATGAGGGCATGTACAAGCATTTTCGCAGATTCAAAGTTAATGAAAGCGCGGATGCAGGAGATGTTTTTTAGTTGAATATTTTTGAGTTATATATCAGTTAAATCCATAGCTGTAGGAAGGGAGGCTAGAGGTAAGTTTGCGATGGGAGCGTCATCAATGTACAGTACTGTACTGTTCAATTTTCCTATGTAAAAATCATTTATGGATTGCTGCTAAGGGACAACTTAGTAAAAAGCTTTTTAAGTTTAAGTTTCAAAAATTAAAACATTGCCTAATAAAGTATTTTACTAAAATTCCTAATCACTTAACCTACACATTAATAAAAAAATTTAATGATAGACTTAAAAATAAAGTAGCTAAACTAGAGATGAGCAAACATTTTGAGATTCTGTTCGTATCAGGTTTGCCACATTTTTCAACAATTTCGGTTCGGACCTGAATCGATTCTACCGAAACTAAAGTTTCTACAGTTTTCCTGGAAATTGGTATGTAACACCCTCTAGTCTTCTAGGACTGTCTTTTTGTTAATATTTTATATATTTTTGCATTTTATATCCCTCCTTCCTAACCTCTTGGCTGCAATGACACCAATAGCAAATAATGTCAGAGTGATACTGACATGCATGTTTGCCTGCGTTAAGAAACAGCGTGTTTCAAAACACACCACACCATCTTGTTTGTAATGCTTCGAGAATTTGCGAATATTTAGAATATAGTGCTATATATTCGTATTCGCGAATAGTATTTAATATTCTAATAGTGAATTTATCGCAAATTTATTGTGAATATATTACATTGCCGATTTTTGCAATCAGGTAAACAATGACTGGAGATCCCAAATTCTCGAATTTGCTAATTTATGGCTAATATTCGGCCAAAATTATGCTAAATATCGCAAATTTTAATATTGCCTATGCCGCTCATCACTAGTAGATAGGCTGTTTGCTGTATGCATTAGCTGTTCTTCTTCTGCCGTTGTCCCTTGCAGCATGAGCGTCAGCATCTGTTCTAAGATAAATATGAGGGGGGTGACATGCCACAGTTGTCCCTATTGAAAAATTATGTGTTTTTTTTTTAAGGGCAGAGCAGAGTACGTTTGTAGCTGGTTCCTACACTGCCCTGAATATTGTAGGCTTAAATAAGTCCAAAGTGAGGCAGTATATTTAGTGATAGGGACTAGAGTTGAGCGAACACCTGGATGTTCGGGTTCGAGAAGTTCGGCCGAACTTCCCGGAAATGTTCGGGTTCGGGATGCGAACCCGACCCGAACTTCGTCCCGAACCCGAACCCCATTGAAGTCAATGGGGACCCGAACTTTTCGGCACTAAAAAGGCTGTAAAACAGCCCAGAAAAGAGCTAGAGGGCTGCAAAAGGCAGCAACATGTAGGTAAATCCCCTGCAAACAAATGTGGATAGGGAAATGAATTAAAATAAAAATAAAATTAAAAAAAATTAACCAATATCAATTGGACAGAGGTCCCATAGCAGAGAATCGGGCTTCATGTCAGCAGAGAATCAGTCTCTTCATGCCATAGCAGAGAATCTGGCTTCCTGTCAGCAAAGAATCAGTCTCTTCATGCCATAGCAGAGAATCTGGCTTCATGTCAGCAGAGAATCAGTCTTCATGTCATAGCAGAGAATCAGGCTTCACGTCACCCACCACTGGAACAGGCCACTGTCACATATTTAGGCCCCGGCACCCAGAAAGAGGTGAGAGGTCCCGTAACAGAGAATATGGCTTCATGTCAGCACAGAATCAGTCTTCATGTCATAGCAGAGAATCAGGCTTCACGTCACCCACCACTGGAAGAGGCCACTGTCACACATTTAGGCCCAGGCACACAGGCAGAGGAGAGAGGTCCCGTAACAGAGATTCAGGCTTCATGTCAGCACAGAATCAGTCTTCATGTCATAGCAGAGAATCAGGCTTCACGTCACCCACCACTGGAACAGGCCACTGTCACATATTTAGGCCCAGGCACCCAGGCAGAGGAGAGAGGTCCCATAACAGAGATTCAGGCTTCATGTCAGCAGAGAATCAGTCTTCATGTCATAGCAGAGAATCAGGCTTCACATCACCCACCACTGGAAAAGGCCACTGTCACATATTTAGGCCCAGGCACCCAGGCAGAGGAGAGAGGTCCCATAACAGAGATTCAGGCTTCATGTCAGCAGAGAATCAGTCTTCATGTCATAGCAGAGAATCAGGCTTCACGTCACCCACCACTGGAACAGGCCACTGTCACATATTTAGGCCCCGGCACCCAGACAGAGGGGAGAGGTCCCATAACAGAGATTCAGGCTTCATGTCAGCACAGAATCAGTCTTCATGTCATAGCAGAGAATCAGGCTTCACGTCACCCACCACTGGAAGAGGCCACTGTCACACATTTAGGCCCAGGCACCCAGGCAGAGGAGAGAGGTCCCGTAAAAGAGATTCAGGCTTCATGTCAGCACAGAATCAGTCTTCATGTCATAGCAGAGAAACAGGCTTCACGTCACCCACCACTGGAAGAGGCCACTGTCACATATTTAGGCTCAGGCACCCAGGCAGAGGAGAGAGGTCCCGTAACAGAGAATCTGGCTTCATGTCAGCACAGAATCAGTCTTCATGTCATAGCAGAGAATCAGGCTTCACGTCACCCACCACTAAAAGAGGCCACTGTCACACATTTAGGCCCAGGCACCCAGGCAGAGGAGAGAGGTCCCGTAACAGAGATTCAGGCTTCATGTCAGCACAGAATCAGTCTTCATGTCATAGCAGAGAATCAGGCTTCACGTCACCCACCACTGGAAGAGGCCACTGTCACATATTTAGGCCCAGGCACCCAGGCAGAGGAGAGAGGTCCCATAACAGAGATTCAGGCTTCATGTCAGCAGAGAATCAGTCTTCATGTCATAGCAGAGAATCAGGCTTCACGTCACCCACCACTGGAACAGGCCACTGTCACATATTTAGGCCCAGGCACCCAGGCAGAGGAGAGAGGTCCCATAACAGAGATTCAGGCTTCATGTCAGCAGAGAATCAGTCTTCATGTCATAGCAGAGAATCAGGCTTCACGTCACCCGCCACTGGAACAGGCCACTGTCACATATTTAGGCCCCGGCACCCAGACAGAGGAGAGAGGTCCCATAACAGAGATTCAGGCTTCATGTCAGCACAAAATCAGTCTTCATGTCATAGCAGAGAATCAGGCTTCACGTCACCCACCACTGGAAGAGGCCACTGTCACATATTTAGGCCCAGGCACCCAGGCAGAGGAGAGAGGTCCCATAACAGAGATTCAGGCTTCATGTCAGCAGAGAATCAGTCTTCATGTCATAGCAGAGAATCAGGCTTCACGTCACCCACCACTGGAAGAGGCCACTGTCACATATTTAGGCCGAGGCACACAGGCAGAGGAGAGAGGTCCCGTAACAGAGAATCTGGCTTCATGTCAGCACAGAATCAGTCTTCATGTCATAGAAGAGAATCAGGCTTCACGTCACCCACCACTGGAAGAGGCCACTGTCACACATTTAGGCCCAGGCACCCAGGCAGAGGAGAGAGGTCCCGTAACGGAGATTCAGGCTTCATGTCAGCACAGAATCAGTCTTCATGTCATAGCAGAGAATCAGGCTTCACGTCACCCACCACTGGAAGAGGCCACTGTCACATATTTAGGCCCAGGCACCCAGGCAGAGGAGAGAGGTCCCGTAACAGAGAATCTGGCTTCATGTCAGCACAGAATCAGTCTTCATGTCATAGCAGAGAATCAGGCTTCACGTCACCCACCACTGGAAGAGGCCACTGTCACATATTTAGGCCCAGGCATCCAGACAGAGGAGAGAGGTCCCATAACAGAGATCCAGGCTTCATGTCAGCAGAGAATCAGTCTTCATGTCTTAGCAGAGAATCAGGCTTCACGTCACCCACCACTGGAACAGGCCACTGTCACATATTTAGGCCCCGGCACCCAGACAGAGGAGAGAGGTCCCATAACAGAGATTCAGGCTTCATGTCAGCACAGAATCAGTCTTCATGTCTTAGCAGAGAATCAGGCTTCACGTCACCCACCACTGGAAGAGGCCACTGTCACATATTTAGGCCCAGGCACCCAGGCAGAGGAGAGAGGTCCCGTAACAGAGAATGTGGCTTCATGTCAGCTCAGAATCAGTCTTCATGTCATAGCAGAGAATCAGGCTTCACGTCACCCACCACTGGAACAGGCCACTGTCACACATTTAGGCCCCCGCACCCAGACAGAGGAGAGGTTCATTCAACTTTGGGTTGCCCCGCAATATAATGGTAAAATGAAAATAAAAATAGGATTGAATGAGGAAGTGCCCTGGAGTACAATAATATATTGTTAAGGGGAGGTAATTAATGTCTAATCTGCACAAGGGATGGACAGGTCCTGTGGGATCCATGCCTGGTTCATTTTTATGAACGTCAGCTTGTTCACATTGGCTGTAGACAGGCGGGCAGGCCAGCACCTCCAAGGCATAAAAGGCTAGCTCTGGCCACGTGGACAATTTGGAGACCCAGAAGTTGAATGGGGCCGAACCATCAGTCAGTAAGTGGAGGGGTGTGCACAGGTACTGTTCCACCATGTTAGTGAAATGTTGCCTCCTGCTAACACGTTCCGTATCAGGTGGTGGTGCAGTTAGTTGTGGCGTGGAGACAAAACTTTTCCACATCTCTGCCATGCTAACCCTGCCCTCAGAGGAGCTGGCCGTGACACAGCTGCGTTGGCGACCTCTTGCTCCTCCTCTGCCTTCGCCTTGGGCTTCCACTGGTTCCCCTGTGACATTTGGGAATGCTCTCAGTAGCGCGTCTACCAACGTGCGCTTGTACTCGCGCATCTTCCTATCACGCTCCAGTGTAGGAAGTAAGGTGAGCACATTGTCTTTGTACCGGGGATCCAGCAGGGTGGCAACCCAGTAGTCCGCACACGTTAAAATGTGGGCAACTCTGCTGTCATTGCGCAGGCACTGCAGCATGTAGTCGCTCATGTGTTTCCCCCCAGCCACGCACCAGTGATGGGCCCGAGCTGCTTTGGGTACCACCCCACTGTGAACATGCTTTATCCTCATCCTCCTCCACCTCCTCCACCTCCTCCTCATCCTCGTCCTCCTCGTCCTCCAGTAGTGGGCCCTGTCTGGCCACATTTGTACCTGGCCTCTGGTGTTGCAAAAAACCTCCCTCTGAGTCACTTCGAAGAGACTGGCCTGAAAGTGCTAAAAATGACCCCTCTTCCTCCTGGGCCACCTCCTCTTCCATCATCGCCCTAAGTGTTTTCTCAAGGAGACATAGAAGTGGTATTGTAACGCTGATAACGGCGTCATCGCCACTGGCCATGTTGGTGGAGTACTCGAAACAACGCAACAGGGCACACAGGTCTCGCATGGAGGCCCAGTCATTGGTGGTGAAGTGTGTCTGATCCGCAGTGCGACTGACCCGTGCGTGCTGCAGCTGAAACTCCACTATGGCCTGCTGCTGCTCGCACAGTCTGTCCAGCATATGCAAGGTGGAGTTCCACCTGGTGGGTACGTCGCATATGAGGCGGTGAGCGGGAAGGCCGAAGTTAAGCTGTAGCGCAGACAGGCGAGCAGCGGCAGGGTGTGAACGCCGGAAGCGCGAACAGACGGCCCGCACTTTATGCAGCAGCTCTGACTTGTCGGAGTAGTTGCGAATGAACTTCTGCACCACCAAATTCAGCACATGCGCCAGGCAAGGGATGTGCGTCAAACCGGCTAGTCCCAGAGCTGCAACGAGATTTCGCCCATTATCGCACACCACCAGGCCGGGCTTGAGGCTCACCGGCAGCAACCACTCGTCGGTCTGTTGTTCTATACCCCGCCAGAACTCCTGCGCGGTGTGGGGCCTGTCCCCCAAACATATGAGTTTCAGAATGGCCTGCTGACGTTTACCCCGGGCTGTGCTGAAGTTGGTGGTGAAGGTGTGTGGCTGATTGGATGAGCAGGTGGAAGAAGAGGAGGAGGAAGAGACAGGAGGCAAAGAATGTTGCCCTGCGATCCTTGGCGGCGGAAGGACGTGCGCCAAACAGCTCTCCTCCTGGGGCCCAGCCGCCACTACATTTACCCAGTGTGCAGTTAGGGAGATATAGCGTCCCTGGCCGTGCTTACTGGTCCACGTATCTGTGGTTAGGTGGACCTTGCCACAGATGGCGTTGCGCAGTGCACACTTGATTTTATCGGACACTTGCTTGTGCACGGAAGGCACGGCTCTCTTGGAGAAGTAGTGGCGGCTGGGAACAACATACTGTGGGACAGCAAGTGACATGAGCTGTTTGAAGCTGTGTGTGTCCACCAGCCTAAATGACAGCATTTCATAGGCCAGTAGTTTAGAAATGCTGGCATTCAGGGCCAGGGATCGAGGGTGGCTAGGTGGGAATTTACACTTTCTCTCAAATGTTTGTGAGATGGAGAGCTGAACGCTGCCGTGTGACATGGTTGAGATGCTCGGTGACGCAGGTGGTGGTGTTGGTGGTACATCCCATGTTTGCTGGGCGGCAGGTGCCAACGTTCCTCCAGAGGCAGAGGAAGAGGCCGAGGCGGCAGCAGCAGCAGCAGAAGAGGCCGAGGCGGCGGCAGCAGCAGAAGAGGCCGAGGCGGCAGCAGCAGAAGAGGTAGCAGGGGGAGCCTGAGTGACTTCCTTGTTTTTAAGGTGTTTACTCCACTGCAGTTCATGCTTTGCATGCAGGTGCCTGGTCATGCAGGTTGTGCTAAGGTTCAGAACGTTAATGCCTCGCTTCAGGCTCTGATGGCACAGCGTGCAAACCACTCGGGTCGTGTCGTCAGCACATTGTTTGAAGAAGTGCCATGCCAGGGAACTCCTTGAAACTGCCTTTGGGGTGCTCGGTCCCAGATGGCGGCGGTCAGTAGCAGGCGGAGTCTCTTGGCGGCGGGTGTTCTGATTTTGCCCACTGCACCCTCTTTTGCTACGCTGTTAGCTCGGTCTCACCACTGCCTCTTCCTCCGAACTGTGAAAGTCAGTGGCACGACCTTCATTCCATGTGGGGTCTAGGACCTCATCGTCCCCTGCATCGTCTTCCACCCAGTCTTGATCCCTGACCTCCTGTTCAGTCTGCACACTGCAGAAAGACGCAGCAGTTGGCACCTGTGTTTCGTCATCATCAGAGACGTGCTGAGGTGGTATTCCCATGTCCTCATCATCAGGAAAAATAAGTGGTTGTGCGTTAGTGCATTCTATCTCTTCCACCCCTGGGGAAGGGCTAGGTGGATGCCCTTGGGAAACCCTGGCAGCAGAGTCTTCAAACAGCATAAGAGACTGCTGCATAACTTGAGGATCAGACAGTTTCCCTGATATGCATGGGGGTGATGTGACAGACCGATGGGCTTGGTTTGCATGCGCCATCTGTGCGCTTTCTGCAGAAGACTGGGTGGGAGATAATGTGCACGTGCTGGATCCACTGTCGGCCACCCAATTGACTAATGCCTGTACCTGCTCAGGCCTTACCATCCTTAGAACGGCATTGGGCCCCACCAAATATCGCTGTAAATTCTGCTGGCTACTGGGACCTGAGGTAGTTGGTTCACTAGGACGTGTGGCTGTGGCAGAACGGCCACGTCCTCTCCCAGCACCAGAGGGTCCACTAACACCACCACGACCATGTCCACGTCCGCGTCCCTTATTAGATGTTTTCCTCATTGTTCCCGTTCACCACAATTTTGAGAATGGCAAATTTGGGAATAGTTTTTCAACACAGAAAAAAAAATGTGCTTTTACGGTCACTACAAATAAATTGACCAGCTAAAACAGTACAGATTTGGTTGAATAGAAATGTGAGGCCTGTTTTTTTTTGCGCTGTGTGACAGGTATAGGTTTAATCACAGAATCAGACTTCTATCTGCACGGTAGCGTGTGTCTTAGGTTTTTCTGAATGGCACTATCAGCACCTTCAATGTAAGATATCCTTTTTGGGATAGATTTCAAGTAGGCCTCAAATACCAGAAACTAGTTATTTTGAGAATGGCAAACTTGGGAATAGTTTTTCAACCCAGAAAAAAAAATGTGCTTTTACGGTCACTACAAATAACTTGACCAGCTAAAACAGTACAGATTTGGTTGAATAGAAATGTGAGGCCTGTTTTTTTTTGCGCTGTGTGACAGGTATAGGTTTAATCACAGAATCAGACTTCTATCAGCACGGTAGCATGTGTCTTAGGTTTTTCTGAATGGCACTATCAGCACCTTCAATGTAAGATATCCTTTTTGGGATAGATTTCAAGTAGGCCTCAAATACCACAAACTAGTTATTTTGAGAATGGCAAATTTGGGAATAGTTTTTCAACACAGAAAAAAAATGTGCTTTTACGGTCACTACAAATAACTTGACCAGCTAAAACAGTACAGATTTGGTTGAATAGAAATGTCAGGTCTATTTTTTAGGCGCTGGGTGACAGGCTCAACTTGCCCCTGATGTAGTATATGGCCAAAAAATAACCACACTGTTGATGGTTAAATGCACTTGGGTGACACAGGCTCAGCCTGCACCAGATGTAGTATATGGCCAAAAAATAATCAGACTGTTGATGGTTAAATGCACTTCGGTGACACAGGCTCAGCCTGCAGCTGATGTAGTATATGGCCAAAAAATAACCAGACTGTTGATGGTTAAATGCACTTCGGTGACACAGGCTCAGCCTGCAGCTGATGTAGGATATAGCACAAAATAACCACACTATTGATGGTTAAATACACTTGGTGATAGCTTGTGCTGGCGCACCACAAGTCACAAAATGGCCGCCGATCACCCCAGAAAAAAAGTGATCTAAAAACGCTCTGGGCAGCCTCAAAAAAGTGAGCAAGTCAATATTAGCACTTCAATGATCCACAGCTGCAGATCGATCACAGAATGAAGTCTTTTGGAGGAGTTAATCTGCCTAATCTCGCCCTAACGTCGCAGCTGCAACCTCTCCCTATGCTTCAATCAGCAGAGTGACGTGCAGCGCAACGTGACCCAAGCTTATATAGAGGCTGGGTCACATGCTGCACTGGCCAATCACAGCCATGCCAATAGTAGGCAAGGCTGTGATGGCCTCTTGGGGCAAGTAGTATGACGCTTGTTGATTGGCTGCTTTGCAGCCTTTCAAAAAGCGCCAAGAAAGCGCCGAACACCGAACCCGAACCCGGACTTTTACGAAAATGTTCGGGTTCGGGTTCGTGTCACGGACACCCCAAAATTCGGTACGAACCCGAACTATACAGTTCGGGTTCGCTCATCCCTAGTTACAAGGTGGCATCGCTGGAGCCCAGGCAGGTAAGTTTATTACAGTTATATTTTTGATAGGGATCACGCATAGAAAAGTGTCACAGCCACTATCTCTGGCTGTGACCTTCCGTCATTGCTTGTTCGGCACTCCTCGCTGAAGTTCCGTTCCTGTGTCATTTGTGGTTCTTTATGGGTTAACTCCCCTGTGTGCCTATTAGGAGTTAATCCTCTGTCTGCTCCATGGGTGTGGTCTCGCTGCTGCACCCATGGAACCTGTATATAAGGCTGAGGTTTCCTCAGTTCTGTGTCAGCTCTCCTGGTGTGTGTTGTCTTGTCCTGCTCCTGGTTTGTACTCTCTCTCCCATGCTGCTGACCCATGGGATCCGTGTCTGTCTGCCTGTGCTCTGTGGGTTTCCCTACTTGTTCATTTACGTTCTCTCCCGTCCTCTTTCCTGTCTTTCTGTTTTCTGTTCTGCCAGTTATGTTTTAGTTACTTTGTGTTTATTCATATGTCTGTGTTCAGCAAGCCTTTGCAGCAGAGTGGCATGACAAGGCCATGCAGTTTACTACTGGTGGAGCAAGTCCTTCTCTGCTCATTGCCACTCCTGCTCCCTTGCGTGAACTTCTGCTTGTGTTATTAGTTGCCCTGTTTTATATTTACCTGTCTGTTATGTTTGCCTATGTGCCGTCGGTACCTTCTGGTACCTGTTGTCCATTCGTTCCTGCTGTCACTGTCTAGTTCACGCTCCAGAGTGGACCCTGGCAACTTCCTGCTGCAAAGTCTAACCCTACCATCTAGGGCTCTAGTGAAAACCAGGAGTTGCTTAGTCACGCCCCTCTGGAGTATTACTAGACAGTGGCGCAGTGGGGGTTTTCTCCCACTGTGCTGACGGTACATAGAGCTCATGTTTTGTCTGTGCTGCCTCCCATGTTTTTGTTTGTGCAATAAACTCTTATGTGTCTGTACCCGATTTCCGTTTATTGCTTGACGACGCGGTGGTCTCTCCTGGGACCTCCAACTCGTGACAAAAAGTAAGGCCTTGTTCCCACAGTTAGGCCTCTTTCACACGGGCGTTGCGGGAAAATGTGCGGGTGCATTGCGGGAACACCCGCGATTTTTCCGCACGAGTGCAAAACATTGTAATGCGTTTTGCACTCGCGTGAGAAAAATTGTGCATGTTTGGTACCCAAACCCAAACTTCTTCAAAGAAGTTTGGGTTTGGGATCGGTGTTCTGTAGATTGTATTATTTTCCCTTATAACATGGTTATAAGGGAAAATAATAGCATTCTGAATACAGAATGCATAGTAAAACAGCGCTGGAGGGGTTAAAAAAATAATAATAATTTAACTCACCTTAGTCCACTTGATCGCGTAGCCCGGCATCTCCTTCTGTCTCCTTTGTTGAACAGTACCTGTGGTGAGCATTAATTACAGGAACAGGACCTTTGATGACGTCACTCCGGTCATCACATGATCCATCACCATGGTAAAAGATCATGTGACGTACCATGTGATGACCGGAGTGACGTCATCAAAGGTCCTGTTCCTGTAATTAATGCTCACCACAGGTCCTGTTCAACAAAGGAGACAGAAGGAGATGCTGGGCTACGCGATCAAGTGGACTAAGGTGAGTTAAATTATTATTATTTTTTTTAACCCCTCCAGCGCTGTTTTACTATGCATTCTGTATTCAGAATGCTATTATTTTCCCTTATAACCATGTTATAAGGGAAAATAATAATGATCGGGCCTCCATCCTGATTGTCTCCTAGCAACCATGCGTGAAAATTGCACCGCATCCGCACTTGCTTGCGGATGCTTGCGGTTTTCACGCAACCCCATTCACTTATATGGGGCCTGCATTGCGTGAAAAACGCAGAATATAGAGCATGCTGCGATTTTCACGCAACGCACAAGTGATGGGTGAAAATCACCGCTCATGTGAACAGCCCCATAGAAGTGAATGGGTCGGTATTCAGTGCAGGTGCAATGCGTTCACCTCACGCATCGCATCCGCGCGGAATACTCGGCCGTGTGAAAGGGGCCTAAGTGTTTGGTCAGTGTCTGATCATTGATTTTCTTCATTAATTGTGAGCTAAAACAAGGTGAGGGTCAAAAAAACTGAACGGGTGCAAATCTTTCCATTATACCTTATCTCTGGTTTTAGCTCACAATCACTGGTAGATCAAACACTGACCAAACATTAACTGTGTGAAAGCAAGCTGAATGATAGTGACATCAAGGAGAATGGTGTTGGTAATAAAAAAAAATGTTAGAGAGGTTTCAATTTAGCCCAAGCATTAAAGGATAGAGATGCAATGCTTTGTCAGTAGCCTGTTTCTGCTGCTGCTCCACTCTCCTGGGTGGGCATTAGCAACATTCCACTCACCCTTGCCTGTCTTCTCCGGTAGCTTGGACCCGCCGATCTCCCGCTGCTTGTTCCCGCAGTTGTTCCATTTGTCTCCCCATGTATAGACCATCCACTGCCTGACCTGATCTATGCCTGATCACTGTATAGAACCTTTGCTGCCTGCCTCAATCTTGGATGGTTTATCCAAATTAATATTCTGCCTGACCTTAACCTTTCCCTAAGTATGGTTTTGCCTGATCTCTTGGTGCTCCACACTGGTGTCTCTGAACCATGTGGGTTAGCATTCAACCCCACAGAGATTACTTCTGGTGGTACTGACTAGTGATGAGCGGCAGGGGTCATATTCGAATTTGCGATATTTTAGAATATTCGTTGCAAATTCGAAAATTCACGATTTTTTTTTTTTACTCAAAAATTCGGAAAGGTAATGATTGTGTAATATGCGAATTTTCGGAATTCAAATTTTCGGAATTCTAATTTTTTATTGCGAATTTTTCAACTTACAACTATTAGACAAAGAAGATTATATCACTATATTAGCTAAATTGCTCTATTCGATTTTTTTCGAATATTCTCTATATTGCTATAATTTAGTTTTTTCGAATATTAGTAATATTCTAAAACAAGAATATAGCGAATATTAAAAAAACGAATATAGAGCAAAATTCGCAAACACTACTACTCCTAAAGTCAAGTATATTGCAGCCTTCTTATTGGCCCACAATCATGTGTACTGATAAAAAAAAAATAATCAAAAAAAAAAATAATCAAAAAAAATTTGAATATTCGAAATTTCGAATATATAACTACAGGGAGTGCAGAATTATTAGGCAAGTTGTATTTTTGAGGATTAATTTTATTATTGAACAACAACCATGTTCTCAATGAACCCAAAAAACTCATTAATATCAAAGCTGAATATTTTTGGAAGTAGTTTTTAGTTTTTTTTTAGTTTTAGCTATTTTAGGGGGATATCTGTTTGTGCAGGTGACTATTACTGTGCATAATTATTAGGCAACTTAACAAAAAACAAATATATACCCATTTCAATTATTTATTTTTACCAGTGAAACCAATATAACATCTCAACATTCACAAATAGACATTTCTGACATTCAAAAACAAAACAAAAACAAATCAGTGACCAATATAGCCACCTTTCTTTGCAAGGACACTCAAAAGCCTGCCATCCATGGATTCTGTCAGTGTTTTGATCTGTTCACCATCAACATTGCTTGCAGCAGCAACCACAGCCTCCCAGACACTGTTCAGAGAGGTGTACTGTTTTCCCTCCTTGTAAATCTCACATTTGATGATGGACCACAGGTTCTCAATGGGGTTCAGATCAGGTGAACAAGGAGGCCATGTCATTAGAGTTTCTTCTTTTATACCCTTTCTTGCCAGCCACGCTGTGGAGTACTTGGACGCGTGTGATGGAGCATTGTCCTGCATGAAAATCATGTTTTTCTTGAAGGATGCATACTTCTTCCTGTACCACTGCTTGAAGAAGGTGTCTTGCAGAAACTGGCAGTAGGACTGGGAGTTGAGCTTGACTCCATCCTCAACCCGAAAAGGCCCCACAAGCTCATCTTTGATGATACCAGCCCAAACCAGTACTCCACCTCCACCTTGCTGGCGTCTGAGTCGGACTGGAGCTCTCTGCCCTTTACCAATCCAGCAACGGGCCCATCCATCTGGCCCATCAAGACTCACTCTCATTTCATCAGTCCATAAAACCTTAGAAAAATCAGTCTTGACGTTTCAGCTTGTGTGTCTTGTTCAGTGGTGGTCGTCTTTCAGCCTTTCTTACCTTGGCCATGTCTCTGAGTATTGCACACCTTGTGCTTTTGGGCACTCCAGTGATGTTGCAGCTCTGAAATATGGCCAAACTGGTGGCAAGTGGCATCTTGGCAGCTGCACGCTTGACTTTTCTCAGTTCATGGGCAGTTATTTTGCGCCTTGGTTTTTCCACACGCTTCTTGCGACCCTGTTGACTATTTTGAATGAAACGCTTGATTGTTCGATGATCACGCTTCAGAAGCTTTGCAATTTTAAGAGTGCTGCATCCCTCTGCAAGATATCTCACTATTTTTGACTTTTCTGAGCCTGTCAAGTCCTTCTTTTGACCCATTTTGCCAAAGGAAAGGAAGTTGCCTAATAATTATGCACACCTAATATAGGGTGTTGATGTCATTAGACCACACCCCTTCTCATTACAGAGATGCACATCACCTAATATGCTTAATTGGTAGTAGGCTTTCGAGCCTATACAGCTTGGAGTAAGACAACATGCATAAAGAGGATGATGTGGTCAAAATACTCATTTGCCTAATAATTCTGCACGCAGTGTATATTCGAATTTTTGGCGAATTTTCGAAGTACCTATATTTGCGATAAAAATTTGAAATTCGAATATTCGTGATCAACACTAGTACTGACCTGTTGGCTCTCCTGCAGCAAAGTCCAGGTCCCTGTATAGGGGTTAAAGAGTGGGGAGAGAGAGGGAACTGATAGTTTAATGCTGTTAGGATTAGCCCAAAGTCAACCTGTTGGTTGACACAGTGGTTCCACCACCTATGCCGCAAAAATATAGAACAATGTAGAGGAATACCTTTGGGTGGATATATGTTGTGGATGCAAGTTGGACCTTGCAAAGACCTGGTGATTTTGATTTTATTAGTAATTATTACATGCATACATAAGGATCTACTGTGGCATTCAGGAACAGGCACCACTGAGGAAGGCAGCAGAGCCTGGCGATACGCGTTGGGCTTGTTTCCTGACCACCACGCATACCTCCACTACGTCATCTTTAATGATAAGTATTACAGCTCTCCAATAATTTTATTGTTGATGGATTACATGCACTTTACTTCTCTATCTATTTGTATGTGTGGGGGAATGTTTATGGTGTTGTGGTAAATCAGGAGGGCATGTGTATATGATTAGCGCACATGGCCCAGATTCATTGTATACAATGTTTTTAATTATTTCTTGTTGTGTCTGTTGTCCATAATAAATTTGATACTTTTTTAGATGTGCGGCTATTATCTCGGTATTCTTTTCTCTCTTGAATCATATCATGTTAACATGTATAACTTCTAACATCCTCCCTTTCTTGTGAAATCAAGTAATATATAACATAAGATGATTGGATAACACAATACATTCCAAAGGTGACAATGTTTTATATAATGTATCTAGCATCCAAAATCCTTATATCTTCTAGTGAACAGCACTAATGGTGTCCATGCACCATATGTCAATGCTCCTTCAGCCGACAGCTCTCTCTCCTAACTCACCCATAAACATACTTGCCTGAGCGTGTATGTATTTCCAAGGGGGAACAATAAACTTGAATTTTGAATTTCTTTGTTTTAATTATGGTCATTGATAACACAATACCTATGTTTATAATGGGAATGTCTTATACCAGAACTGTCATTACACCTGAATTAGCTTAAAACATTCAAAATGGCACTAATTTCATGCTGTCATATGTAAACAGATTCTGTAATATCCTACATCTGTTAAAACTGATTTACAAAAATAATCTTTCCTATATTTGGAAAAGATACTAATCAAAATGTAATTATCACTGCTGACAGGTGCCTTTTTCCATGACTAGCAATTTACTATATTTTAGTTGCAGAATGGTATGTACTATTTTATGCTGCAATTTAATCATATTTTCATCTTAGGCAGTTACTAAGTCTATTTGCTCCACTGATATGCTAAACTAGGTTTTACTTTACATTAACCCCTTCAAGACCTTGCCATTTTTCACCTTCCTGATTCTGGCTATTTTTGCAAATCTGACACGTTTTACAGTGTCTAGCAATAACTTTGGAATTCTCTTACTTATCCAAGTGATTCTGAGATTGTTTTTTTCACACATCATACTTTATAAATTCTAAAATTTGCAATTTTCTAAATTTAAATTTCAGTTCTTTCAAGACAGCCACTGGGGTGCCAGTACAGCCATTTTCTGAGAATGATGGGTCTCATTTCATGACGTGTAAATCACTGGTCTTAATAAAAGAGCCGCTGTATGTTTATTTTTCTCTCAATTGAGCTGTGTAAGGTCTTATTTTTTGAAAAATAAGTTTCCAATATCCTTGCTTTTATTTTGGGATACTCACTGCTTTTTTGGTATGTGTAATTGCGGTGTAGACCGTGTGGGGAAAAATGACTGTTCAGTATGATTGCAAAGATGCTATATATATATTTATATATATTATAAGTTTTACCACTTTTCAATTATTTTTGAAAAAAAATATGTTTATGCATCACCATAATTTTAATTTTTCTGGCAAATATTTTTATGAGGAATGAGGTGACTTTTTTGGGTTACATACAACTTTTTAAATGCTATTACGCTTTTTGTGAGGTGACCAAAAATTGCTGTTCTGCACTGTTTTTATGTATTTTGTTTTTACAGCATTCACTAATTTTCTAGTTTCCTGCAAAGGTGCACTACTTTTCTTGTTCAAACTCCATTGTACTGACATTTCCCTGACTTCTGACCCTTTACTGCCTGACTTGACCTCTGCCTGATCCCTTTTCTGAGCATGAACTGCCTCCCTGACCCTTGAATTGACTTTTGCATTACACAAACTCTGTCTGCTCTGACTTCAGCTTGTCCCTCACTATGGTTTTGCCTGATTCCTCAGTGCTTCACTCTGGTGTCTGTTGAACCCTGTTGGTCAGCAGTCTAGAAAAAAGAGATTTTGCCTACAATGGTATCCAAATGCCTGTAGAGGGGTTAAAGGGTGAAGACCAGACCACTTAGATAAAGCTCTCAGGAGTAGTCCCATGTCAAGTCTTTTCATTATACACACTAGATTCACACCCACAACACCACTCTCAGTGGTTAAAATGTTTGTTTTTCTTTTGCATGCTACTTTCTAAAGATTACTGATCAATACTCAGATACAGCTAGTTTAACCAAATAAATTTACTAATTTAATCATACGAAGTACAACAACACTTAAATGGTCACTGTTGTTTTAACAAACTTTGCATGGATCTACTGTACAGGTACTGTAAGTATAAGAAACTTTGTAATTAGTGTTGAGCGAACCCGAACTTGACGATTTTTGGTACCTGGACCCAAACCCGAACTTTGCCATAATAGTTTGGGTTCGAGTTCGGTGTTCGGGCATTTAACAAATCTTGTTGATTGGCTGCCCTGCAGCCTTTCAACAAGCTTTTAAGCTGGGTGCCCTTAGAAGCCATCACAGCCATGCCTACTAATGGCATGGCTGTGATTGGCCAGTGCATCATGTGACCCAGCCTCTATATAAGTACCGCCGACCAGCTCTCAGTAGTGAAGGGACAGAAAGCAGGCATCTGAAGTGAGTAACAGTGTTAGTGCGATTTTTTTTTTTTGGGTGCAATACACCATCTTTGCACCCCTGACACAGAAAGCTAATCATAAATCTGGCTGTTAATTTTGTGGGTGACCTACAGCAAATTTTTTTGTGGGTCCAATGCAACATTGTACTTTGTACCCCTGACACACAAAAATAATAGTTAATCCGTCTGTTAGTTAGGTGCACGTCATATACCCATTTATTGCGTGAAGTACACCTGCACTGCATACAAGACAGGGAAAATAATATAGTTAATCTGTCTGTTAGTTAAGTGGGTGTCCTCAAAAATGAGGAGAGCATCAAATAAGGGACATGGCCCTGGTCATGGTGCTGTTGGGGTTGGTGGAGCTCCTGTTGCAGGGAGAGGACGTGGTCGATCTGTGCCATCTACACATCCAAATGAAACACCTTTCTCAGGTGCACACAGGCGACAGAACGTTCAGCGTTATTTTGTAGGCCTGAATACCGGTGTAAGAAAGTTGAGGCTAGAACAAGTAGATTGGGTGGCTGACAGTGCCCCCAGTTACTTTACATTGTCTCCCACCTGGTCCCCTGCTGAAATCGCAGAATTGGCACCTGCATCCCATGGGCATCTGTCTTTTACCTCACCCCCTAGCAAATCAGCCAAGCAGTCTGAGTCCCAAGTCAAGCAGCAGTCTCTTATGCTTTTTGATGACTCTGCTGGCAGGTTTTCCGAGGGCCGTCCACATAGCCCTTCCCTAGAAGTGGAAGATATTGAGTGCACTGATGCCAAACCACTTATGTTTCAGGATGTGGACATGGGAGGACCACCGCAGCACATCTCTGATGATGACGAAACACAGGTGCCAACTGCGGCGGATTTCTGCAATGTGCAGAATGGCAAGGAGGGCAGGGCTGAAGAGTGGGTGGAAGATGATGTGCAGGATGGAATCAAGGTCATGCGTGTGACATGTGCAGTTCCGAAGAGGAGGTGGTGGTCACACAGCACCAGCCGCACAGCAAAAGAGTCCGTCCCTGAGCCAGTACGCCTGCTACTGCCCACTGCACCCAGGTATGAGCACACAGCCATCTCCAAAGAGTTCCCTGGCGTGGCAGTTCTTCAGACAATGTGCTGACGACAAAACGTGAGTGGTTTGCACTCTGTGCAATCAGAGCCTTTGGCGAGGCATGTGCTGAATTTGGTTGTGCAGAGGTTCCTGAAAAATTACCCCAATAAGTCAGAGCTACTGCAGAAAGTTCAGTCTGTCTGTGCGCACTTTCGGCGTTCTCATCTTAATCGTGAATATTGCCACTTTGAGAATTCGCGAATATTTAGAATATAGTGATATATTTGTAATTTCGAATATTCTAGATTTTTTTTTCATCAGTAACCTCCCTTCTTGCTTGTGGGCCAATGAGAAGCCTGCAATGTCTTTGTCTGAGCTTAGCAACATCCATAGCAACTAGTGATGATCTAGTATGCTCGGCTGAACACCTGTTCGGCTCGAGCATCTCGATGCTCAGCACATGGTGGTACTCGGCTGAGTACCACATGTGCTCGAGCGCCATGCTCGAGTATCCTCCCCGCATGTTTCTTGGCTGCTACACAGCCAATAAACATGCGGGTAAGTACTGCCCTCACTGTAATGCCAGTAGCCATGTTGGCTACTTGTATTACAGTTATTGGCTGGCCGGAACGCGTCATGACGCATGTTCAGCTCATTCGTAGTCAGTGTCACGGAACCATGAACCAGACGTACAACAAGAGATAAGTGAAAATAGAAGGCTTTATTGAAAATAAAGCTGTAAAGCAAAAGTCCAAACGGATGGTGAAACCAAGCAGAGTCTTTGCGAAGCCAGAGGTCAGGAACCAGAAGGGTAGTCAGACGAAGCCAGGATCAGGAACCAGCAGGGTAGTCAGACGAAGCCAGGATCAGGAACCAGCAGGGTAGTCAGACGAAGCCAGGATCAGGAACCAGCAGGGTAGTCAGACGAAGCCAGGATCAGGAACCAGAAGCAGCAGCAGTCTTAGAAGCATGTGAACACAAGAGGACCAAGCAAGGAACTGAAGCCACAGACCTCCTATATATATGAGCTAGGCATCCAGCTCCTCCCAGGGGAAGGAGGAGCCGCAGGGTGGAAGGCTACAAGAAACCCAGAAACCAAGATGGCCGCCAGCACATGTCAAACGAAGGAGAGCAGCAAGCAGGTAAGACCATGACAGTACCTCCCCCTCAAGAGCCCCTCCTCCGCGGAGCACAAAACGGTTTCTGAGGGAAGCATGCATGGAAGGCTCGGAGCAAGGCAGGAGCATGGACATCAGCGGAGGGAACCCAGGAACGCTCCTCTGGACCATAACCACGCCAATGGACCAAAAACTGCAACCGACCGCGGACCAGGCGTGAGTCCAGGATATTGCTCACCTCATATTCCTCACGATTGCCCACTTGGACCGGACGAGGCCGAGGAACCGAGGAAGTGAAACGATTACACACCAGAGGCTTCAACAGGGAGACATGAAACACGTTGGAGATCCGCATGCCAGGAGGAAGCGCAAGGGCATAGGCTACCGGGTTTACCCTGCGAAACACTCGGAAGGGACCAACAAAGCGAGGCGCCAGCTTGGGAGTGGGCACTCGAAGGTTGAGGTTGCGGGTGGACAACCATACACGGTCTCCGACCTGGTAGGAAGGAGCAGGCGCTCGTCTGCGATCAGCCTGGAGTCTCTGGCGCTGCGCAGAGACCTCAAGGGACTTCTGGATCTGTACCCAAGAAGCACGTAGGACGGAAAGGTGATCCTCCACGGCCGGAATATCCTGGGGAGAGAATACCTCCGGTAACACGGCAGGTTGGAACCCATAATTGGCCATGAAGGGAGACGTCCCAGAGGAAGAGTTCACCGCCGTGTTCCTGGCAAACTCAGCCCAAGGCAGGAGGTCAACCCAATTGTCTTGGTGATCGGAGACATAGCAACGAAGGAATTGCTCCAAGGCCTGATTGGATCGTTCTGCGGCCCCATTGGACTGAGGGTGGTAGGCCGAGGAGAAGGAGAGATGAATCCCCAACTGGGAGCAAAAGGCGCGCCAGAACCTGGACACAAACTGACTCCCCCGATCCGACACAATCTCCTTAGGCAAACCGTGCAACTGGAAGACCTCCCTGGCAAAAATCGTGGCCAACTCTTGTGCAGAGGGTAACTTCTTGAGAGGAACACAGTGGCACATTTTGGAAAACCGATCCACAATCATGAGAATGACCGTATGGCCTCGGGATGCAGGGAGGTCCACAATGAAATCCATCCCCAGGTGTGACCATGGGCGCTCCCCGGTGGCTATGGGTTGCAGAAGGCCCAACGGAAGGTGCCGAGGGGACTTACTATGGGCACAAACGGAGCATGCCGCAACATATGCGGCGATGTCGGAACGTAGGGAAGGCCACCAGAACAGACGTGAAACAGCCCAGGACAGCTGATTCTTTCCAGGATGCCCCGCGGTCTTGGAGTTATGGTAGGTTCGCAACAACCGAGTGCGCAACTCCTCAGGCACAAAACATCTGCCGTTGGGTCTCCCAGAGGGAGCACCAGATTGAGCCGCCAAAATCTGCTCACCCAGGGGAGAGGTCAGGCTGGTGCGAATGGCGGCCAGGATCTGATTCGGAGGTATGACCGAAGTCGGAATCGACTCCTCCCTGGACAGCTCGGAGTACTGCCGTGATAAGGCATCCGCCCTGATGTTCTTGGAACCGGGTAGGTAGGAGACCACGTAATTAAAACGTGACAAGAACAGAGCCCATCTGGCCTGACGTGGTGTCAATCTCTTGGCCTCAGAAAGGTAGGTCAGATTCTTGTGGTCCGTCAGGATGAGAACCGGAACCACCGAACCCTCGAGCAAGTGCCTCCATTCTTTAAGGGCCTGCACGATGGCCAATAACTCCCTGTCACCAATCTGATAGTTGCACTCCGCGGAAGACAGTTTCCGGGAGTAAAACCCACAAGGAAGCAGAGGACCCTCTGGTGTTCTACGCTGAGACAGAAGGGCGCCTACTCCCGTCTCAGACGCGTCCACCTCGAGGACAAAGGGCAACCCAGGGTTGGGATGCGACAGAATCGGAGCCGACACAAAGGCGGACTTTAGGGCCTCAAAAGCTCGGATGGCCTCGAGCGGCCAGACCTGGGAATTACTGCCCTTCCTGGTCAGATCCGTGAGAGGCTTGGCCAGCATGGAAAAGTCCCTGATGAACTTCCGATAATAATTGGCGAAGCCCAAAAAGCGCTGCAGGGAACGAAGACCACTGGGCTGGGGCCACTGTAAGACAGCCGAAACCTTCTCAGGATCCATGGAGAACCCCTCAGCGGAAATGATGTAACCTAAGAAGGTTACCTGGGATCGGTGAAATTCGCATTTCTCAAGCTTACCGAACAGCTTGTTCTCTCGTAACCGTTGCAACACTCGTCTGACATCCAGAATGTGGGCCTCCATGGATTCAGAATATACCAAGATGTCATCCAAATAGACTACCACACACTGCTGCAACAGGTCACGGAAAACATCGTTGATGAATTCCTGAAAGACTGCGGGCGCATTGCACAACCCAAAGGGCATAACCAAGGATTCGTAATGACCGGTCCTGGTGTTAAACGTGGTCTTCCACTTATCGCCCGCCTTGATCCTTACCAGGTTATATGCCGCCCTCAGGTCGAGTTTGGTAAAGACCGTGGCCCCTTTAAGGCGATCGAACAGCTCGGAAATCAAGGGTATCGGGTAAGCGTTCTTGATCGTGATGCGATTGAGACCCCTGTAATCGATGCCAGGCCTCAACTCACCGCCCTTCTTTTTCACAAAGAAAAATCCAGCCCCTGCCGGGGACGAAGATTTGCGAATGTGTCCGCGTGAAAGCGCCTCCCTCACGTACTCCTCCATGGCCTCATTCTCCGCTACCGACAGTGGATAGACTTTGCCACGAGGAGGAACGGCACCAGATTGTAACTCTATGGCACAATCGTATGGGCGGTGCGGAGGTAGGGCAACCGCGCGCACCTTATCGAATACCTCCCGGTACTCCTCGTATTCAGGAGGCAACAGAGAGTCCGAGGAAGTACACAGCAACTTGACAGACCCATGGATGCAACTAGCCCCACACTGCGGTGACCACGAGAGGATCTCGACCGATCTCCAATCGAAAGTCGGATTATGCTTCTGGAGCCAGGGGTACCCCAAGACCACCGAGTAGTGTGGAGACGAAATAACCTGGAGGCAGACCGACTCTCTGTGAACGGCACCAATGGCTATCCCCACTGGAAGGGTCTCATGAGTCACGTGTGGCGGCAGAAGGGGTCTGCCGTCTATCGCCTCAAGAGCCAGTGGGGAACCTCGAGCCTGCAGAGGAATGGAATTGGCGGCAGCGAACACACTATCAATGAACAAACCACCAGCACCAGAGTCCACCAACGCCTGGGTCGTCACCGAGCCCCCGACCCAGGAGAGGACAACAGTGATCAGTGGTTTGTCAACACGGGAAACCGGGGACGAGGAGACTCCACCCAAGATCTGCCCCCGACAGGATCTCAGGGTACGAGCGTTTCCCGGACGGTTCGGACATGCCAACCGAAAATGCCCACCGAGACCACAGTACATGCATCGGCCCTCGCGTCTCCGGAGTGCCCTCTCCCCCTCGGACAGGCGAGCAAACCCCAGCTGCATGGGTTCACCCCCAGACAAGTCATCCCCAGGAGGCGTAGGAGGAGAGGGAGGCACGGGTGGGACAGCAAACGTAGGCACCAATCTATTAGAAGACCTCCGCAGGTTCTCCTTAAAGGAAGGTCTCTCCCTGAGTCTGGTGTCAATCAAAATCAGGAAAGAAATAAGACTCTCGAGCTCAACTGGTAGGTCCTTAGCTGCAACCTCATCCTTCAAGGCATCCGAGAGACCATGAGAGAAAGCAGCGACCAGAGCCTCATTATTCCAGCCCACCTCTGCTGCCAGGGTACGAAACTCAATGGCGTATTCAGCTACGGATCGTGAACCCTGTCTGATGGACATAAGGAGCTTCGCAGCAGAGGCAGCACGAGCCGGCACATCGAATACCTTCCGAAGAGAAGCAACAAAACCGGAAAACTCGGCAACCACCGGATTATTGTTCTCCCATAAAGGGCTGGCCCAGGCCAAGGCCTTGTCCGAGAGCAGCGAGATCAAGAAGCCCACCTTTGATCTCTCAGTAGGAAAGGCATGTGGCAGCAACTCGAAAAAAATGCCCACCTGGTTAAGGAAACCTCGGCACTGAGTTGGCTCTCCCCCAAAGCGCTGTGGAAGAGGGGCAGAACCGGTCATACCCCGAAACACCACAGGCGCAACAACAGGTGTCGGGGTAGACTCTGGCGCAACAACCGGAGCGGCAGTAGGAGCGAGCCCAGGAGCGACAACCGACCCATCGGCAACGGGAGCGAAATGAGCCGTGCGTTCAAGCAGGGTTTGCAACGCCACAGCGAACCGACCCAACAGGTGATCCTGCTGATCAAGTCTGGCAACCAGCGTGGGTAGCGAGGATGGCCCTGTACCGTCAGAATTCATGGCTTGGTCCTAATGTCACGGAACCATGAACCAGACGTACAACAAGAGATAAGTGAAAATAGAAGGCTTTATTGAAAATAAAGCTGTAAAGCAAAAGTCCAAACGGATGGTGAAACCGAGCAAAGTCTTTGCGAAGCCAGAGGTCAGGAACCAGAAGGGTAGTCAGACGAAGCCAGGATCAGGAACCAGCAGGGTAGTCAGACGAAGCCAGGATCAGGAACCAGCAGGGTAGTCAGACGAAGCCAGGATCAGGAACCAGAAGCAGCAGCAGTCTTAGAAGCATGTGAACACAAGAGGACCAAGCAAGGAACTGAAGCCACAGACCTCCTATATATATGAGCTAGGCATCCAGCTCCTCCCAGGGGAAGGAGGAGCCGCAGGGTGGAAGGCTACAAGAAACCCAGAAACCAAGATGGCCGCCAGCACATGTCAAACGAAGGAGAGCAGCAAGCAGGTAAGACCATGACAGTCAGGGAGAGCTGAGCATAGGAAGGGAGTGTAGGGAGTGTAATTGAATATTTATTTTGTAGAAAAATGTTTCAGAGACCCAAAAGTACTTGTAAGGACTATTTTGTGCGACAGCAGCAATATATGTTTGTAGCGCAACCTGAGCTGAATTGCTCAGTGTTAGGGAGAGCTGTGCATAGGAAGGGACAAACAGTGTAGGGAGTGAAATAGGAAGATTTTTATACAAAAAAAAACTTTTCAGAGACCCAAAAGTCCTTTTAAGGACTATTGTGTGTGACAGCAGCAACATATATTTTTAGCACATCATGCGCTAAATGACGTCTGATAGGCCACTGCGGACAGTTAAATTATCCGGGCTACATCTCCTGTGTAAAGTGTGCACATCCCTAAAATATCAGTGACATCCAGTGTACTTTTTCCATAGACGGTGCCCACTGCGGACAGTAAAATTATCCACACCACATCTCCAGTGTAAAGTGTGCACATCCCTAAAATATCAGTGACATCCAGTGTACTTTTTCCGTAGACAGTGTCTGCTGCAGACAGTTAACTTATCCGCGCCACATCTCCTGTTTAACCACCTCAGCTCCCCTAGCTTAAACCCCATTAATGACCAGACCACTTTTTACAATTCTGCACTAAACTACTTTAACGGTTTATTGCTCGGTCATACAACTTACCACCCAAATGAATTTTACCTTCTTTTCTTCTCACTAATAGAGCTTTCATTTGGTGGTATTTCATTGCTGCTGACATTTTTACTTTTTTTGTTATTAATCAAAATTGACCGAAATTTTTCACTTTCTGTTGTAAATTTTTCAAACAAAACTACATTTCTATATAAATTTTTCTCTAAATTTATTGTTCTACATGTCTTTGATAAAAAAAAATGCAATAAGGGTATATTTATTGGTTTGCGCAAAAGTTATAGCATTTACAAACTATGGTACAAAAATGTGAATTTCCGCATTTTGAAGCAGCTCTGACTTTCTGAGCACCTGTCATGTTTCCTGAGGTTCTACAATGCCCAGACAGTAGAAACACCCCACAAATGACTCCATTTCGGAAAGTAGACACCCTAAGGTATTCACTGATGGGCATAGTGAGTTCATGGAAGTTTTTATTTTTTGTCACAAGTTAGTGGAAAATGATTTTATTTTATTTTTTTCCTTACAAAGTCTCATATTCCACTAACTTGTGACAAAAAATAAAATTTTACATGAACTCACAATACCCCTCACGGAATACCTTGGGGTGTCTTCTTTCCAAAATGGGGTCACTTGTGGGGTATTTATACTGGGGTATTTATACTGCCCTGGAATTTTAGGGGACCTAAAGCGTGAGAAGTAGTTTGGAATCCAAATGCGTAAAAAATGCCCTGTGAAATCGTAAAGATACTCTTTGGAATTTGGGCCCCTTTGCGCACCTAGGCTGCAAAAAAGTGTCACACATATGGTATCGCCGTACTCAGGAGAAGTAGGGCAATGTGTTTTGGGGTGTCTTTTTACATATACCCATGCTGGGTGAGATAAATATCTCTGTAAAAGACAACTTTTCCCTTTTTTTATGCAAAGTTACCATTTTACTGAGATATTTCTCAAAAGTGATCTTTTTATAGCGCCGCAGCGATTTTACGGTGTTTTTGCAGTGATCAGAAAAAAAATAATTTCTGTCACTGCGGTGGGGCGGACTGAACGCAAGTGTGCGCACAAGATCAGGCCTGATTGGGCAAACACTGCATTTTTTGTAGAGCTTATAGAACATGTCCTATTCTTGTCCGCAATTGCGGACAAGAAAAGGCATTTTCTATATAGTTCTGGCAATGTGCGGATCCGCAAAATGCGGAAAGCACATTGCCGGTGTCTGTGTTTTGCGGATCCGCGGTGTCCGTGTTTTGCGGATCCGCAAAACACATACGGACATCTGAATGGAGCCTTACAGGGGGGTGATCAATGACAGGGGGGTGATCAGGGAGTCTATATATGGGGTGATCACCCCCCTGTAAGGCTCCATTCAGACGTCCGTATGTGTTTTGCGGATCCATGGATCCGCAAAACACATACGGATGTCTGAATGGAGCCTTACAGGGGGGTGATCAGGGAGTCTAAATGGGGTGATCACCCCCCTGTCATTGATCACCCCCCTGTAAGGCTCCATTCATACGTCCGTATGTGTTTTGCGGATCCGCAAAACACATACGGACGTCTGAATGGAGCCTTACAGGGGGGTGATCAATGACAGGGGGGTGATCAGGGAGTCTAATATGGGGTGATCAGGGGTTAATAAGGGGTTAATAAGTGACGGGGGGTAGTGTAGTGGTGTTTGGTGCTACTTACAGAGCTGCCTGTGTCCTCTGGTGGTCGATCCAAGCAAAAGGGACCACCAGAGGACCAGGTAGCAGGTATATTAGACGCTGTTAACAAAACAGCGTCTAATATACCTTTTTGGGGTTAAAAAAATCGCATCTACAGCCTGCCAGCGAATGATCGCCGCTGGCAGGCTGTAGATGTACTTGTTTACCTCCCGATCCTGTGAACGCGCGTTCACAGGAAGTCTCGCGAGAGGACGCACCGATGCGTCCAGGAGGAACAGATTGACTGCCCGCAGGACGCAATCCTGCGTTAGGAGGTCCTGAGGCGGTTAAAGTGTGCACATCCCTAAAATATCAGTGACATCCAGTGTACTTTTTCCGTAGATGGTGTCCGCTGCGGACAGTTAAATTATCCGCGCCACATCTCCTGTGTAAAGTGTATGCATACCTAAAATATCAATGACATCCAGTGTACTTTTTCCGTAGACAGTGTCCGCTGCAAACAGTTAACTTATCCGCGCCACATCTCCTGTGTAAAGTGTGCGCATCCCTAAAATATCAGTGACATCCAGTGTACTTTTTCAATAGACGGTGCCCGCTGTGGATAGTGAGATTAGCTGCACCACATCTCCATTGTAAAGTGTGCGCATCCAGAAAAAATATCTGTGACATCCAGTGTACTTTTTCAATAGACGGTGTGCGCTTCGGACAGTGAGATTAGCTGCGCTACGTCTCCAGTGTAAAGTATGCACATACCTAAAATATCAGTGACATCCAGTGTACTTTTTCCGTAGACAGTGTCCGCTGCAGACAGTTAACTTATCCGCGCCACATCTCCTGTGTAAAATGTGCACATCCCTAAAATATCAGTGACATCCAGTGTACTTTTTCAATAGACGGTGCCCGCTGTGGATAGTGAGATTAGCTGCACCACATCTCCATTGTAAAGTGTGCGCATCCAAAAAATATCTGTGACATCCAGTGTACTTTTTCAATAGACGGTGTGCGCTGCGGACAGTAAGATTAGCTGCGCCACGTCTCCAGTGTAAAGTATGAGCATCCCAAAAATATCTGTGACATCCAGTGTACTTTTTTTGTAGACGTTGTCCGCTTCTGACAGTGACCTTACCAGGGCCACATCTGCAGTGTAACGTGTGCGCTTCAAAATATTTTCAGTGACATACATTGTACTTTTTCCGTAGACGGTCTCCACTTCTGACAGTGACCTTACCAGGGTAACATCTGCAGTGTAATGTGTGCGCTTAAATTTTTATCTGTGACATACATTGTACTTTTTTCGTAGATGGTGTCTGCTTTTGACAGTGACCTTACCAGGGCCACATTAACAGTGTAACGTGTGTGCTTCCAAAATTTATCTGTGACATACAATGTAATTTTTTCATAGACTGTGTCTGCTTCTGACAGTGACCATACCAGGTCCACATCTGCAGTGTAATGTGTGCACTTCAAAAATATATCTGTGACATACAATGTAATTTTTCCGTAGACGGTGTCTGCTTCTGACAATGAACTTACCAGGGCCACATCTGCAGTGTAACGTGTGCGCTTCAAAAATGTATCTGTGACATACAGTGAACTTTTAAGATATATATGTTAAAGGCATCTCATTCAGTAGCTATATAACTAAGGGTGGGTTCACATCTCCTTTATGGATTCCGTTAAGTGGGGACTATTTTATTATCAGCCAGTGACTGTGTTACTGTAATACTGTTATCAGCACATAGTTTTCCCTGTGCGTGCATTCACATTTCACTTCACTTGGCTCGTTGTACTACTGTCAGTGTCAGACTGTTGTCACTGTGGGTAACAATGCACAACAGACAAGAATGCACACCACAGTGACAGCTCCTGAGTCCTGTCCTGAGTCCTCCTGTCCGGCGTCAGCCTCAGCTTCCCTTCACTATAATCAATCACTCTTCCTGATCCTGACTCACTCATTAGAGAGCTGAAGAGCCGACTGAGTCAGCAGCAGCAAGTGAATCGAAGATCCGATTCATGAATCGGTTCATTTGAATGAGCTGATTCAAATGAACCGATTCATCTCAAAGATCCGAACTTCCCATCACTATTGTACACAGCGCAGCGTGCAGGAGGGATAACCGCGGGCGCACTGAAGTCATATCCGGCGGGCCGCGGCATTACAGGAACAGCACCAGCTGCTCTGACGTCCTGCCGCCGGATATACGTCACAGGATATCCGGCGGCAGGACGTTAGAGCAGCTGGTGCGGTTCCTATCATGCCGGCCCGCCGGATATGACCTCAGTGCGCCCGCGGTTATCCCTCCTGCACGCTGCGCTGTGTACAACCTGCTCAGCAGTTTCGACCAGCACACGGCCCACAGCACTCAGCCACATCAGCTCGCGAGACAGCAGGAGCTTCTGGAGCAGGGCAGGTATCAGATAAACTCATCCAGTTGGAAGGGAGGGCAATCATAGTGCTGTTATGATTTATGGACACATCTCTCAGCATGCTTAGCCAGCCTTCTATCTGGCTTTGCATCTTGAGAGTCACAGTCCACAGGCTGTTTCTGAGCCTGTGGACTGTGACTCTCAAGAAGCACAGCCAGATAGAAGGCTGGCTAAGCATGCTGAGAGCTGTGTCCATAAATCATAACAGCACTATGAAAATTACTGACTGGCTAAGCATGCTGAGAGCTCAGTCTAAATAACATAACACATAAAGAAATTACAGTTTCTAGCTGCTAGTCCACAGCAGCTAGAAACAGTAATTTCTTTAAAGGGATTCTGTCACCAGGTTTTACCCCTGTCAGCTAAAAATATGCTGATGTTCAGGGCGTCTTCACGATTCCTAATGTGGGCTTATAAATGTCATCTGTGGGCTTATTTAGCTAAAAAACAGCTATTACTAACCTGTCAGTCAAACAAATAAGGTGCCCAAGGGGATGTTAATGGATGCAAGGTGCCGGCCGGACCCGCCGCCGTTCGTGCCCAGCGCCGCCTTTCGGGACTTCTGCGCCACCTCCTAATCCTGGGCACGAACAGCGGCGGGTGCGGCCCGGACCTTGCATCCATTAACATCCCCTTGGGCACCTTATTTGTTTGACTGACGGGTTAGTAAAAGCTGTTTTTTAGCTAAATAAGCCCACAGATGACATTTATAAGCCCACATTAGGAATCGTGAAGACACCCTGAACGTCAGCATATTTTTTGCTGACAGGGGTCAAACCTGGTGACAGAATCCCTTTAATGTGTTATGTTATTTAGACACAGCTCTCAGCATGCTTAGCCAGCCTTCTATCTGACTGGCTAAGCATGCTGAGTGCTGTGTCCATAAATCATAACACAGCTCTATGAAAATTACTGTTTCTAGCTGCTGTTGTCCACAGTCCACAGCAGCTAGAAAACAGTAATCTTCATAGTCCTGTTAAATGATCACTATAGTGTCAGGAAAACAAAGCGGTTTTCCTGACACTATAGTGCCCTGAGGGTGCCCCACCCTCAGGGTCCCCCTCCCATGGTCCCCCTCCATGTTGCCAAGATAGACGCCAAATGAAGGGGTAGTTGCAGGAACAAAATACTTTAATGGTATCGATAAAATATATATGTAATTAAGACACTGAGTGCAGTTCCATAAAAAGGCCCAGCAAAATCCTCAGCACCAGGCCCATGATGCTCTTAATCCGGCCCTGCCTGGCACACATGAGCGACTACATGCTGCAGTGCCTGTGCAACGACCGCCGAGTTGCCCACATTTTTTTTTTTTTTATTAACAATTTGTATTGTTTTATCATATGTTTGTAAATAGCCATAGACAGTGCAATTACATATCACAGATGAATATGAAAAATACAATTACAAGTGAAGATGGCAAATACATAGAGTGACCAGTGCAAGCCAGTCAATTCAGGCAATAAACAGATACCATCAACTGTAAAACCAGAAGTAAAAGTAAGGCATGGATAGTTAGGAACGTTTATTGTGCTATGAGCCAGATAAATTCTGATGTATGATCCCCGTGATGCAGGTAGATGAGGTAAAAAAATAAGTCGGAAATGGAGACTACGAGAATTGCCTATAACTCTCCAGGGAGTCCAGATCTGAAGGAAGGTGGATCTAGAACGTTGCTCCCAATGGGAAATTTCCTCAAGTCTAAAAAATCTGGTCTACTTTGCTAACCCAGTGTTCCACGCTGGGGATCTCAGAGGAAAGCCAGTGGGATGGTAGAAGTATTCTGGCTGCTGCCATTAAAAGGGAAAAGAGTAAAGCTTTATGAGGGTTCACTCCCCCAACTCCAAGAGTGAGTAAGGTCAATTCAGGGGTGCAGGGGAAGGAAGTCTGTCAGATCTGGTTAATAATTTTAACTACACTGCTCAAAAAAATAAAGGGAACACTTAACCCCTTAAGGACACAGCCTTTTTACACCTTAGGACCAGGCCATTTTTTGAAAATCTGACCAGAGTCCCTTTAAGTGCTGATAACTTTAAAACGGTTTGACTTATCCAGGCCGTTCTGAGATTGTTTTTTCGTCACATATTGTACTTCATGACACTGGTAAAATGGAGTCAAAAAAAAAAATTTTTTTTGCACCAAAGAATACCTAATTTAACAAAAATTTGAAAAAAATTAGCAAATTTCAAAGTTTCAGTTTCTCTACTTCTGTAATACATAGTAATACCCCCAAAAATTGTGATGACTTTACATTCCCCATATGTCTACTTCATGTTTGAATTGTTTTGGGAATGATATTTTATTTTTTGGGGATGTTATAAGGCTTAGAAGTTTAGAAGCAAATCTTGAAATTTTTCCGAAATTTACAAAAACTCAATTTCTAGGGACCAGTTCAGGTCTCAAGTCACTTTGCGAGGCTTACATTATAGAAACCACCCAAAAATGACCCCATCTAAGAAACTACACCCCTCAAGGTATTCAAAACTGATTTTTCATACGTTGTTAACCCTTTAGGTGTTGCACAAGAGTTATTGGCAAATAGGGAGGAAATTTGAGAATTTCATTTTTTTGTCTAATTTTTCATTTTAACCCATTTTTTCCACTAACAAACCAAGGGTTAACAGCCAAACAAGACTGTATCTTTATTGCCCTGACTCTGCCATTTACAGAAACACCCAATATGTGGCCGTAAACTACTGTACGGCCACACAGTGGGGCGTAGAGTGAAAGGTGCGCCGTTTGGTTTTTGGAAGGCTGATTTTTATGGACTGGTTTATTTACACCATGTCCCATTTGAAGCCCCCTGATGCACCCCTAGAGGAGAAACTCCCTAAAAGTGACCCCATCTAAGAAACTACACCCCTCAAGGTATTCAAAACTGATTTTACATACGTCGTTAACCCTTTAGGTGTTGCACAAGAGTTATTGGCAAATGGCGATGAAATTTGAGAATTTCATTTTTTTGCCTAATTTTCCATTTTAACCCATTTTTTCCACTAACAAAGCAAGGGTTAACAGCCAAACAAGACTGTATCTTTATTGCCCTGACTCTGCTGTTTACAGAAACACCCCATATGTGGCCGTAAACTACTGTACGGGCACACAGCGGGGCGTAGAGTGAAAGGTGCGCCGTTTGGTTTTTGGAGGGCTGATTTTGCTGGACTGTTTTTTTGGCACCATGTCCCATTTGAAGCCCCCCTGATGCACCCCTAGATTATAAACTCCATAAAAGTGACCCCATCTAAGAAACTACACCCCTCAAGGTATTCAAAACTGATTTTACAAACTTTGTTAACCCTTTAGGTGTTGCACAAGATTTAATGGAAAATAGAGATACAATTTCAAAATTTCACTTTTTTGGCAGATTTTCCATTTTAATATTTTTTTTCCAGTTACAAAGCAAGGGTTAACAGCCAAACAAAACTCATTATTTATGGCCCTAATTCTGTAGTTTACAGAAACACCCCATATGTGGTCGTAAACAGCTGTACGGGCACATGGCAGGGCGCAGAAGGAAAGGAACACCATATGGTTTTTGGAAGGCATATTTTGCTGGACTGGTTTTTTTGACACCATGTCCCATTTGAAGCCCCCCTGATGCACCCCTAGAGTAGAAACTCCAAAAAAGTGACCCCATTTTAGAAACTACGGGATAGGGTGGCAGTTTTGTTGGTACTAGTTTAGGGTACATATGATTTTTGGTTGCTCTATATTACACTTTTTGTGCGGCAAGGTAACAAGAAATAGCTTTTTTGGCACCGTTTTTTTTTTGTTATTTACAACATTCACCTGACAGGTTAGATCATGTGGTAATTTTATAGAGCAGGTTGTCACGGACGCGGAGATACCTAATATGTATACAATTTTTTTTATTTATGTAAGTTTTACACAATGATTTCATTTTTAAAACCAAAAAAATGTTTTAGTGTCTCCATAGTCTAAGAGCCATAGTTTTTTCAGTTTTTGGGCGATTATCTTAAGTAGGGTCTCATTTTTTGCGGGATGAGATGACGGTTTGATTGGCATCTATTTTGGGGTGCATATGACTTTTTGATTGCTTGCTATTACACTTTTTGTGACGTAAGATGACAAAAAATGGCTTTTTTTACACCGTTTTTATTTTTATTTTTTTACGGTGGTCATCTGAGGGGTTAGATCATGTGATATTTTTATAGAGCCGGGCGATACGGACGCGGCGATACCTAATATGTATACTTTTTTTTTATTTATGTAAGTTTTACACAATGATTTCATTTTTGAAACAAAAAAAATCATGTTTTAGTGTTTCCATAGTCTAAGAGCCATAGTTTTTTCAGTTTTTGGGCGATTATCTTGGGTAGGGTATGATTTTTGCGGGATGAGATGACGGTTTGATTGTTACAATTTTGGCGTACATGCGACTTTTTTGATCACTTTTATTACCTTTTTTGGGAAGTAAGGTGGGCAAAATTTCAATTTCATCATAGTTTTTTATTTTTTATTTTTATGGTGTTCACCGTTCGGGTAAAGTAACATGACCGTTTTATAGATCAGGTCGTTACGGACGCGGCGATACCAAACATGTGTAGGGAATTTTATTTTTTTCATTTTTTATCAGTGATAAATGTGTTTTTTGATTTTTACTTTTTTTTCACTTTTATTCACTTTTTTTTGACCCAGACCCACTTGGTTCTTGAAGATCCAGTGGGTCTGATGTCTGAATAATACAGTACAGTACAATATATATTGTTCTGTACTGTATTTTACTTACACTGAACAGATCTATGCCATTCAGCACAGATCTGTTCAGCACCATGGACAGCAGGACGCCTGAGAGGCGTCCTGTTGCCATGGGAACCTTCCCCGTCTGCTCAGTACTGCTCAGAACTTCGCAGACGGGGAAGGGTAAGGAGGGGATCTCTCGGGGGGCTCTCTGGGGGCTCTCTCCCTTCCCATCGGGGGGCTGCAAAGGCACAGCAGCCCCCCGATGGGAGAGGGAGGGAGCTCCCTGCGCTGTTAACCTTTTCCATACAGCGGTCCGTACGGACCGCTGTATGGAAAGGGTTAAACGGCTGACATCGCATCGCAGATGTCAGCCGTTTATACCAGGGTGCCAGCAATGTGCTGGCACCCTGGTATCCCCACTAGACACCAACGATTATACAAGGGGAGGCGGGCGGGGGATCGCGATCCCGCCTGCCGCACCGCCCGCCTCCCGCACCGCCCACACCGCCCGCAACCCTCCCCCTGCACCTCCCGCCACCATAAAAATCATTCGGGGGTGCAGGGGGGGGTAAATAAAACTTTTTTTTTGGCATATAAAGTTTCTGATCCCTGCGGTCAGGGACTGCGGGGACCAGAAACTTCAGAAATCGCAGCAAACCGCAGGTCTGAATTGACCTGCGGTTTGCCGCGATCGCCGACATGGGGGGGTCACGGGACCCCCCCGCGCATTTAGCCTAGGTGCCTGCTCAATGATTTGAGCAGGCACCGGGTTCCGATCACTGCCAGCCGCACGGCAGTGATCGAAAATACACTGGGCGTACCTGTACGCCCTATGTCCTTAAGAGGTTAAACAACACAATGTAACTCCAAGTCAATCACACTTCTGTGAAATCAAACTGTCCACTTAGGAAGCAACACTGAGTGACAATCAATTTCACATGCTGTTGTGCAAATGGGATAGACAACAGGTGGAAATTATAGGCAATTAGCAAGACACCCCAATAAAGGAGTGGTTCTGCAGGTGGTAACCACAGACCACTTCTCAGTTCCTATGCTTCCTGGCTAATGTTTTGGTCACTTTTGAATGCTGGCGGTGCTTTCACTCTAGTGGTAGCATGAGACGGAGTCTACAACCCACACAAGTGGCTCAGGTAGTGCAGCTTATCCAGGATGGCACATCAATGCGAGCTGTGGCAAGAAGGTTTGCTGTGTCTGTCAGCGTAGTGTCTAGAGCATGGAGGCGCTACCAGGAGACAGGCCAGTCCATCAGGAGACGTGTAGGAGGGCAACAACCCAGCAGCAGGACCGCTACCTCTGCCTTTGTGCAAAGAGGAACAGGAGGAGCACAGCCAGAGCCCTGCAAAATGACCTCCAGCAGGCCACAAATGTGCATATGTCTGCTCAAACGGTCAGAAACAGACTCCATAAGGGTGATATGAGGGCCTGACGTCCACAGGTGGGGGTTGTGCTTACAGCCCAACACCGTGCAGGACGTTTGGCATTTGCCAGAGAACACCAAGATTAGCAAATTCGCCACTGGCGCCCTGTGCTCTTCACAGATGAAAGCAGGTTCACACTGAGCACATGTGACAGATGTGACAGAGTCTGGAGACGCCGTGGAGAACGTTCTGCTGCCTGCAACATCCTCCAGCATGACCGGTTTGGCATTGGGTCAGTAATGGTGTGGGGTGGCATTTCTTTGGAGGGCCGCACAGCCCTCCATGTGCTCGCCAGAGGTAGCCTGACTGCTATTAGGTACCGAGATGAGATCCTCAGACCCCTTGTGAGACCATATGCTGGTGCGGTTGGCCCTGGGTTCCTCCTAATGCAAGACAATGCTATACCTCATGTGGCTGGAGTGTGTCAGCAGTTCCTGCAAGACGAAGGCATTGATGCTATGGACTGGCCCACCCGTTCCCCAGACCTGAATCCAATTGAGCACATCTGGGACATCATGTCTCGCTCTATCCACCAACGTCACGTTGCACCACAGACTGTCCAGGAGTTGGCAGATGCTTTAGTCCAGGTCTGGGAGGAGATCCCTCAGGAGACCGTCAGCCACCTCATCAGGAGCATGCACAGGCGTTGTAGGGAGGTCATACAGGCACGTGGAGGCCACACACACTACTGAGCCTCATTTTGACTTGTTTTAAGGACATTACATCAAAGTTGGATCAGCCTGTAGTGTGTTTTTCCACTTTAATTTTGAGTGTGACTCCAAATCCAGACCTCCATGGGTTAAAAAATTTGATTTTCATTTTTGTGTGATTTTGTTGTCAGCACATTCAACTATGTAAGAACAATGTATTTCAGAAAAATATTTAATTAATTCAGATCTAGGATGTGTTATTTTTGTGTTCCCTTTTTTTTTGAGCAGTGTATATTAGACCACCAGGCTGAAACCAGCTCGCAAGACCACCAGATATGAAAATATATACCCTTTTCCTTGTGACATCTCCAGCAAACAACTGGGGCTCCAGGTTTATAGAAACAGCTCTTATCTGGAGTCCTGTACCAGCGTGATAAGATTTTGTAACTGTTTTCTTGGATACGAATGCATCTGGAGATCTTATGTGGGGTGATCAGTATTTTTGCGATTTCAGAGGTTGACAGTTTGCTTTAAATCCTTCTCCCAAAGGCTAATTACAGCGGCTTTTGTCTCAGTGGGAGGGGACTTTAAATACTTATATATCGTGGATATGATTTTGGGGGTACAGCAAACTCCCTATCAAACTCTCAAACCAGCTGGTCTCTCTTGAAGGGAGAGTTTTTTTTTTATAAGAAGGAGTGATTCTGATCTAAGAAATTGCATGAGAATGGGGTTCTGGATGGGTATTTTGAGCTTCATGCAGAATTCAGGATTAGATAGTATACACCGTTTGGATCTAATAGTTCTGAAATGAGGATCGTAGAAGACCTTAGGAGAATTGGACAGCTCTCTCTCAATTCTTTGGGAGCTAGAGCTAAAATATATTTTATAAGTATGAGGGGCAAGGGCAATGTTAAGGCCCCACAGCTGGCTGAGAACCACCTCCAAACCTTTAGAGTGTTCCGGATCATGGGATTAGGAATAGAGCTAGGTATCAGAGGTGGTCTGTCAGCCAACAGAAGGGCCCGGATAGGAGTAGGTAAAAAGGCATTCTCCAACAGTGATGGACAGTTCGCCGTGTTCCCCGCGAACACATGCGTGCTGCCATCTTAACTCACAAGATGGACAGGTAAGCCTTTACCTGTGTCTGTACCGGAGCCGGTCTGAAACAAATGCGGTCACCGGGAGCAGGCAGTTCTGAGAACAGCCCGATGAAGGATCCCGGCAGCTGTTCTCGGAACTCCCTGCTCCCGGTGACCACATTTGATTTCAGACCGGCTCGCAGCGCAGGCACAGGTAAGGGCTTACCTGTGCATCGCCAGACTTGTAAGTTTAGATGGCAGCCCGCATGTGTTCGCCAGCAAACACGGCAAACTGGCCATCACTGTTTTCCAATGTGAGCCATGATTTGTGAGTTGGGCCTCTGATCCAGTCTACTACTCTAGAGAGCTGAATAGCTTTCATATACATTTCAGGGTCAGGTAGCCCAATACCTCCATTGGCTTTGGGTTTGGTTAGCGTAGCAAAGGAGATGCGAGGACTCTTTCCCTGCCATATAAATCTACGGATATGTCTGTTTAGGGAGATGAAGTAAGATTTGGGAATCTCAATAGGGAGGACTTGCATCAAGTATGTAAACCTTTGGATTACCAGCGACATAAGGATATTCTTCCTCCCGAACCAGGAAAGGTAGGGAAAGTCCAATGAGTCCAGCTGGGCAATTATAGATAGCAATAAAGGTTTATAGTTTAGCTTAAATAAGTCTGATAAACGGGGGGTGAGCTTCACTCCAAGGTATGTCAGTTGTTGGTTATGCCAGTCAAAAGGGGAATTTGTCTGGAGGGTTGAAAGAACTGGGGGGGGGGGGGGGGGGGCCAACATGAAGTACTTGGGAATTGGAGAGATTGACTTTAAAATTAGATAGGGATCCAAAATGACTGATCTTTGACAAGATAATAGGCATGGATTTGCATGGGTTTGTTGTGAGGATCAGTAAATCATCAGCAAATGCTGCTAATTTGAATTCAGAACCATGAACAAACAGGCCCTTTATCTCTCTATCGTATCTGAGAGCTTGCAGGAGCATTTCCATCACTAGGACAAAGAGAAGGGGAGAGCGTGGACATCCCTGCCTCGTTCCGTTTCTAATAGGAGGATAAGATCCCGTTGACTGACACGGACGCCGAAGAGTAAGAATATATGGAGAACACAGCATTGATGTAAGGCTCCGGGATTTGAAATCTGGACAGAGTCAACTTTATATAGGACCAGTCAACCCTGTCAAATGCGTTTTTCGGCGTCCGTGCCAATCAAGACCAAGGAGGTGGATTTATGGGAGGCATAGTATAGGGCATTTAAGATCTTGGTGGTGTTATCCTTCCCCTCACGTCCCTTGACAAATACCACCTGGTCTGGGTGGATCAGTTTAGGTAAAAAAGCTTTGTAATCTAGTGGCGAGCATCTTGGCTAATAATTTAAGGTCCACATTAAGTAGGGATATAGGGTGGTAGTTTGAGCAGGAGGTGGGGTCCTTGCCTTCTTTGGGGATAATTGTGATGCAGCTCTTGTCATGTCTGCAGTAGTGGGCTGGTTAAGTATAGTAAGATTACATATTGGGAGTAGGAAGGGGAGAAGGGTGTCCTTGAAAGCTGAGTAGTAAGATATGGGAAGACCATCAGGGCCGGGGCATTTTCCTTTCGGGGTTGAGTTAATGGCTGTTATTAATTCTGAGGTGGTAAATGGTTTGGCCAAAGAGTCTCGTTGGGATGGTGATAGGGATGGGAGATTAAGAGTATCTAGAAATGAGTTGATATTGGCCTCTCTCCCCTGGGAGGGGTCTGGGAGTCTGGAGGGGGGGAGGTTGTACTCATAGAAAAATTTGAATTGTTCAGCAATCTCTTCTGCTTTAAATGATTGAGCTCCCTGTGGGGATGTAATGCTCTGAACGTAATGGGAGTTCCGTCTCTGTTTTATTCTTTGCATCATGGACTTTGAAGCCTTGTTACCATGGGCAAAGAACTTTTGTTGAGCAGACAAGAAAAACTTGCCTGATCGTTCATTGAGAAGGTTTTTCAACTCCGTACTAAGAGAATAAAAGTTCTGAAAGTTGCTGAGCAAGTAAGGATTGTTTGAACTTTTTCTAATACATGTATATTTGACAGCAAGGTAGTGAATTTTTTCTGACTCCTTTTTAAGGAAAGAGCAGAGACTAATTAGCCAACCTCTAATGTAGACTTTGTGGGCATCCCACAAGACCTGGGGGGGACATCCCTGGGGTATTATTAATTGAAAAAATATTCCTCGAGATAAGAAGATTTTTTGTACTTATATTTGGTATTGCCCAGCAAAAACTCATTAAAACTCCAGTTTATGTTCCTACCAGACATGGGGGCAGGACGAACATCACAGAATACTGGGGAGTAGTCAGATAGCGTCATGTCACTGATCCAGGCAGAATGGCAAAACTGTAAATATTCCCTTGATACAAAGTTGTAATCTACCCTGCTGTACGAGTTGTTTGCTGAGGAATAAAAAGAATAATCAGGTAAGTCAGGGTTAAGACAGCGCCAAACATCTAGAACTACCAAATTGAAGAGTTTAACTTGTAATAATTTAAGTGCCTTTGAGGAGACAGAGGATTTTTTGAAGGATGTATCAATGAGTAGATTAAGGGCTAGGTTAAAATCCCCAGCCATGATCAGAATTCCCTCTCTGTGGGTTTCTACTAGCGAAAAGAGGAAAGTGAGCCAGTTAATTTGATCAATATTAGGAGCGTATATATTCCCGAATGTGAATAAGGTTTGCCCCACAAGGCCGTTAAGGAGGAGGTATCTACCCTCGGGGTCCTGGGTGTGAAATTTATATTGGAAGGGTAGCCCTCTGTGAAAGCCTATTCTGACTCCCCTCGAGGCGGCACCCCCAGCCCCACAATGATACCAGCTTGGAAATTTAGAAAAGGAAAGGTTGGGGTAATTGCCATGTTTGAAATGAATTTCCTGGAGGAAAACTATTGAGCTCTTCTCCCTGTTAAGAAGGGAGAAAATCTGGCATCTCTTTGATGGTGATCTCAACCCCTTGACATTATACGATACAAATCTGAGGTCAGCCATGTCGGGGTATGAGGGTAAGTGTAGGGCGGGGGGTTGTGGGTAAATTGGCAAAGTAAATATATCAACCGGCAGGGGAAGATGGAAGGTGCCACCTCGAGGGAAGAGCGCCTCCAGCCACCACCCTGGAGAGTGATACATCAATATGTTCCTGGATTGCCCATGCCTAATAACAGACACATAATTAAAAGAAACAATAAAACAAAACAATGTGAACAGAAGTGTGTGCAGGTTACTGAGAGGTAAATAGCATGACTCCCAAGGGAGTTTGTTTGAGGGAGATGTGACTATAGTATACAGTACAGTCATGAATTTAGAAATAAAGGAGTTGGAGAATAAGAGAGTAAGGGGGGGATACAGAGTAACATATTACTTTGCCCGTATAGGAGATGTGGATCCATAGAAGGATCAGGAGATAAGTGACATGGGAAGAGGAGGAAGGTGGGTCTGACAGGAAGAGAGGAGGGAAAATACAGCAGTTGGAATTGGGATGATTTAGCCGCACTGAAGAGGATTCTTAGGAGATAGCCTAGGTAAGTTCATCTCATTCTCCCAGTGGAAGTCTTCTGGGGATTGACTTGACTTTGAGGTTCCTCTTCTGACTCTTTGGGGCTTAGGGGTTTGGCAAGTTAGCCAAGTCCTGGACAGTGATGGCTAGTTTGCATTGTTCGCCCGCGAAATATGCGGACTGCCATCTTTTTTCACAAGTCTGGCGAGGCACAGGTGTGGCGAAACTAACCTCGCCACTGGGTTTTGGAGGGGCTTGTTTGCCAGCCTCTTGCCCCAGGATTATGGGCCCTCTCATCAGCTCATGCTAAACTTAAACCCCATGGCGATTTGACTGTGTTTGTGGCATCTGAGCGCTGTTCAGATATATTGAGCGCTCAGATCCAAGCCATCTGGGGATAAGTTGAATGTGGGGGTTCTGTTCAGTTTGATAGGAGTTATGTATTTTTGTGTAGTTTTGCTGTTGTGAATAGAGGTATTTTCTGTACCTAGTTGGCTTACCACACCCAGTTAAGCCAATTATCTCACACAGCCTAAATCTGTAAAAACTGGTTCTGGGCAGAAATGCCATGCTTCCTTTGTTCACAAAGGACTTTTACTAACTTTTGAACCCCTGGTCTAATTCGTGCTATTTTGGGATATGTTAAATGTCTATGTGTACTATAATGGGTGGGACATTTTATATTTGAGTAGTGATGTCTGTCCTATTGTCTCCACGTGTGTATTGGCGATTTCCCTTTGTCCTGATTGTCCTGAGAGATAATTGAATTACTCCTCGGTTGTCTCCAGGACAGAAGACATTGTGTATTCTCCTGCCTGTGATAATTACATCAACCCATTGTGTAAGGTAATTGTATCTGTCACGAGGGTATCGAGAACCACGCCTGACTCCGTTATACCCGGGGTCAGGAAGTCGCAGCGGTTGGCTGCACGCTCAATTTAAGATAGGGCTGTTTTCCTTATGGTAGCTTTCTGGGTTTGCTTTGCAAACCCTTTTGGCTCACTCAGGGATCCGTAGCTCCTTCTCCTCAGCTGTTCCTTGTCCAGCACTCCCAAACCTCCTTATATTCCTCTCTCACACTTCTCTGGTTGCCAGAGATAGCACTTTCTGCCTGGACATCTATTCTGACCTTCTGGAGCTGTGTTGCTGCGTTCTCTGGTAGTTGGTCCAGAACGCTACCCTCCGAATCCCTGTTGGACCTTTGTGGTCTATTGTGATCGCCCACCTGGGTGTATGTGTTTGTCTGTTTTGTCTGTCCTCTCCCTGGTGTTTCCCTCTAAGTGAAATGTGGTGCGGACTAGCGATCCCACCGGCCCGTTCACTATCTAGGGCTCATTTTAGGGAAAGCCAGGGTTTAGGCACGTGATCGCCACACAGGTGAGGAACCCGTCTAGGGACGTCAGGGCAGTCAGGTGCCAGCCGCAAGGTGAGTTAGGGGTCACCACCTTTCCCTCTCCCTTGGGCAGGGCTTTCCCTTTTATCCTCCCTGTGCGTGACGTCTGTCATTACAGTATCACAGGCAGAGCGGAGGATTTTGTGTGGGAGTGTTTTACTGTATTGTATGTGTTTTTACAAAACCCTGTGGTTGTACTAGTGTGTACCAATGTTATATGAGAACAATAAACACACAGCTCTGGCTGACCACTGCTTGACCCTCAACACGGAGCCTCGTCTCGTTCTTGGGGGGATTTACTGCATGCTGTTAGATACTGTTTGCTAGGAGTGTAAGCCGCTTGGGTGCGTTTCCTATTCGTCTGCTAGCAGCTATTCGTGAGGTTCCGTTCGGAGTTTGGAGCATTCCTTTGTATGCCGTTACAATTGGTGGCAAGCGGGGGGATCGTTCCGACAGCCAGAGGGACAGCTACAGGAAACATCATTCCCTGGAATTGCAATTTGAGGGCAACGCATGTCCCAGTACAGCATCCCTGACAGCAGCAGGAAGGAACCAGCAGTGGCATACAATGAGGAAGACCTGGATGGCCGGGATGCATTAAGGAAAAGCATCTGGTACCAGGCCATGGATAATGTACAATACCAGCGAGGCGAAAGTCTCCCCAGTGAAGAGCAGCGATTGCAGAAGGAAGTGGCCCTGCGGATGCCCTTCCTGGGAGAGCAGCCCCTGGAGGAATGGGTGAAGGAACTAGAGCACCGGGTATGGCAGGAGCTATGGCTGGAGGATGCCTACCAGGCGCTCTGGTGGTATATGGCACAGTATATTCCCTGGACAGCTGAGCATGACAAGCCAGAGGGAGAGGAGTTTGATGGTCCTGGCTTGTTATGGGAGTCCTTTGCAGAGCCTGACTTCGGGAGCCCTGCACAGTCCAGACTTCAGGGCATTTTCTATGAGAGGGAGGCTAGGGAGGATTGGGATGACCCCCATGAGGTAGAGAAAGACCTGGCTCACCTAGCAACCCTGGAGTGGGAACTGGAGCAGGACTACCAAGATCTCTTCCACTCCATTGGGAAGGCTCAGCAGGACAGCAAGAAGTCAAACCCAGGTCCAGAGCCCTTCAGCTGGGAGGATATTATGGATGTTTACTGGGAAGAACCCCAGGTGGCCGGTGGAGATGGGACCGAGGTCTCTCCACTGCTCCTGCAGGGAATTGGGAGCCCAGTCTCCATTCCCTAGCGGCAGGCTGAGTTACAGGGGGCAGAGACAGTCGGTCCTGTCCCCCAGCGGCAGTGTGATTTACAGGGAATTGGGAGCCCAGTCTCCATTCCCCAGCGGCAGGCTGAGTTACAGGGGGCAGAGACAGTCGGTCCTGTCCCCCAGCGGCAGAGTGTCCTACAGGGAATAGAGAGCCCAGTCTCCTTTCCCCAGCAACAGGACACTGTATTGGGAGCGGTGACAGTCGGTCTCCCTCCCCAGAGGCTGGAAGTATGTATCAGAGAGGAGCTTGTTACCGCCTCTCCCTATTGGCAGTGTGAATTGCAGGGAATTGGGAGCCCAGTCTCCATTCCCCAGCGTCAGGCTGAGTTACAGGACAAAGAGACAGTCGGTTCTGTCCCCCAGCAGCAGATTGAGTTGTTGGGAATTGGGAGCCCAGTCTCCATCCCACAGCAACAGAAGGTTTTGTTGGGAATTGGGAGCCTAGTCTCCATTCCCCAGGGGCAGCTTAACTTACCAGGGGGAGACAGTAAGCCCCACAACCGTGCAGATGGGACCGTGGTCTCTGCACTTACAGCACAGGGGGTAGGGACAGTCGGTCCTGTCCCCCAGCAACAGGGCTGTTTAGCCAAAAGGAAGACAGTCGGTCTCCCCCTAGAGCAACCAGACTCCAATCAGGCTTCTTCCATGGTAGCGCTGGCACCAGGGCAGAGTACCACTGATCCCTGCCCACAAATCAACCTCCACTCCAAGCCAGGGAGCAACACAGAGACTGGGAGTACCAGTTACAAACATAACCTTGGTGGACCCGCTGGACAGAGTACAGTTGTTGGTGGACTGCCAGACTAATTCAGATACCGACCGGCGTGAGGTCAGGTATATGGTTAGTCTTCCCTGGAAGGGGGAGATGTGTGGTGAAACTAACCTCGCCACTGGCTTTTGGAGGGGCCTGTTTGCCAGCCTCTTGCCCCATGATTATGGGCCATCAGCTCATGCTAAACTTAAACCCCATTGCGATTTGACTGTGTTTGTGGCATCGGAGCGCTGTTCGGATATATTGAGCGCTCAGATCCAAGCCATCTGGGGAAAAGTTGAATAGGGGGGTTCTGTTCAGTTTGATAGGAGTTATGTGAATAGAGGTATTTTCTGTACCTAGTTGGCTTACCACACCCAGTTAAGCCAATTATCTCACACAGCCTAACTCTGTAAAAACTGGTTCTGGGCAGAAAAGCCATGCTTCCTTTGTTCACAAAGGACTTTTACTAGCTTTTGAACCCCTGGTCTAATTCGTGCCATTTTGGGATATGTTAAATGTCTATGTGTACTATAATGGGTGGGACACTGTATATTTGAGTAGTGATGTCTGTCCTATTGTCTCCACGTGTGTATTGGCGATTTCCCTTTGTCCTGAGAGATAATTGAATTACTCCTCGGTTGTCTCCAGGACAGAAGACATTGTGTATTCTCCTGCCTGTGATAATTACATCAACCCATTGTATAAGGTAATTATATCACAGGCAGAGGGGATGATTTTGTGTGGGAGTGTTTTACTGTATTGTATGTGTTTATTGGTTGTTTTTACAAAACCCTGTGGTTGTACTAGTGTGTACCAATGTTATATGAGAACAATAAACACACAGCTCTGGCTGACCACTGCTTGACCCTCAACACTGAGCCTCGTCTCGTTCTTGGGGGGATTCACTACATGCTGTTAGAGACTGATTGCTAGGAGTGTAAGCGCTTGGGTGCGTTTCCTATTCGTCTGCTAGCAGCTATTCGTGAGGTTCCGTTCAGAGTTTGGAGCATTCCATTGTAGGCCGTTACAACAGGTAAGCCCTTACCTGTGACTGTGCCGCGAGCCGGTCAGAAGACAAATGCAGCACCAGGAGCAGGCAGTTCTAAGAATAGCCCGATGAAGGCCTTCGGTGGCTGTTCTTGGAACTGCCTGCTCCCGCTGACCGCACTTGTTTTCAGACCGGCTCGCGCACAGGTAAGGGTTTACCTGTGCCTCGCCGGACTTGTGAAAAAAGATGGCAGTCCGCATATGTTCGCGGGCGAACAATGCGAACTGGCCATCACTGGTCCTGGATGGGGTCTTTAGTTTTGTATTTCTAGGGGATCAATCGCCAAATGATCGTAAACTTGGTCCAGGAACGAGGTGATATTCATTCTGCGGCCCTCATGCATGAAAGAAAGTCCGAAAGGAAATGACCATCTGTAAGGGACGTTCTTTGTTCTGAGCCAGTCTGTTAAGGGTTTTGAGGCCTGTCTCTTCTTCAGGGAACATTGCGCAAGATCTTGGAAAATGAGAATATCATGACCATCGCATTTAACCGATTTTGCATCTCTGGCTTTGGTGATGACTGCTTCTTTCACAAGTGGAGAAATTTGCCTCCCTGGGAGGGGCTGTGGGAGCTGGTTTGGGTTTAAGAACCCTGTGAGCTCTCTCCAGAAGTACTTCATGAGTAGAGTCTGGGCCCAGGAGGGATATACATATCTGGACTATAGTATTGGGTAAATCTCCTTGGGCAACCGTTTCTGGTATTCCTCTGAAGCGCAAATTATTGAGCCTTCCTCAATTTTCCTGATCTTCTAGGACGTTATAAAGTGTTCATATTAGATTGCATTGCATGGAGGTTTTGTTTAACTGCGATTTGGTGCTGAATTAAGGCAGTTTGAGAGTCCTCCGGGGATTCCACTCTACGTCCAATGTGTCGGACGTCTTGTTTTATAGCCAAGAGGTCAGAGCTCAATGGCTCCAGGACAGACGCCAGCGAGGAGGTGAGGGTATCCCTAAGATATGTACGGGAGATAGGCAGAGCGTCTGTTTCGTCCTCACCTCCGTGTGCAGTGTCCAGAGTCTCCGTCTGCTTATGGCCAGAAGAGTGCAGTGAGGTCAGCGCCATCTTAGTTTCCCTCGCGGCATAGGCTGAGTTGGCTTTTTTAAATAAATTTGTCCATCTCCCCGCTGTTGTATGCTGTTTTGTGATGACTTGAGGTGTCGCCAGCCTTAGAGCCTCTTATCTTCACCATCCTGGATCGGTCAAGCTGTATAACCAGGCAATATGGGCGAGTTTACTGACGGAGCAGCAGCTTCAAGCGTCTATTCACTTCAGGCGCTAGCTCCACCCCCCAAGTTGCCTACATTCTAACCAGTGCTGATTACTGGGCTACCACCCTGCTGGATCCCCGTTACAAGGACAACGTACCGTCCTTAATTCCGTCACTGGAGCGTGATCAGAAGATGCGCAAGTACAATCGCACGCTGGTAGAAACGCTGCTGATGGTATTCCCACCTGACAGCGGGGGCTCAGTGGAAGCACAAGGTAAATGCAGAGAAGGAGGAATAAGTCGCTTACGCAGCTGGGGCACCGCCAGCACCTCAGAAGGGAGGGTTAACATGGCTGAAATGTTGAAAAGCTCTGTCAGCACGCCAAAACAACCAGCGCCACGAGCTGATATGGAACGTCTTAGCAGGAGGCAGCATTTCAGCAACATGGTGGAACAGTACGTGTGCACACGCTTGCACATACTGACTGATGGGTCTTCCCCATTCAACTTCTGGGTCTCCAAATCGGGCACATGGCCTGAGCTTGCCCTTTACGCCTTGGAGGTGCTGGCATGCCCTGCGGCTAGTGTATTATTGTCCGAACATGTGTTCAGCACGGCAGGGGGGTGATCACAGACAAGCACAACCAATGTGAACAAACTAACGTTTATTAAAATGAACCAGGCATGGATCCCACAGGAATTGTCCGTACCTTGTGCAGAATAGACAAGTATATTGGCCGCACCCAGCCATTGTTATACTCCAGCGCACTTTCTCTTTGTTTTCTTTTTTTATATTTCCCAATGTTTTGGGGTCTTCCCCAATTTCTAAAAAAAACTAGTAGAAGGACCCGGATTTGCACAGGTATATTTAATCTATTTCATTTAAAGTTTCTGTGTGGCTTTATAAGATATCGACAGTCCCCCTACAGTGACCTCTACAGCACCCCGCCCCACTGTCTGCTGATCTGTGTATCTAATCCTATCCTGTGTGATTCTGCTGAGTTGTGTATCTAATCCTATCCGGTGTGATACTGTCTGCTGAGCTGTGTATCTAATCCTTGCTGAGCTGTGTATCTAATACTATCCTGTGTGATACTGTCTGCTGAGCTGTGTATCTAATCCTATCTGTGTGATATTGCCTGTTGAGCTGTGTATCGAATCCTATGTTGTTTGATACTGTCTGCTGAGCATCTAATCCTATCCTGTGTGTTACTGTCTGCTGAGCTGTGTATCTAATCCTATCCTGTGTGATACTGTCTGCTGAGCTGTGTATCTAATCATATCCTGTGTGATACTGTCTGTGGAGCTATGTATCTAATCCGATCCTGTGTGATACTGTCTGCTGAGCTGTATATGTAATCCTATCCTGTGCGATACTGTCTGCTAAACTGTGTATCTAATATCCTACCCTGTGTGATACTGCCTGCTGAGCTGTGTATCTAATCATATCATGTGTGATACTGTCTGTTGAGCTGTGTATCTAATCCTATCATGTGTGATACAGTCTGCTGTGTATCTAAGTCTATTTTGTGATACTGTCTGCTGAGCTGTGCCTGTCGGCGTGTAGCCCTAGCCTAAAGCCGACTTATAGCAGTGAAGAAAAATGGCTGGGTTGTTATGGAAACCTGGAATAAAACTGTGTGGAGACTAAAAGCCTACGAGCTTCAATTGGCTGATAAGGGACATGTGACTGTGTGCATGGCAGTTGGGGGCTTGTATTGGCTAACGCAGATATTTTTTTGGGAATATCTCAGGAATGGTACGTCCTAGAGAGCTGAGACGCGGTCTAAAACCTTCCCGGACACCTGATGTATCTGTGTGCCAAATTTGGTGAAGATTGGTCTAGTCGTTTGGTCGCACATAAAGAACGTTCAGACAGACGTCTAGACAGACAGAGTGACAGACAGACAGAAACTAATTTTTATAATATAAGAGATTTTAAAAAATATATATAGTGTTGGCTACCTCCTCCTCCACCGCTTCAACCTACACCGCCACATCCACTGCCTCCTCAATCTCCTACTCCACTTTGAGCTCCGCCTCCTAGTTCAAGATCAATATTTTTTTTTTTTTTTTTTATTCTATGTTATTTTAATTAATTTCCCTATCACATTTGTTTGCAGGGCAATTGTCCTGCTCTTACCACTATTTTTCTTCCTTTTGCAGCCCTCTAGCCCTTTCTATGATTTTTTTTTTTTTTAGAGACCTTTTAGTGCCCCAAAGTTCGGGTCCCCATTGACTTCAATGGTGTAAAATTCGGGTCGCAAACCCGAACTTTGCGGCAAAGTTCGGCTGAACACGGCGAACCCAAACTTGCAGGTGTTCGATCAACCTTATTTGTAATATACAGTATTTTTTTTTGAGAAACATGCCTTTTTGTCCCTATAGTAGCCTTCTGGGTCTCTTCATATAAAAAAAATAAAAAATAAATCAGCAGCACAACTGCATTAAATTCTGCTTCTAATATGTGAAGGGTGCACATAGCAATGGACTCCAACTTTCAGTTTCCAGACAGTCAATATAAAGAAAACCGCAGCATTTATCTTCAATCACTTAGTAGTTATGTTTATTGACCAAACACATTAACGTTTTAAATAGACAAAGTACTTATCAAGTCTTTATAATGACCATATATAGGGGAAATGTCATTATGTTCTGAAAATAAACAGAACTTCTTCCTTTTCTCTCCATAGACTTCTATGTGCAGCATGTAATCTGAACCTTCAGTAAGCTGACAGCCATCATCTCCACTGATCAGCTGTGAACAGTAGTCACGGCCACAGTAAGTAACAGTAAGTGCACAAAGCTGGAAGCAGACAGCTACATAAACTGTTTAGGGAGCATTCCAGGTTACTGCAGCTCAGCTCCTATTCACAATAATGAGTGCTGATCTGCAGTAATGTAGTGCCCTGGAACAGGGGTACAGGGAGGTCTGGACATTTGTGGACATTTGCCCTGGTTTTAGGTATGTTATGTCTGGAGACTTGTTTTTGTGTGAAAAAACTTCTGTGTCATTGCCATGGAGTATCATTGAAGCTCTAATGTAAGTCTATGCCAGACAGGAGTGGTAACTACGTCATTGTTTGTGCTGAGTTTCTCCACTCCACCCCTCCCACTAGAAGGATCCAGTCTAGCTAGAAATAGTATATGAGGAGAGCAGTCAGAGCCTTACCATCCCTTCCGGAGAGCAGCACCACGTGATGACACCTCAACGGTATCCAGGGGACCCAGCGTGGCGTTGGGGCCACCCCAAACCCGGCCACTGCACTAACCTAGCACAGTAAATACACTGTATACAGATCTATCTACTGTCTTCGCACAATGTTGTTTCTGGTGGCCGCAGCTCCTGCTAGCAGCTGAATAGTGAGGTTGCTAGGTGTTAAACTCCAACCAATCCAATATTGATAGTTCTACTAAAGATAATGCATCAGAATAAAAGTCCTGAAAAACTTTTTATTGCGAAGATAAAAATTCTTTAAGACAAAAGGCTGTGTCAAGGGTGAAAAAAAACTGTACAAAAATACTTAAAGGGCTTCTGTCACCCCACTAAAGTGATTTTTTTTTTTGGGGCTAGTTAAATTAGTTATATAGCGATATATGAAAATATAATTGTGTTACTTACATTGATCCAGCAGTTTATTCAAAAAACAAAGTTTTATCATATGCAAATTCGGTCTCTACCAGCAAGTAGGGCGGCTACTTGCTGGTAGCTGCTGCAGAAATCCGCCCCCTCCTCTTGTTGATTGACAGGGCCAGCCGGGATCTCCTCCTCCGGCCGGCCTTGTTGGCATTTCAAAAATCGCGCGCCTGTGTTGATTCGGCGCAGGCGCTCTGAGATGAGGAGGCTCGTCTCCTCAGAACTCCCTCAGTGCGCCTGCGCCGATGACATCACCGAAATAGAAGACGTCATCGGCGCAGGCGCACTGAGGGAGTTCTGAGGAGACTAGCCTTCTCACCTCAGAGCGCCTGCGCCGGATCAACACAGGCGCGCGATTTTTGAAATGCCGACAGGGCCAATATGGACTCAATATGCCCCTCACGGAATACCTGGGGGTGTCTTCTTTCCGAAATGGGGTCACATGTGGGGTATTTATACTGCCCTGGCATTCTAGGGGCCCTAAAGCGTGAGAAGAAGTCTGGAATATAAATGTCTAAAAAATTTTACGCATTTGGATTCCGTGAGGGGAATGGTGAGTTCATGTGAGATTTTATTTTTTGACACAAGTTAGTGGAATATGAGACTTTGTAAGAAAAAAAAAAAAAAAATTCCGCTAACTTGGGCCAAAAAAATGTCTGAATGGAGCCTTACAGAGGGTGATCAATGACAGGGGGGTGATCAATGACAGGGGGAGTGATCAATGACAGGGGGAGTGATCAATGACAGGGGGGTGATCAGGGAGTCTATATGGGGTGATCACCACAGTCATTGATCACCCCCCCTGGAAGGCTCCAGGGAGACGCCTGTATGTGTTTTGCGGATCCGATCCATCTATCAGTGGATCCGTAAAAATCATGCGGACATCTGAATGGAGCTTTACAGGGGGCTGATCAATGACAGGGGTGTAATCAATGACAGGGGGGTGATCAGGGAGTCTATATGGGGTGATAACCACAGTCATTGATCACGCCCCTGTAAGGCTTCATTCAGACGTCCGTATGCGTTTTGCGGATCCGATCCATCTATCAGTGGATCCGTAAAAATCATGCGGACATCTGAATGGAGCTTTACAGGGGGTTGATCAATGACAGGGGTGTAATCAATGACAGGGGGGTGATCAGGGAGTCTAAATGGGGGGATAACCACAGTCATTGATCACGCCCCTGTAAGGCTTCATTCAGACGTCCGTATGCGTTTTGCGGATCCGATCCATCTATCAGTGCATCCGTAAAAATCATGCGGACATCTGAATGGAGCTTTACAGGGGGGTAATCAATGACAGGGGGGTGATCAGGGAGTCTATATGGGGTGATAACCACAGTCATTGATCATGCCCCTGTAAGGCTTCATTCAGACGTCCGGATGCGTTTTGCGGATCCGATCCATCTATCAGTGGATCCGTAAAAATCATGCGGACATCTGAATGGAGCTTTACAGGGGGTTGATCAATGACAGGGGTGTAATCAATGACAGGGGGGTGATCAGGGAGTCTATATGGGGTGATCACCACAGTCATTGATCACGCCCCTGTAAGGCTTCATTCAGACGTCCGGATGCGTTTTGGGGATCCGATCCATCTATCAGTGGATCCGTAAAAATCATGCGGACGTCTGAATGGAGCTTTACAGGGGGGTAATCAATGACAGAGGGGTAATCAATGACAGGGGGGTGATCAGGGAGTCTATATGGGGTGATCAGGGGCTAATAAGGGGTTAATAAGTGACGGGGGGGGGGGGGGGTAGTGTAGTGTAGTGGTGCTTGGTGCTACTTTACTGAGCTACCTGTGTCCTCTGGTGGTCGATCCAAACAAAGGGGACCACCAGAGGACCAGGTAGCAGGTATATTAGACGCTGTTATCAAAACAGCGTCTAATATACCCGTTAGGGGGTTAAAAAAAACACATCTCCAGCCTGCCAGCGAACGATCGCCGCTGGCAGGCTGGAGATCAACTCTCTTACCTTCCGTTCCTGTGAGCGCGCGCGCCTGTGTGCGCGCGTTCACAGGAAGTCTCGCGTCTCGCGAGATGACGCATATATGCGTGACTGTGCGCAGCGCTGCCACCTCCGGAACGCGATCCTGCGTTAGGCGGTCCGGAGGTGGTTAAAGAGGACCTTTCACTAGATTAAAAAATCTAAACTAACTATACAGACATGGAGAGCGGCGCCCAGGGATCCCCCTGCACTTACTATTATCCCTGGGCGCCGCTCCGTTCGCCTGATATAGCCTTCGGTATCTTCACATGTTAGGCTCCACCCATTGGAACCTGCCGGCGTCTCCTTCTCCCATGCTGTAGCGCTGGCCAATCGCAGCGCTCAGCTCATAGCCTGAGAGGTTTTTTTTTCTCTCAGGCTATGAGCTGAGCGCAGCGATTGGCCAGCACTCCAGCCTGGGAGAAGGAGACGCCGGCAGGTTCCACTGGGTGGAGCCTAACATGTGAAGATACCGGAGGCTATACCGGGAGCGGCGCCCAGGGATAATAGTAAGTGCAGGGAGATCCCTGGGCGCCGCTCTCCATGTCTTAGATACTTAGTTTAGATTTTTTAAAATAGTGAAAGGTCCTCTTTAAGACTTCCTACAAGTTTACATTCTATATGTACATACAGGTAAAGGCATAGCCACAAAAATAAACCAGCAAAAATTTACCAGTTATGTCCCACTATTACCAATGTGATTGTGTCTAGAATTAGGCAGAAAATAAAGGGGTGTTACTTAGTTGAGAAGAGAGATGTCTTTGTAAAAAGGAATGGGGCTTGAAATCAATCAACTTGATCAGCTACACGTTTATAGAGCTCAATTATTCGGAATAAGTGTTCATGCAAAAGTGATAATTATCCTAATCATCTGTAAACGGGTCCTAACTTCACTGCATCACTGTGTGTTTTTGGTGATTAGCTATGTTCTGCAGTGCATGCATGCATCTCTCTAATTACCAATAAAACTACAGTCCTACTCTACAATAGCTTTGTTTGGGTTTGCTATTTGAATTCTTGCTGCTTTCCCTTGTCCTGTCCCATTACATGTGCACTGATGCTGATGATTCTGTATTTGTAAAAATAGTTAAAACTAAAGTAAAAACAAACAATGTAATATACTGCCAGTTGGGAACATGTTTGAGTAATGCCTATTGTTAGCTTTCTTTTTTTTTTTCCATTTCATCTGCTTAAAATAACATTCGGATATTTCTTTCTGCTTTTTAAATTTTAAGCAGAGCTTAAATGCAAAATGAGTCAAATATTATTCTATATACATCTTGCTGTTCCTATTGCCTTCTTTTTAATTAGTTACACTTTATCAGAGAAGATTTGGGAACTACCTTGCTATTTTAATTCTTTAGTAAGTTAATTCAATAAACATTGTGAAACTTACATTCCTGTGCTAAAGTATTGGTGCAAATTAAACATATGTTGCTAAATATAATTATATAAATTATTACTTAGCCTCCAGACCACCACTACTAGGGTATCATTTACTAACCGAAATTTGCCCATTTTTGGCGTATTTCTGGCACAGATTGCGGTGCAAAGGTTATGATTTTTATATATATATATATATATATATATATATATATACAGTACAGACCAAAAGTTTGGACACACCTTCTCATTCAAAGAGTTTTCTTTATTTTCATGACTATGAAAATTGTAGATTCACACTGAATGCATCAAAACTATGAATTAACACATGTGGAATTATATACATAACAAACAAGTGTGAAACAACTGAAAATATGTCATATTCTAGGTTCTTTAAAGTAGCCACCTTTTGCTTTGATTACTGCTTTGCACACTCTTGGCATTCTCTTGATGAGCTTCAAGAGGTAGTCCCCTGAAATGGTTTTCACTTCACAGGTGTGCCCTGCCAGGTTTAATAAGTGGGATTTCTTGCCTTATAAATGGGGTTAGGACCATCAGTGGTGTTGAGAAGTCAGGTGGATACACAGCTGATAGTCCGACTGAATAGACTGTTAGAATTTGGATTATGGCAAGAAAAAGCAGCTAAGTAAAGAAAAACGAGTGGCCATCATTACTTTAAGAAATGAAGGTCAGTCAGTCAGCCGAAAAATTGGGAAAACTTTGAAAGTAAGGGCTATTTGACCATGAAGGAGAGTAATGGGGTGCTGCGCCATATGACCTGGCCTCCACAGTTACCGGACATGAACCCAATCGAGATGGTTTGAGGTGAGCTGGACTGCAGAGTAAAGGCAAAAGGGCCAACAAGTGCTAATCATCTCTGGGAACTCCTTCAAGACTGTTGGAAGACCATTTCAGGGGACTACCTCTTGAAGCTCATCAAGAGAACGCCAAGAGTGTGCAAAGCAGTAATCAAAGCAAAAGGTGGCTACTTTGAAGAACCTAGAATATGACATATTTTCAGTTGTTTCACACTTGTTTGTTATGTATATAATTCCACATGTGTTAATTCATAGTTTTGATACCTTCATAGTCATGAAAATAAAGAAAACTTTTTGAATGAGAAGGTGTGTCCAAACTTTTGGTCTGTACTGTGTGTATATGTATGTGTATATATATATATATATATATATATATATATATACACATTTTTTTATTACAAATATTTTTTTTTGTAATTACACATTTATTTTGTGATACTTTTTTTATTACTAAAAAAATATAAAATATATAAATTTAATTTAGCCTCTATATCTGAAATGGGATTCGAACTCACAACCTTCTACATTAGAGCCAAAAACTTTAACCACTACGCTATACATCTACATGTTAACCTGCACTGAAATATGAAATTATACTTCTGCTGTATAGGAATACTACATTACAAGCTACTATGAGGTTTTTCTGACACCTTTTATTATTCAGCTTTATAGCTAAGTGGTTAAAGTCCTTACCTCTAATGTAGAAGGTTGTGAGTTCAAATCCCAGCAGAAACTTTTCAGAAATAGAGGCTAAATTTGATTCAAATACACTGAGTGTCCCCAAACACTGACTCCATGAATGGATATAGCTATATATGGAGTCAGAGCAGGGAATCCCCTCACTGTACAGCGATCTTCTGCATAGACCTCAGTGAGACCCGGCACCCTCCCTTCTTCAGAGTAGGGGGTGCCTGGCTTAATGCTCGGTTTCTCCCATTGACTTCCTTTGTGCTCGGGTGCTCAATCAACACTACTTATTAGCCATTGTGTGGTGAAGTGAGAAAATTATAACCCTTTTTGTTGTGGGTTAGTGGCAAAATAAAAATATATTTGCCGTTCAGCTGTGCAGTTATAAGCTGTAAAGCCCTTTTTGCCGTGTATTAGGGGCAGCAAAAAATATATATTTGCCGTTCAGCGGTGCAGTTATATGTTCTAAAGACTTCTGTGGTGTGTATTAGTGGCAAAAGTAAAATATACTTGCCCTTCAGCGGGGCAGTTATATTTTCAAAATAATTTTTGGGCTTGTATTAGTGGTAAAAAGGGCTTATTAGCCTTTGTGTGATGAAGTGAGAAAATCACAGCCCTATTATTCGTGTATTAGTGGCAAAAGAAAAATATATTTGCCAATCAGCGTTGCAGTTTTATGTTCTGAAGCCTTTTGTGGCGTGTATTACAGGAAAAACAAAAAAATATGTTTGCCGTTCAGCGGTGCAGTTATCCGTTCTAAAACCTTTTGTGGCGTGTATAAGTAAAAAATAAAATAAGGGCCTATTTGCCATTCAACGGTGCAGTAATATGTTCTAAAGCCATTTTTTGTGTGTATTAGTGGGGGGAAAAAGGGCTTATTAGCCGTTGTGTGGTGAAGTGAGAAAATTAGACTTTTTTGGGGTGTTCTAATATCCTATTTATTTATTTGATCTAACAGTATGTCAGACAGAGAAGTGCCAGGCCCTGCACAGGGGAGTGGCAGAGGCCTAAATGTTTCTGGCGCAGGCAGAGGTCGCAGCAGAGTAAGGAGCCGTGGCAGCAGGGATCACTTCGAGAGGTTTGAGCTTCCAGTGTCAGCTAGCGGTCGTGTCTTGACCAGCAACCCAGCGGTTCTTGAATGGTTGACTCGATCTTCGACTTCGTCGCAAGTTGCATCAGACACCACCAGCCAAGAGGCGGTGGGTTTGTCAGACACCACCCTTAGTTGGCATGGCCTGGGAGCAGGCCCTGTGCCCTCACCTGTCCTAAGCCTGCCTCTGTTCTTTTCTGTTTCCTCAGCCAGAGAAGTATTGTATGCTATTGACTCAGCTCCACGATACAGTGAGGGCGAGCTACTAGAAGACAGTCAGCAGCTACTGGCAAGCCAAGATGTGGAGGATAAATCAGTCGCTTCCTCCACTAGGCGGGAAAGTAGTGATGAGGAGAGTGGCATGGGAGCTGGTGTTGGGAGAGGTCAGGCTCCTGACCCAGAGACGGTTGAGGAGGACATCAGTGAAGTGCAGACAGTGTTGGGGCTAAAATCACCTACTCATCGGTGTGGCAGTTTTTTTTTAAGCCGCTGGAGGAGGTGAACATGGCCATATGTAGAATCTGTGGGCAGAAGGTGAAGCGTGGCCAGGGTGCCCAATGTTGGCACTACAGCCCTGCGTCAACATATGCAGCGTCGCCATACAGTAGCCTTGGAGAACCATGGCTCCAATGCAGTGGTCCAGCCTGCCACAGCAACCGCTGCTTCAACCAGTGGCATGCACCCGGTTTCAGGCAGTCAACAATCCACCACCTCAGCCGAAGGGAGCTGTCTGTCCTTACCATTTTCTGCTGGTCCGGATGCTCCAGCTCCTCGCCCTCCTACTCCTCATTAGTCATTCCGTCAGCAATCGATCACTGAAGCGATTGCCAAGAGAAAATAGTATGCGTGTGCTCATCCAACGGCACAGAACCTAAACGTGCTCCTTTCCAAGTTGCTGGTGCTGCAGTTCCTCCCTTGCCAAGTGGTGGACTCAGCACCTCACAAAGAACTGATGGCTTGTGCCGAGCCGAGGTGGAGAGTCCCAAGCCATCATTTCTTTGCCAAAAAGGCAGTACCAGCCCTGCACACACATGTAGAACAGAAGGTGGGCCAGTCCTTGAGCCTGTCGGTGTCTGACAAAGTGCACGGCAGCGCCAATGTGTGGAGCTGTAACTACGGTCAGGGACAATACATATCCTTTATGGCCCACTGGGTGAATGTGGTTCCTGCACAGCCAGACCAGCAACTTGGCCAGGTGACGCTGCTTCTACCTCCACGTTGCCACGCTGTTGGTCCTGTGACAATGTCTGCCTCTGCCTCCTTATTCTCCACCATGTCCTCCACTGCAGAGACAGCATGCCACATGTGCAGGGCATGGCGGTGTCACGCTGTTCTGAACCTCATTTGCCTAGGCAAATGGAGTCACACAGGGGAGGACCTGCTCCGTGTCCTTCAGCAAGAAATCTGTCGGTGCTGCGTCAAGGAGGGCTGAGCCATGCGCCCTGCATGGCACACGTGTTCAATCTGGTTATCTGGTTATCAAGCGGTTCCTGAAGTCTTCCACCCATCTGCAAGACATCCTAAAAATGGCCAGGAAACTTTGCATACACTTCAGCAACTTGTACACCGCAAAGCACACCCTCCTTGAGCTGCAGCAGCAGAATGGCATCCCGCAACATAGGCTGATATGCAACATTTTCACCCGTTGGAATTCCACCCTCCATATGTTGGACCCACTATACGAACATAGAAAGGCCATCAACAATTTCTTGATGATCCAAGCAGACAGGAGTACTCCCCTGTGTAACTTCGACTTCAGCTAGTGGCAGCTCATTAGTGACACCTGAGATTTGCTTAGGCCCTTTGAGGAGGCCACATTACTCGTCAGTCGCCAGGACTACAGGATGAACAATATCATTCCAATGCTTCATGTCCTGGAACAGATGCTGGTAAATCTGGCTGGTCAGGGGACTGGAGATGTGACACCTAGATCTCATGGACACATGAGCCCTGTGGGGGCTGAACTGGAGGAGGAGGAGGACATTGGAGCACAAGCAATGTGTAGCAAAATGTGTGGTTTTTCTACACAGGTGACAGGAGAGGAGGAGCAGGAACAGCCAAAGGAGCTATAGGGCGATGAGGAAGATGAGGCAGAGGACCCAGACACACCATCGCAGTATGCAGTGGAGATGGAGGCAGGGAGTCCCTCTGAGTCACTTGCGCAAATGGCCCGCTGCATGCTCTCTTGCTTGGGTAATGACAGCCGAATTGTCACCATTCGGCAGAGGGATGACTTCTGGCTCTCCACCTTGTTGGACCCTCGCTACTAGTCCAAAATGAGGGCCTTTTTTACACCCACTGAGAGGGAGGACAAACTGAACTACTATAGAGACATCCTATGTAGTCAGTTGGTCGCTGCCTATCTGCACCATCGTCCATCCTCTTGCAGATCTGACTGGGGGGGCCCTCTGCACTCACGTTCCACTGCCATGGCTGCTAAGGAGTGGTGGGGTGGCAGGAGCAGTACCAGCTCCATCAACAACAGCCTGAGTCTCGAGTTGCTGATGAGCAGCTTTCTTCACCCGAATAGTGATGAAACTACTTACCAGCAGCATCTCTACCTGGAGCAAAACCTGAACCAGAAGATGGTGGCATACTTTGAGTGCACCCTGCCAGCCATCATTGAAGATCCGCTGGACTACTGGGCAGCCAAACTGGATTTGTGGCTGCAACTGTCCGAATTTGCCCTGGGAAAGCTGTCCTGCCCGGCCAGTAGTGTGGCATCAGAGCGGGTGTTTAGTGCGGCGGGGGCCATAGTTACCCCAAGAAGAACTCGCCTGTCCATTCAAAATGGGGAGAGACTGACCTTTTGTTAAGATGAATCAGGCATGGATCAGCCAGGATTTCCACCCACCAATGTCTGATGCATTAGACTAGATCATCCATGGTGTTGCACCAAAATAAACCGGTTTCTTCTGGCTACCTGCCTCAGCTACTATTCTGATGCTGCCACCTGCATGATGCCATATATCTGATGCCAAGTGCTCCTTCCACCATAGTCACCGGGTACTGTTATTGCCACCCACCTCCCCACCCTGTCACCGGGTCACTCTGTGGTCTCCACATGCTGCTGCCACCTCCACACTATGTCACCTTGCCCCACTGTGGCCTCCTGATGCTGCTGCCACCTTCATACTATGTCACCTTGCCAGAAAGAAAGGTTTCTGGCACTGTAGTATTTTTCAGTTCATTCTTCCTCTTTATTAACGTAACATAAATCCATATACAGACAAATCCTTATAACGTGTGGTAGTTTACGTGTTTCGGACAAAATGTCCTTAATCGTAATTCAGATTGATGTTGGAATAGGGAGATGAAAATTCCCACCAATAACCCCAACCCCCACAGGAAGTAGGGGGTGGAGAGGTACTATCAAAATCATCCCTCCTCCATAAAACCACCTGTTAGAAAATCACATGTGAGTTTTGAAAACTGGTATCAGTGCATTGAGGCAACCAAGCAAAACACATATTCACATTTGTTGCCAAACCGCACCCATAACTCTTAAGCTTATTGCTCTGAATAGAGCAACATATATAAAAAAAAATTTAAAAAAGCACAATGTGAATAAAGACATACATCAAATTTACAAAATTGAAATTAAGATAAAAACAACTTGGTCCACAAATATACAATGTTGTTGTCCACAAGAAAACTGATCCCCTGACCCCCATTGACAGGGATGTGTCAATGGGGGCAAAATTCTCGCCCTCCCTGACCAACCTCACCAGGGCCTATTGGGAGGAGCGGTACATTTACAGTTTAGATAATCCATTTTTACAATATACAGTCTGGTATGGCAGATACATAGATGATCTGCTTTTTATTTATAGCGGAGATGTGTCTGCCATACCAGACTTTAAACAGTATCTGAACAACAACACGTACAATTTGCATTTTACATGCTTAGTTGATGCGTATGATACAGTCCTGATCAAAAGTTTAAGACCACTTGAAAAATGGCAAAAAATCATATTTTACATTGTTGGATCTTAACAAGGTTCCAAGTAGAGCTTCAACATGCAACAAGAAGAAATGAGAGTGAGACAAAACATTTTTTGAGCATTCAATTAATTGAAAATAACGATTAAACTGAAACAGGCTGTTTTTTAGCTGATCCAAATTTTAGGACCACATGCCTTTAAAAGGCCAAATCTGTGCAAAGATGTGGATTCTGTCAGGTAGTCACACATTGTGATGGCAAAGGTAAAAAAATGCTCCCTTTTTTAACGTGGTCAGGTTGTTGAACTGCATAAGCAGGGTCTCTCACAGCGCGCCATCATTGTTGAGGTGGGACGCAGTAAGACAGTCATTTGGAATTTCTTAAATGATCCTGAGGGTTATGGAACAAAAAAGTCAACTGGAAGACCCAAAAAAATTTCACCAGTACTGAGCCGGAGGATCCAATTGGCTGTCCGTCAAGACACTGGACGATAATGGTCTGGGGTGCTTTTTCCTTCAGTGGAACAATGGAGCTTCAGGAAGTGCAGGGGTGTCAAACGACCGCTGGCTATGTCCAGATGTTGCAGAGAGCATTCCTTATGACTGAGGGCCCTCGTCTGTGTGGTAACGACTGGATTTTTCAACAGGACATGGCTACATACAGTACACAATGCCCACAGGACAAGGGACTTCTTCCAGGAGAATAACATCACTCTTTTGGCCCATCCTGCGTGTTCCACTGATCTAAATTCAATTGAGAACCTTTTGGGGATGGATGGCAAAGGAAGTTTACAAAAATGGACAAATGGACAACAGTTCCAGACAGTAGATGGCCTCCGTGTGGCCGTCTTCACCACTTGGAGAAATGTTCCCACTCACCTCATGGAAACGTTTGCATCAAGCATGCTGAAACTAATTTTTGAAGTGATCAACAATAACGGCGGAGCTACTCATTACTGAGTTCATGTTTGGAAGTTGGATTTCTGTTTTGGGGGGTTTCGTTTTTTTTTGGAGGTGTGGTCCTAAACTATTGATCAGCTGAAAAACAGCCTGTTTCAGTTTATTTGTTGTTTTCTTTAAATTGAATGCTCAAAAAATGTTTTCTCACTCCCATTTCTTCTTGTTGCATGTTAAAGATCTACTTGGAACATTGTTAAGATCGAGCCATGCTAAATATGATTTTTTTTGCCATTTTTCAAGTGGTCTTAAACTTTTGATCAGGACTGTATATGCTTTCTGGACCTTAGACTAACCGGTCTTCCCAACAGACCATTTTTTTACAGAAACGTATCAAAGGGAAACTGCAGGTAACACTATTTTACGTGCAAACAATCACCATCCCAGCCACACTATTAAAGGGATACCTGTTGGGGAATTTGTGTGTGCATACAGCAATTATAGTACGGGACCTACTTTTCAAAAAGAGTGCCAGATTATTAGTTTTTGTTTGAGCACACAGCAGTGGATGCTACAAAGAGCTAACAATAAAGCATCAAATAAATCAAGGTTTGAGTTACTGTTCAATGTAGGGCTTAAACCAGATGTGAAAACTCCAAATAAAAAAAACTGATATATTTAAAAAACTACTATTCTGGATGATAACAGGAAGTGAGAAAATGGGAATTTACCCACTTTGATATTGACGTATAGCCGGCAATTTAAACAAATACAAAGTATCAGAAATGGTTTGCCTATATTATGACGATGACATTTTGTACAATACTCTTAAAAATGGCTGTAGAATTGTCTCAAGGAGGGCGCCAACCCTTGCTAGTTTTCTTTCTACCTCTCTGTTTACATCCACAAAAGCTGCGCGGGATGCATGGATCAAATACAATGGCTTCACAAGATGTGGGAGCCATCCATGCAAAACATACAGCTTTGTGCTTGTAACCAAAACTTTCCAAAATGCCGACCATTTAATGACTTTTCCAATAAAAAATTATATCAATTGCAATAGTACGGGCGTAATTTATGTTATTCAATGTACTACTTGCGATTTGATGTATGTTGGCAGCACATTACATAAATTTAAAAATAGAATCTCTGAGCACTTTGAATGTGCCCAATGCTGCAAAACACTTCATCCACACACATAATCGCAGGGTTAACTCATTCCGTGCTTTTGCCATTGAGAAAGTTACTGCTCCCTCTAGAGGAGGTGACCACAAACAAGCCATTTTATTAAGAGAAGCTCACTAGATCATTAGACTTAATACTAGAATGCCTACAGGTATGAATCAAAGGAAAGAAGTTATGTACTTCTATCAGTGACTAAATCAAATATAATCTGTGGACAGTGATGAATTACAGCTAAGTTCAACACCATTGTATATTTGTGGACCAAGTTGTATTTATCTTAATTTAGTAAATTTGATGTATGTCTTTATTTACATGCTCTATTCAGAGCAATAAGCTTAAGGGTTATGGGTGCGGTTTGGCAACAAATGTAAATATGTGTTTTGCTTGGTTGCCTCATTGCACTGATACCAATTCTAAAACTCACATGTGATTTTGTAACAGGTGGTTTTATGGAGGAGGGATGATTTTGATCGTACCTCTCCACCCCCTACTTCCTGTGGGGGTTGGGGTTATTGGTGGGACTTTATCTCCCTATTCCAACATCAATCTGAGTTACAATTAAGGACATTGTGTCCGAAACATGTAAACTACCACACGTTGTAAGGATTTGTCTGTATATGGATTTATGTTATGTAATAAAGAGGAAGATCTAACTGAAAAATACTACAGTGCCGGAAACCTCTATTTCTGATGTTCTAAGGATTACCTGTTCATTCCGAGCACGTGGAGCATTTGTGAATAAGGTGAGCTGGAAGTGTAACTTTCTGGATATGTCACCTTGCCACTCTTTGGCCTCCTGATGCTGCCACCACCTCTACACTGTCATTGTGCCACTCTTTGGCCTCCTCCTGATGCTGCCGCCACCTCCAGACTCTGTCGTTGGTCTCCTCATGCTGCTTCTACCTCATCACTATGTCATAGGGCCACTCTGTGGACTTCTCATGCTGTTACCACCCTCCCCACTTCATGACTGGACCACTATTTTGCCTTTCGGCCTGGCTGACATCATCATTTATTTAACCCTTCTGATCTGTCAGAAGGAAGGAAAAATGAGACACACAACGAATCCTGTCTGTGTAGCAGCTCTAAGGACTGTATGGTCCCTTCAGAATTGGCTTATGATTTGGTAGCCAAAAGCAGGAGTTGGTACAAAACACAGAAGACATGCAAATATTCCATTCACGTGTCATCTCAGTTTTGGATCCACTTATGTTTTTTTTTGGTATTAGCAATATTGATGGATTACTGACCAAATGCTGACCGAGTGAAGGTGGACGCTCAACAGACAGGATTCGTTTTTTTGTGGGGTATTGTTCTGATGGATCAGAGGAAAGGCAAAATAGTAAATGACGTTGACACAAACTTACTGCTGACACCAGCTCCACTCTGTCGGAGGGCTCTACTTGTATAAGCGTTTAATAGAACAGGTTCTGTAGACATCTATGTGGAATCAGCTGACGACGGTGTAAAAAGCGTGTGCTTCTTCTTGGTGCTAACATTTACCTGTAAGGCTGAGTTCACACTTGAGTTATTTGGTCAGTTTTGGCCCCGTGACTGCCCAAATAAGTGAAGTGTTCAGTGATTCTAAGAGCGATGCCTGTCATCTACATGTCATACGGACTCACAGTATAATTTAACTACCAAAGAAGACTCCCAATGCGTGTTACTGCAAGGCACAGTGTTCTACACCACTATAAAGGCTCCTTGCAGCCAGGAAATAGACGTTTTTTATCAAAATTTGGATTGAACCAAATTTTTGTCTAAAAAATTGGTGAACCGGCGAATCAAATTTTTGAAAAATGCACTTATCTATTATTGCTATTTTCATAACTACAGTATAAGCCTAAAATTCGAAATCAAAGTCAAAACTATGGAGGGAATATAGAGAAAGATTATTTAAATAGAGACATTATAGCGGCCAGCACTAGACCTCAGAAACAGTGGTGCTCAGTGGAAAAGGAAAAGATTAAGATTGACAAAAATAAAAAAGATTCACCATGATACAGATTTTATAATGCCATTTATTAGTCCAAAAGTGCACTGCCTATGGCCAATTTGCTTCTCCTGATGCTTTCTCGAGGCCTGATGAGACCTGCCACTAACCTAACACCATTAACTCTTTCTAGGACACAGCAGCAATACAATATATCTTTAAAACATACATAAAACCATTAAAAACAATTGCAGAAGAATAAATACATTTCAAAAAGAAAGACAAATTGTTTATCTCATTTAACTACAAGGTCCCACCCAGTGCATTTGTTTTTATAATCCATTCAGTTTCACATTGTAGGAGACATTTATTTTGATCCATGCCCCAATCTGGAACAAAATCCTCTGTTAGGCCTCATGCCAGGGCCGTTTCTTGGACCGCTGTCAGAAGGGGGGCGATTTGAACCCATGACCTTCTGTATCAGAGGCAAAGCACTTACCCACACAGCTATAAGAGCTGCATAGCCACTGACTGAAAAAAAATATAAGACTTCTACTGTAGACTCTGTTATAGCGGTTATAGCCAGTGTACATCTATACACATGACAGCTGCCCCAACACACCCAGCACTGCTATATCTCTATATGACAGCTACCCCAGCACACTCAGCTCTGCTATATCTCTATATATGACAGCTGCCCCAGCACACCCAGCCCTGCTACATCTATACACATGACAGCTGCCCCTGCACACTCAGCTCTGCTATAATTATATATCTCTAAGTATTACTATACAGTAGATAGATATATAGAGATATAGCAGGGCTGAGTGTGCTGGGGCAACTGTCATGTGTATAGATGTAGCAGAGATGGGTGTGCTGGGGCAGCTGTCTTGTGTATAGCTGTAGCAGAGCTGGGGCAGCTATCATATATAGAGATATAGCAGATCTGAGTGCGCTGGGGCAGCTGTCATGTGTGTGTGGATGTACCCTAGCTATCAAAGCTATAAACGAGTCTACAGTAGAAGTCTCATATTTTTTCAGGCAGTGGCTATGCAGCTCTTATAGCTGTGTGGTTAAGTGCTTTGCTTCTGATACAGAAGGTCGTGGGTTTGAGACCCAGCAGAAACTTTTTGCAAATAAACAATCACTGACTCCATATATGGACATATAGGCCGGAAGAGGCTGCATCACATTGCTGATATGGAGGTAAGTATAAGTGTTTTTTTTTTTTTTTTAAATACCCGGCTGTTACTGCCACATGGGGGGAGCGGGAGGCACTTGATACTGGCACATAGGGGGAGGGGGGTTGGCACCTCATACTGGCACATGGGGGGGTTTGGCACTATGATACTGGCACATGGGGGGGAAGGAGAGAGGCACTTGATACTGGTACATGGGGAGGGGAAGGAATGAGGCACTTGATACTGGCACATTGGGAGGGGGGAGATGGCACTATGATACTGGCACATGGGGGATGGGTGGAAAGGGGAGAGGCACTTGATACTGGCACATTGGGGGGGTGGGACTATGATACTGGCACATGGGGGTGGGAAGGAGAGAGGCACTTGATACTGGCACATTGGGGGGGCTACTGGCACATGATAGGAGGCTACTGGCACATAAGGGGGCCTACTGGCTGGCACATAAGGGGGCCTACTGGCACATAAGGGGCCTACTGGCACATAAGCGGAGCTACTGGCACATAAGGAGGGCTACTGGCACATAAGGGGGTTAATGGCACATGATAGGAGGCTACTGGCACATAAGGGGAGCTACGGGCACATAAGGTGAGCTACTGGCACATAAGGGGGGCTACTCGGACATGATAGGGGGGCACTCTGGCTACTGGCACATGATATTGGGGGGCTCTTATTACTGGCACATGATTGGGGGCATCTATGGGGGCACATCTTACTGGCACATGATTAGGGGGCATCTATGGGGGCACATCTTACTGGCACATGATTGGGAGGCATCCATTGGGGCACTTATTACTGGCACATTATTGGGTGGCACTATAGGGGCATCTACTGAGGCTAAAAAGAAGGGGTATTTTATATGGGGGGCTCTGTATAGTGGCATTTTATACTGGGACACATTATGGTGGGTACTATGGGGAAGGGGGTAGAGGAGCACTATGGGGTCATCTACAGGGACACTGAGAAGGGGTATTTTATATTGGCACATTATGGGAACATTAACTCAACTGGGGGCATTACAAGAGGGTATGTTTTGCACATTATAAGGATAATTATTTCTACTGGGGGGGCATTATGGTGGGCTTTATTACTCCCCCATGGTATGACCCCCTAGTAGCAGCACCAGCCTCTCCTTGCTCTGCTGTACCTCTGCCCCTTCTCCAAATCCTTATTATGAAATCTTTCTCATTAGGATAAAACACAACATCAGCTCCGCCGAGCCCCCCGGCCAAAGTTTTGAAGTGGTGTCCGAGATCCCCAAGGACCAAGCCAAGTAATTGTAAGTTTTCATGTGGAGTATGTTTGTTTTACACATATAGCCTACACTGTGCCACACAGTATACAGTATACCGCTACACTGTATACCGCTACACAGTATACAGTATACCGCTACACTGTGTAGGGGTTATACTGTTTATTGTACAGCATGGCACAGAGGTTATATTGTCCGGCATGGTGTAACCTCCATACATTTTATGTACAGTATACAGTAATCTGCCTTGCCATCTATGATTTAAATCTGGTTTTATATGTTACTTGGTTTTTGTACAGTCGTGGCCAAAAGTTTTGAGAATGACACAAATATTAGTTATTACAAAGTTTGCTGCTAAACTGCTTTTAGATCTTTGTTTCAGTTGTTTCTGTGATGTAGTGAAATATAATTGCACGCACCTCATACGTTTCAAAGGCTTTTATCGACAATTACATGACATTTATGCAATGAGTCAGTATTTGCAGTGTTGGCCCTTCTTTTTCAGGACCTCAGCAATTCGACTGGGCATGCTCTCAATCAACCTCTGGGCCAATTCCTGACTGACAGCAACCCATTCTTTCATAATCACTTCTTGGAGTTTGTCAGAATTAGTGGGTTTTCGTTTGTCCACCCGCCTCTTGAGGATTGACCACAAGTTCTCAATAGGATTAAGATCTGGGGAGTTTCCAGGCCACGGACCCAAAATATCAACGTTTTGGTCCCCGAGCCACTTGGTTATCACTTTTGCCTTATGGCACGGTGCTCCATCGTGCTGGAAAATGCATTGTTCTTCACCATACTGTTGTTGGATTGTTGGAAGAAGTTGCTGTTGGAGGGTGTTTTGGTACCATTCTTTATTCATGGCTGTGTTTTTGGGCAAAATTGCGAGTGATCCCACTTCCTTGGATGAGAAGCAACCCCACACATGAATGGTCTCAGAATGCTTTACTGTTGGCATGACACAGGACTGATGGTAGCGCTCACCTTTTCTTCTCCGGACAAGCCTTTTTCCAGATGCCCCAAACAATCGGAAAGAGGCTTCATCGGAGAATATGACTTTGCCCCAGTCCTCAGCAGTCCATTCACCATACTTTCTGCAGAAGATCAATCTGTCCCTGGTGTTTTATTTTGAGCTTCTTTGCTCCCCTTCTTTTTTTTTTTTTTTTTTTTTTTTTTCAATTCTTTTTTAACAATTTTTTTGAACAGTAATGTGACACTGGTGGATGTGTGGGAAGGGGGGAGGCCTAAGAGAGCGAGTTGGGGCGAGAGCGGGATTTTAGAATTGCAAATTGTATTACATTGTTTGAAGATCTCAGACCACTATTTATACAATGGCTGGCAGGACAACCAAATGTGGAAAAATTTGCCGCCCCCCTCACCACACCTCCAGCATGCGTCAGAGCCCGTATTATTATATCTACAGGTGATTTCGGGTGTTTTATACCACCTGGTGAGTACTTTGTAGCCTTTTTCTTGTATCCTAACACACCTGGAAGAGCTATGAGGTTCTCTAAAAAGTCTCAATTGGTCTTCCTTGGAAAACAGAATTTCCAAGTCTTTTTCCCAAGCTCCAATGAAGGCTAGTTTAGGAGGACAGATAGGGGAGCTCAGTTTTCTGTAAAGCTGGGATATTAATTTTTTTAGGAGCAGGTTTTGAATTGATGAGGCTTTCAAACCAAGTTTGGACTGTAGAAATGAGTAGAGGGAAGGGAAAATCTTGGACTCGGGGGAAAAATGGAGGTAAAGTGATCTTTATGGATTATTTTGCCATTTTCCCCAAAGAGGGAAAGTGCCAGGAGTTCAGAGTTTTGGACAGATGTAGGAAGACTTTGTTTCAATTCTGGTGGAGCTATGCTAATTAAATCTTTTATCTTGATAAGAGGGGAGTGTAGAGGGATACCATTGTCAGATCTTTGGAATTTGTCCCAGGCCTCTAGAGTAGCCTTTACGTTTGGGCTAGTATTCTTGTAGATAATTCGATTCTTTTGCGAATGGATTAGAAGGGTTCTAAATGAGGTGTTTGTTAGGGAGGATTCCATGCTGGTCCAGGATTTGTGAGGGGATTCTCTAAACCAATCTATAACCCTAGTTAATAAGGTAGCTGTATTGTAAAGCGAGGGGTTTGGGAGGTTAATGCCACCAAAAGTTTTGGGGTTTTGTAGGATCGATAGACGTATGCGGGCTTTCTTGCGGCTCCATATGAAGGAGCGAATTTCCTTATCAAGGGATTGGAAAAAGGAATCGGGTATAGGGAGAGGAAGGACTTGTTGCAGATAATTCAGTTTAGGGAGGATTAATGAGGTAAATATATTTTTTCGACCGAACCAAGAAAGTGTTTGAAGGTGTAGGTTATTTAATTGATCTTGCATACTCTGTAATAATGGGATATAATTGAGTTGAAATAGTTTAGTGAGGTCAGTGCCAATTTTGACTCCCAAGTAAGTTATGTAGGGGGTATCCCAGTTAAACAGAGATTGGGCTGCTAGGTCATTCTTAGTTTGGGCGCTTAAGCCTAAGCTCAAAATATGGGATTTTTTCATATTTATCTTAAGATTGGACAGGGGGCTAATTTTTTCTAGTGTATCGTATATTAATGGTAGGGATACCTTTTGGATTGGAGGTGAGGAGTAAGAGGTCATCAGCAAACGCTGCTGTCTTATGTTCATGATTCCCAAGTTTAATACCCTTAATTTTATCATTTTGACGGAAGGTCTGAAGCAGTGGTTCCATAGTTAAAACGAATACCAAAGGGGAGAGTGGGCATCCCTGACGAGTACCGTTTCTTATGGGAAAGCAAGGGGAGGTAGTTTCATTCACCAGCACCGACGCCGAACCATTGGTATACATGGAGAAAACTGCGTCAATAAAAGGTACAGGTAGCCCGAATTTTACCAATGTAAGGCGAAGAAAGTCCCAACTGATCCTGTCAAAAGCCTTTTCGGCGTCGGTGCTGAGGAGAACTAGGGGCTGAGAGAATTTGGTGGCATAGTGAATGGCATTGAGGATTCTGACTGAGTTATCTTTGCCCTCCCTACCAATCACAAAGCCTGTCTGGTCGCCATGAACCAACGATGGAAGAATAGGGGAGAGGCAGTTGGCTAACATCTTAGCTAGTATCTTCAAGTCAAGATTTAGTAAGGAGATGGGGCGGTAGTTTGCGCAGTGGGCTGGGTCTTTACCTTCTTCGGGTATGATGGTTATTAGAGCGCTTGTCATATCCAACGTAAGTGGGATGCCTTTAAGCGATTGATTGCATATAGTTAAGAGGTAAGAGGAAATGGAATCTCTAAATGTGTTATAATAAAGGGCTGTGAGACCATCAGGGCCAGGGGTCTTATTTTTTGGGAGTTGTTTGATGGCAAATGTTAATTCATCTATAGAGAAAGGGGATTCTAGTAACTTTCTATGAGAGGGGAGGAGTTTAGGGAGTGAGATTGTATCCAGAAATATGTTTATGGCTTCTGTGTTGGATGGGGTGTTGCCTGCAGGAGTACATTGAGGTAAATTATAAAGGGATTGGTAGAAAGCTTGAAATTGGGAAGCAATGTCTTTAGATGTTATGGCTATTTCTCCGTTGTTTTTATGGATTTTACAGATATGGTTGTGAGTTTTCCTTTTTTTTATCCTGTTCATAATAAACTTAGACGCTTTATCACCATGGGCAAAATACTTAAATTGGGAGTTTAGGAAAAATTTGGCCAACATAGAGTTTAGGTGATTTTTTAGTTCAGAACGAAGTGTATTAAGCTTCGAGAGGTAATGTTCAGAGAGGGATTTTTTGTGAATCGATTCCAGTTTCCGTATTTCCAGTAAAAGATCATCAATTTTGGCCTTTCTCAATTTTTTAAGATGAGCGCCTAGGCTAATGAGTTGGCCCCTTATGTAAGCCTTATGGGTATCCCAAAGGATATGGGGGGAGGTATCAGGGAGGGCATTCAGGGAGAAAAAATCATTAATGGCTTTCTGGATTATAGATTTGTTTTCTTTTGAGGTGATCAGTTGTTCGTTGAGCCTCCAATTAGCTACTTTGGGTGACATTTGGGGGATAGAGAGAGTGACAAAAATTGGAGAGTGGTCAGATAGATGAATGGAATCTATATGGGCTTTTGAGCAAAGTTGGAGATGTAATCTCTTTCAGTGGGATTGAAAATTCTCCAAATGTCGACCAGACCCAGATTATGAAGTATGTCACATAGGGAATTAAGAGTTTTCCGTGAGAGAGCAGATTTTTTTGTAGAAGAATCTAAGACGGGGTTAAGGGCAACATTGAAATCACCCCCCATGATAACCGTACCTTCTTGGAATGACTCTATGATAGGGTAGATAGCATCGAACCAAGAAGCCTGATTGACATTGGGGGCATATATATTGATTAGAGTGTAAACCTGGTTAGCTATAGTTCCCTTTAACAATAAGTACCTTCCTTCTGCATCTTGAATATGTGAGCCGTATTGGAATGATGTATTTTTGCTAAAACCTATACTAACTGTTGAGGAAGGGTGGCAGGTATACATAAATATATATGCATGCCTACTGGGGCATGCATATATATATGTATATATTAGCGGTGCATAATGTTCCCCTCAGAGGGCGATGTGCGCAGATGTGCCCAGCACCTGCGCCCATCCGCCTCTGATATTCCCCAGGGGCTCGTTCATGCCCCTGTGGGAATTCACATAATGTGCCCCCTTAATATATGCCCCTTATCATATAGTAACATAGTAACATAGTAACATAGTACATAAGGCCGAAAAAAGACATTTGTCCATCCAGTTCGGCCTGTCATCCTACAAGTTGATCCAGAGGAAGGCAAAAAAAAAACAAAAAACCCTGTGAGGTAGAAGCCAATTTTCCTCACTTTAGGGGAATAAAAATTCCTTCCCGACTCCAATCAGGCAATCAGAATAACTCCCTGGATCAACGACCCCTCTCTAGTAGCTATAGCCTGTAATATTATTACACTCCAGAAATACATCAAGGCCCCTCTTGAATTCCTTTATTGTACTCACCATCACCACCTCCTCAGGCAGAGAGTTCCATAGTCTCACTGCTCTTACCGTAAAGAACCCTTTTCTATGTTTGTGTACAAACCTTCTTTCCTCCAAACGCAGAGGATGTCCCCTCGTCATATAAATTTATATGTATGTGCCCCCTTAATATATGCCCCTTATCATATAGATTTATATGTATGTGCCCCTTATCATATAGATTTATATGTTTGTGCCCCCTTAATATATGCCCCCTTATCATATAGATAGATATACAGTATATATATATGCCCCCTATATGTATGTGAATCCATTCATATATGTTTATGGATGTGCCTCAAGCATCCATAAACATATATGGCAGTTGCTGGTGCCCCAAATCCCCGCTCAGATGCGTCTGCTGGGGGTGGCGGAGGAGACCGACAGTTGGACAATTATGTCCAGCGTCGGCCTCTACAAAGGACAGAGGATCAATAAGATCCTCTGCGCTTTGTCACCATCTCCGGCCGCGCCGGAGATGATGCTCCTAACAGAGACATGGGAACAAAGAGTTCCCATGCCCCTGTGAGTGGCTGACCTCCGGCGCTGTAACGACAGCGCCGGAGGTAGGAGTCCGCTTCACAGGCGGGAGGATCAAAGGATCCCCCCCCTCCTGGAAGCGCGCTCTAAAATCCTCGGGCCGGCGCGGTGACGTCATATCACCGCGCCGACCAACGAGTTCAGGCCGGCGGTGCGCATGCGCACGGCGGCAATGGAGGGACTGCGAGCGGGCGCTGCCAAGCTTAAATAGGCCGGCGGCGCTCCACTCAGCAGACCACCGGCAAGAAGAATCATCCCCTGGACCAACGAGCCCCCCTGGACAACGAGCATTATACCCTAAGTATCATATCTTGATATCCCCTGCTATATACCCCCCTGATCCTATCTTGATATCCCCTGCTATATACCCCCCTGCTCCTATCTTGATTGCCTGCTATATACCCCCCTGCTCCTATCTTGATATCCCCTGCTATATACCCCCCTGATCCTATCTTGATATCCCCTGCTATATACCCCCCTGCTCCTATCTTGATCCCCTGCTATATACCCCCCCTGCTCTATCTATATACCCCCCTGCTATATACCCAACCTGCTACTCCCCTGCTACACACCCCTGGTAACCCTACATACCCCTGGTAACCCTCTGTATCCCTACCCATTTACCCCTATTACCCCTGATAATCCTACACCCCTGGTAACCCTCTACACCCCTTGTTGCCCTGATCCCTTATTTACCCTAATCACCTCCCGCGGTATATTTATGCTTTGTGGTTGGCTTACACCCTTGTAAGACCACCGTCAACCTTCGTCTACCCCATAGGGATAGTATATGGTACTAGGTGGGTGGGCTGTTAATATTGAATGTGTGTATCGTATAGATAGTTTGTGGGTGGAATTTGGGAACGTGTAGTGTAGTTTAGTACTGTATATTTAGTGCTGTATTGTTAGTGCGCTGCGTGCATAGTGTATTGTTTAGTATTAATAAATACTGTGTTTGGTTTATAACTATCTGTGTGGCGTGTAGTTATTGGCGATAGTTAGTCTAGTAAGGCGCATGCAGCTAGTGTAGCGATCAGTGTAAAGCATAGCGAAAGTATTGTTGTTATATAAAGGCATAAATAGGCAGAGTTATTAATAGACGGCTCCTCCTATTTATGATTATTAATTATCGATATTTGCATAAATATTGGTGACTAACATTCCCCCTTTACATTGGCGAGCCAGGCCCACTGCGTGGATTTTGCGCTTATTTTTGGTCTTAAGGCTGAGGGTCGCTAGTACTGTGAATTAGCGGGCAGGAGAGACGCGGTCAGCGGAGTGTCTGAGCGTCTAGGACCCGATAATTCGTACAGGAGAAGCGATGCTTCCCTTAGAGTACCAGAAATAAAACAAAATCTTTTGCAGAGAATCTAGAATCTATCTGTGTATTAATATTTTTGTATTTGCTTTACACGGTCACCATCGCTGGGGTAAGAGAAGAAGGATACGTCACGGAAAGAGATCCATCTTCGTTGGAGGTACATAAAAGTCCAGCTGGTCGGGAAGAAGCGATCCGGAAGAAAAGGACTTCTTTCAAGCAGCTGCAAGGGACGGGAAAGTACAGCACCAACAAGAAGATGGAGGCTCAGAAAAATGTTAGTATGAACTTCTCCACACTCCAACACTTAGCCAAAAACAGCACTTTTAATCCCATTGTTCCTACTACATACAAATCCGCTGAGCTGCTGTGGTCCGCTTTACTGGACAAGGTGTACGCTCATGACCGGGTTTGTATTAGTAGGAGTGTCTTTAACAAGACCACCAAACGCCTCCAAATGCTAGCCAAATTGGTTCTTTCCTATGAGGATACCATTTGGAGGGCGGAACACACAGAGACACTTGCCAGCACAAGAAAGGCAGGGGAGGTTGCGGACAAAGCAAACTTCCACTGCAATTGTTGTGTTGATAACTATAGAAGAATTCACACACTAGAGGTTCAATTACAAGAGGAAGCCCAGTGTACAGTCGAGAGGGGCAGAGAAATCTGTGTGTTAGAGTCGAGACTCTCGGATAAGGACAGTCTCTACTCTGACATGGACAGAGAGCTACTCCGGCTGTACACTGAGATTACTGTACACTGTACACTGTACACTGAACAGTTGATGTACACTGTACACTGAACAGTTGATGCATCCCTCGTGTGTTGTACCCGTTCGTCTTGCGACCTACCGTATACAGGCACACGCTCCCTCACTTTTACAGACTTCTTACTGAGCAGTATGTCTTGTCTACACTGCTCAATAATCATGGCTGCGTCCGTGAGGGATGGCTCCCTAGCTGCACTCAGCCGGATTGCAGTATCAAGATATGGGAATTTTTCCACAAACATGCGCACCATGCCCTGTGGAATCCCAATACCCTGATCTTTGGTAACCCTCCTGTACATCGCTTCAAACCGACTACACAATGACAAGGGTTCATCATGTATAGTAGGCTTGAACTTTGACAGGACCTCTGGAGTGACATCCCAATGACCCATGGCCAGTCTCGTGAGTATGGAGAGGCGCTCCTCCTTATCATGAAACTGGCCATTTGTGGGTCGCATCCTCCCCGTTACCTCATACCTTTGATTAAGGTGTGTTGGTAACCATAATCTGAACAGCTCCATGCGATATTCCGGAGCCACTGAATATTTGTTACAGTGACCTTCGAAAATATCGCATTAAGCAAACGGATCTACATGGGGATCATATTTCGGGATCTCCTTGCAGATCCGTAACAGGAAGTTTATCCTTTCCATACTGGAATGGTTAGGATACACCTCTTCCTGTTTCTCCGGACGTGTTGGCGCATTGGAAGCGGAATGTACCCCTCCACTTTCCTCTCCCCAACCGTTGTCCCTACATTATTCAGTGGCTCCGGAATATCGCATGGAGCTGTTCAGATTATGGTTACCAACACACCTTAATCAAAGGTATGAGGTAACGGGGAGGATGCGACCCACAAATGGCCAGTTTCATGATAAGGAGGAGCGCCTCTCCATACTCACGAGACTGGCCATGGGTCATTGGGATGTCACTCCAGAGGTCCTGTCAAAGTTCAAGCCTACTATACATGATGAACCCTTGTCATTGTGTAGTCGGTTTGAAGCGATGTACAGGAGGGTTACCAAAGATCAGGGTATTGGGATTCCACAGGGCATGGTGCGCATGTTTGTGGAAAAATTCCCATATCTTGATACTGCAATCCGGCTGAGTGCAGCTAGGGAGCCATCCCTCACGGACGCAGCCATGATTATTGAGCAGTGTAGACAAGACATACTGCTCAGTAAGAAGTCTGTAAAAGTGAGGGAGCGTGTGCCTGTATACGGTAGGTCGCAAGACGAACGGGTACAACACACGAGGGATGCATCAACTGTTCGCCCCACGGCCCCACCGTTGTAAAGGGCAGGAAACTTTCGTCGTTTCCTGTGCTTACAAGAGGGGCACATAAAAATAAATTGTCCACAGTGGTTAAAGATTAACCGGACAAATTCGGAGAAAAATGGCAATAATAACTGTTTCAGGATGAAACCTAATTTTGCCAGGCCTGTGGGGGAACAGGTTGATATGAATCTGAGACATTCATCAGGTCAAGCACCAAAATGCTTGGCGGTCATGAATGTCCCAGGGGGCGTGGAATCAAGAGATTCCCCACCTAAGGATCAGGAACAGAGCGCAAGAGTGGCAGTATGTACCACACAAATACCTACTGGGAGTCTGGTGGATATCGATTGAAGATTAGGGGTCCCTGAAGAATTGGCACCAGTATGTCCAATCATACTGGATCCTTAAGGGAGACCCCATATAAAAGCCACGATAAAAGATAAAGAAACGGAAATCATGCTTGATACTGGGGCGGAAATTTCCATTACCAATATCAAACATGATCTACTCCCCAACAGCCCTCAGTGTGTGGTGATCGGATTTGATCACCAACAAGGGGGGGTGAAGGCCCACAGAATTGATGAGGTAATCGTTCAGATTACCAGGTGCACTACCCTCAGGATACCCATGTGGTATTACCCCGGTTCTGATAACATTATCGGAACCGATGTAATGACACAAAATGGGTGGATCTTGGATCTGGCAAATTGCATTGTGTGGAAGGGTCCCAGACGAGCCAAGGTGTTTGTCATTCAACGCCAGTGTCTGGGACCACCTTTGCCAGCAGTAGATAACTCTACTGATGTGCTGGAACACAAGTGGCCTGAGGTCTCACACAATCCAGACCTTGAGCCTATTGTGTACAAGCACCCTGATCTGTGGGCCCAAAATAAGAATGACTGTGGCAGATTGATTGGCGTTTTGGTGGACATACAGGGTCCTGACCCTCCACCTCAACGCCAATATCTATTTCCACCAGAGGCCACCCATTCAATTATGGACACTGTCCTCAAATTGAAGACTAGGGGTGTGGTCATTGAGGGCAACTCGAAGTGCAACGATGCCCTCTGGCCAGTTAAGAAAAAGGACACAAACGCATGGAGGCTGACCATAGACCTCCGTGTCCTTAACAAATACACTCCAATGTCAGCCCCCGTGGTGGCCCAAACTCCCGACATCATGGCCAGAATAAGTGGCGAAAGCCGCGTATTCTCGACGATCGATGTTGCCAACGGGTTCTTCTCCATCGAACTCACGGAGTCGTGTCGGTACAAATTTGCTTTTACGGTGGGGGACAAACAGTACATGTTTGCTGTACTGCCCCAGGGGTTCCATAGCAGCCCCACGTATTTCCATCAGGCATTGGCGGCTGTGCTGAGTGTGTTCTCACGGCCGGAATGCCTCCTACAATACGTGGATGACCTGCTTTTGCATACAGAAACCATGGAGGAACACTTGGTTCTGTTGAAAGAGCTGCTGGGACTCCTGGCAAAGTCAGGACTCAAACTGAGTCCCCATAAGGCAAATTTGGCTAAAGCGGAGGTAACTTTCCTTAGGGTCCAAATTTCTTGTGGAACCAAAGGAATCATGACGTCCCGTGTGGAAGCCATGGTAAAGTTACCCAGGCCTGGCACCCTACAGGATTTGAGAAAATTCCTGGGGGTTGCCAACTTCATGAGGGAGTTCATAGAGGATTTCGCGGCCAAAGCGAAACCTCTCTACGAACTCCTTCGAGGAGAGGAACCCTCAATCAAAGGGTGGTCCGATGCGCAGAAGGAGGCCTTTTCAACCCTGAAAAGGGACCTCTCCTCGGCGCCTGTGTTGGCCACTCCACATTCAGATGGGGAAATGGCCATATAGGCGCATGCAGGGATGGAGTCTATCTCAGCGGTCCTTGTACAGAAAGTAGGTTACGAGACCAGACCGCTGGGATATTTCTCCAGGCTGCTTTCGCCCGTCGAACGAGGATTCGATGAATGCGGCAAGCAATTGGCAGCCATACACTATGCGGTTAAGACCACAGAGCATATTGTTAGCTTCCGGCCCCTCACTTTGCAGACTCCACATTCACCGCTGACCCTTTTGCTCCGTGATACTCTCCCTGGAGTCTCCCAACAGAGATTCGGGAGATGGATCATGGATCTCAGTGGCCGGAATCTGCAGGTGGACCACAAGGCCAAGTATGTTCTGTCCCAGTTGTTGAACCTGACTGGAACTGAACATGACTGTGGCCAACCGGTAACGGACGACTTTCCACAGATGTTCAGGACTGACAAGCATCCAGATGAGAGTCATCTTTGTTGATGGCTCTCGGTTCTATCTGGATGGGGAATATGTCACAGGTTTTGCTGTGCTGGATGAGACCACTGGTACCCAGAGTCTTGTCCGGTTACCAGGTCACATGTCAGCACAGCAGGCAGAGCTGGAGGCTGTTAAAGAGGCTCTGCTTCTTCACCCTCCAGGGAAACGAGTTATATATAGCGACAGCGCATATGTAGTTCACTCCCTCACATTGCACCTGGACGTTTGGAAGAGAAGAGGATTTGTGGACAGCCAAAACAAACCTCTGGCTCATGTGTCAGTCCTGAAGGAGCTGTGGGAGTGGGGTATGGCACACGTGGCGGAAGCAGCCATCATCAAAATCCCGGCACATCAAAAAGGGGACGAACCTTTGACAGCAGGTAACAACCAGGCAGATGAACTGGCAAAACTAGCAGCAGTGTCTGGGACCTTTAGGGAACCAGGCACTGAGCCACTGCCCGCATACCGGATTGCAGCGCATACCCATCTGAGTGACAGCCCGGTGTCATTCGAGGAGGAACAAGCTAAGGATCCTCTTCTAATGACACACATCCAAGTACCACATCATCCCTGGTCCTTACAACAGGGGATCCTATGTTACGACACCGGTACACAGTCGCTTCCTCTCCCGGTGGTTCCACAGCATCTGCAAGCAGAGCTGACGCGGTTGAACCACCAAATGTTTGGACATCTTGGCCAGAATAAGCTCTTGCCTCTCCTGAGAGACAAATTGTACTGGCCTGGAATGTCCAACACAGTAGAGGACGTTACGCAACAGTGCCTGGTGTGTGCTCAGGTTAACCCAAGGGCGTCTGCCCTGAAGCCAGTGTTACAGCGGGTTCCTCCTGCTGATGGTCCATGGTCCGCTATCCAAATTGATTTCATCGGACCTTTGCCAACTGGGAGTCGTAACTGTCGTTACGCCCTGGTGGTAGTGGATGTCTTTTCAAAGTGGGTAGAAGCCATCCCTACGGTCAATGATTCGGCCTCCACCACTGCCCGTGTTCTCTGGGAACAAGTTCTGTCACGATGAGGATCCCCAGATTGATAGAATCCGACAGAGGGACTCATTTCACGGGTAAGGTCATGAAAGCGCTTTGTGGTCTCCTAGACATAAAGCAAAGGTTTCATGTCCCTTACCACCCTCAGTCAGCGGGCATCGTGGAGCAGATGAACCGGACCATCAAAACCCGGATTTCCAAGGCACTGCTGGAGAAAGGTTCCTCTTGGGTAATCTCCCTTCCAGCTGTGCTAATGGGTATCCGAGCCACAGAGGCCTCTAGTACCGGTATCTCCCCATTTGAACTCATGACCGGACGTAAGATGCCCCTATGTCTACTAAACGAACCCCAAGTGTCGGAGCCCACGAAGAACGCCATCGCCAGAGACTTGTTTCTTCAACAGGTTCAGCAGAACCTGAAGGAGTTACTGCCTCATGCAGCTATACGGTTACACAAACCGTATCTACAGGGGGAAACGCCTATGCCCTCTGTAGGAGAAATGGTAATGGTGAAAGTCTTTCGTCGGGTCGGCCCATGGGACGCAAACTGGGAGGGACCGTACAAGGTCCTTGAAGTGATGGGGGAACACCATGCTGAAGGTACAAAGGCCTATCACGAGCAAGAAGAAATCCTGTAGTCGCCAGGAAGTTTTTTGGATTCACATCGACCAGGCCAAAGCCACCCGAGCCTCCCCAACTCAATAACGCATACCGTTCCGAGTTGGGTGAGGGGGGGGGAAGGGCTTGGTGGGTCGAGTGTGAATCCAATCCACTTAACACATTCCATCTCATTGCAGAACACAAGAGGGAGACACTCCATGGGACCACACTGCCAGAGAAGAGCTAGGCATCCTCTGAATGAGATACGTATCCAGCTTGTGACACTAGTGGTAAGCATGTTGATGGCGGGCTCAGCCTCTTCAGGGGAGGACCTGGGGACTAATATTGGTATGGCCAGCATATCACTTGATGGACCCGGCCTTTTAATGGTGGAATGTTTGGATGGCAAAGTCCTGGAACCATACAAGAACGTTACCTTTACACCAGGTCAATGGTATCTGTATGGTTTCCAGAGAGAGGGTTTTGCCAATGGTGTAATTCAGCATTATACCCCGGTGGAGAATGTGTCTGCCATACAACATGACTTGCACGCCCTCTGTCTCGAGGAATACAGGCATTTTCAGGACTTGGACCCTGTACCTATCAAATCCTTAAGATGGGTGTCTAGGAATCCACACTTGCACCCTTACCAGCAAGTGAGAGCCAACACTACCACAGTGTTGTGTACTAAGGAGGGTTTGCTGAGTCCTGAAGATGTCACTGGGGCAGAGTACAGCGGTTGGTATATCCTGAAAGCTACCTTCCTAGGGAAGGATAGCAGAGACGGGTTGAGGGTTAGGACATATTTCGATAGGCCCATTCCGATAAAAGGCACCCTGAAGGCTTATTGTATGTTGAGGGATTCCCAGATGATTATCACCAGGGAATCCAGTTATGTACAGGGACATGTATCCACAGATTACTTGCGAACCAGCATAATGATGTTAAAGTTAAACTGCAGTGACTCTGATCAGGCCATTTGGAATGATCAGGGTGGTCCGGTAAAACTGGAGGGTTTGGATCGAGCCACAGTTTTAAAGGTACGGACCGATGCCAAGGACCCAAGGTATGCGCAGTTAAAGGGGTCTCCATCCATACGGTCTTTCATGATCACGATCATGAGAGACAACTGCGTTCCTGAGGTGACGGGATACTATTTCGTCATGTATGCCCACTGGGAACAGGATACCCAGATGGTGATGTTGGACACTAATCCCTGGAGGTGGGATTTAGTGTGCAATTGGGTGGACACCCCTACAGTGGATGTATGGATGGATGGTACCCCTATGACTGAGGAATACCGGGGTAGGTATGTGTCTTCCGATTGGACAGACCCCAGGGGCAGGGACATTAACTTTGACATCAATATAGATGGTTCATTCAAGTGGCCTTTTTGCGAGGCAGCCGACGAAGGGTGCTGGACCTTTACTCAATGGGTATATCTGTCTCAAACCAAACCTGTAGGGAAACTAGTGTTACAGGCCGGAGAAGACGAACAATGGTATCCATTCAAAGGACGGGGACGGGTCTGTGTTACTATAGTAAGGGTCCCCTACGAAACAGAAGGTCTCCAACCAGTAAGACCACATTCGGACTCTTGCACCACCCCTATCCATCAATTGGCAGACCCTGTAGCTCCTCAACTGTCATCCCCCTGGAAGATCATCACAGATGCAAAATTCATCCTGTTTACCTGGAGTATTTCCGTAGATGACTTCCGAGTTGATCACTGGGATCACAGGTTTGAGGAGTTTGTTAGGAACCAAATTGACATGGTAAGAGGTTGGATAGAGGCGGGGCAAGAGGTCAGGAAAGACTACTCTCGACTAAGGAAGAACAGGGGGAGGAGAGACCTGGTGGCTATGGGACTTGGCAGAGGTGCTTTGGGAGTGGGTGCCCTGAACACTATGGACATGGAAGTCCTGAGAAGTAAGCTTGGGGAGGTTGCGCGACACGTTGGGGAAGGATTCAAGACCCGGATTGATGTAGACCACGTCTTAGAGGGTTTACAACACTCGCACATTGATGCCACTACCTCTCTATCTTCTGCTATACGTGAGAAGTTTAGGAGGTTAGTTGTGGGTCTTTTGGAGGAGCAGGATCGGGCTCAGCTTGCTCTGGCGTGTACGCAGGTCCAAAGTGAACTCTCGGACAACCTTAAACATATTGTCACGGCACTTCACAACGGCCACTTCCCATTCAACCTCCGTCAGCGAATAAGTCCACTGATTTCTCCTTTTGCCATTAATCACACCAACTGGTGGGTGGTTCAGTGGCATGGATGTCAAAATTTAACCTGCACTGCTTCGTCCCTGGCACCTGTATCCGGTCGCATCAGACAAGGATACAGTGTCATCAATCTAAGAACGATGATTAACAACCAGACGGTGCTTCATCCCCAGCTCCCCTCGGGCGTTCTAACCTATGAGGAGGGCCATCCCTCTTTGTTTGATACAGAGGGATGTCGGATAAGGGAGAATGCCATCCTCTGTCAGGGTAGTCGGGAGCGGATGCTCGGACACCAGTGTTGGAACACCGAGGGGTCCTGTGAGATGAAGGCCAACCCAATGCCCTCATCCTCTTTGAAATATTTGGGTCAGGGGTATTGGTGTTGGTACCAAGGGAGTGATCCATCGTATGCAATTTTTGGGCTTAACTGTACCGAACGAGGAACACTCCGCCCCGGAGCGTACTGCACCCTTAGTCCCGTTTTAGGTTTGAACGTCGCAGAGCAGCAGGGAAGAACCCCGATTACCCCAGAGAAAAGACTTGACATCCGCCCCGATGTTCCTGTAAGACTTCAGAAGATTCCTCTTGGCTTCGGCAAAGAACTTAGACATCTCCTAAAGGATTTCAGCCAAGAGGAAGAGATCATACAACGTCTTCGGGAGACGGAGAAGCAAGCCACCATTCAACTCACCCATGACCGAACAAAGATTATCGCGGTTGCCACAGCATTGGACAAGGACTCAAAGGTTTCGTGGTGGGAGAGTCTTTTCGGATACAGTCCTAAGGCAACGTCATTTTTCAATTTATTGATTCACCCGGTGATAGTGCTTCTGGTTCTGGTTGGACTCATGTACCTTGGACTATGGTGGATGTATCGGAGAGTCAAGAGACTAACGGACCAACTAAACCAGAACCAGACGGCACTTCACGAAAACAACCGCCGAAGGCTCAGGACTTGACTTCACAAAAAGTCCTGAGGCCTAATCGCCCAAAGGACAGGACAATTGGACTGAACTCTTGGGTTTAGGGGGGTTGGGGGTTATTGTGTAAATAGGTGGTGTGAATGGGGATAAGATTAGGGCACGATAGGGACAGGCCCCCTCTGGTTGCCATTTGCCACTTTGACCCCTGAACGGTAAGGACCATAAGGGAATAACCTGGATGTGTAGTGTAACGGATGTATTCCCGTTGTTAGAATTTAGGTACCGTGACATCACTTCTATTGAAAGAAAAAATATATATATCTGACCTGCCTTGTAAAGACCGATTCAGCTGTCCATGGGAGAACCGCACCCATCCTTCTATCAAGATGGAACAAGACATGCTTAAGGAGAGTTGGCGCAGAATAGAGACTGAGACTGTAAGGGTGGACCCACTCCAGATTCCTTGGGCGTGGACGACACCTGAAGATCGACAGCAATGCCGAGAGACAGCGAGGGTGGGGTCATTCTAAACTTATCAGGAGTGACCGACACCGGAAGAGTGAGAGAAAGACAAGTCAAAGACTGAGAGGGTCAAGCCACTCCGGAAGTCCAGAAAGAAATGACAGTAGGAGGGGCTGACACCGTAACAATCAAGGCAGAAGAGAGTTCCTGGGAAACAAAGACGACGGTGTATCCTGTGGATGGAGGAGTTGGTTACGGTGAAGGGCAGGTCGGAGGAAGTCGTTGGGTTAGATGATGTCTAGGTACCTAAGAGACAGGGTGCACTCCAGTTTTCCTGGACCATCACCGAGGATGGGGTTGAGGAGGGGCAAAGATGCCTCCACCCTTCCCCCAAGATATTGTCGTATCACCGACAACAGGGGGATTGTTGAGGAAGGGTGGCAGGTATACATAAATATATATGCATGCCTACTGGGGCATGCATATATATATGTATATATTAGCGGTGCATAATGTTCCCCTCAGAGGGCGATGTGCGCAGATGTGCCCAGCACCTGCGCCCATCCGCCTCTGATATTCCCCAGGGGCTCATTCATGCCCCTGTGGGAATTCACATAATGTGCCCCCTTAATATATGCCCCTTATCATATAGATTTATATGTATGTGCCCCCTTAATATATGCCCCTTATCATATAGATTTATATGTTTGTGCCCCCTTAATATATGCCCCCTTATCATATATATATATATATATATATATATATATGCCCCCTATATGTATGTGAATCCATTCATATATGTTTATGGATGTGCCTCAAGCATCCATAAACATATACAAAGAGTTCCCATGCCCCTGTGAGTGGCTGACCTCCGGCGCTGTAACGACAGCGCCGGAGGTAGGAGTCCGCTTCACAGGCGGGAGGATCAAAGGATCCCCCCCCTCCTGGAAGCGCGCTCTAAAATCCTCGGGCCGGCGCGGTGACGTCATATCACCGCGCCGACCAACGAGTTCAGGCCGGCGGTGCGCATGCGCACGGCGGCAATGGAGGGACTGCGAGCGGGCGCTGCCAAGCTTAAATAGGCCGGCGGCGCTCCACTCAGCAGACCACCGGCAAGAAGAATCATCCCCTGGACCAACGAGCCCCCCTGGACAACGAGCATTATACCCTAAGTATCATATCTTGATATCCCCTGCTATATACCCCCCTGATCCTATTTTGATATCCCCTGCTATATACCCCCCTGTTCCTATCCTGATATCCCCTGCTATATACCCCCCCTGATCCTATCTTGATATCCCCTGCTATATACCCCCCTGCTCCTATCTTGATCCCCTGCTATATACCCCCCCCCCTGCTCTATCTATATACCCCCCCTGCTATATACCCAACCTGCTACTCCCCTGCTACACACCCCTGGTAACCCTACATACCCCTGGTAACCCTCTGTATCCCTACCCATTTACCCCTATTACCCCTGATAATCCTACACCCCTGGTAACCCTCTACACCCCTTGTTGCCCTGATCCCTGATTTACCCTAATCACCTCCCGCGGTATATTTATGCTTTGTGGTTGGCTTACACCCTTGTAAGACCACCGTCAACCTTCGTCTACCCCATAGGGATAGTATATGGTACTAGGTGGGTGGGCTGTTAATATTGAATGTGTGTATCATATAGATAGTTTGTGGGTGGAATTTGGGAACGTGTAGTGTAGTTTAGTACTGTATATTTAGTGCTGTATTGTTAGTGCGCTGCGTGCATAGTGTATTGTTTAGTATTAATAAATACTGTGTTTGGTTTATAACTATCTGTGTGGCGTGTAGTTATTGGCGATAGTTAGTCTAGTAAGGCGCATGCAGCTAGTGTAGCGATCAGTGTAAAGCATAGAGAAAGTATTGTTGTTATATAAAGGCATAAATAGGCGGAGTTATCAATAGACGGCTCCTCCTATTTATGAATATTAATTATCGATATTTGCATAAATATTGGTGACTAACATTCCCCCTTTACACTAACCCCTTTAGAAGAGGATGAGGCCGATCCGCAATGGTACCATTCTGGGAAGCTGAAACGGGAGAGGTCTGGGTAACGATTAAACTTAAAGTGAGTCTCTTGCAGAAATAATATGGAGGCGCTCCTCTTTTTTAATAGTGAAAATATTTGACCTCTTTTAGACGGGGCATTAAAGCCCTTGACGTTAAACCTGTAGCCAGCAGGCTGCCTGTATTTATAGTGGGGAGTGAGGGTCATGTGACGTGGCCAGCGTCACATGACCGACAGACCAACCAGTCGAGCACCGAGTGATCAGCTCGGCGCTCAAGGCAGACTAGGAGCAGGGAGCCACCCAGCTAGTAAAGCCGCCCTGGGAATGAGGTCAAACACAGAACCTCACTCCAAAAGCTAAGCAACAGTTCTGCGGGCAATGGGGGACCGAGTGCACCTTCGGAACCCCGTGACAGTACCCCCCCTTTTACGAGGGGCCACAGGACCCAAGACTTCAGGCGACGGCTTTTCAGGGTGTTCTAAATGAAATTTACGAACAAGTCTAGGAGCATGAACCTCCCTGGCAGGTACCCAAGATCTCTCTTCAGGTCCATACCCCTTCCAGTGAATCAGGTACTGCAAGGAATTATGGACCTTCCTGACATCCACTATTTTAGACACCACATACTCGACAGCATCATTAACAAGAACCGCGGAGGCGAGGCTTTTGATGGTACTACCGGTTCAAAATATTTTTTAAGCAGAGATTTATGGAAGATACTGGGTTAATCACTTCCGTGATCTTATATGGTCCAATAAAACGAGGAGCAAATTTTTTAGAAGTTACCTTGAGAGATAGATTCTTGGAGGACAACCATACTTTATCCCCAACCTGAAAGTTTACCCCCCTTGAACGTCTCCTATCGGCCTTGAGTTTTTGAGAACATTGAGCCTTTTCTAGGTTCGATTGAACCCGGGCCCAAACTGTGCACAGTTCGGAGGAGAGTTTATCCGCTTCAGGGTTAGAGGAGGAGACGGACGACCCAGAATGAAAACGGGGATGAAAACCATGGTTACAAAAGAAAGGGGAGACCCCAGCAGAAGAATTGACACGGTTATTCAAAGCAAATTCAGCCAACGGAAGGAATTTGACCCATAATTGCTGGTCATCAGCAACATACAACCTCAAGAATTGTTCCACAGACTGATTAAGGCGTTCAGTCTGCACATTACTCTCAGGATGGTAGGCGGAAGAAAAAGACAATGGAATTTTACATCTTTGACAGAAGGCCCTCCAGAATTTGGACACAAACTGCACACCCCTGTCAGAAACAATATTTTCCGGAATGCCATGTAAACGAACAATCTCTCTCACAAAAATAGATGCCAGGGTTTTAGCATTCGGAAGTTTAGACAGGGGAATGAAATGAACCATCTTGCTAAACCTATCGACCACTACCCAAACCACAGTCTTACCCTCCGCCAGCGGTAGGTCAGTTATAAAGTCCATCGAGATATGGGACTAGGGTCTACTGGGAATGGGTAGGGGTCGTAGGTTACCAGCAGGGCGAGTCCTAGGTGTCTTGGACCTGGCACAAACCTCACAGGCTGACACGTAGGACTTGACATCCCTAGTTAGAGTGGGCCACCAATAAGATCTAGAAACCAGATCCTTAGTGCCCTCAACACCCTGATGTCCACAAAAGGCAGAATCGTGACACTCACCCAACAGCTGGAGACGAAATTGTACGGGAACAAACAACTTATCTGTTGGGGTGGATACCGGTGCCAGATGTTGTTCAGACCTAATGCGAGCCGAGATATCCTGGGTAAGAGCTGCTAAGAAGATTTTTGCTGGTAGGATGGATTCAGGTGGTACCTCAGTAGGTTGAAAAGCCTGGAAGCTCCGAGATAATGCGTCCGCCTTTACATTTTTACTTCCCGGCCTGAACGTGATGGAAAAATCAAACCGAGTAAAAAACAGAGCCCATCTGGCTTGACGGGGATTCAACCTCTTAGCAGACTCGAGAAACATAAGGTTTTTATGGTCAGTGACAACAGTTACACAATGTCTTGCCCCCTCCAGGAAATGCCTCCACTCCTCAAATGCCCATTTAATGGCCAGCAGCTCCCTATTCCCTATGTCGTAGTTTCTCTCCGTGGAGAGAATTTCCTGGAGAAGAAGGCACATGGTCTCAGATTAGTGAGGCTAGCAGGACCTTGTGAAAGGACTGCTCCTACGCCGTCCTCAGACGCATCCACCTCCACAATAAAAGGTCTCTCCTGATCAGGCTGGATCAGAATGGGAGCGCTACTAAATGCCTCTTTTAATTTTTCAAATGAAGAAATGGCCTCAGTAGACCAATTCTCCAAATCCGCCCCTTTCTTAGTAAGGTCGGTCAACGGTTTAGCAATTACGGAAAAATTCATAATAAATTTACGATAGTAATTGGCGAAACCTAAGAACCGTTGTAAGGCCTTTCAGGATGAAGGTCTTACCCATTCCTTAATTGCTAGTACCTTACCAGGATCCATCTTGAAGGCGTGAGGAGTCAGAACATGCCCTAGAAACAGAATCTCCTGTACACCAAAGACACATTTCTCTTGTTTAGCGGATAGCTGATTCTCCCTCAACACCTCTAATACTTGTTTAACATGAGACACATGGGATTCGAAGTCAGGAGAGAATATCAAAATGTCGTCAAGATAGACAATAACAAATTTACCTAAGAACTCCCTAAGAATGTCATTCATGAAGTTTTGGAACACAGCTGGGGCATTGCTGAGTCCAAAAGGCATCACTTGATATTCAAAGTGTCCTACCGGAGTATTGAACGCCGTCTTCCATTCGTCTCCCTCCTTGATTCGGATTAGATTGTATGCCCCTTTCAGGTCAATTTTGGAAAACCAGGTTGCCCCCAGAACCTGGTTAAATAAATCCGGAATCAATGGGAGGGAGTATCTACTCTGGACAGTGATTTTATTTAATTTCCGGTAATCGATACATGGCCTAAGACCACCATCTTTTTTCTTAACGAAGAAAAACCCCGCCCCCATAGGAGAGACAGAAGGTCTAATATGCCCTTTACCAAGGCTCTCCTTAATATAATCTTCCATGGCCTTGCGTTCGGGCATAGAAAGATTATAAATTCGTCCTTTAGGAAACTTGGCCCCCTCTACTAACTCTATGGTACAATCATAAGGTCTATGGGGGGGTAGAACCTCCGGGGTTGGTGATGAGAATACATCAGAATATTCTTTAACAGAGGGTAAAGTATCAGACTTTACTGAGACCCCAGCCTGTACCACGGACAAGCACGAGTCACACTTAGGCCCCCATCTCACCAACTCCCCATTGGACCAATCTATAGTGGGGTTATGTAGTCGGAGCTAAGGCAACCCTAGTACCACCTCAGCTGATAGGTTCTCCAGGACTAGAAGCGAACATCTCTCTGAGTGGCTCACACCCACGGTTAGAGAAATCTCCGAGGTACATAAGCTCACCGTACCACCAATAAGAGGAGTAGCATCAATAGCCATGACATGGATAGGAGTTGGTAAGGCAAACATAGGAATACCCAATCTTACAGCATACTCAGAGTCAATAAAGCTAGCCGCTGAGCCAGAATCAATAAAGGCCTTACCCGGCCATTTATCTACTCCCAGAGAAATCGTAATGGGTACCGAAAGCTTACATTTAGAAAATTCAGGGTGTACCTGGTCTTTAGGTTGCCTTGTCTTAGGAGACTTGACAGAGAGGACCTTCTTAGGACACTGGTTGATCCAATGGTCAGGATCTCCACAGTAAAAGCATTCTCCACGTCTGCGGCGAAGATTCCCTCGGGTCATGCCAACCTGCATGGGTTCCTCGGTGGAGACCTCAGCATTGTCTCTGGGATAGGCCTCTGGCTGGACCACCATCTGGGAAGAGAACTGTTGTTCCTGTCGTCTCTCTCTAACCCGTCGGTCAAGTCGGACAACAAGGGTCATCATCTCCTCTAAGGTCTCTGGAAGTTGATAACTGACCAGAAGATCCTTTAATTTATCAGACAGACCTGACCTGAACTGACTCTTCAGGGCTGGTTCGTTCCATCCTGAGGGGACACACCACCTTCTGAATTGGGTGCAATAATCCTCTGCTGATAAATTGCCCTGAACCAGTGCCTTTAGAGCCGTCTCGGCTACTAGAGCCCTGTCTGGTTCATCATAGAGGGTACCCAAGGCCTGAAAGAACCCCTCCACAGAATATAAACAACTGGTGCCAGCAGGTAAAGAGAACGCCCAGTCCTGGGGATCACCCTGTAATCGGGAAATGATAATGCCCACGCGTTGACTCTCGGGGCCAGAGGACACGGGGCGCAAACGGAAGTAAAGTTTGCAACTCTCCTTAAAAGAGAGAAACTTCCTCCGGTCTCCAGAAAAGGGTTCTGGGAGCTTAATCTGGGGCTCAAAATGCAGACTGGAGGCCTGAGGAGTGGAAGAACCTTGCCCTAACTCAAAAGAACTGAGTTTTTCCCCTAACTCCTGCACCCTCTGTGTCAGATTAGAGACATGGTCAGTCAGGGTTACCAGAGGATTCATAATACAGTGGTTATTCGGCCTGTTAATCTGTAACGGTCGCGTACACACACACACAGGGGGAAGGGAAGTGACCACTGCGCTCCACCCTTACCCCTGGCCCTGCCTACTTGCCTCACGAGTCCTAATGACAGGGGACAACTGGACGGCAATCCCTAACTTGGAGTAAGTGCAGGGATGACAGACAGACAAACAACAGGACGTGAACGGACCGAGTCAATACCAGGAAAGCTGCAAAGTACAAATGGAGCAAGCAGACAATTGTCAGGAGAAGCCGGGGTCATAAATACCAGGAGAGCAGAGAAGTACAAGAGGAGTCTTAAGAGAGTAGTCAGGTGGGAGCCGAGGTCACAATACCAGGACGGAAGCGCAGTACAAGAGGAGCAGGCAAAAGGATGGTCAGGAACAGGATCAGGTAAGTATTCAGCAGTCCAACAAATAGCCAGGAACCTAGAAATTAACAGGCAACCTGTAGCCAGCAGGCTGCCTGTATTTATAGTGGGGAGTGAGGGTCATGTGACGTGGCCAGCGTCACATGACCGACAGACCAACCAGTCGAGCACCGAGTGATCAGCTTGGCGCTCAAGGCAGACTAGGAGCAGGGAGCCACCCAGCTAGTAAAGCCGCCCTGGGAATGAGGTCAAACACAGAACCTCACTCCAAAAGCTAAGCAACAGTTCTGCGGGCAATGGGGGACCGAGTGCACCTTCGGAACCCCGTGACAGGAGGTGTTCGGTCTTCTTCCTCTTTGTGGTTTGGGAGTACGAGGAGGTTCCCATGGAACGAAAGAAGGTAGAGCAGGCAGGTTAGTTGTAGACTGGAGCACGTCCCAATTGTCGATCGGTAGTGGCTGGATCTGGAGGTGAGTGTATATTTTCTCCAAGTCCTTAGGAGAAGAGACAAATAGGCGACGGCCATTATGGGAGAATGATAGGCCGAAAGGGAATGACCAACGGTAAAGAATCTTCTGAGAGCGCAGCCAATCTGTAAGTGGCTTCAGCGCTCTGCGTTTCCGAAGAGTAGACTGTGCTAAGTCCTGGAAGACCACAATTTTGTTGTTTTCCCATAGTAGCGATGGGTTATTTCTGGCGCTGGAAAGGATCGCCTCTTTAACCGGGAAACAGAGAAATTTACAGATAACGTCCCGGGAGGGGGGGGGGGGGATCGTTTGGATTTGGTTTAGGCCTCAATGCTCTATCGGCTCTTTCAATTGTAATTTCATGTGCAGTGTCGGGGCCTAGCAGTTGGAGGCAAATTTGCATTACTGCTTCAGGGACGTCACCGGGGCTGACTGATTCAGGAATACCTCTAAACTGGAGATTATTCCTTCTTCCCCTATTTTCCTGGTCCTCCAGTGCCATGTACAGAAGATTGATATGCGCTTGGTATTCAGCCATATTAGAAGATACCTCTTTTTGGTGCGCAGCGATTTTTTTTTTTTTTGCTGGTTTTTTTCCAGGGTCTCCACTCTGGATCCGATGTGGCGAATATCACCTCTGATGGCAGCTAATTCAGAGCTGAGGGGTTCCAAAGCTTCTGTGAGTGAGTCCTTCAGGAAACTCCTGGATATTGGAAGGGTGTCTGGGCTAAGGTAAGCCTCCCTGCCTCCTTCAGCAGCCGCTGGAGCTTGTTGTCTGTAGCCGGTGGCCTTCTGCGTTCCGGGCGCTATTTTAGCTTCCTTTGCCACTTATACAGCGGCAGCCTTCTTAATGAATTTATCCATTTCTCCGGGCTGGATCGCCGCTTTAGTAGTACCGGAATGATCAGTGTTCTTTTGTCCATCTATTTTGGCCATTTTTGGTCTGGTAGGCTAATAATTAAAGGCTATGAAGGATAGTTAAGTGTCAGAGGTACGCTTCACACAACCATCCACTCTCAGCGTAGGCTCCACCCCCCCCTTTGCTGCCCTTCTTGACACCAGGCCATCTTCCAAAAGTCTTCGCCTCACTGTGCGTGCAGATGCACTCACACCTGCCTGCTGCCATTCCTGAGCAAGCTCTGCACTGGTGGCACTCCGATCCCGCAGCTGAATCCTCTTTAGGAGACGATCCTGGCGCTGGACTTTCTTGGACGCCCTGAAGCCTTCTTAACAAGAATTGAACCTCTTTCCTTGAAGTTCTTGATGATCCTATAAATTGTTGATTGAGGTGCAATCTTAGTAGCCACAATATCCTTGCCTGTGAAGCCATTTTTATGCAACGCAATGATGGCTGCACGCGTTTCTTTGCAGGTCACCATGGTTAACAATGGAAGAACAATGATTTCAAGCATCACCCTCCTTTTAACATGTCAAGTCTGCCATTTTAACCCAATCAGCCTGACATAATGATCTCCAGCCTTGTGCTCGTCAACATTCTCACCTGAGTTAACAAGACGATTACTGAAATTATCTCAGCAGGTCCTTTAATGACAGCAATGAAATGCAGTGGAAAGGTTTTTTTGGGATTAAGTTAATTTTCATGGCAAAGAAGGACTATGCAATAAATCTGATTACTCTTCATAACATTCTGGAGTATATGCAAATTGCTATTATAAAAACTTAAGCAGCAAATTTTCCAATTTCCAATATTTATGTAATTCTCAAATCTTTTGGCCATGACTGTACATTTACTTGTGTGTGCTAGTTGAGACTTACTGTGATTGGGTTTTAGTTAGTTATTAAATGCTAACATGACAGTTTTTTGGTTTTGCACATTATTGATGATTGTATTTCATGACTACTCTTCTAAGGGTATTGCCTTCCTTTATACTGCATTTCTCCTGTACCACTCTGCCTGTGACTTTTAGCAGTTTAAGCAGTAATTTATGATTTTCTTTTGCTCTCAATAAATCTTGTGTTAAGCATAAAAATTTTTTTTAAAAAATATGGTGAGACGGTCTTCTGATATGATTTCATTGAGCAGTTTTGATGGAGGCGGGAGGGGGGAGTTTTTTTGACACTCACCCTGAGAGAAATTTTACCTAGAAACTGCACTGGAAGCCACCCTGATGCACCCCTAGAGTAGAAATTCCAAAACAGTGACACCATTTTAGAAACTACACCCCTCAAGTTTTTCAAAACTGATTTTACAAACTTTGTTAACCCTTTAGGTTATCCACAAGAATTAATTGAAAATGGATATGAAATTTCAGAATGTAACTTATTTTTTGCAGATTTTCCATTTTAATCATTTTTTTCTGCTAACAAAGCCAGGATTAACAGCCAAACTAAACTCAATATTTATTGGAGAGTGATGGGGTGCTGCGCCAGATGACCTGGCCTCCACAGTCACCGGACCTGAACCCAATCGAGATGGTTTGGGGTGAGCTGGACCGCAGAGTGAAGGCAAAAGGGCCAAAAAGTGCTAAGCATCTCTGGGAACTCCTTCAAGACTGTTGGAAGACCATTTCAGGGGACTACCTTTTGAAGCTCATCAAGAGAATGCCAAGAGTGTGAAAAGCAGTAGTTAAAGCAAAAGGTGGCTACTTTGAAGAACCTAGAATATGACATATTTTCAGTTGTTTCACACTTGTTTGTTATGTATATAATTCCACATGTGTTAAATCATAGTTTTGATGCCTTCATAGTCATGAAAATAAAGGAAACTCTTTGAATGAGAAGGTGTGTCCAAACTTTTGGTCTGTACTGTGTGTATATGTATATATATAAAAATAACAATTAGAATAAGACTGCAAGAAGGATGGGAAAAGGAGTGCAGCAAAGGTCAGACAGATGCTGGTGGTAGGGGAATCTATTATTAGGAGGACAGACAGGGTCATCTGGGAGTCCCAGGCTATGAGCTGTGCGCTATGATTGGCCAGCGCTGCAGCAAGGGACAACCCTAATACAAAAACTCTGCCCCGTACAAAAGAGGGAGCTGCGGACACCGGAGCCTATACCGGGCGAACAGAGTGGCGCCCAGACATACTAGTAAGTGCAGGGGGACCCCTGGGCGCCGCTCTGTCCACTGATATAGTTAGTTTTTATGTTAGTTACCTTACGGTATAAACTTACACTGGCGCTGGTAGGTAGAAATATAACAGATTGAGTACAGTGGCTAGATGAATGTTCCGCTATAATAGAAAATGAGTATCAATTGACAATGCGATGAAATAATCACCGCGGTGGTAGTTACCTTTTCTTTAGATGTGAGCTGGCAAAACAATCTAGGTTCTTTGGATGCTTACACAGTTCCCGTTCCTGTGTGTAGGGAAGTGTGAGGATAAACAAATCTTCACTGCTCACCTACCAGCATTCACACTGCTCCGGCCGGTATTTATTTCATCGCATTGTCAATTGATACTAATTTTCTATTATAGGGGAACATTCATCTAGCCACTGTACTCAATATGTTATACAGTTGCAAGAAAAAGTATGTGAACCCTTTGGAATTATATGGATTTCTGCACAAATTGGTCATAAAATGTGATCTGATCTTCATGTAAGTCACAACAATAGACAATCACAGTCTGCTTAAACTAATAACACACAAAGAATTAAATGTTACCATGTTTTTATTGAACACACCATGTAAACATTCACAGTGCAGGTGGAAAAAGTATGTGAACCCCTAGACTAATGACATCTCCAAGAGCTAATTGGAGTGAGGTGTCAGCCAACTGGAGTCCAATCAATGAGATGAGATTGGAGATGTTGGTTACAGCTGCCCTGCCCTATAAAAAAACACACACCAGTTCTGGGTTTGCTTTTCACAAGAAGCATTGCCTGATGTGAATGATGCCTCGCACAAAAGAGCTCTCAGAAGACCTACAATTAAGAATTGGTGACTTGCATAAAGCTGGAAAGGGTTATAAAAGTATCTCCAAAAGCCTTGCTGTTCATCAGTCCACGGTAAGACAAATGGTCTATAAATGGAGAAAGTTCAGCACTGCTGCTACTCTCCCTAGGAGTGTCCGTCCTATAAAGATGACTGTAAGAGCACAGAGCAGACTGCTCAATGAGGTGAAGAAGAATCCTAAAGTGTTAGCTAAAGACTTACAAAAGTCTCTGGCATATGCTAACATCCCTGTTAGCGAATCTACGATACGTAAAACCCTAAACAAGAATGGATTTCATGGGAGGATACCACAGAGGAAGCCACTGCTCTCCAAAAAAAAAACATTGGTGTACGTTTACAGTTTGCACAAGAGCACCTGGATGTTCCACAGCAGTACTGGCAAAATATTCTGTGGACAGGTGAAAACAAAGTTGAGTTGTTTGGAAGAAACACACAACACTATGTGTGGAGAAAAAGAGGCACAGCACACCAACATCAAAACCTCATCCCAACTGTGAAGTAGGGTGGTGGGGGCATCATGGTTTGGGGCTGCTTTGCTGCGCCAGGCCCTGGACGTATTGCTATCATCAAAGGAAAAATGAATTCCCAAGTTTATCAAGATATTTTGCAGGAGAACTTAAGGCCATATGTTCACCAGCTGAAGCTCAACAGAAGATGAGTGTTGCAACAGGACAACGACCCAAAGCATAGAAGTAAATCAACAACAGAATGGCTTAAACAGAAGAAAATACGTCTTCTGGAGTAGCCCAGTCAGAGTCCCGACCTCAACCTGATTGAGATGCTGTGGCATGACCTCAAGAAAGCGATTCACACCAGAAGTCCCAAGAATATTGCTTAACTGAAACCGTTCTGTAAGGAGAAATGGTCAAGAATTACTCCTGACCGTTGTGCACGTCTGATCTGCAACTGCAGGAAACGTTTGGTTGAAATTATTGCTGCCAAAGTAGGTTCAACCAGTTATTAAATCCAAGGGTTCACATACTTTTTCCACCTGCGCTGTGAATGTTTACATGGTGTGTTCAATAAAAACATGGTAACATTTAATTCTTTGTGTGTTATTAGTTTAAGCAGACTGTGATTGTCTATTGTTGTGACTTAGATGAAGATCAGATCACATTTTATGACCAATTTGTGCAGATATCCATATCATTCCAAAGGGTTCACATACTTTTTCTTGCAACTGTATTTCTACCTACCAGCGCCAGTGTAAGTTTATACCGTAAGGTAACTAACATTCAATCAATTTTGTATCCTGGGCGGCAGCAGCAAAGCCCATTATATATACTGTGCAGCGGACCTCAAACTGGAGGTTGGTGGATTTTTTGTATGGGAGCGCGGGAGTGCTCTTGATCTTCTTTGTAATAGTTAGTTTTTAGTTTTTAAACTTGTGAAAGGTCCTCTTTAAATATATAAATGCTAAAAAACTAAGGTCCGACCAGGTAAGTCTCCTAAATAATGGTAAAAAGTGTGTGTCTGGGGTAGGGTAGTCACTGAGGATAAGGAAAAGGCAGAGTTACTAAATGGTTTTTTTAGCTCTGTATATACAAAAGAAGAGAAAGGAGCTGTTATCTGTGCTGCTGGGGCTGTTAGTACATCCAGTAATATACTCATTTGGCTAACTATAGATATGGTCCAAGATAAGTTAAATAAGGTAAATGTGAACAAGGCTTCGGGTCAAGATGGATTACACTCAAGAGTGCTTAAAGAGCTCACTTCAGTTATTGCTGTGCCCCTGTTTATAATGTTTAAAGATTCTCTAGGTACTGATACAGTGCCAAGTGATTGGTGCAAGGCAAATGTGGTGCTCACTGCCCATAATCAAAAAAGGATCTAGGTCCTTCACAGGTAATTATAGACCTGTTAGGTAAATATAGTTAGTTTAACTTCTGTTGTGGCAAAAATGTTTGAAGGACACTTAAGGGACTATATACAGGAGTATGTGACTGTAAATAATATTATAAGTGATAACCAACATGGGTTTACCAAGGACAGAAGTTGTCAGACTAACCTGATTTGTTTTTATGAGGAGGTGAGTAGTAGCCTGGACAGAGGGGCGGCTGTGGATGTAGTGTTTCTGGATTTTGCAAAGGCTTTTGATAATGTCCCTCATAGACGTTAAATAGGTAAAGTAAGGTCTATAGGCTTGGAAAGTATAGTTTGTAATTGGATTTAAAACTGTCTTAAGGACATGCTTGAGGGGCTCCGATATGTTCCTGACTGGAAGATATAGTCAAAGTTCTCAGCTTTTAACATCGGCTTGAGGAATTAGCTAGTATTGTCAGTTGCGTATCATTTTGGTGCATTTTGTGTTGTGATTTTTGCATTTTATATATTTTTTTCATCTGCACATTGCATCATTTTGTGCAAGATGTCCTTGTGGTGCATGTGGTCCGCCCCGGCATCCTCCATTGTACACATTTTTTGCTGGGGATTGCCGGTATCTGTGGGTCGCATGAGGAGGAATTGCTCCCCCGGTTATAGACACACTACAGTGTTTGGGTTTGGAGCATTTCCACCCGTTTTTAGGCCACTTTTTTCAGTGAGTTTTTTCTTTATGTGTATGGAATGTGCCACTTCATTTTGCTGGTAACGTTCTTTTGCACCTGGTAGCTTCTGTGTCACATGATCTGTTGTGGGTGCGGTTCACAGCTTTATTCTACTTCACAGTGCATTGGTGATACCACTATGGAGGCATGTGAGAGTCTGGCTGTGAGATGGTTTTTAGCACTGTTCACACTTTGTTCAGACACCACAGGTAGTTTAGTGATAGGACCCCATGCTTGCTGAGACACCGTGATGTGGTGCATGAGGGGCTGTGATAGGTTTCTGACTGGAAGATATTGGCAAAGTTCTCAGGTTTTAACTTCGGCTTGAGGAATTAGCTAGTATTGTCAGTTGCGTATTATTTTGGTGCACTTTTTTGTAGTGAACAAGTTATTTAGCCCCAACTGGTGCAATGAGTTGCTTCTCATATCTTAAACAACCATGTCGAAAGACACATTTCATGGTTGTGGAAAAGATGTTAGTCTGTTTGAGAAGGGTCAAATTATTTCCATGCATCAAGCAGAGAAAACATCTAAGGAGATTGCAGAAACTACTAAAATTGAGTTAAGAACTGTCCAACGCTGTCGGGATTCAAACCCATGACCAGCCACATCCCAGGCGGTAGCCCTGCTTACTAGGCTACCGTCCTCTCTGGACATTCCTTCCTGAAACCTATTATGTAACCTCAGTCTTGCCAAGCCTTGCTCATCACCCTTGATTCCCCACACCTGGTACTTCCCTATATAAGTCCTGCCCCTTGCACTCTAGCTTGCTGATTATTGAGCTCCTGAGCCTTGATCAAGCTTCTCCTCATCTGCTGCTCTTGCTACTACTGGAAGTCCACTGCTGACCAGGAATTGCCTACCGACTACTCTTCTGCTTTGTCCCTACCTACTGACCTGCTACCACCGTTTCCATCCAAATTGTCTGACCACGCTTACTGCCGCCTGCCCTGACCCACCGCCTGCCTACTGACTACTCTTCTGCTTTGTCTCTACCTACTGAACTGCTACCACCGTTGCCACCCGGATTGTCTGACCACGCTTACTGCCGCCTGCCCTGACCCACCGCCTGCCTACCGACTACGCCTCTGCCAGAATTCCTGCACCTACTACCTGCCTGCGGTCCTTGCCACTGGGCTCCACTCCTACCTCCAGCCAGCGGTCCTCTGACTCAGGTGAGCCTGTAGGACTGTTACAAATGCATTATTAAAAACTGGAAGGATAGTGGGAACCCATCGTATTCGAGGAAGAAATGTGACGGGAAAAAAATCCTGAATGATCGTGAGCGGCGATCACTCAAATGTTTGGTGAAATCAAATCGAATAAAAACAACAGTAGAACTCAGGGCTATAGTTAATAGTGAAAGTAAGAGCATTTCCACATGCACAAGGCAAAGAGAACTCAAGGGATTGGGACTGAACAGCTGTGTAGCCGTAAGAAAACCACTAATCAATGAGGCAAACCAAAAAAAAAAAAGGTTTCAATTTGCTAGGGAGCATAAAGATTGAACTCTGGAGCCATGGAAGAAGGTCATGTGGTCTGATTAGTCAAGATTTACCCTGTTCCAGAGTGATGAGCGCATCAGGGTAAGAAGAGAGGCAGATGAAGTGATGCTTAGTGCCTACTGTACAAGCCTGTGGGGGCAGTGCTATGATCTGGGGTTACTGCAGCTGGTCAGGTCTAGGTTCATCAACAGTATGTGCTCCAAGAATGAGGTCAGCTGACTACCTAAACATACTGAATGACCAGGTTATTCCATCAATGGATTTTTTCTTCCATGATGGCACGGGCATATTCCAAGATGACAATGCCAGGATTCATTGTTCTCAAATTGTGAAAGAGTGGTTCAGGGAGCATGAGACATCATTTTCACACATGGATTGGCCACCACAGTGTCCAGACCTTAAACCCATTGAAAATCTTTGGGATGTGCTGGAGAATGCTTTGCGCAGCAGTCAGACTCTACCATCATCAATGCAAGATCTTGGTAAAAAATATATGCAACACTAGATGGAAATAAATCATGTGACATTGCAGAAGCTTATCGAAAAAATGCCACAGCGAATGCGTGTCGTAATCAAAGCTAAAGGCGGTCCAACAAAATATTTTTGGTGGTGACTTTTTTTTTGGGACGGGCAGTGTATATAAATGGGCCATACAAAACATACAGTGAAAAGTTGTTCCATGTAAAATGGCCTCAAAAGACAAAGGGGCACTGCCTCCGACTGGAGAGGAAAAAGTTCAGTCTCAAGAAGCGTCTTAAAGCTTCTTTACTGTAAGAACTGTGAATCTGTGGTATAGACTTCCTCAGGACGTGATCAGAGCAGGAACAGTGGACAGTTTTAAAAAGGGTTTAGATGAATTCTGAGTCTCACTTGCTTCTGGGATTCGCGTTCCCACCTATCCCTTGGTTGAACTTGATGGACTTATGTCTTTTTTGAATCGTATCAACTATGTAACTATGTAACTAGAGTAAGACAATTAGAGAAAATGTTTTGGGTTTTTGAAACAAAATAGTAATTTTATGTGCATTTATTTTCCCGTTGTTCACAGGGCAATATTCCAGCTCATTTATGAAGCAATTTTAAAGCTTGGCTGGAAAATGGCCTCATAAAGGAACTGAAACATTGCTCTGCGAGCAATGGGCAAATAATTTCACTTGAAACTGGAATTTCTTTCATGCTTACGCTTTCTTTTCTGGTACTATTTGTTATGGAGAACTGAAGACTGACCTTTGGAGGTTTGCACCCATTTTATTTTTTTTTATCATAGGGCTATAGTGCTATTTCTATTCTTGCTGAGATTGTGCAGGACATAGCAATTTTCTTTATTACATGAACTTTTTAAAAGTCCATTAGTAGAGATTTTCAGTTTCTGTAAAAAACAAAAAAAGCTGTTTCCTATAGAAACATCCTTTAATAACCTTGTTTGTAAGTGTGAAAAAATATATACTGTCTGTTCAACCAGTTCAGCCTATTATCCGAATTCAGTATTTGTCTACAATTTCCTAAAAAAAACCCACAAAAAAACAAAAGCTAATTAGCATATCTTAACCCCTTAAGGACCCAGGACGTACCGGTACGCCCTATTTCCCGAGTCCTTAAGGACCCAGGACGTACCGGTACGTCCTGACTTAAAATCTGTATTCCGGCGCCCCAGGGGTTAATTGGAACGGGATTTCGGCTGAAATCATTCAGCCGGCATCCCGTAACAATGCAGGGGGGGGTCATTTGACCCCCCGTATCGGCGATCGCAGCAAACCGCAGGTCAATTCAGACCTGCGGTTTGCTGCGCTTTTTGTAGTTTCTGATCGCCGCGGTCCCTGACCGCGGGGATCAGAAACTTTAGAGTGGCTAAAATAAATATTTTTCACCCCCCCCTGCACCCCTGCACGATTTTATGCCGGGTGTCGCATGCGGTGGGGGCGTTGCGGTAGGCGGGCGGTGCGACAGGCGGGATCGCGATCCCCCGCCGCCTCCCCATGAATGATCGTTGGCTTCTAGTGGTTATACCAGGGTGCCAGCACATTGCTGGCACCCTGGTATAAACGGCTGACATCTGTGAAGATGTCAGCCGTATAACCCTTTCCATACCGCGGTCCGTACGGACCGCTGTATGGAAAAAGTTAACTGTCATCGGTCAGGGAGCTCCCTCCCTCTCCATCGGGGGGCTGCTGTGCCTTTGCAGCCCCCCGATGGAGAGGGAGAGAGCCCCCAGAGAGCCCCCCTCAGCCCCGTGCTTACCCTTCCCCGTCTGCGAAGTTCTGAGCAGACGGGGAAGGTTCCCATGGCAACAGGACGCCTGCTCAGGCGTCCTGCTGTCCATGGTGCTGAACAGATCTGTGCTAAAAGCATAGATCTGTTGAGTGTAAGTAAAATACAGTACAGAACAATATATATTGTACTGTACTGTATTATACAGACATCAGACCCACTGGATCTTCAAGAACCAAGTGGGTCTGGGTCACAAAAATGTAAAAAAAAGTGAAAAAAGTTAAGATAAAAAAAAAACATTTATCACTGAATAAAAATTAAAAAAATAAAATACACTACACATATTAGGTATCGCCGCGTCCGTAACGACCTGATCTATAAAACGGTCATGTTACTTTCCCCGCACGGTGAACGCCATAAAAATAAAAAAATAAAAACTATGAGAAAATTGAAATTTTGCCCACCTTACTTCCCAAAAAAGGTAATAAAAGTGATCAAAAAAGTTGCATGTGCGCCAAAATAGTACCAATCAAACCGTCATCTCATCCCGCAAAAAATCATACCCTACTCAAGATAATCACCCAAAAACTGAAAAAACTATGGCTCTTAGACTATGGAAACACTAAAACATGATTTTTTTTTGTTTCAAAAATGAAATCATTGTGTAAAACTTACATAAATAAAATAAAAAGTATACATATTAGGTATCGCCGCGTCCGTATCGACCGGCTCTATAAAAATATCACATGACCTAACCCCTCAGGTGACCACCGTAAAAAAATAAAAACAAAAACGGTGTAAAAAAAGCCATTTTTTGCCATCTTACGTCACAAAAAGTGTAATAGCGAGCGATCAAAAAGTTATATGCACCCCAAAATAGTGCCAATCAAACCGTCATCTCCTCCCACAAAAAATGAGACCCTACTCAAGATAATCGCCCAAAAACTGAAAAAACTATGGCTCTTAGACTATGGAGACACTAAAACATTTTTTTGGTTTTAAAAATGAAGTTATTGTATAAAACTTACATAAATAAAAAAAATTGTATACATATTAGGTATCGCCGCGTCCGTGACAACCTGCTCTATAAAATTACCACATGATAAAACCTGTCAGATGAATGTTGTAAATAACAAAAAAAAAAACGTGGCAAAAAAGCTATTTCTTGTTACCTTGCTGCACAAAAAGTGTAATATAGAGCAACCAAAAATCATATGTACCCTAAACTAGTACCAACAAAACTGCCACCCTATCCCGTAGTTTCTAAAATGGAGTCACTTTTTTGGAGTTTCTACTCTAGGGGTGCATCAGGGGGGCTTCAAATGGGACATGGTGTCAAAAAAAACAGTCCAGCAAAACCTGCCTTCCAAAAACCGTATGGAATTCCTTTCCTTCTGCGCTCTGCCGTGTGCCCGTACAGCGGTTTACAACCACATATGGGGTGTTTCTGTAAACTACAGAATAAGGGCCATAAATATTGAGTTTTGTTTGGCTGTTAACCCTTGCTTTGTAACTGGAAAAAAATATTAAAATGGAAAATCTGCCAAAAATGTGAAATTTTGCAATTGTGTCTCCATTTTCCATTAAATCTTGTGCAACACCTAAAGAGTTAACAAAGTTTGTAAAATCAGTTTTGAATAGCTTGAGGGGTGTAGTTTCTTAGATGGGGTCACTTTTATGGAATTTCTAATCTAGGGGTGCATCAGGGGGGCTTCAAATGGGACATGGTGTCAAAAAACCAGTCCAGCAAAATCTGGCTTCCAAAAACCAAACCGCGCACCTTTCACTCTACGCCCTACTGTGTGCCCGTACAGTAGTTTACGGCCACATATGGGGTGTTTCTGTAAACGGCAGAGTCAGGGCAATAAAGATACAATCTTGTTTGGCTGTTAACCCTTGCTTTGTTAGTGGAAAAAATGGGTTAAAATTGAAAATTAGGCAAAAAAATGAAATTCTCAAATTTCATCCCCATTTGCCAATAACTCTTGTGCAACACCTAAAGGGTTAACAATGTATGCAAAATCAGTTTTGAATACCTTGAGGGGTGTAGTTTCTTAGATGGGGTCATTTTTGGGTGGTTTCTATTATGTAAGCCTCGCAAAGTGACTTCAGACCTGAACTGGTCGCTAAAAATTGAGTTTCTGTAAATTTCTGAAAAATTTCAAGATTTGCTTCTAAACTTCTAAGCCTTATAACATCCCCAAAAAATAAAATATCATTCCCAAAACAATTCAAACATGAAGTAGACATATGGGGAATGTAAAGTCATCACAATTTTTTGGTGTATTACTATGTATTACAGAAGTAGAGAAACTGAAACTTTGAAATTTGCTAATTTTTTTCAAATTTTTGGTAAATTAGGTATTTTTTTGTGCAAAAAAAATAATTTTTTTTACTTCATTTTACCAGTGTCATGAAGTAGAATATGTGACGAAAAAACAATCTCAGAATGGCCTGGATAAGTCAAAGCGTTTTAAAGTTATGAGCACTTAAAGTGACACTGGTCAGATTTGCAAAAAATGGCCTGGTCCTTAAGGTGAAAATGAGCCCGGTCCTTAAGGGGTTAATTCTGCTAGCAGTCAGATGGGCTTAGTGTTCTTTTCGGAAGGAAAGCTAACTTGAAAAACTTTTCCAGCAACTCCAAGGTATGCAAATTGGCTTTCCTTAATGAAAAAGCCCTGATTGAACAGGTCAAGGATACCACCAACATCTCTATGTATATGTTAGTCTTAGGCCTCATGGACACGACCGTATGTATTTTGCGGTTCTAAAAATGGATCCGCAAGAAATAAAGATGACGTCCGTGTGCATTCCGTATTTTGCGGAACGGAACAGCTGGCCCCTAAAAGAACAGTACTATCCTTGTCCATAATGCAGACAATATTAGGACATGTTGTATTATTTAGCGGAATGGAAATACGGACATAGGAAACGGAATGCACACAGAGTAACTTCCGTTTGTTATGCGGACCCATTGAAGTGAGTGGTTCCGCATACGGCCCTTACCCAGTGTATTTTCATACAGTATGCAATCGTGACACATATTCTCCCTTCCCATGTGCATAACTTTACATTTACAGATTTGTTTTCATTTCTTTGTTCCTTGACCAAATGCATTTATGTTTATTAGTTTTTCCACATTCTTGAAGGACACAGTACTTATGTATCAAAAACAACTATTTGGGTCTGGGGCTGTCTAAAAACTACTATTTTTGTATCCAGTGGCAAGTAACATGGCAAATACTTGAAACTACTAAAAAAATTTAATATGTAAGATATGCATTCATGTCATTTACCCATATTTCAACTTAGTGGAATGCTGCAACTTTTCAACTTGAATAGAGATTTGCTAGCTATTGACCTCAAACTTGCTCTACACCAGGGATCAGCAACCTCCAGCACTCCAGCTGTTCTGAAACTACAACTCCCAGAATCCTACTTTCACTTCTAAGGGAGTTACAAAAACAGCTAAATAGGTGTGCATGCTAGGAGTTGTCGTTGCACAGCAGCTGGGGTGCCATAGGTTGCTGATCCCTGTTCTACACCTTTGTGTTAAATAATGTACCTCCACTTTTAATAAAATTCACCTTTTTTATTTAACTACATATACAAAAACAACATTTTAATACCGAGCCACTTTTCACATTAAATCCCAGGCCGATTTTTGCAAATCTGACATTCATCACTTTATGTGCTAATAACTTTGGAACGCTTTTACTTATCCAAGCTGTTCTGAAATTGCTTTCTTGTGACACATTGTACTTCATGACAGTGGTAAATTTGAGTCGATATATTTCACCTTTATTTATAAAAGAATCCCAAATTTACCAAAAATTTGGAAAAATTCTCAATTTTCTAAATTTGAATTTCTCTACTTTTAAGACCGACCGTAATACCTCATAAAATAGTTATCAATGAAGATTCCCCATATGTCTGCTTTATTTTGGAATAATTTTGTAAATATAATTTTATTTCTTTCGGACGTTAGAAGGCTTAGAATTTTAGAAGCAATTTTTTAAATTTTTAACAAAATTTCCAAAACATTTTTTTAAGCACCAATTCAGTTATAACATGATTTTTAGGGGCTTTCGTAATGGAACCACCCATAAATGACCCCATTTTAGAAACTACACCCCTCAAATTATTCAAAACGGATGTTACAAGCTTTGTTAACCCTTGAGGTGTTTAACAAAAATTAAAGGAAATTGGAGATGAAATTTCAAAATTTCATTTGTTTGGTAGATTTTTTGTGTTAATCAATTTTTTCTTGCAACACAGCAAGGGTTAACAGCAAAATAAACCTCAATATACATAATTTAGATTCTGCAGTTTACAGAAATTCCCCATATGTGGTGGTAAACTGCTCTATGGGCACATGGCAGTGGTCAGAAGGAAAGGAGCGCCATATGGATTTTGGAGGCAGATTTTGCTAGAATGGTTTTTAAGCACCATTTTGTATTTGGACAGACCCTGACATACCCCTACAGTGGAAACCCTCAAAGTGACCCCATTTTGGAAACTATACACCTTAACCACCTCAGCCCCTATAGCTTAAACACCCTGAAAGACCAGGCCACTTTTTACACTTCTGACCTACCCTACTTTCACCGTTTATTGCTTGGTCATGCAACTTACCACCCAAATGAATTTTACCTCCTTTTCTTCTCACTAATAGAGCTTTCATTTTGTGGTATTTCATTGCTGCTGACATTTTTACTTTTTTTGTTATTAATCGAAATTTAACGATTTTTTTTGCAAAAAAAAGACATTTTTCACTTTCAGTTATAAAATTTTGCAAAAAAAAACGACATCCATATATAAATTTTGCTCTAAATTTATTGTTCTACATGTCTTTGATAAAAAAAAAATGTTTGGGTAAAAAAAAAATGGTTTGGGTAAAAGTTATAGCGTTTACAAACTATGGTACAAAAATGTGAATTTCCGCTTTTTGAAGCAGCTCTGACTTTCTGAGCACCTGTCATGTTTCCTGAGGTTCTACAATGCCCAGACAGTACAAACACCCCACAAATGACCCCATTTCGGAAAGTAGACACCCTAAGGTATTCGCTGATGGGCATAGTGAGTTCATAGAACTTTTTATTTTTTGTTACAAGTTAGCGGAAAATTATAATTTTTTTTAATTTTTTTTTTCTTACAAAGTCTCATATTCCACTAACTTGTGACAAAAAATAAAAACTTCTATGAACTCACTATGCCCATCAGCGAATACCTTGGGGTGTCTTCTTTCCAAAATGGGGTCACTTGTGGGGTAGTTATACTGCCCTGGCATTCTAGGGGCCCAAATGTGTGGTAAGTAGTATGAAATCAAAATGTGTAAAAAATGAACGGTGAAATCCGAAAGGTGCTCTTTGGAATGTGGGCCCCTTTGCCCACCTAGGCTGCAAAAAAGTGCCACACATGTGGTATCGCCATACTCAGGAGAAGTTGGGGAATGTGTTTTGGGGTGTCATTTTACATATACCCATGCTGGGTGAGATAAATATCTTGGTCAAATGCCAACTTTGTATAAAAAGGGGGGTGATCAGGGAGTCTATATGGGGTGATCACCACAGTCATTGATCACGCCCCTGTAAGGCTCCATTCAGACGTCCATATGCGTTTTGCGGATCCGATTCATCTATCAGTGGATCCGTAAAAATCATGCGGACATCTGAATGGAGCTTTACAGGGGGGTGATCAATGACAGGGGGGTAATCAATGACAGGAGGGTGATCAGGGAGTCTATATTGGGTGATCAGGGGTGATCAAGGGTGATCAAGGGTGAATAAGGGGTTAATAAGTGACAGGGGGGGTGTAGTGTAGTGGTGCTTGGTGCAACATATTACTGAGCTACCTGTGTCCTCTGGTGGTCGATCCAAACAAATGGGACCACCAGAGGACCAGGTAGCAGGTATATTAGACGCTGTTATCAAAACAGCGTCTAATATACCTGTTAGGGATTAAAAAAATCACATCTCCAGCCTGCCGGCGAACGATCGCCGCTGGCAGGCTGGAGATCACCTCTCTTACCTTCCGTTCCTGTGAGCGCGCGCGCCTGTGTGCGCGCGTTCACAGGAAATCTCGGCTCGCGCGAGATGACGCATATATGCGTGACTCTGCGCAGGGCTGCCGCCTCCGGAACGCGATCCTGCGTTAGGCGGTCCGGAGGCGGTTAAAGAATATATTAAGGGGGTACTGAGCACTTTGACCCCCTAAGTGTTTTACGGAATTTAGAAACATTTGGCTGTAAAAATGAAAAGTTTTATTTCTTCCAATAAAATGTTGCTTTAGCCTGAATTTGTTCATTTTCACAAGGGGTAACAGGAGAAAAAGCACCCCATAATTACTGCTGTGGGGGCACATGGCAGTATTCAGAACTGAAGGAGCGCCATATGGCTTTTGAAGCAGATTTTGATGGAATGGTTTACTGGTGCCATTGTTTTTATTTTTTGAGTGATTGTCTTATGTGGGGCTTCATTTTTCGCGGGATTAGGTGATGTTTTCATTGGTACAATTTTGGGGTACATAAGACTTTTTGATTGCTTGGTATTACATTTTTTGTAAGAAAAGGTGTAAAAAAATGGCTGTTTTGGCATAGTTTTTTTAAAACATTTTTTTGCAGCATTCACCTGAGGGGGGCCATATCATGTGATATTTTTATAGAGCAGGTTGTTACGGACGCAGCAATACCCAAAGTGTGTATTTTATTTTATTTTATTTTTTACACAGTGAAATCCTTTTTGAACAGAATAAAATCTTTTTTTTGTGTTGCCATTCTCTGAGAGCCATATATATATATTTTTATATTTTGGGCAATTGTCTTAGGTTGGGGATCATTTTTTGTGGGATGAGATGACGGTTTGATTGGTACTCTTTTGAGGTTCATAAGACTTTTTGATCACTTGATGTTCCATTTTTTGGCACATTGCCTCACAAAAAGTGTGTGTTTTGAATTTTTTTTTTACAGCATTCACCTGAGGTGGCATCTCATGTTATATTTTTATAGAGCAGGTTGTTACGGATGCGGTGATACCCAATGTGTGTATTATTTTCATTTTTGTTAAGTTTAACAGAGTGAAAGCCTTTTTGAATTGAATAAAATCTTGTTTTGTTGCCATGTTCTGGCATATTTTTTGCGAGATGAGATAACGGTTTGATTGTTACCATTTTGGGACACATATGCCTTTTTGATCGCTTGGAATTACACTTTTTGTGAGGCAAGGTGGCCAGAAGATGTCTGTTTTGGTCATTTTTTTTTTATTTTTTATGGTGTTCACCTAATGGGGTGGGATCATGTGATTTTTTTTTTAATTTTTTTTTTTTTATAGAGTCGGTCGATATGGACGCAGCAATACCTAATATGTCAACTTTTTTTTTTTACCTACTTTTTTACAAATTTTTCTAATTAACTTTGGGAAAGGGAAATTTTGTTTTACTTGAAACTTGTAATTTTTAGTGTGTAAAACCTTATTTATTTACTTTTTTTTGTACTACTCTGGGACTTCAACTTTTGTGGTCTGATCCCCTGTACAATGCATTACAATACTTCTGTATTGTAATGCATTGGCTGTAAGTGTATTACACTGAGTAATACACTTACAGCCTGTCTGCCTGTGAAATCCAGGGGGCTAGATCTTACAGGCTTACAGGAAGGCAGCCATGATGCCTAAGCAAGGCATCAGGCTGCCGTCCAAGCTATCGGATCCTTGTCACAGTAACGCGGGGACCCGATAACAGCTCCCTCCCTATACATTGCATGTGCTGCGTTCAGCGCTGACCGAGGCACATCTAGGGTTACTGCGCCGGCGTCTGAGTTTTCACCGATGCCGGCACATACAGCAGGGTTCCGGCCATCAGTCACTGCCAAACCCCTGCAGCTGATCGGGCAGGCACAGCTCGTAGAACCGTAGAACTACAGCGCTAAAATTTTAAGCACAGTAGCCAGAGCCGTACATGTACAGCGCTGGTACTATACAGGTTAAGTAAGATTTTAATTAAAGTGTCAAAGTAATTTCATTGTGACACTCTTAACAAAGGCATGGCCTTTAACTGAGAATACAGGTACCATCTCAAGGTAGTCGTTTTTGTATCCATTGTCCATTTCAACCTATTAAACAGCCCATACACGATGCTAGACACAGAAAAAAACAATTGGAATATTTTGATAAAAGGGGAAAGGTAAGTAAGTAGGGGTATATCAGTACTTTGTAAATCTGTTCATAGAGATATATGTACTGTAGTGTGTGTATATATATATACACTGCCTGTCCAAAAAAAAAGTCGCCACCTGGATTTAACTAAGCAAATAGTTATGAGCCTCCTATTGGATAATTACTGCATGGGCAATTATCTTTCAGCTGGCAATGTTATTTAACCCCAACTGGTGCAATGAGTTGCTTCTCATTTAAACAATCATGTTGAAAGACACATCTCGTGGTGGTGGAAAAGATGTTAGTCTGTTTGAGAAGGGTCAAATCATTGGTATGCATCAAGCAGAAAAAAACAGCTAGGGAGATTGCAGAAACTACTAAAATTGGGTTAAGAACTGTCCAATGCATTATTAAATACTAAAAGGATAGTGGGGACCCATCGTATTCGAGGAGGAAATGTGGCTAAAGAAAAATCCTGAATGATCGTTATCAGCGATCACTTAAACGTTTGGTGAAATCAAATCAAATAAAAACCACAGTAGAACTCAGGGCTATGTTTATTAGTGAAAGTAAGAGCATTTCTACATGCACAATGCAAAGGGAACTCAAGGGATTGGCACTGAACAGCTGCTTAGCCGTAAGAAAACACCTAATCAGTGAGGCAAACCAGAAAAAAAGGCTTCAATTTGCTAGGGAGCATAAAGATTGGACTCTGGAGCAATGGAAGAAGGTCATGTGGTCTGATGAGTCCAGATTTACCCTGTTCCAGAGTGATGGGTGCATCAGGGAAAGAAGAGAGGCAGATGAAGTGATGCACCCATCATGACTAGTGCCTACTGTGCAAGCCTGTGGGGGCAGTGCTATGATCTGTGGTTGCTGCAGTTGGTCAGGTCTAGTTTCAGCAACAGTATGTGCTCCAAGAATGAGTTCAGCTGACTACCTGAAAATACTGAATGACCAGGTTATTCCATCAATGGATTTTTTCTTCCCCGATGGCACGGGCATATTCCAAGATGGCAATGCCAGGATTCATCGGACTCAAATTGTGAAAGAGTGGTTCAGGGAGCATGAGACATCATTTTTACACATGGATTGGCCACCACAGAGTCTAGACCTTAACCCTATTGAGAATCTTTGAGATGTGCTGGAGAATGCTTTGCGCAGCAGTCAGACTCTACCATCATCAATGCAAGATCTTGGTGAAAAAATGAATGCAACACTGGATGGAAATAAATCTTGTGACATTGCAGAAGCTTATTGAAACAATGCCACAGCGAATGCATGCCGTAATCAAAGCTAAAGGCTTTTTTTTTTGGTGGCAGCTTTTTATTTGGACAGGCAGTGTATGATACTTTGATACAATGTAAAGTAGTCAGTGTACAGCTTGTAGAACAGTGTAAATTTGGTGCAGTATCAGAATAACTCAACACACAGCCATTAATGTCTAAACCAGGCAACAAAAGTGAGTACACCCCTAAGTAAAAATTGCCAAATTGTGCCCAAAGTATCAATATTCTGTGTGGCCACCATTATTTTCCAGCAATGCATTAACTCTCGTAGGCATTGAGTTCACTAGAGCTTCACAGGTTGCCACTGGAATCTTCTTCCACTCATCCATGATGACATCATGGAGCTGGTGGTTGTTAGAGACCTTGTGCTCCTCCACCTCGGTTTGAGGATGCCCCACAGATGCTCAATAGGGTTTAGGTCTGAAGACATGCTTGGCCACTCCAGCACCTTTACCCTCAGTTTCTTTAGCAAGGCAGTGGTCATCTTGTAGGTGTCGTTGGGGTCATTATCATGTTGGAATACTGCCCTGAGGCCCAGTTTCTGAAGGCAGGGGTTTGTGCTCTGCGTCAGTATGTAACAGTACATGTTGGCATTCATGGTTACCTCAATGAACTGTAGCTTCCCACAGCTGGCAGCACTTATGCAGCTCCAAACCACGACACTCCCACCACCATGCTGGACTGTAGACAATGGATCAGGAGAAGAGAATCCCATGGCACAAGGAACCAACCAATTGTAGTATGGAAATCTTCTGTATTTATTAGCAGGTCATACAATGTGTTTCGGGGAGAAACTCCCCTTCTTCAGGTACAGAATGCTTGTGTACCGTGGGGTTCTCTTCTCCTGATCCATTGTCTTCTTGGGAAATTCAGGCATCCCCTACCAGAAGCATTTGTATCCTTGGCTGCATACCTACCACCTGTGGGGGCTGAGATCCTTCCCCCGACGAGCCTCTTGTGGCGTTGTGCCTTTTGCTAGCACAACTTAATGAGGTGAGCCTCTAATTGGAATCAATCTTATTGTTACATTTACGTTATTACCCTATGGTGCGTCTTTTTTGTGTTTATCAGTAAAGCCACCTGCGAGATTGACTGTAGACAAGACACACTTGTCTTTGTACTCCTCACTTGGTTGCCACCACACATGCTTGACACCATCTGAATCAAATAAGTTTATCTTGATCAGACCACAGGACATGGTTCCAGTAATTCATGTCCTTAGTCATGCAGACTCATTTGATGCAGTGTTCGGTGTTTGGTTTGAGCACAGACAGGCTGACCCTCTCACCCCTTTAGCCTCTGCAGCAATGCTGGCAGCACTCATACAACTATGTCTATTTTGAAAAGACAATCTCTGGATATGACGCTGAGTATTTGCACTCAACTTCTTTGGTCGACCATGGCGAGGTCTGTTCTAAGTGGAACATGTCTTGTTAAACTGCTGTATAGTCTTGGCCACTGTGCTTCAGCTCAGATTCAGGGTTTTAGCAATCTTCTTATAGCCTAGGCCATCTTTATATAGAGCAATATTTTATTTATTTTTTCAGATCCTCAGAGAGTTCTTTGATATGAGGTGCCATGTTGAACTTCCAGTGACCAGTATAAGAGAGTGTGAGAGATAACAAATTTAACTCCACTGCTCCCCATTCACACCTGATACCTTGTAACACTAATGAGTCACATGACACCAGGGAGGGTAAATGACTAGTTGGGCACCATTTGGCCATTTTCACTTAGTGGTGTACTCACTTTTGTTGCACGCGGGTTAGACATTAATGGCTGTGTGTTGAGTTATTTTGAGGGCACACCAAATTTACACTGTTATACAAGCTGCACACTGACTATTTTACATTGTATCAAAGTGTCAGATCTTAAGTGTTGTACCACAAAAATGTGAGGGGTGTACTCACTTTTGTGAGATACTGTATGTGTTTCATGTATATGTATGATCTGTGTACAAAAGATAAAAAGACAATCACATTTTGAATTCATTGCCAGGTTTGAGATGATTGTATTATGAAGCTCATAGCAAGTATATCCGTTATGCCTGATTATAGTTTTGCTATACACACAATTGCTGTAACAGACCTAAACACTAGAGATGGCCTTGCGGTTCGCCCGGCGGTCGTTTTGTGGCGCATATTGCGTGTTCGCGATTTTCCGAACATGCGAACATATGGAGATATTTGCGCCCGCCATATTCTTTTACATTGTGAAGAACTTTGACCCATGACACATCCATCAGGAGGTACAGGAGAGCCAATTGAGATGTTTCAGCACATGGACATACCCCCTACCTTATAAATTGACCTGATCTGGCCGCCATTTTACATTCAGTGTTTTGCCAGCGTAGGAAGAGGTTGCTGTGTGAAGCAGGGACAGGCTGTTAGGGACACAAAAAGCTAGCTAATAGGGCCACAAAAGTCTTTTTAAGGACTGGTATAGGTGTGCTATCGATAGGTGTGATACACAGAGGGGTGCAATATACTTATAATATACTTTTATAATGAGTCAAAAACACATAGAGCTATATAGTGATCACCTGGAAGTCGGGGGCCTAGGGGCTAGGGGCCTACTAGGGCCAATTTTATATAGGGTAAGGTTCCAGACGGGGTCGCTCTTATCAGGGCGGGTGGTCTGTGGTTAGGCTCTCAGGGCCAGAATAGCACCCCTGTAGGGCAATATCAGGGACAGTTCTTTGCCCACCCTGTCCTTCAATACCACATCATCATCTAGCCCAGGGATAGATGTTTTTTGCTTTCCCTATGGGATTCATGGATGTGCACAGGAACCCCCCGGATTGTGGTAGGACATATGGTTTCTGATTTGGTGCCGCCGAGCACCTGATTTAGTGCCGCCAAGCACTTGTTATTGCCTACCACATCTATGCTTTTTGCTTAACTTTAAAAATTTAATTTATTTTCATTTTGAGAGATATCTTTTCCATTCACACGTTCGCAAAATGTGTCCGACCCATTTATTTTCAATAGGGCCGGAATGTGCTGTGTGCATCCGCATTTGCAGATCCACATCCGCATTTGCGGATCCGCACTTGTCCTATTCTTGTCCGCAATTGCAGACAAGATTAGACATTTTCTATTATAGTGCCGGCGATGTGCGGTCCTCAAATTGCGGAATGCACATTGCGGGTGTCCGTGTTTTTATCTTTATGTATATTCTAATGGATTGCCTTCCTTGTACAATGTTATAATATACTTTCTATGTTAGAAAGTATATTATAGTGCATTTGTATTGTGCAGCAGTTTTGTGCGGTTCTGCTGCGATACTGCAGGTATATAGAGGGACAAGCGTTTCTACTGGTGTGATATACCAGTCGTCCCCCAAAAAACTGATTGAAGCGGGGTGTTATATACCAATATACTTTCTTTATAGTGCATTTGCGTACTGTATAGTGCATTTGCGCATGCGCAAAAATTATATTGCCGATATTTCGCATTGAAAAAAATAATGAATGGAGATCGCAAATTTGAATAATACATCAGGTATGTCACTGTCCATGTTGTGGGACTATTTGTGCACTTCTAGTAATTATTTCTTGGCTGCAAATATGAGCTGAAGGTTTTTCAGGTTCGCCCGCCATTAAAATGAATAGGACCCGCTGTGAACTTGCGGTTTGCGAACATTTGATCGCGTTCGCGAACCGTTCCGGCAGATGTTCGTCCATCACTACTAAGCACTTTTACTGCTGCATATTCCTTATACTACAGTATGTGGAAAACAAGTTGAATTTTTAATTCAGTTTGCTCTTTTAATGCCCTTTTTTGATTATTTTATTACTCATCTGTTGAACTAATTATCAGGAAAACTCTATTGATAATGACCCCTAATTAACAGTTACAACCAATAACCTTTTCTATGGCTTTTTTCTTCAACAGAATTCTTTATTTTTGTTCATTGTTAACTTCATTTTAATTATCTCAACATAAAACATGCCTTCTTTTTCTAGGTATTAAACTTTTTATCCTGTAAAACATTGTAACCCCTTTCTGCCTTTTTATTTACATTTATAACTTTAGTGACTGGTCTTTAAGTGCTCTAAATGTGAGGTTCAAGGATGGTGCAGGAGTTGTGCTGCTGTATATACCCCAAAATACCAATAATAAATTAAGTCATCCTGCAAACAAACACTCATAAAGCTCTACTGCCTGTAAAGTTAAAATGTTACAGGTCTTATAATTTGTGTCTAAATTTATTTTATTTTTTTAAGTTGTGGAAGCAAGCCTATTATGACATTTCTACTTCATTTTTATTATTTTTTTAATAATTAAAAAATAAAACTTTGGAAGTGATTTTTTTTTTCTTTGCAGCACCTTATTCTGATTCCATAACTTAACTTAATAATGAATCATGGAAAGCATGATTTTTACAGTCTGCAAGAAAAGAAGAACTGATGAAGTCAGCAATATTTTAGTATGTGTTAAGCAGCATCCATTTTGTCTACTTCTTCCATAGGTTTAATCCTAATTATATAGCCTGTGTTTTCTGTAATCTGTTTCACCATTATCACTTATAAGGAACTTAAATTTTGTTGTATTTGCAAGTAGAGGAACTGCTGAGATAGCAAGACATTATTTATTAAGGGGCTTTTTGCAAAACCACAGATCATGCGCTTATACATAATATTTAAATGTAACGGATGATTTTTCCATCATTCTTCTGATTGGTTACATTAATAAATGCTTCTACGTTGTCGTATTGAAAGTAGTGTTTAAAGGCTATAGTTTATAAGAGTTCCATGGATACACCTGTGAGAGAATCCATTACACAAGCAGTCTGCGTCTTTGATTCTTTGGCCTCTTTCAGACGGGCGTTGCAGGAAAATGTGCGGGTGCGTTACGGGAACACCCGTGATTTTTCCGCGCGAGTGCAAAACATTGTAATGCGTTTTGCACGCGTGTGAGAAAAATCACGCATGTTTGGTACCCAAACCCGAACTTCTTCACAGAAGTTCGGGCTTAGAATCAGTGTTCTGTAGATTGTATTAGTTTCCCTTATAACATGGTTATAAGGGAAAATAATAGTATTCTGAATTCAGAATGCATAGTACAATAGCGCTGGAGGGGTTAAAAAAATTCAAAAAAAAAATTAACTCACCTTAATCCACTTGTTCGCGCAGCCGGCATCTTCTTCTGTCTTTAACTGTGAGCAATAGGACCTTTGAAGATTTCACTGCATTCATCACAAGATCCATCACATGATCCATGGATCATGGATCATGTGATGAGCGTAGTGACGTCATCAAAGGTCCTATTGCTCACAGTTAAAGACAGAACCGATGGCAGCTGCACGAACAAGTGGATTAAGGTGAGTTACATTTAAAAAAATAAAAAATTTAACCTCTCCAGCCCTATTGTACTATGCATTCTGTATTCAGAATGCTATTATTTTCCCTTATAACCATGTTATAAGGGAAAATAATAATGATCGGGTCCCCATCCCGATCGTCTCCTAGCAACCGTGCGTGAAAATCGCACCGCATCCACAACTGCTTGAGGATGCTTGCGATTTTCACGCAACCCCATTCACTTCTATGGGGCCTGCGTTGCGTGAAAAACGCACAAAATAGAGCTTGCTGCGATTTTCACGCAATGCACAAGTGATGCTTGAAAATCATCGCTCATGTGAACAGCCCCATAGAAATGAATGGGTCAGTATTCAGTGCGGGTGCAATGCGTTCACCTCACGTATCGCATCCCACGCGGAATACTCGCCCGTGTGAAAGGGGCCTTTGGCTGTCCGATTTCCCTTGGCACAGGGGGAAATCATTAACCAATTTGAATCAAACAGACAAGGCAGGTGTAGTCCCATAGTTTGAGACTTGTTCTAAGTTGCACTGACAGTTTATATTTTATATTTTTTTCACAATTGTACACTTAAAGTCCTTCTACATCGTTTTAACATGCAGTCACATGATTGCAATATTTTAGCACAGGCAGGGCTGGATAGAAACTTTACTGTAACAGGCCTTGGAGTCTTCAGAAGGACCAATGATGCCATAGCAACCAAACTTTTTCCTTGATATCAGTGCAGGTGAGCCATTTAGGCCCTGCAATTGACCATAGCATCTCAGGGGTTAAAGTTCAGTGATGAGTAGTGGCATTACTACTGATCATGCTCTTTACCTCCAGGTGTTTTCTGTATGAAACAGCAGGCAGTTAACAACTGTAGTGCCAACTCAGGTCCTGAGCGTGTGCCATCTTAAAAGACCTAACCTATGTTGTACATGTTCAGCAGATGTCGGGAAGGGGTTAAAAATAAAATACTATGCATTATACAGTTACGAGCAGAAACTCTTTGTATAATGATTGCTTTTTCATGATGCAACCATTTATTACATAGTCCTTCTATTTTCACAGGCTCAAAAATAATTGGATAAACTAACATTTATAAATATAAGCAATATTTTTAATATCTTGCAGTTAATAACTGTCTGAATTCTCCAATTAATGGAGATAATAAAATGCTGGGTTTCTTCCCTTGAGATGCATTGTCAGGCTTCTAATGTACCTGCCTTCAGTTGTTGTGTGTTTTTGGGTCTTTCTACTTTCAGTTTTGCCTTCAGGAAGTGAAAAGAATGCTCAGTCAGGTTGAACACAGATTTAAACCAATGAAGAATATTCCATTACTTGTTGTTTAAAAACTGTTTAACAAGCTGCTTTTGTGATATATTTTGGGTCAGAATTTGCAGAATTTAAATGAATCTGAGCGGAACATATAGCTCTATACACTTCAGGATTAAAAATCTACATCTTTTGTCCAGAGTCACATAATCAATAAACAATGGCTTGTTGGGGACCAAGCATGCAAAAATTATGCCTTGATGGGGTCAGCATGCCACACGTGTTAATTGTCAGAAGAAAAAGAAAACGTGTCTCATTCTGAATGAGCCTAGAAATATTCTCCCATTTAATTGTGAGCAGCAGCAGTACAGTGTGGCTGTGGAAAGGGTAGGGTAACGTGGCCGCAATACTAGAGGCAGCATAACATGGAAGATGCAAGGTAGTAGATCGTCTGTCTCTGGGTAGTAGGTAGTACTAGTAGATTCAGATGCCTAGTGTTAATAATGGTGACTGTAAGGGATTAGTAGCGAGGAGTAGCAGCTCAGGTGGTAGCAGCAGCAGCCATATATTACATATTGGCAGGCAGACAGCAGCAGTGGGAAGATGACTGCAGTGCAGTGGCATAGCGTGGGTTGCCAGCACTCGTGGCAAGCCATGTATTGCACCCCAACCTGTGGACACGCCCCATTTTACAGATAATGTAGTAGATGTCACCTGCATTCCTATGTAACACCACAGATAACCCAGTGATACTTCTGAGTACAGATAATGTAGTAGATGGGTATGAGGCCCCAGAATTCAGAACACGCACATTGTGAACTGAAGTGCCCCAACCCTACCATGAAACAGATATGTGAATGGACATTACATACCTCACTACAAAATATACAGTAGAATACAGCAGCACATACCTCATCCATCCAGTGACATCTCCTGTGATGTAGACTTTCCTCAACATCTTCATTCGGAGATAAGACCACCATGACACCTTCTTTCAGCCATGTCTCTACAGAGTTTAACAGAAAACATTTATAGATTCCTCACTTTACTATCATCCTCATCTCCTGGTGCCTCAACACTGTCATCCTGCTGCCCCCCAATACTGTGGTAAAGCCAGACAGATAGGAGGACCGGAGTTGAGGCACGCTAATATATACTAATAATACAGAGGGGCCATTATATATTATAATAATACTACTAAGGGGCCATTATATATACTAATAATACACAGGGGCCATTATATATACTAATAATACAGATGGGGCATTATATATTATAATAATACAGAGGGGGCTATTATACACTGCTCAAAAAAATAAAGGGAACACAAAAATAACACATCCTAGATCTGAATTAATTAAATATTCTTCTGAAATACTTTGTTCTTTACATAGTTGAATGTGCTGACAACAAAATCACACACAAAAAAAAAATGGAAATCAAATTTTTCAACCCATGGAGGTCTGGATTTGGAGTCACACTCAAAATTAAAGTGGAAAAACACACTACAGGCTGATCCAACTTTGATGTAATGTCCTTAAAACAAGTCAAAAAGAGGCTCAGTAGTGTGTGTGGCCTCCACGTGCCTGTATGACCTCTCGACAACGCCTGTGCATGCTCCTGATGAGGTGGCGGACGGTCTCCTGAGGGATCTCCTCCCAGACCTGGACTACAGCATCTGCCAACTCCTGGACAGTCTGTGGTGCAACGTGATGTTGGTGGATAGAGCGAGACATGATGTACCAGATCTGCTCAATTGGATTCAGGTCTGGGAAACGGGCAGGCCAGTCCATAGCATCAATGCCTTCATCTTGCAGGAACTGCTAACACACTCCAGCCACATGAGGTCTAGCATTGTCTTGCATTAGGAGGAACCCAGGGCCAACCGCACCAGCATATGGTCTCACAAGGGGTCTGAGGATCTCATCTCGGTACCTAATGGCAGTCAGGCTACCTCTGGCGAGCACATGGAGGGCTGTGCGGCGTGCTGGAGGATGTTGCAGGCAGCAGAAAGTTCTCCACGGCGTCTCAAGACTCTGTCACGTCTGTCACATGTGCTCAGTGTGAACCTGCTTTCATCTGTGAAGAGCACAGGGCGCCAGTGGCGAATTTGCCAATCTTGGTGTTCTCTGGCAAATGCCAAACATCCTGCACGGTGTTGGGCTGTAAGCACAACCCCCATCTGTGGACGTCGGGCCCTCATATCACCCTCATGGAGTCTGTTTCTGACCGTTTGAGCAGACACATGCACATTTGTGGCCTGCTGGAGGTCATTTTGCAGGGCTCTGGCAGTGCTCATCCTGTTCCTCCTTGCACAAAGGCGGAGGTAGCGGTCCTGCTGCTGGGTTGTTGCCCTCCTACGGCCTCCTCCACGTCTCCTGATGTACTGGCCTATCTCCTGGTAGCGCCTCCATGCTCTGGACACTACGCTGACAGACACAGCAAACCTTCTTGCCACAGCTCGCATTGATGTGCCATTCTGGATAAGCTGCACTACTTGGGCCACTTGTGTGGGTTGTAGACTCTGTCTCATGCTACCACTAGAGTGAAAGCACCGCCAGCATTCAAAAGTGACCAAAACATCAGCCAGGAAGCATAGGAACTGAGAAGTGATCTGTGGTCACCACCTGCAGAAACACTCCTTTATTGGGGGTGTCTTGCTAATTGCCTATAATTTCCACCTGTTGTCTATCCCATTTGCACAACAGTATGTGAAATTGATTGTCACTCAGTGTTGCTTCCTAAGTGGACAGTTTGATTTCACAGAAGTGTGATTGACTTGGAGTTACATTGTGTTGTTTAAGTGTTCCCTTTATTTTTTTGAGCAGTGTATATACGAATAATACAGAGGGAAACAGGACTGACCCATTATGCAGGCCATAGACTTCTATTATGACAGAATGAATAATGGAATGCTCTAAAGGCAAAACCACCTTATGGAGTTAAAATACCTTGTAAGGGGATGTACTGTACATTAAGCAATGTAACTGTGGGTGACTTTATAAAAGCTTCTAGCAGCTCTCACACCCCTCATATAGTCCACTACAAACGACATAAAAATATAGCCCCCAGACCCCTCACCAGAAATCACTGACCACAGTATAAATGCCTGCACTCTCCCTGCTCTGGACGCTGCTCTGCTTCTCCTTACAGCCCTTTTCCTGCATCTGGCACAGTCTGTAAGGGGCGGGAGGAAGCAGTCACATGATCTCATGACGTCATGCCCTCAAAGAAGCCAATACATTCTAGGCTTTACCTAGCTTCATTCCTGGCTTTACCTAGCCTATGAGGCCTATGGCTCCCGTGGCCCTCCTTGAAATGCCTGCTGCCTGGTGCCCCCTGCAATTTGGCACCCAAAACAACATCCCTCCCCCCACGCTACGCCACTGCTGCAGTGGCATGATGGTGGCGGCAAGAGCAGCAGCTGTATGGAAAATGATGGTAGGCAGGCAGGAAGTCCGACAGCAACAATGGAAAGATGGGTCAGCAAGGTTAGATCTATGCATCGGCCTCAGTTGGAGAAGTATGAAATCCTCAAAAATCCAGGCTTGGTTGGTTTTTACAAAAGTGATGTTTTAGACACTGGAGCAGGGCAACTTGGTCCATTTGGGTGTCACCACATCCCCTGTGACACTGAAAACACTCTCCAAGATTATCCTGGAGGCTGGGAAAGAAAGAAGACAGAGAGCGTACTGGGCCATTTTAGGCTACTGTTCCAGTCTGCCTGCCCAGAAATCTATGGGGACAGGGAACAGAGTAGGTGCTGAAACAGGCCTAGGTAAGCCTGATCCTAGATGTTGGGGCTGGTGGTCTCTGGTTGCTGATTTGCCTCAGTTTGGCTCAGCATGTGAAAAAAACTGCTCCATCTGTGCTTGCTCTTCCTCTCATTGGATGCTTCAATGCACACAGAGGTAACAAGTAGCAGCACACAATATGTGTAGGGTCTGCTCTCCTGAATGTAGATACCCACTAGCATAAAGACTGGGATTGAATAGAGTAGGTTCCTGACTAACTGAGATCACCTTGCCATCTTAAGTTTATGATGAACAGAGACACTTGCGCTGCCGTTAGATATATCTCTGTGGCTGATGTTATCACCTTGTTTTCCGCTGCCTACTATTCTGGTGAGTGTCCAACCTGTTCTCACCTTTAATAGGTGGCTAATAGCTATATATATATATATATATATATATATATATATATATGAATATAATACCGGCGCTGGCATACAGAGAGGGTAGGGGAGAGTGAGGATTATTATATGTATATACACAGGACGCTAATTATAAGATCTCTACCTGTATCTGGTGAATAGTCGTTCCGTGATGTGGTGTGATCCCGTTGTTCCAGGAAGCGCTGTATAGATCTGATGAGACGCTTCTTGCTCTAACTCTCACCTAGCACGCTGCCCCGACCGGTAGCTAGCGCACACGTGGAGGAGCCTGCAGGGATGAGTTCAGGAGCGTCTTCGTATGACGTCACAACTTCGCTCTGGGTGCCTCCAAAGGACAAATTTCCATCCTTGCCATCTTAGATGGGCAATATATCTTAATTAAGATATATTGACTAAGAATCTCAGATTTTATCATATTTCACAGGCTGCTTTGATTAGGTGGAACGGTGCATGTAGCTGTGTTTGCTCTTTCTGTCATTGGATGCTTGAATGCACACAGAGATAACAAGTAGCAGCCCACTATATGTGCAGGGTCTGTAGAGTAGGTTTATGCCTGACTGAGCTCACCTTACAGTGGTAGCTGGGCACCAGTGGCATGCTTAGGGTGCTTGGCACCTAGGGCAGGTCTTTTCTCTTGCACCCTTTCCCCCCAATACTTAAAAAATTATACCCCCTCACAGTAGTATTGCCCTCATTGTACAATCTTCACAGTAGTTTTGTCTAGATATCTGCCCCCTCATGGTAGTTATGTCCATATTGTGCCCCCTCAAGGTAGTTATGCCCTCACTATACAACTTTCACAGTAGTTATGCCTACATTGTGCCCCCTTAAAGTACTTATCCCTTCATTGTGCCCCCTTTACAGTAGTTATGCTCTCATTGTGCCCCACTCACAGTAGTAATGCCTTATCAGTGCCCCTTCACAGCTGTAATGCCCTCTTTGTGCCTCCCTCTCAGTAGTTATGCCCTCTCTGTGCCCCTTTCACAGTAGCAATTCCCTATATTTGCCCCCTTTACAGTTGTAATGCCCTCTCTGTGCCCCTTCAGAGTAGTTATGCCCTCACTGTGCCCCCATAACAGTAATATTGCCCGATGTGCCCCTTTAAAATAATACTGCCCACTCAGTGACCCATAACAGTTATGCCCACCCACTTCACAGGAGTAATGCTCTCTGTGCCCCCTTCACAGTAGTAATGAAAAAAGGGGGTCAGTCAGCACATCCCAATGCACAGGTGCACGTTGCTATGGCTAAAAACACAACATAGGACAAAACATACAATGCAACAGCATTTCTACTACAAAGGGGGCACTGAGGGCAATACTACTGCAAAGGGGTACAGCGGGAAATACTACTATTAGGGGGCACAATGGGCATTACTACTGTGGAGGGGGCCCAAAGGGCATTACTACTATGGAGGGGGCACAATGGGCATTACTACTATAAATGAGATACAATAGGCATTATAACTGTGAAGGGGCACAATGGGCATTACTACTGTGAAAGGGGCAAAATGGGAATTAATACTACGAAAGGAGTATAAAAGGCATTACTATTATTAAGGGGGCACAATGGGCATTATTACTATGAAGGGGGCACAGAGGGCATTACTACTATGAAGGGGCAAAGATGGCATTACTACTGTGAAGAAAACATACAATGCAACATCACTCTGCAAACCAAATAAAGTTCAAAAATGTATTCTATATCTAATGCTATGCTTATAAATTAGAGATGCTTGGCAAATCATTTTGTACAAGATTATTTGGGCCCATCTGCCACACGTCAAGGCGATCTCTGTAAGACGGGAACCTAACACTAAGTTCAACCTGTTAAGTGCCATGACAGTGACCATGAAGTTCAGGGGATGTACGTTTTGCATGCATGCTGGGCCCCCTGGTTTTTAAAATTTTCTGTGCCAAAATGGCCTCCATTGAATCCAGGGACTACAAGTACCAAGTACTGATTAGCCTGTTTGCCTCATAGGCTCATTTTAAATTAGCATGAGTATAAAGCTTAGTTTGCTCTGCATGCATGTTGGTACTTGTAGTTCCTGGATTCAATAAAGGCCATTGAACTTAGTGTTAGTTTCCCATCTTATAGAGATCACCTTGACGCGTGGCAGACGGGCTCAAATAATTTTGTACAAAATGATTTGCCAAGCATCTTTTATTTATAAGCATAGCATTAGCAATATAATACATTTTTATACTTTATTTGGTTTGCAGAGTGCTGTTGCATTGTATGTTTTCTTCACAGTAGTAATGCCATCTTTGCCCCTTCATAGTAGTAATGCCCTCTGTGCCCCCTTCATAGTAATAATGCCCATTGTGCCCCCTTAATAATAGTAATGCCTATTGTACTCCCTTCCTAGTATTAATTCCCATTTTGCCCCTTTCACAGTAGTAATGCCCATTGTGTCCCTTCACAGTTATAATGCCTATTGTATCTCATTTATAGTAGTAATGCCCATTGTGCCCCCTCCATAGTAGTAATAGATTTGGGCCCCCTCCACAGTAGTAATGCCCATTGTGCCCTCTAATAGTAGTATTTCCCGCTGTACCCCTTTGCAGTAGTATTGCCCTCAGTGCCCCATTTGTAGTAGTAATGCCCTCAGTGCCCCCTTTGCAGTAGTATTGCCCTCTGCGCCCCCTTTGTAGTAGTATTGCCCTCTGTGCCCCCTTTGTAGTAGTATTGCCCTCTGTGCCCCCTTTATAGTAGTATTGCCCTCTGTGCCCCCTTTGTAGTAGTATTGCCCTCTGTGCCCTCTTTGCAGTAGTAATGCCCACTGTGCCCCCTTTGTATTAGTATTGCTTTCTGTGCCCTCTTTGTAGTTGTAATGCCCTTTGTGCCTGCTTTGTAGTAATATTGCCTTCTGTGCCCTCTCCATGGTAGAAATGCCCTCTGTGCCCCTTCTATGGTAGAAATGCCCTCTGAGCCCCCTCCGTAAACCAAAAAAACACAGTAACTACTCTTCTTGTCCCCTTCCTGAAGCTCACTGTCCTCTCCCCCTGCAGACACAGATCACTCTGTAGCATTTTGAGGGCGGTGCTTATGCAGATTCCCAGGCTGCAGGCTCCTCTCACATAGGCCGGCAGCGCGATCTGTGTCTGCAGGTTGAATAGTAGAGCAGGGAGAAGTTTTCCTGCTTCACAATTCAGTGTGGGGAGACGGAGTGACAGGACTGCAGCTCCCGGCTCTCCACCAATGAGTGCTTACATCTATATTGATGGAAGCGCTCATTGCTTCTGGGCTCTGGCACCCCCTGACAGCAGGCACGCGGGGCGGACTGCTCCCCCCCCCCCCTTAGCATGCCACTGCTGGGCACAGATGTTTTTTTTTTATTGGCTAAAAATATCACATTTTATCATGGTTTAGACTACATGTAATTTTTCATCTATAGCTCCATTTCAATAAACTAGACTATAATTGGAAATATAATTTCAGTATTTCAATTCAGAAAGTGAAACTCATTTTTATTGATTCATTACAGACAGTGATCTAATGCAAGAGCTTATTGTTTATCATTATGGCTTACAGCTAATGCAAACCAAAAGTTAGTATCTCAGAAGATTAGAATATTACTGTATATAAGACCAAAAAAAAATAAAAAAATACTGACATTTTGGCCTACTGATGTACAGTAAAAGTAGATGTGCTCAATACTTGGTTGGACTACTTTTGCATAAATTACAGCATTAATAGATATTTTTATGGGGTTTAGGTCAGGTAGGTTTGCTGGGCAATCAAGCCCAGTGATGCTGCAATTATTAAACCAGGCATTGGTACTTTTGGCACTTTGGGCAGGTGTCATGTCCTGCTTAAATATTAAATTGGCGTCTCCATAAAGCTTGTTAGCAGAGGGAAGCATGAAATGTGATCTGTGACCGTTTTTTCGTCCGTGGGTCTCCCTTGATTTTTGGAGGATCCACGGACATGAAAGCCAAACGGATCCGTCCTGAATTACAATGCAAGTCAATGGGGACGGATCCGTTTGACGTTGACACAATATGGTGCAATTTCAAACGGATCTGTCCCGCATTGACTTTCAATGTAAAGTTAGGAGTTAATATACCATAGGATCAGAGTTTTCTCCAATCCGATGGTATATTTTAACTTGAAGCGTCCCCATCACCATGGGAATGCCTCTATGTTAGAATATACCATCGGATTTGAGTTACATCGTGAAACTCAGATCCGACAGTATATTCTAACACAGAGGCGTTCCCATAGTGATGGGGACGCTTCTAGTTAGAATATACTACGAACTGTGACAATGACTGCCCCCTGCTGCCTGGCAGCACCCGATCTTTTACAGGGGGCTGTGATCAGCACAATTAACCCTTCAGGTGCCGCACCTGAAGGGGTTAATTGTGCGTATCATAGCCCCCTGTAAGAGATCAGGGGCTGCCAGGCAGCAGGGGGCAGACCCCCTCCCTCCCCAGTTTGAATATCATTGGTGGCCAGTGTGCGCCCCCCCTGGCCCCCCTCTATTGTAATATCATTGGTGGCCAGTGTGCGGCCCCCCCAGCCCCCCCTCTATTGTAATATCATTGGTGGCCAGTGTGCGGCCTCCGTCGGCCCCCCTCCCCCCCTCTATTGTAATTTCATTGGTGGCCAGTGTGCGGCCCCCTCCCCCCCTCTATTGTAATTTCATTGGTGGCCAGTGTGCGGCCTCCCCTCTCCCCCCCCCTCCTGCCCGATCATTGGTGGCAGAGGATATTCCGATCGGAGTCCCAGTTTAATCGCTCTGGGGCTCCGATCGGTAACCATGGCAACCAGGACGCTACTGCAGGCCTGGTTGCCATGGTTACTTAGCAATATTACAATATTAGAAGCATCATACTTACCTGCTGCGCTGTCTGTGACCGGCCAGGAGCTCCTCCTACTGGTAAGTGACAGATCATTAAGCAATGCGCCGCATAGACCTGTCACTTACCAGTAGGAGGAGCTCCCGGCCGGTCACAGACAGCGCAGCAGGTAAGTATGATGCTTCTAATATTGTAACATTGCTAAGTAACCATGGCAACCAGGCCTGCAGTAGCTTCCTGGTTGCCATGATTACCGACCGGAGCCCCAGAGCGATTAAACTGGGACTCCGATCGGAATCTCCGCTGCCACCAATGATCGGGGGGGGGGGGGAGGGGAGGCCGCACACTGGCCACCAATGATATTAATACAATAGAGGGGGGCCAGGGGGGGCGCACACTGGCCACCAATGATATTACAATAGAGGGAGGGGGGTGGCAAGGGGGAGGCCGCACACTGGCCACCAATGATATTACAATAAGGGGGGGCGGGGGGGCCGCACACTGGCAACTAATGATATTACAATAGAGGGGGGGGCGGGGGAGGCCGCACACTGGCCACCAATGATATTACAATGGGGGGGGCGCACACTGGCCACCAATGATATTCAAACTGGGGAGGGAGGGGGGTCTGCCCCCTGCTGCCTGGCAGCCCCTGATCTCTTATAGGGGGCTATGATATGCACAATTAACCCCTCAGGTGCAGCACCTGAGGGGTTAATTGTGCGGATCACAGCCCCCTGTAAGAGATCGGGTGCTGCCAGGCAGCAGGGGGCAGTCATGTACACAGTTCGTAGTATATTCTAACTAGAAGCGTCCCCATCACTATGAGAACGCCTCTGTCTTAGAATATACTGTCGGATATGAAAAAGCTTTTATGCAGACGGATCTTCGGATCCATCTGTATGAAAGTCACCTACGGCCAAGGATCACGGACGCGGATGCCAATCTTGTGTGCATCCGTGTTCTTTCACGGACCCATTGACTTGAATGGGTCCGTGAACCGTGTTCCGTCAAAAAAATAGGACAGGTCATATTTTTTTGACGGACAGGAAACACGGATCACGGATGCGGCTGCAAAACGGTGCATATTCCGATTTTTCCAAGGACCCATTGAAAGTCAATGGGTCCGAGAAAAAAAACGGAAAACGGCACAACGGCAACGGATGCACACAACGGTCGTGTGCATGAGGCCTTTTTAGCAAATCTTTTCCATTTTTAGCAAATAACTTTAAAACACTTTTACTAATCCAGACCATTCTGAGATTGTTTTCTCATTGTACTTCATGACAGTGGTAAAATTGAGTCAAAAAATTTCATTTTTATTCATAAAAAAATACAAAATTTACCAAAAATGTGGAAACATTTGCAAATGTGCAAATTTCAATTACTCTACTTTTATAATAGATAGTAATACCTCCAAAATAGTTATTACTTTACATTCCCCATATGTCTGCTTCATGTTTGGATCATTTTGAAAATGACATTTCATTTTTTTGGGATGTTAGAAGGCTTAGAAATTTAGAAGCAAATCTTAAGTTTTTTTAAAACATTTCCAAACCCCAGTTTTTTCAGGACCAGTTCAGTTATGAAATAACTTTCTGGGGCTTACATATTAGAAACCACCCATAAGTCACCCCATTTTAGAAACTACAATCCTCAAGGTATTCAAAACTGACTTTTAAAACTTTGTTAACCACTTAGGTGCTCCACGAGAATTAAATAAAAATGGGAATAATATTTTAAAATTTCATTTTTTTAGCAGATTTTAAATTGTAATCAATTTTTTTCTGCAACACATCAAGGGTTAACAGCCAAACTAAACTTAAAATCTATTACCCTGAATCAGGAGTTTACAGAAACACCCATGTGTGCTCAAAAACTGATTTATGGGCACACAGCAAGCTTCAGAGTGGAAAGAGCACCATAAGGCTTTTGGAGAGTGGATTTAGCTGGAATGGTAATTGGGAGCTATGTTGCATATGAAGACACCCTAAGGTGGCCCTACAGTGACCTCATTCTGGAAACTACACCCCTCAAGGAATATTTTAAAGTGTGTAGTGAGCACTTTGACCCATCAGGCGTTTCACAGAATTAGTAAACGATTGGCTGCGAAAATGAAAAAAATATTTTTTTTTCCAGGAAAGGGGAAACAGGACAAAATGCACCCCACATTTTGTCCCTTCCCCCCCGAATACATCAACAGCCCATATGTGCTCAAAAAATGATGTATGGATGCATGGCAGGGTTCAAAAGGGAAGTAGCACGATAGGGCTTTTGGAGGACATATTTTGCAGGATTGGCTTTTGGGAGTTATGTTGCAGCTATGTTGCATATAAAGGCACCCTGAGGTACCGCTAGAGTGGAAACCCACACAAAGTTACCCCATTCTGGAAACTACACCCCTCAAGGAATATTTCAAGATGTGTAGTGAGAACTTTGTCCTTAAAAGTGATTCATGGAATTGGCTATGAAAATAAAAAATTACAATTGTTTATAGAAAAATAGATTTTTGGCCCAAATTTGTACCCTTTCACAAGGGGGAACTGGAGAAAATGTGCCCCCTAATTTATTGCCCATTTCCTCCTGACTACAATACCCTATATGTGCTTGTATACTGCTATATGGGCGTACCACAGCGGTCAGAAGGAAAAGATTACCAAATGGCTTCTGGAAGGCAGATTTCAACTGAATAATTGACAGGCGCCATCTTGCAATTGAACACACCCTGAGGTACCCCTACAGTAGAAACCCCAAAAAAGTGACCCCATTACGGAAACTACACCCCTCCAGGAATACTTCAACGTGTGTAGTGAGCACTTTGACCCATCAGGCATTTCACAGAATTAGGAAACGATTGGCTGTGAAAATGAAAAATTATTTTTTTTTCCAGAAAAAGTTGCTTTACACCCACATTTTTCACTTTCACAAGGAGTAACAGGACAAAATGCACCTCACATTTTGTTCCCATTTACCACTGAAAATGTCAACACCCCATATGAGCTTAAAAAATTATGTATGGGTTCATGGCAGGGCTCTATAGACAAACGGCTAAATATGGATTTTGCTTACCTGAATTGGCAGACATGTATTTTAGGTGCCATGTTGTATTAAATAAATTCTTGAGGTCTCCAGAAATTTAAAACCCCAACATGTTACCCCATTTCGGAAAGAGCACCCCCGTACAAACATATTAAGTGGTAGAAAGGGTACTTTCCACAAACAGGTCTCTAACAGAAGACAGAAATACTTGGAAAGCATTTCAAAGCACAAATTTGTGAAAAATAATAATTTCTAGCAGACCCCAATTTTTTTCCCCACAAGGGGTTAAAGGAAAAATGCACCCCAGATTGTGTTCCCCATTTTCTCCCCATTCAGGAAACACCCCATATGTGCTTGTAGCCTGCTGTATGTGCGCACAGCAGGCAAATGGCAAAATATGAATTTTGCTGACAGGCCTGAATTGGCAGACATGGATTTTAGGTGCCATGCCGCATTAAATAAATTCCTGAGGTCCCCAGAAATGAAAAAACTCAAGAAGTGACCCTATTTCGTAAAAATCACCCCTGTATGAACATTTTAAGTGGTAGAAAGGGTACTTTTCAGCAAACAGGTGTCTCACAGAAGGCAGAAATACTTGGAAAGCATTTCAAAGCACACATTTGTGAAAAATAAATAAATAATAGCAAACCCCAATTTTTCACTTTTACAAGGGGTTAAAGGAGAAAATGCACCCCAGTATATGTTCCCCATTTTATCCCCTTTTTTCAAACACCCCATATGTGCTTGTAGCCTGCTGTATTGTTGCACAGCAGGTCTCTAGAGACAAAGTGCAAAAACTGTTTTTTGCAGGCCTGAATAAACAGACATGTATTTTAGGTGCCATGTCACATTAAATACATTTCCTGAGGTCCCCAAAATAAAAAAAAAACAAGAAGTGACTCCATTTCAGAAAGAGCACCCCCGTACGAACACCTTAAGTGGTGGAAAGGGTACTTTTCAGCAAACAGGTGTCTCACAGAAGGCAGAAATTCTACAGAAGGATTTCAAAGCACAAATTTGTTAAAATGAAAAATTGCTAGCAGGCCCCAATTTTTCACTTTAACAAGTGGCTAAAGGAGAAAATGCACCCCAGTATATGTTCCCCATTTTTTCCCCTTTTTTCAAACACCCCATATGTGCTTGTAGCCTGCTGTATTGGTGCACAGCAGGTCTCTAGAGGCAAAGTGCAAAAACTGGTTTTTGGAGGCCTGAAAAAACAGACATGTATTTTAGGTGCCATGTCACATTAAATGAATTTCCTGAGGTCCCCAGAAATGAAAAAACAGAAAAAGTGACCCCATTTCAGAAAGACCACCCCCGTATGAACATTTTAAGGGGTGGAAAAGGCAGGTTTGACCTAACAGGTGTTTCACAGAAATGAATATGTAGTGGTTGGTGAAAAGTGGATATGTAAGCTATGCAGACTAAATCAGAAATATAAGGTAGTAAAACTACAGAGTACATCATGGATGAAATTCAATTAATACTCCATGGATGAGTGGTAATTTCTGAAGCACTCCTGCATGCATAGGCCAGGTTTTTCAGGGCAGGTTTCGCAATGGTAAATTGTGTCTTTCCTTATCCCCCTTTTGGAGCACACCCTGCATCTTTTTTGGGTCCTTCCCTTCCTTGCTGTCTGGGGAACTTGACATAGAAAATTTTGCCCTGGTACAACACGGGCACCATAACTTCCGGAAGTACTGGGACCCAACCCGGCCTGGCTTTGAAAAATAAGGGCCTTGATAACCACCTCTTGGAACTGAAGGAAAGTTCCTCTGTGGCCTGCAGAATGAAATAGCACGTACGCATTGCACATTGCCATCTGTACAATGTGTACGGCCAGCTTTTTGTACCACACTTTCATTTTTCGTGTGGCACTGTAAGGCTTCATAAAAAACAAGAACCCTGCTTCCAGTACAAAAAAAGTGGCAGCTTTTAATTATTCACTTTTTTGTACTGGAAGCTGGATTTCAGTTTTTTTGGGTTGTTACTTCCATGCTTCGTTCCCAGCATGCTCCGTGCTTCCTTCATTATTCAGGTGAGCGCGCCCTCCTCCTTTCTTTTTTGTAGGGCTTCATAAGTTGATCTGCAAGATCAACCCCTCCCATGTGTCTGTTGTAGTTCAGGATACAAACTGGTTTGGGGGTAGTGGTTGTGGTACCTCGTACAGGAGCAGGGGTGCTAGCATTAGTGTGAATGGTGGTCAGTACAAGGACGTCCCTTTTGTCCTTGTACTTAACCACCAGCATGTTCTCATTGCAGAGAGCCCTACTTTCACCCATTCTCAGTGGTTTCACTACCAGGGATCTAGGGAGGCCTCTCTGATTTTTGCTCACTGTGCCGCAAGCCACAGTACCTCTGGCAGTTAGGGACCTGAATAGGGGTATGCTGGTATAATAGTTATCCACATAGAGGTGGTAACCCTTATCCAGCAGTGGGTGCAGTAAGTCCCACACAATCTTCCCCCTAACTTTTAGTACGGGGGCATTCTGGGGGTTCTATCCTGGAATCTTTCCCTTCATAAATGCGGAATTTGTCGGTGTACCCGGAGCAACTCTCACACAGTTTGTAGATTTTGATGCTATACCTTGCCCGTTTGTTATATAATCCTCCTTTTGAACAGTAATAGGGACTGACTTACACATACATTATTCTCTGGGTTGTACACCTCAGCAAACTTGGTGCAGAAGTGGTCAATGACAGGCCTAAATTTGAACAGACTGTCAAATGTTGGGTCATTTTGGGGTGGGCACTGTGCATTGTCATTGTAGTGTAGGAATTTCCAAATGGACTCAAATCGCTTCCGGGTCATGGTCTGACTGTAAATTGGAGTATGGTAGAAAATGTCTGAACTCCAATATCGCCTAACGTTTTTTTTTTTTTTTACTACGCCCCTATGCGTAATGCACCTGGGGCGTAAAAACCCAAGGGCAGAATATAGAATATTTGACACAGTCCTGACCTCAGTATCTGAGGAAAGGGATTTAGGAGTAATTATTTCAGAAGACTTAAAGGTGGGAAGACAATGTAATAGAGCAGCACGAAATGCCAGCAGAATGCTTGGATGTATAGGGAGAGGTATAAGCAGTAGAAAGAGTGAAGTGCTTATGCCGCTGTACAGAACACTGGTGAGACCTCACTTGGAGTATTGTGCGCAGTACTGGAGGCCATATCTCCAGAAGGATATAGATACTCTAGAGAGAGTTCAGAGAAGAGCTACTAAACTAGTACATGGATTGCAGGATAAAACTTACCAGGAAAGGTTAAAGACCTTAATATGTATAGCTTGGAAGAAAGAAGAGACAGAGGGGATATGATAGAAACTTTTAAATACATAAAGGGAATCAACTCGGTAAAGGAAGAGAGCATATTTAAAAGAAGAAAAACTACCACAAGAGGACACAGTTTTAAATTAGAGGGGCAAAGGTTTAAAAGTAATATAAGGAAGTATTACTTTACTGAGAGAGTAGTGGATGCATGGAATAGCCTTCCTGCAGAAGTGGTAGCTGCAAATAAAATACAGTGAAGGGGTTTAAGCATGCATGGGATAGGCATAAGGCCATCCTTCATATAAGATAGGGCCGGGGGCTATCCATAGTCTTCAGTATATTGGGCAGACTAGATGGGCCAAATGGTTCTTATCTGCCGACACATTCTATGTTTCTATGTTTCTATGCAGCACGAGTCCCCAAAACTTCATCCTCTCTGCTGCATCTACCGGGGTCCAACCTATGGGTCTAGCGTATGGTGAAGTAGGGTTCTGGGAAAAAAATTGTTGGGGCGTATAAATTGAACTACCTCCTCTGCTACCCTGGGGTGCCTTCTAGAGCAGTGTTTCCCCTGCTGTTCCCCAGTGTTTTCCCTGCTGTTGCAAAACTACACCTCCCAGCATTCCCGCACAGCCAAAGGCTGTCCGGGCATGCTGGGAGTTGTAGTTTTGCAACAGCTGGAGGCACACTGGTTGGGAAACACTGTTCTAGAGTGTCCCTCATCAGCTGATGATGATGATGAGGGGGTAGAGGAGTTGAGAAAAGTGGCATCCTCTTCTCCCTCACTGGCAGACTCAGTATCAGAGGCAAGCATAACATATGCCTCTTCAGTTGAGTACACTCGTTGGGATGGACGGGCCATTTTTATCTTATTGGGGTGTGACGTGTGAAACGTGTAAACCTTTATTTAGTGTGGGGTGTGTATGTAGTGTTTTCACACGTGAAGGGGCTTGTAATAAATTTGAAATATAGAGAAAAGGAGTAGAGAAAAAAGTTGTAAAAAAAAGTTGTAAAAAAAAGTATTTTCTGCAAAAAAAAAAGTATTTTCTGCAAAAAAAAAGTATTTTCTGCAAAAAAAGGCTTTTCTGCTCAAAAAAAGTCTTCTGCACAAAAAAGTATTTTCTGCAACAACAAAAAAAACTTGCAGTGCAAACTGAGCAGACGTGATCAGTAATGGAAACTACTGATCGGTACTCAGTGGTTGCAAAATGCACGCATGCAGATGGTGAGTTTGTGCAAAAACCTAAAAAATAAATAAATATTTAAATAAATAAAAACTTTAAAATGTGCAGATGCTACTGAGCACACTACTGATTGGTGCTCTGCAGCACGCAGATGGTGCGTTCGTGCAAAAACCTAAACTCACACTAACTGAAATTTATATATACACTGAACTGTCGGTTTTGCTCCCATTTTGCATGAGCTGAACTCAAAGATCTAAAACATTTTCTACATACACAAAAGACCCATTACTCTCAAATATTGTTCACAAATATTTCTAAGGCCTCTTTCACACTACAGTATGTCCATTACAGTGTTTTGCGTTCCCTTTTTCACGGATCCGTTTTTCCATTTTTTGTTTCCGTTGTGTTTCCGTTTCGGTTCCGTTTTTCCGTTTCGTTTTTCCGTATGGCATATACAGTATACAGTCATTTCATAGAAAAAATTGGGCTGGGCATAACATTTTCAATAGATGTTTCCGCAAAAAACGGAACGGATACGGAAGACATACGGATGCATTTCCGTATGCATTCCGTTTTTTTTGCGGACCCATAGACTTTAATGGAGCCACGGACCGTGATTTGCGGCCAAATATAGGACATGTTCTATCTTTCAACGGAACGGAAAAACGGAAACGGAATGCATACGGAAAACATTCCGGTTTTTTTGCGGAACCATTGAAATGAATGGTTTCGTATACGGACCGTATACAGAACGCAAAAAACAAACCGCAAAACGGAAAAAAAAAAACGGTAGTGTGAAAGAGGCCTAAATCTGTGTTAGTGAGCACTTCTCCTTTGCCGAGATAATCCATCCCACCGCACAGGTGTGGCATATCAAGATGCTGATTAGACTGCATGAATATTGGACAGGTGTGCCTTAGATTGCCCACAATAAAAGAGCACTCTGAAATGTGCACAGTTTTGCCTAACCAATCAGTATCTGGTGTGGCAACCATTTGTCTCATGCAGTGCAACACATCTCCGTCGCATAGAGTTGAGCAGTTTGTTAATTGTGGCCTCGTCAATAGCTGTGCGAAGTTTCAGAATATTGGCAGGAACTGTAACATGCTGTCATATTCACCGATCCAGAGCATCCCAAACATGCTCAATGGGTGACATGTCCGGTGAGTAGGCTGGCCATGCAATAACTGGGATTTTTTTTTTAGCTTCCAGGAATTGTGTTCAGATCCTTGCAAAATGGGGCCGTGCATTATCATGCTGCAACATGAGGTGATGGTCGTTAATGAATGGCACAACAATCGGCCTCAGGATCTCGTCACGGTATCTTTGTGCAGTCAAAATGCCATCAATAAAATGCACCTGTGTTTGTTGTCCATAACATACGCCTGCCCATACCATAACCCCACCGCTACTACGGGCCATTTGATCCACAACGTTGACGTCAACAAACCGCTCACCCACACGGCACCACACACGCTGTCTGCAATCTGCCCTGAACAGTGAAAACCGGGACTCATCCGTGAACAGAACGCCTCTCCAACGTGTCAGACGCCATCGAATGTGAGCATTTGCCCACTCAAGTCGGTTATGATGACGAACTGCAGTCAGGTCAAGACCCCGATGAGGACGACGAGCATGCAGATGACCTTCCCTGAGACGGTTTCTGTCAGTTTGTACAGAAATTCTTTGGTTATGCAAACCGATTGTTGCTGCAGCTGTCCGGGTGTCTGGTCTCAGACGATCATGGAGGTGAACATGCTGGATGTGGAGGTCCTGGGCTGGTGTGGTTACACCTGGTCTGTGGTTGTGAGGCCGGTTGGATGTACTGCCAAATTCTCTGAAACGCCTTTGGAGGCGGCTTATAGTAGATAAATGAACATTAATTGCACGGGCAACAGCTCTGGTAGACATTCCTGCAGTCAGCATGCCAATTGCACGCTCCCTCAAATGTTGTGACATCTGTGACATTGTGCTGTGTGATTAAACTACATATTTCAGAGTGGGCTTTCATTGTGGGCAGTCTAAGGCACACCTGTGCAATATTGATGCTGTCTAATCAGAACCTTGATATGCCACACCTGTGCAGTGGGATGAATTATCTCGGCAAAGGAAAAGTGCACAATAACACAGATTTAGACAGATTTGTGAACAATATTTGAGAGTAATGAGTCTTTTGTGTATGTAGAAAATGTTTCAGATCTTTGAGTTCAGATCATGCAAAATGGAAGCAAAACCGAAAGTGTGGCGTTTATATTTCTGTTCAGTGTATATAACTTACTACCACTAACTGCAGCTCTTTTTTCACAGCAAAAAATAAATAAAATAAAAACTCAAAAATGTGCAGATACTGCTGAGCACACTACGGATCGGTGCTCTTTAGCACACACGCACACAGATTGTGCGTGCAAAAACTGTAGTATAAAAATTGACTACAGTGAACACTGGCTAAAAATGTAACTTATTCATACAGTCATGTCCATGAATATTGGGACATTGGCACAATTCTAAGATTTTTGGCTCTATACACCACCACAATGTACTTGAAATGAAACAAACTAGATGTGCTTTAACTGCAGATTGTCAGCTTTGAGGGTATTTACATCCAAATCAGGTGAACAGTGTAGGAATTACAACAGTTTGCATATGTGCCTCCCACTTGTTAAGGGACCAAAAGTAATGGGACAATTGGCTTCTCAGCTGTTCCATGGCCCGGTGTGTGTTATTCCCTCATTATCTGTCACGGATGGTGTTGCAGAAAGCTGGAACTTATAAATAAACATCCGACTGGCTTGATCACAAACTAAGGAGCATATGGGTGAGCCCTATAAAACCCCTAGAGCTCTCCCTGACTGCTATGCCCATGCAAAGGTCTTTATGGTAGACGATTGCATGCCCACGTACCTTATACTGTGTGACACCTGAAAACCCTATAATAGTGAGGTGACACGATCACCGGCTCCCTGCACTTAATACGGACGGAGTCAGGGTCACCTAGATTCAAGCCAGCAAGGAAACATAAATAAAAGGAAAAGGACTTATCTGAGGAATCAGCAGTAGCAGCCTCCAGCAGTGAACAACTCATCCAGGAAGAAGTATAAACCGCAAAGTGAGGCAGTATGGGAGGGAATATAAAGGAAGACAATTAGTGTAAATAGGTGACAGCTGGGAGAAGGAAAGAAGATGACAAAGTGAAACCAAAACAAAGAACCTCATGCAAGAGGTAGAGAAGAACTTCTAACAGACCTTCTCGCAGAACTGACGGTGACATTATCCCAATTACAATGAGCAGATAAAAGCTCCAGATTTCATTTCAATTGTGCTATTTGCATTTGGAATCTGTTGCTGTCAACTCTCAAGATGAGATCCAAAGAGCTTTCACTATCAGTGAAGCAAGCCATCATTAGGCTGAAAAAACAAAACAAACCCATCAGAGAGATAGCAAAAACATTAGGCGTGACCAAAACAACTGTTTTGGAACATTCTTAAAAAGAAGGAACGCATCGGTGAGCTCAGCAAGACCAAAAGACCCGGAAGACCACGGAAAACAACTGTGGTGGATGACCGAAGAATTATTTCCCTGGTGAAGAAAACACCCTTCACAACAGTTGGCCAGATTGAGAACACTCTCCAGAAGGTAGGTGTATGTGTGTTAAAGTTAACAATCAAGAGAAGACTTCACCAGAGTGAATACAGAGGGTTCACCACAAGATGTAAACCATTGGTGAGCCTCAAAAACAGGAAGGTCAGATTAGAGTTTGCCAAACGACATCTAAAAAGCCTTCACAGTTCTGGAACAACCTCCTATGGACAGATGCGACCAAGATCAACTTGTACCAGAGTGATGGGAAGAGAAGAGTATGGATAAGGAAAAAAAAAAACGGTCATGATCCTAAGCATACCACCTCATCAGTGAAGCATGGTAGTGGTAGTGTCATGGCGTGGGCATGTATGGCTGCCAATGAAACTGGTTCTCCTGTATTTATTGATGATGTGACTGCTTACAAAAGCAGCAGGATGAATTCTGAAGTGTTTCGGGCAATATTATCTGCTCATATTCAGCCAAATGCTTCAGAACTTATTGGACAGCAATGACCCAAAGCATACTGCAAAAGCAACCAAAGAGTTTTTTAAGGGAATAAAGTGGAATGTTATGCAACGGCCAAGTCAATCACCTGACCTGAATCCGATTTGAGCATGCATTTCACTTGCTGAAGACAAAACTGAAGGAAAAATGCCCCAAGAACAAGCAGGAACTGAAGACAGTTGCAGTAGAGACCTGACAGAGCATCACCAGGGATGTAACCCAGTGTCTGGTGATGTCTATGCGTTCCAGACTTCAGGCTGTAATTGATTGCAAAGGATTTGCAGACAAGTATTAAAAAGTAAAAGTTAGATTTATGATTATTCTGTCTCATTACTTTTGGTCCCTTAACAAGTGGGAGGCACATATGCAGACTGTTGTAATTCCTACACCGTTCACCTGATTTGGATGTAAATACCGTCAAATTAAAGCTGACAGTCTGCAGTTAAAGCACATCTTGTTCGTTTCATTTCAAATCCATTGTGGTGGTGTATACAGCCAAAAATGTTAGAATTGTGTTGATGTCCCAATATTTATGGACCTGACTGTAAATGTATAACTCTATATATATTTATATAAATCCCTAACTACATTTTTCTTTGCCAAAAAATCAGCACAAATAATTTGCAGATGCTGAACAGACAGGTGAGCACTGAACAGCACTTGGCAGTCACAGCTCGCACTCAGAAAAAGTGGTGCAGAGCTGGAAAATGGTAAAAAAAAAAAAATATATATATATATATATATATATATATATACAAAAAAAGGGCACAGACCAAAGACGGGGGGGGGGGGGGGGGCAGACTGGACGGCAAGGGAGAGGGACGGAGGGTGGTTTAGGGATCTGGAACAGCTGCAAATGAAAAAAAAAATTTGTGCAGCTATACCAGTTCTTCTTCTTTTCTTCTTCTTTTCAGCAGGAAAAGAGATAAAATGCTGTGCTGGTGCACCACAATTCCCAGTAAAGAGGCCACAATTAACAAACTGCTCAACTCTGCAAGTTTTTTTGTTGTTGCAGAAAATACTTTTTTGTGCAGAAGACTTTTTTGAGCAGAAAAGCCTTTTTTTGCAGAAAATACTTTTTTTTACAACTTTTTTCTCTACTCCTTTTCTCTATATTTCAAATTTATTACAAGCCCCTTCACGTGTGAAAACACTACATACACACCCCACACTAAATAAAGGTTTACACATTTCACACGTCACACCCCAATAAAATAAAAATGGCCCGTCCATCCCAACGAGTGTACTCAACTGAAGAGGCATATGTTATCTTGCCTCTAATACTGAGTCTGCCAGTGAGGGAGAAGAGGATGCCACTTTTTTCAACTCCTCTACCCCCTCATCATCATCAGCTGATGAGGGACACTCTAGAAAGCACCCCAGGGTAGCAGAGGAGGTAGTTCTCTAGAGTGACCCCATATGGACCCCACCCCCTGACAAATATCAGCCCCAAATTCCTGAGTTTGTGGTTAACTCAGGAATTCTGATAGATTGTGCAGGCTTCACTAGAGCTAGATTTTTTCAAAATCTTTTTCTTTGAAGATTTTGTAAATTTAATGGTGGCCCAAACCAATTTATACGCCCCAACAATTTTTTTTTCCCAGAACCCTACTTCACCATACGCTAGACCCATAGGTTATCTCTAATCTATATATATATATAAAAAGGTACATATACAACTCACCTAAAGAATTATTAGGAACACCTGTTCTATTTCTCATTAATGCAATTATCTAGTCAACCAATCACATAGCAGTTGCTTCAATGCATTTAGGGGGGTGGTCCTGGTCAAGACAATCTCCTGAACTCCAAACTGATTGTCAGAATGGGAAAGAAAGGTGATTTAATCAATTTTGAGTGTGGCATGGTCGTTGGTACCAGACGGGCCGGTCTGAGTATTTCACAATCTGCTCAGTTACTGGTATTTTCACGCACAACCATTTCTAGGGTTTACAAAAAATGGTATGAAAAGGGAAAAACATCCAGTATGCGGCAGTCCTGTGGGCAAAAATGCCTTGTGGATGCTAGAGGTCAGAGGAGAATGGGCCGACTGATTCAAGCTGATAGAAGAGCAATGTTGACTGAAATAACCACTCGTTACAAACGAGGTATGCAGCAAAGCATTTGTGAAGCCACAACATGCACAACCTTGAGGTGGATGGGCTACAACAGCAGAAGACCCCACCGGGTACCACTCATCTCCACTACAAATAGGAAAAAGAGGCTACAATTTGCACGACATTCAAATGGTAGAGTCCGAATTTGGCATAAACAGAATGAGAACATGTATCCATCATGCCTTGTTACCATTGTGCAGGCTGGTGGTGGTGGTGTAATGGTGTGGGGGATGTTTTCTGGGCACACTTTAGGCCCCTTAGTGCCAATTGGGCATAGTTTAAATGCACGGGCTACCTGAGCATTGTTTCTGACCATGTCCATCCCTTCATGACCACCATGTACCCATCCTCTGATGGCTACTTCCAGCAGGATAATGCACCATGTCACAAAGCTCGAATCATTTCAAATTGGTTTCTTGAACATGACAATGAGTTCACTGTACTAAAATGGCCCCCACAGTCACCAGATCTCAACCCAATAGAGCATCTTTGGGATGTGGCAATTCACAGTAGTAAATAGAATAGGTATGTTGTAGGAATATATAAACTGTATTTCACTGATTAGTTATCCTACTAAAACTTTACTTTTATGTTAGTTATTCGTTAAAATAAGTCCCACATATTAATTATAGATGATTGCGTGCGATAAATCTGGCATATGACAAAACATGCACATATAAGGAGGTACAAGGCACTGAGTAACAGATGAGAATACAGTATAAACCTTATGTTTCAGTCACCACTCACGGTTTGATGTATAGAGTATTCACAGTTCTTTTCGGTGTCCAGGCAGATAGATGTATATGGTGAGAGGTAGTCCTATTGGATCCGCAGACGTGGTTTTATCCGCTGAAAATGTGGTCCAATAAATGGATTAGTTACTAACTCTCTTTATATTAGGGCAAATAGGTGGGAGATATATCCCTAATAGACTATTTGTACCCTGCCTGAAAGCGGAGAGGTCTCCCGCCTATTTGCGGGAGAATCACCCCTATGGAGCGACCCCACTTATCGGTGGCTGACCCTGTTGTTCTCACCCTACATGTAGTCTCCCAGTGCCTGCATAGCCAGATATTTCATGTAGTTTCTCCCGACGCGTTTCCTCTGACAGGCGGTACTGTCAGATTCATCAGGGGATGCAAAAAATGATAGTAATACGGCTCGATGGCCATTAGCTCAGTCGCTCGGTGTTGATATCCCAACTGAAAAGATGCAGTCCAGAACAATGTCTGCAACTATCACCTTAAAGTACCCAGTCTAATTATCTTAATTAGATAGCGGTGGATCACTCACATCGTGTCATGGCGTGCGTTCCACCTTGTCAGTGCCGGACCCGGAAGTATGTCATTCTGCACATGCGCAGAAGGATACCGGTGTCCGCTGTGGAACGCATGAGGTCAGAACCATGCGTTCGGGCCAGCGCCAGCAGGAAGAGCGGCGCATGTACCGGATATGACGATGTGGGTCTGTGGAACGCATTGACGTCATATTTGTGCGTCTCGAGCGGCATCAGAGAGGCACAATCAGATTGCGACATATTCTAGTGCGCTTGCGCTTGGCGATCTGGTCCACAATATAGATAATTAAATAAGGACAGGTTCGCCGAATATGTATGCAAAATGAATAAACTTATATTCAGTTCATTTCCAAATGCCATTTAAATTACTAGTACTCGTGTTATAACACAAGATAAAAGAAACATTTGGTATATTACATAACTCTTTGCATGTCCATGTCTCTGATCTATGGATTATGCAAGTTCATTTACATAAAACCTGGCGTCACGGTCTGGAGTCAGGCTCGGAGGTCAGTAGCTATAGTAGCGGAGCAGATATTCACACTGGTCACCCTGGCTGATGACTGGTTCACCTGAGATGCGGGGTCTAAGTACTAACCGGTATTCACCAGAGCTCCTGATGGTGGAGATGGACTTTGCTGCGTGTTAGTACCAGGTCGCGGTCCTCAGGATAGCCCAAGCAGGAGGTGAGCAAGCCAAGGTCCAGTAGCAGATATAGCAGGCAGGGATCAAGCAGAAGCGTGGTTGAGAAACTAGCCAAAGTCGGTAACGAATAGTGCAGGTTGGGATTAAGCAGGAGCGTAGTCGAGGAACAAGCCAAATGTCGGTAACGGATGATAGCAGAGATACGGTCGGCAGCAGGATAGACAGGAGCAAGATATTGGCTGGTAAAGGCAAAATATTCTGGCAACCAGGAAGTGCAGAGACATGGCTTAAATCAGGAAGTTCATGGGAGGAGCAAAGAGTTCAAGGTTCAAGGCAAACAAGATTCAAGACAAGATCATTCAAGGAATTGTCTAAGGAACTGTCCAGCATTTCAGGTGGCTCAGCAAGTAGAAGCACCGCCAGACGCAGCAGAGGTCCCGGGTTCAAGTCCAGATCCTAAAACCTGGGTACATAGGGCTTCAGTGGTTTTTAAGCTGGTAGGGACCAAGGATAAAAGAGAGTCAAATAGGGTCATTATATTATATAAAAAATTTGTGATATGCCTTATTAGGATATTAATTTTCACTTATTGATACATAATAATATGACCTATCGCGGTAGATATATTATTTTTTCCTGCCTAGTCCGTATTTTTGTATACTTATCAATTAGTCTAGAGTAATTAGATATACCCGAGTTCATATGAAACATCCAAAAGACAATATTTCATTGAGGCCTAGTGGGCTCACTGTTTTTAATCTGTGAGTCCACTTTGCCTCTTTTTGTAGTATTTTTCTGTTGAGGTCACCTCCCCTGGGAGATGGACGTATCACCTCAATTACACAGAACTTCAATGACTTGGCATTTCCATCATGGAAGTTCTGTACATGTCTCGAGATAGTTGTGTCTCGTTTGAGTCTAAAGTCTCCCAGATGGTCCCCAATCCTTCTCCTAAATTCTCTTTTAGTCTTGCCCACATATTGAAGTTTACACGCACATGTACATAAATATACTACTCCTGTTATTTTACAATTAGCAAAGTCTCTGATGGTATATGTTTTATTGGTAGTATTGCTGGTAAAGGTTTTGGTTTGAATAATATGTGGGCAAGCTATGCAGGATCCACACCTGAAGGTGCCAAGAGGTTTTCTGTCCAGCCAAGTTACAGGTTTCTTAATAGGTGTGTAGTGACTGTGGACAAATCTATCACCCAGGGACCTTCCCCTTCGATACGTTATAGGTGGATATGAGGGAAGGATATCCTGAATGTCAGAGTCCATCAACAGCATCTCCCAATACTTGTGGAAAATTTCTCTGACCTCTCTATTGCAATTGTCAAATGTTCCTATAATACGGAAAATAGAGTCTGTTTCTGATTTCATCCCTTTTTTTTGACACAATAATTGTGTTCTCTCTGTATTTAATGCCGATCTAAAGGCTTTTTGTAATGGGCGGTCTGGATATCCCCTTTGATTAAATCTGGTCTTCAGATCTCTAGCTTGATTAAAGAAATCTGTTTTGGTGGTGCAATTTCTGCGGATTCGAAGGTATTGTCCCTTCGAAATTCCACATTTGAGATTGACGGGATGATGGCTCTCCCATCTCAATAAATTATTTGTAGCTGTGAGTTTTCTGTACGTTTTGGTAAGGACAGCCAGACTTTGTTCATTTACCTCTGATGTGAAGTGCATGCCTATCTGGTTATTGTTTAAATCGGCTACAAAATCAGAGAATTGTCTTCTGGAGCCGCTCCAGAATACCAGTATATCATCGATATAGCGGCCCCAGAAGACAATCCACGATGTCCAGACATTCTCCTCTGTGAATACCAGTGTGTCCTCCCACCAGCCCAGGAACAAGTTGGCATAAGTGGGGGCACAGGGGCTCCCCATTGCCGTGCCCCTGAGCTGGTGGCAGTACTTTGAGTCAAAGAGGAAGTAATTATGTCTTAGGACAAATTCCGTTAATTTGAGAACAAACTGATTATGAGCTGTGAACTGAGTTCCCCTAGTTTTTAGAAAATGATCAACGGCACATATTCCCAGATCATGGGGAATATTGCTATAGAGCGCCTCTACGTCTATGAAGGCAAGTAGGATACCATCTTCCAGTTGTAAACCATCAATTTTTGTTAGTAGGTCAGAGGTATCTCTAATGTACGATGGAAGTGCCGTGACAAAAGTCCTCAATATCTTATCAATATATATACCTGCATTTTGTGTTATTGAGTTGATCCCTGAGACTATAGGACGTCCCTTAAGCGGTATGAGCCCTTTGTGAATTTTTGGTATCGTGTAGAAGGTAACAATCTGAGGGTGGGGAATTAGCATGAAATTAATTTCATCACTGGATATTAGTTTGTTTTCAAATGCCACGGGCTACCTGAGCATTGTTTCTGACCATGTCCATCCCTTCATGACCACCATGTACCCATCCTCTGATGGCTACTTCTAGCAGGATACTGCACCATGTCACAAAGCTCGAATCATTTCAAATTGGTTTCTTGAACATGACAATGAGTTCACTGTACTAAAATGGCCCCCACAGTCACCAGATCTCAACCCAATAGAGCATCTTTGGGATGTGGTTGAACGGGAGCTTCATGCCCTGGATGTGCATCCCTCAAATCTCCATCAACTGCAAGATGCTATCCTATCAATATGGGCCAACATTTCTAAAGTGTTGAATCAATGCCACGTAGAATTAAGGCAGTTCTGAAGGCAAAAGGGGGTCCAACACCGTATTAGTATGGTGTTCCTAAGAATTCTTTAGGTGAGTGTATATGTATGTACAGTGCTGCCCATAATTATTCATACCCCTGGCAAATTTTGACTTAAAGTTACTTTTATTTAACCAGCAAGTAATTTTTTGACGGGAAATGACATAGGTGTCTCCCAAAAGATAATAAGACGATGTACAAGAGGCATTATTGTGGGAAAATAAAAACATTTCTCAGCTTTTATTTATATTTGAGCAAAAAATACAAGATGTTCCGCACTGTGGAAAACCAAGGCCATCCTGGTGAATCTGGGCTCTGCTGGTGGCAATGTCTCAAGGCAGACAATCCAACGGACACTGCACACTGCTGGGTTCCACTTCTCCAGATAAGGCACATAAAAGCTTGCTTGGCCTTTGCAAAAGCTCATCTGGACAAAGAAGAAGACTTCTGGTCTTCTGTGTTATGGTCAGATGAAACAAAAATTTTATTGTTTGGTCACAATGATGTTTCCTTCATTTGGCGTAAAAAAGGAGAAGCCTTGAACCCAAAGAACACCATCTCCACTGTCAACCTAATCACAGTAAACGGCACCATTAAAAAAGGGCAATACATGAGGATTCTCAACGACAACATCAGGCAATCTGCAGAGAAACTTGGCCTTGGGCACCAGTGGACATTTCAGCATGACAATGATCCAAAACACACAGCAAAAGTGATTGAAGAAATGGTTAGCAGACAACATTAACGTTTTGGAGTGGCCCAGCCAGTGTCCAGACTTGAATCCAATTGAGAATCTGTGGAGGGAGCTAAAGATCAGGGTGATGGCAAGAAGACCCTCCAACCTGAGGCAGACCACGCAGCTGCTATGAGGCCCGTGAGGAAGGGGGGCCCGCAGTTAAGGAGAGTCCCCACCCCTGTCTATCTTCCTAACTGTCTCCTGTCTGCTAGCCCCGCCTCCTAGATCCGCCTCCTGCCTGCTAGCCCCACCTCCCGACTGTTAGCTCCATCACGCTTGAATCCTCTGGATTGCCACAACCCCACCAGTAATTAAGTAAGTGACCACTTGTAGGTGAGGACAGTGCAGGGTGTTACTCAGCTTTCCCAGGCTATTACTCTGCACGTATGCCATTTAGAACAGGAGGAAAGCTGGGTGCCATTATGTAATGTGATTCAGCCTTACTGATGTCCTGCATGGCACAAGTGCAGAGGCATGAAAAGATATGAGGGTAGGTGGGAGTTGTGTTACTCTGCTTTCTTAGACTATTCTCATGTCTCAGAAAAAAATGCACCAAACGGATATGACACTGACTATACTGGCTAGTCATAAATGCAGATATTAAAAGCTGAGACTTTTGCCAATATATTCCTGTCAGGAAAATATCGGAGCCCATCATGCACCACGTCACGGTCACTCAGCATGGCAAGGGGTCCTACCACTACGCTAACTATGGTGTGAACAAGGTCTGAAGGTGATGAAATCCAGCTCACAGCCAAGCTTCCACACAACCGCCTAGCAGGACAACCAGTGCAATGTGAACAAAGCCAGACTGTAAGCCAGACCCATATCAGACCGTGTGATGGAGGTTACCAGGTGCAAAGGAATGTTTAAATGCCAGGTAAAGGCACATACACTACATATAAAACAAGACACAAACACAGAAATATCGTGGCAAATATGTGGGATTTTTTTTTCTGTGATTTATATGATTATATTTTCATCCACACAATGCTTCGGTTTTTGTAGGATGCCTTTGTGGTGCATGTGGACCGCGCCAACATCCTCCATTGTGTGCATTTTTTTGCTGGGGATAGTCGTTTGCTGCGGTCCACATGCGGTGGGACTGCTCCCCCAATGAGAAACACGCTACAGTGTTAGGGGTTGAGCAGTTCCCCCATATTTGCCACGATATTTCTGTGATTTTGTTTTGTTTTATATGTAGTGTATGTGCCTTTACCTGGCATTTAAACACTCTTTTGCACCTGGTAACCTCCATCACACGGTCTGATATAGGTGTGGCTTACAGTCTGGCTTTGTTCACATTGCACTAGTTGTCCTGCTAGGCGTTTGTGTGGAAGCCTGGCTGTGAGCTGGATTACATCACCTTCAGACCCTGTTCACACCATAGTTAGCGTAGTGGTAGGACCCTTTGCCATGCTGAGTGACCGTGATATGGTGCATGAAGGGCTCTGATATTTTCCTGACAGGAATATATTGGCGAAAGTCTCAGCTTTTAATATCTGCATTTATGACTAGCCAGTATAGTCAGTGGCATATCCGTTTGGTGCATTTTTTCTGTGATTTATATAATTATATTTTCATCCGCACAATGCGCCGTTTTGTGTAGGATGCCTTTGTGGTGCATGTGGACCACACCGGCATCCTCCATTGTACGCATTTTTTGCTGGGGATGGTCGTTTGCTGCGGTCCACATGCGGTGGGACTGCTCCCCAATGAGAAACACGCTACAGTGTTAGGGGTTTGAGCAGCTCCCCCATATTTGCCACGATATTTCTGTGATTTTATTCTCATGTCTCTCCACATGTGCCATGCAGGACAGCAGAAAAGCTGGGTGCTATTACATCATGTAATGTCATTCAGATTTCCTGCTATCCTGCAAGGCATAAATGCAGATAATAAGAACATAGAAAGGCAGGGGGAGGGGTTCACTCAGCTTTCTCAGAGACTCCTGTCTCTGCACATGTGTCATGCAGGATAGCGAGTAATGTCAGTGTCTCCCAGCTGTCCTGCATGACACAGAGGATGGGGGAGGGGGGCACTCACTTCATCAAACTTTTCTCATGTCTTTTCTCATGTGCATGTGCCAATCTGGACAGCAGGAAAGTTGGGTGGTATTACATCATGTAATGCCCCAGATTCTTGTCAATATATGCTGAACACTGCTGGAACCTACCGGATCCCATTCACTATAATGGGTCTGTTGGGTTCCAGCGTGAGTACTGCCATTTTGTAGAACAAAATACTACTGCACGAGGTGGGCCAGGGGAGAAGATAGGGAGGGTAGTGAGAGGAGCCAGGGCGCATAGTGGGAGGGACTAGGAACGGGCATGGGGGCCCAATTTAAATTCTTGCTATGGGGCCCAATGATTTCTGTGTACGCCCCTGCCTGTGGAGACATGCAAAAAGCTGGTCTGCAATTATAGGAAGCGTTTGATTGCTGTAATAGCCAATAAAGGCTTTTCTATTGATTATTGAGAAGGGTATGAATAATTTTGGACTGGACACTTTTTGCTCAAATGTAAATAAAAGCTGAGAAATGTTTTTTTTAAAATAATTATAGTCTATGGTGTTGCACTGCGACATGTGACATGCTGCGACTGCTACACAGCTCAGCAGACAGTATCACACAATAGACTTATATACACAGCAGACAGTATCACTTATGATCGGACAGTATCACACATGAAAGGATTAGATACACAGCTCAGCAGACAGTATCACACAGGATTGGATTACATACATAGCTCAGCAGATAGTATCACGCAATATAAGTTTAGATAAACAGCTCAGCAGGTAGTATCACAGTAGATAAGATTGGATACACAGCGCAGCAGACAGTATCACCCATGGTAGCATTAGATACACAGCTCAGCAGACAGTATCACCCATGGTAGCATTAGATGCACAGCTCAGCAGACAGTATCACACAGGATAGGATTAAATACACAGTTCAAATGACAGTATCACACATGACATGATTAGATACACCGGTTAGCAGGCAGTATCACACAGGATTGGATTGGATACACAGCTTAGCAGGCAGTATCACACAGGATTGGATTATATACATAGCTCAGCAGGTAGTATCACAGTAGATAAGATTGGATACACAGCTCTGCAGACAGTATCACACAGGATTGGATACACAGCTCAGCAGACAGCATCACCCATGGTAGCATTAGATACACAGCACAGCAGACAGTATCACACAGGATAGGATTAAATACACAGCTTAGCAGGCAGTATCACACAGGATAGGATATTAGATACACAACTCCGCAGACAGTATCACACAGGATAGGATTAAATAAACAGCTCAGCATGCAGTATCACATTATAGGATTAGATACACAGCTTAGCAGATAGTATCACACAGGATAGGATATTAGATACACAACTCCGCAGACAGTATCACACAGGATAGGATTAGATACACAGCTCAGCAGACAGTATCACACATGACAGGATTAAATAAACAGCTCAGCATGCAGTATCACATTATAGGATTAGATACACAGCTTAGCAGATAGTATCACAGAAGATAATATTGGGTACACAGCTCAGCAGACAGTATCACACAGGATAGGATTAGAAATACAGCTCAGCAGACAGTATCATACAACATAAGATTAGATACACAGCTCAGCAGACAGTATCACACATGATCGGATTAGATACACAGCTCAACAGACAGTATCACACAAGATATGATTAGATACACAGCTCAGCAGGCAGTATCACACAGGATAGGATATTAGATACACAGCTCAGCAGACAGTATCACACAGGATAGGATTAGATACACAGCTCAGCAGACAGTATCAAACAGGATAGGATTAGATACACAGCTCAACAGACAGTATCACACAAGATATGATTAGATACACAGCTCAGCAGACAGTATCACAAAAGATTGGATTAGATACACAGCTCAGCAGACAGTATCACACATGATCGGATTAGATACACAGCTCAACAGACAGTATCACACAAGATAGGATTAGACACACAGCTCAGCAGACTGTATCACACAGGATAGGATTAGATACACAGTTTATCAGACAGTATCACACAGGATAGGATATTAGATACACAGCTCAGCAGACAGTATCACAGAGGATAGAATTAGATACACAGTTTAGCAGACAGTATCACACAAGATTTGATTAGATACACAGCTCAGCAGACAGTATCACAAAAGATTGGATTAGATACACAGCTCAGCAGACAGTATCACACATGATCGGATTAGATACACAGCTCAACAGACAGTATCACACAAGATATGATTAGACACACAGCTCAGCAGACAGTATCACACATGATCGGATTAGATACACAGCTCAACAGACAGTATCACACAAGATATGATTAGACACACAGCTCAGCAGACTGTTTCACACAGGATATGATTAGATACACAGCTCATCAAACAGTATCACACAGGATAGGATATTAGATACACAGCTCAGCAGACAGTATCACAGAGGATAGAATTAGATACACAGTTAAGCAGACAGTATCACACAGGATAGGATTAGATACATAGCTCATCAGACAGTATCACACATGTCGCAGCATGTCATATGTCGCAGTGCAACACCATAGCCTATCATTATAAAAAAGTGTTGAGACAAAATGTTGCGCAACACATATCGTCGTGTAGCCCTAGCATTAAAGAGGCAGGGTGCTGTGGAGGTCACTGTTAAAGAGGCATTCACTGTGGATGTTACTGTTAAGGGGGCAGGCCGCTGTGGAGGTCACTGTTAAAGGGGCGGACATTGTGGAGGTCACTGTTAAGGGGGCGGGGTACTGTGAGGTCACCGTTAAGGCAGCGGGGTACTGTAGAGGTCACTGTTAAGGGGGAAGGGTACTGTGAGGTCACTGTTAAGGCAGCAGGGTACTGTAGAGGTCACTGTTAAGGGGCAGGGTACTGTGAGGTCACTGTTAAGGCAGTGGGGTACTGTAGAGGTCACTGTTAAGGTGGCAGGGTACTGTGAGATCACTGTTAAGGCAGCAGGGTACTGTAGAGGTCACTGTTAAGGGGGCGGGGTACTGTGAGGTCACTGTTAAGGCAGCAGGGTACTGTAGAGGTCACTGTTAAGGGGTCGGGGTACTGTGAGGTCACTGTTAAGGCAGCAGGGTACTGTAGAGGTCACTGTTAAGGGGGGCGGGGTACTGTGAGGTCACTGTTAAGGCAGCAGGGTACTGTAGAGGTCACTGTTAAGGGGTCGGGGTACTGTGAGGTCACTGTTAAGGCAGCAGGGTACTGTAGAGGTCACTGTTAAGGGGGCGGGCACCTAAGGAGGTCACTATCAAGGGAGTGGGTTGCTGTGAAACCCACTGTTAAAGGAGTAGGCTGCTATGAAGGTGAAAGTTAACGGGATGGGCTGCTGTGGAGGTCCCATTTTAAGGTGGCAGTGCTCTGTGGGGGTCAGTGTTAAGGGGTAGGGGACTGTGGAGTTAATTGTTAAAGGGGCGGGGTTCTGTAGAGGTCACTGTTAAGGGGGATTCTGTCAATATCTTTTAACGACACACACAAACATTAAATAAAATCGATGAAATATATCCATGCGACGCTGGGTCCTTCTGCTAGTCACAATATATTGATAGTATCCCAGATTTCGAGATTTAAAATGCACACTTGTATTGCTATTTTCACAGAGAAAAAAAATCTTGAACATGCGTTGTACAGTTGTATTGAGCTTATTCCCACAGCCTAACACTTGAAATCAGGTTTGGGAAAAAAAGCTATATTTCTTTTCAAATGGGAAAAAAATGTTCTTGCAGGCAGCTGCTTTTGAGGTTCTGCTAGAAAGCATTGCCTAGCACACCCAACCTCAGTCCCTCACTCCTAAGTCCCTGGCTGAAAGCTTTCCCTGCCTTTCCCTATTCTACCCAATTCTTCTTCTTTTTAGCCTTTCCATTTAATGTCCCTCACAGTAGAATAGAAGCTTGACTGTGACTGTACACTATACCTAAGATCGTTTTCTGTCAGACAGTGCATAGACCCATCCACCCTCATTCACAGTTCAACAGAGAATGACATTCTGCAAGGGCACCTCCTTCTGATCTTGATGTTGACCAAATATTGTGAAGAGATTTTTCTTTTCTGAGAAATGGAGTCTGAAATCATGCACATTAGTTGTCCTCTGTGCTCCTCCATTCTATTCTGAGCTCATGTCATTCCTTCTTTTTAAGAATCTGACAAATTGCTGATTTAGCCACTATGAACGTTTCTGCTATCTTCTTAACCACTTCCCGCCACGCTAACGCCGAAAGGCGTCATTTCTGCGGCGCTCCCAGGTCACACTAACGCCAATAGGCGTCATCTCGCGTGAGCCGAGATTTCCTGTGAACGCGCGCACACAGGCGCGCGCGCTCACAGGAACGGAAGGTAAGAGAGTTGATCTTCAGCCTGCCAGCGGCGATCGTTCGCTGGCAGGCTGGAGATGTGTTTTTTTTAACCCCTAACAGGTATATTAGACGCTGTTTTGATAACAGCGTCTAATATACCTGCTACCTGGTCCTCTGGTGGTCCCCTTTGTTTGGATCGACCACCAGAGGACACAGGTAGCTCAGTAAAGTAGCACCAAGCACCACTACACTACACTACACCCCCCCCCCCGTCACTTATTAACCCCTTATTAGCCCCTGATCACCCCATATAGACTCCCTGATTACCCCCCTGTCATTGATTACCCCCCTGTCATTGATTACCCCCCTGTAAAGCTCCATTCAGACGTCCGCATGATTTTTACGGATCCACTGATAGATGGATCGGATCCGCAAAACGCATCCGGACGTCTGAATGAAGCCTTACAGGGGCGTGATCAATGACTGTGGTGATCACCCCATATAGACTCCCTGATCACCCCCCTGTCATTGATTACACCCCTGTCATTGATCACCCCCCTGTAAAGCTCCATTCAGACGTCCGCATGATTTTTACGGATGCACTGATAGATGGATCCGATCCGCAAAACGCATCCGGACGTCTGAATGAAGCCTTACGGGGCATGATCAATGACTGTGGTGATCACCCCATATAGACTCCCTGATCACCCCCCTGTAAAGCTCCATTCAGATGTCCGCATGATTTTTACGGATGCACTGATAGATGGATCCGATCCGCAAAACGCATCCGGACGTCTGAATGAAGCCTTACAGGGGCATGATCAATGACTGTGGTGATCACCCCATATAGACTCCCTGATCACCCCCCTGTAAAGCTCCATTCAGATGTCCGCATGATTTTTACGGATGCACTGATAGATGGATCGGATCCGCAAAACGCATCCGGACGTCTGAATGAAGCCTTACAGGGGCATGATCAATGACTGTGGTGATTACCCCCCTGTAAAGCTCCATTCAGATGTCCGCATGATTTTTACGGATGCACTGATAGATGGATCGGATCCGCAAAACGCATCCGGACGTCTGAATGAAGCCTTACAGGGGCGTGATCAATGACTGTGGTGATCACCCCATATAGACTCCCTGATCACCCCCCCTGTCATTGATTACCCCCCTGTCATTGATTACCCCCCTGTAAAGCTCCATTCAGACGTCCGCATGATTTTTACGGATGCACTGATAGATGGATCGGATCCGCAAAACGCATCCGGACGTCTGAATGAAGCCTTACAGGGGCGTGATCAATGACTGTGGTGATCACCCCATATAGACTCCCTGATCACCCCCCTGTCATTGATCACCCCCCCTGTCATTGATCACCCCCCTGTCATTGATCACCCCCCTGTCATTGATCACCCCCCTGTAAGGCTCCATTCAGACATTTTTTTGGCCCAAGTTAGCGGAATTATTATTATTTTTTTCTTACAAAGTCTCATATTCCACTAACTTGTGTCAAAAAATAAAATCTCACATGAACTCACCATACCCCTCACGGAAACCAAATGCGTAAAATTTTTTAGACATTTATATTCCAGACTTCTTCTCACGCTTTAGGGCCCCTAGAATGCCAGGGCAGTATAAATACCCCACATGTGACCCCATTTCGGAAAGAAGACACCCCCAGGTATTCCGTGAGGGGCATATTGAGTCCATGAAAGATTGAAATTTTTGTCCCAAGTTAGCGGAACGGGAGACTTTGTGAGAAAAAAATTAAAAATATCAATTTCCGCTAACTTGTGCCAAAAAAAAAAAATTTCTATGAACTCGCCATGCCCCTCATTGAATACCTTGGGGTGTCTTCTTTCCAAAATGGGGTCACATGTGGGGTATTTATACTGCCCTGGCATTCTAGGGGCCCCAAAGCGTGAGAAGAAGTCTGGTATCCAAATGTCTAAAAATGCCCTCCTAAAAGGAATTTGGGCACCTTTGCGCATCTAGGCTGCAAAAAAGTGTCACACATCTGGTATCGCCGTACTCAGGAGAAGTTGGGGAATGTGTTTTGGGGTGTCATTTTACATATACCCATGCTGGGTGAGAGAAATATCTTGGTCAAATGCCAACTTTGTATAAAAAAATGGGAAAAGTTGTCTTTTGCCAAGATATTTCTCTCACCCAGCATGGGTATATGTAAAATGACACCCCAAAACACATTCCCCAACTTCTCCTGAATACGGCGATACCACATGTGTGACACTTTTTTGCAGCCTAGGTGGGCAAAGGGGCCCACATTCCAAAGAGCACCTTTAGGATTTCACAGGTCATTTACCTACTTACCACACATTAGGGCCCCTGGAAAATGCCAGGGCAGTATAACTACCCAACAAGTGACCCCATTTTGGAAAGAAGACACCCCAAGGTATTCCGTGAGGGGCATGGCGAGTTCCTAGAATTTTTTATTTTTTGTCACAAGTTAGTGGAAAATGATGATTTTTTTTTTTTTTTTTTTTTTCATACAAAGTCTCATATTCCACTAACTTGTGACAAAAAATAAAAACTTCCATGAACTCACTATGCCCATCAGCGAATACCTTGGGGTCTCTTCTTTCCAAAATGGGGTCACTTGTGGGGTAGTTATACTGCCCTGGCATTCTAGGGGCCCAAATGTGTGGTAAGGAGTTTGAAATCAAATTCTGTAAAAAATGACCTGTGAAATCCGAAAGGTGCTCTTTGGAATATGGGCCCCTTTGCCCACCTAGGCTGCAAAAACGTGTCACACATCTGGTATCCCCGTACTCAGGAGAAGGTGGGGAATGTGTTTTGGGGTGTCATTTTACATATACCCATGCTGGGTGAGAGAAATATCTTGGCAAAAGACAACTTTTCCCATTTTTTTTATACAAAGTTGGCATTTGACCAAGATATTTATCTCACCCAGCATGGGTATATGTAAAAAGACACCCCAAAACACATTCCTCAACTTCTCCTGAATACAGAGATACCAGATGTGTGACACGTTTTTGCAGCCTAGGTGGGCAAAGGGGCCCATATTCCAAAGAGCACCTTTCGGATTTCACTGGTCATTTTTTGCAGAATTTGATTTCAAACTCCTTACCACACATTCGGGCCCCTAGAATGCCAGGGCAGTATAACTACCCCACAAGTGACCCCATTTTGGAAAGAAGAGACCCCAAGGTATTCGCTGATGGGCATAGTGAGTTCATGGAAGTTTTTATTTTTTGTCACAAGTTAGTGGAATATGAGACTTTGTATGAAAAAAAAAAAAAAAAAAAAATCATCATTTTCCACTAACTTGTGACAAAAAATAAAAAATTCTAGGAACTTGCCATGCCCCTCACGGAATACCTTGGGGTGTCTTCTTTCCAAAATGGGGTCACTTGTGGGGTAGTTATACTGCCCTGGCATTCTAGGGGCCCGAATGTGTGGTAAGGAGTTTGAAATCAAATTCTGTAACAAATGACCTGTGAAATCCGAAAGGTGCTCTTTGGAATATGGGCCCCTTTGCCCACCTAGGCTGCAAAAAAGTGTCACACATCTGGTATTGCCGTACTCAGGAGAAGGTGGGGAATGTGTTTTGGGGTGTCATTTTACATATACCCATGCTGGGTGAGAGAAATATCTTGGCAAAAGACAACTTTTCCCATTTTTTTATACAAAGTTGGCATTTGACCAAGATATTTATCCCACCCAGCATGGGTATATGTAAAAAGACACCCCAAAACACATTCCTCAACTTCTCCTGAATACAGAGATACCAGATGTGTGACACTTTTTTGCAGCCTAGGTGGGCAAAGGGGCCCATATTCCAAAGAGCACCTTTCGGATTTCACAGGTCATTTTTTACAGAATTTGATTTCAAACTCCTTACCACACATTTGGGCCCCTAGAATGCCAGGGCAGTATAACTACCCCACAAGTGACCCCATTTTGGAAAGAAGAGACCCCAAGGTATTTCGTGATGGGCATAGTGAGTTCATAGAAGTTTTTATTTTTTGTCACAAGTTAGGGGAATATGAGACTTTGTAAGAAAAAAAAAAAAAAAAAAAAAAATCATCATTTTCCGCTAACTTGTGACAAAAAATAAAAAGTTCTATGAACTCACTATGCCCATCAGCGAATACCTTAGGGTGTGTACTTTCCGAAATGGGGTCATTTGTGGGGTGTTTGTACTGTCTGGCCATTGTAGAACCTCAGGAAACATGACAGGTGCTCAGAAAGTCAGAGCTGCTTCAAAAAGCGGAAATTCACATTTTTGTACCATAGTTTGTAAACGCTATAACTTTTACCCAAACCATTTTTTTTTTACCCAAACATTTTTTTTTTATCAAAGACATGTAGAACTATAAATTTAGAGCAAAATTTCTATATGGATCTCGTTTTTTTTTGCAAAATTTTACAACTGAAAGTGAAAAATGTCATTTTTTTGCAAAAAAATCGTTAAATTTCGATTAATAACAAAAAAAGTAAAAATGTCAGCAGCAATGAAATACCACCAAATGAAAGCTCTATTAGTGAGAAGAAAAGGAGGTAAAATTCATTTGGGTGGTAAGTTGCATGACCGAGCAATAAACGGTGAAAGTAGTGTAGTGCCGATTTGTAAAAAAGGGCCTGGTCTTTAGGGGGGTATAAACCTGTGGTCCTTAAGTGGTTAAGAAACATGTTTTGTCTATTTCTTCCCAATGATAAGCTCCTTGACTTGCTTTGACCCTTTTTATTTACTGCATGTTGTGGAGGGACAATGAAATTAGTATCTACAATTCTTAAATGATTAAGGCAATATTTCTGCTGAAACTCTTGAAGTAAAGCACAGTCATATTGATAACTTTAAAAATATAAAAGATTATCTCCATTACATCGTCCTCGTTTTTTTTCTTTGGCGCTGCTGATCTCCGTGTGAAGTGGGATCAATTCACTTTTGCCGTCAGTTCCTATACAAAGGTGATCGCGCTGCCAGATTTAGACAAAACCATCCGGAAATGTTCGGACCAACACAGTCTTTTTAGACACAACCAAACATCGATATATCCATATCCAACAAGGATAGCTCTTCCAAATGATCCTTCTGTGGAAATTAGAGGGTTGCACACATAGTGACGCACCACCAGATATAAAATCATAAACGTATTTATTATACTCACAATGGAAGTATGATTACAAGCACTGTATAAAACATCCACACACATAGATCTGCCCGACCTAGGTTTCACCTGTAAGGTTCTTCAGGGGAGAGTGTCCCACCCTCCAAGGGACGTACAATTTATACGGTTAAAAGTTAAAAACTCCTCCCGTCATTCCCTCTGATTAGAATGGTGTCTATACACATCCATTATTGAAACAAAATACATAAAATTCCAAAGCAAACTCTTCATATATCTTTTAAAATTCACCATATGTTTTACAAAATCCCAGGCACTTTATAGCATTATGAATAAATAACAGTGGGGCACTCTCTAAAGCAATGGGAACAGTGGGTAATGGTGCATAAAAATGTTATTGATATAACTAAAATGCGTCGTTCACCGTAAATATTTCGAATAATTCACAATATTAATTAAATAAATATAGCAGCATGGATGGTGAATGTGCATGCTAAAACAACATTGTGAATAAATATAAGGGTAAAACAATTAGCAATCCACAGTAAAGATCAATCAATAAAATCAATAGAAACTTAGTCTCCAAAAATACCAAAAGTTTCTTTAAAAAGCTCTGGATATCCACAAATGTAAATAACACTCCAATCTCGATTATTGGACTCCAATCTCAGGTCTCGATTAATAGCACTCGGATTTTAGGTCTCGAATAATAGCAGCTATAACCAGAGTGGTGTCCCACTCCTTAGCCTGAGACAGCGGCGTCCCGCTGTAATTTTCTTAGACAGTTCGATCTTACCCGGAGGGTTTTCGACAGAATCTCCTACCCTCGTCTCGATGCACCTGCTGGATGTATCGGTGCTTCGGTACCGAGGGCTGTTTGTTCTTTGAACGAATCCCACGCCACCGCCGGAAGTCCTCGTAGTCTCGCTGAAGGTAGACTTCCCTTGTCCAGCAACGACCTCCTACAGCTGGCGTTCTCAGGATCGTTACAGCATTAAATTGTTCACCTCCAAAATCGATCAAAAGTCTCAATCTGTGTTTCAAACATGGGGGTCCGTTTACCAAACGCGTTTCGGGGTTAGAGCAATTGACCCCTTCATCAGTGGCCACTGTGGACCCTGCCTGCAAGTGGAGTGGACCCTGCCTGCAAGAGCTTAAAATTTACACAAGGGAAGGTGGGAGGAAACAGTAGGTTAGGCAGGGTTATTGTGGATTGTAGGCTTAACTGAACAGGTGGGTTTTCAGTTTGCCTTTGGAAATTTGGATCAGAGCAAAAAGTCTAATGTGTTGTGGTAGAAAGTTCCAGAGTATGGGGATCCACATTAGAAAAAAATGAAGATGATTGTGTGAGGAGCAGGCAAGACAATAGCCAAGGAGGAGGTCTTAAGAGGATCAGAAACTACATCTGGGATGTATCAGGGCACTGGATCAAAGACGTACAGTATGTCAGTATTGTCAATATTTTGAACTGAATTTGATGAGCAATGGGTAGACAGTGTGGGGACTGACAGAGGGGAGAGGCAAAGGAGAAACAATTTTTAGAGGCGGATTAACCAGGCAGTAGAGTTGACAATAGATTGAAGGGGTGCAAGTGTGTTAGATGGGAGGCTATGGAAAACAATGTTGAAGCGGTCTAGGCAGGAGATAATATGAGAATGCTCTCGGATTTTTGTTAACGCAAAGTTCAAGAAGGAGCAGATTTGAGAAATGCATACAGTGTGCTTTCAAGAAAGAAAGCATAAGCAGTACACAATTATAGTGTTTCACAGTGCAGGATAGAACTGGCAAAGTGGCAATACAATAGCAGTGCTTCAAAGTAGTAATATTCAGACATAACTTGACCATTTCTGAGCTTCAGTGCAAAATACTGTATGTAAGAGTGTTCCTGCTCACAATATATGTAACAGTGTTCCTATACATAATTTGATTGTCTTCTTATGGTGCATAGGGACCTTAATAAAACATCAATGTTAATAAATACAATTAATATCCTAATCCCTTGAATTAAAAAATCAGATCACCTAAATTATCTTAAATTTAAAAACAGTATGTATTTTTTAACAAATAATAATAATAATATTAATCTAAAAATAAATAAAAATAATAATAATAATAATAATAATAATAATAAAATACAGTCAATGGCCAAGAATTTGCAATACACATACATAGAAACATATCATAAATTTATTTTAATGCATGCAGGTTTTGACCTATGTGTGAGACTGTGCATGGACTCCTTCGGAATTCAATCAGGGAAAAGAGATAATGTATATTAATAAATAATACAGAATTTCAAATTATCAACTGAGAAAGTTGCAAAGCTCTATATGAAGTATATAATAAATACATTTATTTGCATTGACACACTATGTAAAATGAATCAAGCTTCAATCTGCATAGGTTCAAGTATAGATTCAGTATTTCACTGGGTCTTTTGACTAAAAGAATAGGAAGGACGATTCTCCAATGACCACAGTTTTTCCTCTTTTTTAAGTCTCCGATTAATTCTAATACACAATTGAATAAAGTTCTCCAAATCAACTGGGGCTTCCACTCTGGCAAGTTCCTCCTATACTTGTACAGAAAGTCCTCACTGAAACTGACTTTTTGGGGCAGCTAAATTCCATGTACTGTATTGTCAGCTACCTAGCTGAGAAAATGTGCAGTGTACTCGGCAATAGTTTAACGATGTAGATAGCGAGGCGGCACAGCTGTGAACATACACATGTAGCAATCAAAAGGACGGCAATCCCACTGGCCTCCCGACGTAACACACTCTCGGTGGTGCACAGCTGAAGACAAGTAAAAATACATATGCAAAGATTCAGAGTAGAGAACGCTCAGCGTCCCTCACCAGTTTGTAATTCCAACTTGATGCTTTATTCAGTAAAGTTGCAATCCAAGTAAGAGCGGCATGGGGCAGACAGACAAACTACACACACCAAACAACGACGGACGTTTCGCGCTAGTTGTGCTTCATCGGGCTGTACGTTAGCACGTATGTTTGTGCCGCCCTCTTAAGCACAGGCACTGTGTGCTGCCATGGAAACAGACAACATGTGCCTGCATAGAAGGTCAGTTAAAAATAATAAATAAAGACATGAACAGAATTCAGTAACAGCAGCAACAGCAGGTAGCCAGGGGCTTAGCTATAGGGGGTGCAGAAGTAGCAGTCGCTACCGGGCCCAGGAGCCTGAGGGGCCCAAAGACCCTTGTGGTGCAAAAGAAGACACCATTATTATAGAAAGTGCATGCTGGTCAAGTTACACCTCTGGCTCAAGGGGGTGCCGTTTCAATTTTTGCCTCGGGCAGCACAAAGGCATTGTGCTTCCTGCCCCTGGCCACAAAGCACCGAGGGAAGGGGGGCCCCAATCTGAACTCTTGCACCAGGGCCCATAAGTAGGGATGAGCGAACCCGAACTGTATAGTTCGGGTTCGTACCGAATTTTGGGGTGTCCGTGACACGGACCCGAACCCGGACATTTTCGTAAAAGTCCGGGTTCGGGTTCGGAGCTTTCTTGGCGCTTTTTGAAAGGCTGCAAAGCAGCCAATCAACAAGCGTCATACTACTTGCCCCAAGAGTCCATCACAGCCATGCCTACTATTGGCATGGCTGTGATTGGCCAGTGCAGCATGTGACCCAGCCTCTATTTAAGCTGGAGTCACGTAGCGCCGCACGTCACTCTGTTCTGATCAGTGTAGGGAGAGAGGTTGCAGCTGCTTCTGTTAGGGAGAGATTAGGCAGGGATTCACTCAGCAAAACACTTAATTCAGTGATCGATCTACAGCTGTGGATCATTGAACTGCTGCTATTTAATTGCTCACTGTTTTTAGGCTGCCCAGAGCGTTTTTATGTCACTTTTTTCATGGGTGATCGGCGGCCATTTTGTGTCTTGTGGTGCGCCAGCACAAGCTGCCACCAAGTCCATTTAACCATCAATAGTGTGGTTATTTTTTTGCTATATCCTACATCAGGGGCTTGGCTGTGATTGCTATTTTATTGAGGGGTAAAATACAATTGGCCAAAATAGCAGTACCCTCAATCTGGTGTTTCAGCTGTGGCTAGCCAATTGTAATACTGTCTGCTGTCTGCCGAAGCACAGTTTTTGTTCTGGGTTGAATACAATTCCCAACCTAGCAATACCCTAAATATTTTTTTTTCTGCTGTATCAGGCCAAGTTTAAATTGATCCATAAAAGGGTATATTAGATTGAAGGTGCGGATAGTGTCATCCTCAATAACTTCACACGCTACCGTGCATTTCCAAGTTTAAATAATTCTGTCCATAAACGTATACCTGTCACCCAGCGCCTAAATAATAGGCCTAAAATTTATATTCAGCTCAATCTGTGTATATTGCTGAGGCTGGTCAATTTATTTATTGTCCGCCAAAGCACAGTTTTTGTTCTGGGTTAAATACAATTCCCAACTTAGAGCAAAAACCACAAATTTAGGGAATTACTATCAGGCCAAGGTTAAATCTATCCATAAAAGGGTATATTAGATTGAAGGTGCGGATAGTGTCATCCTCAATAACTTCACACGCTACAGTGCATTTCCAAGTTTAATTCTGTCCGTAAACGTATACCTGTCACCCAGCGCCTAAATACTAGGCCTACAATTTATATTCAGCTAAATCTGTCGTTACTGCTGTGCCTGTATTAGAGTAATACGGTACCTAAATAGATAGCCAGATAGTGTTAGGTGCCTGTAAAAAAAAGGCCTGAATTTGAATTCAATACATTGGGCCAAATATTTTTTTTCTTATTGTGGTGAACGGTAACAATGAGGAAAACATCTAGTAAGGGACGCGGACGCGGACATGGTCGTGGTGGTGTCAGTGGACCCTCTGGTGCTGGGAGAGGACGTGGCCATTCTGCCACAGCCACACGTCCTAGTGAACCAACCCTCAGGCCGACAGTGGATCCAGCACGTTCACATTAACTCCCACCCAGTCTTCTGCAGAAAGCGCACAGATGGCGCATGAAAACCAAGCCCATCAGTCTGTCACATCACCCCCATGCATATCAGAGAAACTGTCAAGTTATGCAGCAGTCTCTTATGCTGTTTGAAGACTCTGCTGGCAGGGTTTCCCAAGGGCATCCACCTAGCCCTTCCCCAGGGGTGGAAGAGATCGAACGCACAACCACTTATGTTTCCTGATGATGAGGACATGGGAATACCACCTCAGCACGTCTCTGATGACGAAACATAGGTGCCAACTGCTGCGTCTTTCTGCAGTGTGCAGACTGAACAGGAGGTCAGGGAGGAAGACTGGGTGGAAGACGATGCAGGGGACGATGAGGTCCTAGACCCCACATGGAATGAAGGTCGTGCCACTGACTTTCAGAATTCGGAGGAAGAGGCAGTGGTGAGACCGAGCCAACAGCGTAGCAAAAGACGGAGCAGTGGGCAAAAGCAGAACACTCGCTTCCAAGAGAGTCCGTCTGCTACTGGCCACCGCCATCTGGGACCCACCACCCCAAAGGCAGCTTCAAGGAGTTCCCTGGCGTGGCAGTTCTTCAAACAATGTGCCGACGACAAGACCCGAGTGGTTTGCACGTTGTGCCATCAGAGCCTTAAGCGAGGCATTAACGTTCTGAACCTTAGCACAACCTGCATGACCAGGCACCTGCATGCAAAGCATGAACTGCAGTGGAGTAAACACCTTAAAAACAAGGAAGTCACTCAGGCTCCCCCTGCTACCTCTTCTGCTGCTGCCGCCTCGGCCTCTTCCTCCGCCTCTGGAGGAACGTTGGCACCTGCCGCCCAGCAAACATGGGATGTACCACCAACACCACCACCACCTCCGTCACCAAGCATCTCAACCATGTCACACGGCAGCGTTCAGCTCTCCATCTCACAAACATTTGAGAGAAAGCGTAAATTCCCACCTAGCCACCTTCGATCCCTGGCCCTGAATGCCAGCATTTCTAAACTACTGGCCTATGAAATGCTGTCATTCAGGCTGGTGGACACAGACAGCTTCAAACAGCTCATGTCGCTTGCTGTCCCACAGTATGTTGTTCCCAGCCGCCACTACTTCTCCAAGAGAGCCGTGCCTTCCCTGCACAACCAAGTATCCGATAAAATCAAGTGTGCACTGCGCAACGCCATCTGTGGCAAGGTCCACCTAACCGCAGATACGTGGACCAGTAAGCACGGCCAGGGACGCTATATCTCCCTAACTGCATACTGGGTAAATGTAGTGGCGGCTGGGCCCCAGGCGAAGAGCTGTTTGGCGCACGTCCTTCCGCCGCCAAGGATCGCAGGGCAACATTCTTTGCCTCCTGTTGCCTCCTCCTCCTACTCGGCTTCCTCCTCCTCTTCTTCCACCTGCTCATCCAGTCAGCCACACACCTTCACCACCAACTTCAGCACAGCCCGGGGTAAACGTCAGCAGGCCATTCTGAAACTCATATGTTTGGGGGACAGGCCCCACACCGCACAGGAGTTGTGGCGGTGTATAGAACAACAGACCGACGAGTGGTTGCTGCCGGTGAGCCTCAAGCCTGGCCTGGTGGTGTGCGATAATGGGCGAAATCTCGTTGCAGCTCTGGGACTAGCCGGTTTGACGCACATCCCTTGCCTGGCGCATGTGCTGAATTTGGTGGTGCAGAAGTTCATTCACAACTACCCTGACATGTCAGAGCTGCTGCATAAAGTGTGGGCCGTCTGTGCGCGCTTCCAGCGTTCACATCCTGCCGCTGCTCGCCTGTCTGCGCTACAGCATAACTTCGGCCTTCCCGCTCACCGCCTCATATGCGACGTGCCTACCAGGTGGAACTCCACCTTGCACATGCTGGACAGACTGTGCGAGCAGTAGCAGTCCATAGTGGAGTTTCAGCTGCAGCACGCACAGGTCAGTCGCACTGCGGAACAGCACCACTTAACCACCAATGACTGGGCCTCCATGCGAGACCTGTGTGCCCTGTTGCGCTGTTTTGAGTACTCCACCAACATGGCCAGTGGCGATGACGCCGTTATCAGCGTTACAATAACACTTCTATGTCTCCTTGAGAAAACAATTTGGGCGATGATGGAAGAGGAGGTGACCCAGGAGGAGGAGGAGGAGGAGGAGGAAGAGGGGTCATTTTTAGCACTTTCAGGCCAGTCTCTTTGAAGAGATTCAGCGGGAGGTTTTTTGCAACAGCAGAGGCCAGGTACAAATGTGGCCAGACAGGGCCCACTACTGGAGGACGAGGAGGACGAGGATGAGGAGGAGGTGGAGGAGGATGAGGATGAAGCATGTTCACAGCGGGGTGGCACCCAGCCTGGCACACATGAGCGACTACATGCTGCAGTGCCTGCGCAATGACAGCAGAGTTGCCCACATTTTAACGTGTGCGGACTACTGGGTTGCCACCCTGCTGGATCCCCGGTACAAAGACAATGTGCCCACCTTACTTCCTACACTGGAGCGTGATAGGAAGATACGCGAGTACAAGCGCACATTGGTAGACGCGCTACTGAGAGCATTCCCAAATGTCACAGGGGAACAAATGGAAGCCCAAGGCGAAGGCAGAGGAGGAGCAAGAGGTGACCAACGCAGCTGTGTCACGGCCAGCTCCTCTGAGGGCAGGGTTAGCATGGCAGAGATGTGGAAAAGTTTTGTCAACACGCCACAGCTAACTGCACCACCACCTGATACGGAACGTGTTAGCAGGAGGCAACATTTCACTAACATGGTGGAACAGTACCTGTGCACACCCCTCCACGTACTGACTGATGGTTCGGCCCCATTCAACTTCTGGTTCTCCAAATTGTCCACGTGGCCAGAGCTAGCCTTTTATGCCTTGGAGGTGCTGGCCTGCCCGGCGGCCAGCGTTTTGTCTGAACGTGTATTCAGCACGGCAGGGGGTGTCATTACAGACAAACGCAGCCGCCTGTCTACAGCCAATGTGGACAAGCTGACGTTCATAAAAATGAACCAAGCATGGATCCCACAGGACCTGTCCATCCCTTGTGCAGATTAGACATTTATAACTACCTCCCCTTAACCATATATTATTGTATTCCATTGCACTTCCTCATTCAATCCTTTTTTTATTTTCATTTTACCATTATATTGCGGGGCAACCCAAAGTTGAATGAACCTCTCCTCTGTCTGGGTGCCGGGGCCTAAAAATATCTGACAGTGGCCTGTTCCAGTGTTGGGTGACATGAAGCATGATTCTCTGCTATGACATGAAGCCTGATTCTCTGCTATGGGACCTCTCTCCTCTATCTGGGTGCTGGGGCCTAAAAATATCTGACAATGGCCTGTTCCAGTGGTGGGTGACATGAAGCCTGATTCTCTGCTATGACATGAAGCCTGATTCTCTGCTATGACATGAAGCCTGATTCTCTGCTATGGGACCTCTCTCCTCTGTCTGGGTGCCGGGGCCTAAAAATATCTGACAATGGCCTGTTCCAGTGGTGGGTGACATGAAGCATGATTCTCTGCTATGACATGAAGCCTGATTCTCTGCTATGGGACCTCTCTCCCCTGTCTGGGTGCCGGGGCCTAAAAATATCTGACAGTGGTCTGTTTTAGTGGTGGGTGACATGAAGCATGATTCTCTGCTATGACATGAAGCCTGATTCTCTGCTATGGGACCTCTCTCCTCTATCTGGGTGCCGGGGCCTAAAAATATCTGACAGTGGCCTGTTCCAGTGGTGGGTGACATGAAGCCTGATTCTTTGCTATGACATGAAGCCTGATTCTCTGCTATGACACAGGGAGCTCAAGTCTCCCTGAAGTTCAGGGAATCTCCCGCTATTAGATAGCGGCTCCCTGACACCCGCATGTGAGACAATATATCCTGGAAAGGTTTACTGATAGCAGAGCAGAGAGATAAGAGAAGTGACAGGACACAGAGTTTAGATTACAGGTTGAATTAACCCTTTAGGGTCAAATTGGCTTCTCAAGGAGATCTATATGTTAAAGGCATCTTCTGTCTCATTCAGTAGCTATATAACTATTGAGAGAGATGTATTTTTTTTTAAATACATTTACACATTTACCCCAGTGTTAAATCCCCCCCCCCCATGCTTGTTTTTTTTCCTACAGTGGGGTAGATAATTACACACAGGGTTCACTTGTTTCTTGTCAGCTCAGCGAATGAACTGAATATTCGATTCATGAACCGATTCATGTGAAAGATCCGAACTTCCCATCTCTAGTTTACTCGCAGTAAACCTTTCCGACAACTTGTAGCAGTGTCCCCTTCTCGGCGCGTGTGCACAGTGCAAGAAGAAGCCGATGCCAGCAGTCCGCAACGGCGCATCAGGCTGAGCCTGTGCGCACGCGCGGGATCTCAAAGCGGGAGGAGGGGGAGGGAGAGGCGGCACTGGGCACGAACACCGATGCGTGCGGCCGGGCACCATGCATCCACAGACCTCCCCTGCTTGGGCAACTTAATTCAGTGATTGACAGGTTAGTAAAACCTGTTTTCCGCAGAATAAAGCCACAAATAGCTTTTATAAGGCCACCTTAGAAATCAGAATACTACCCTGGACATGAGCATATGTTTAGCTCACAGGGCTTATAGGTGGGGACAGAATCCCTTTAATCATATACAGAAATATGATAATTTGGGGCAGGGTAATGAGCCCAGTCTTCCACACCATAGAGCAAAGTGTGCAGATACTGCATATGTTTGGAAAATGTAATAAAAAGTTTGTTAAAAAAAAAAAAAAAAAGAAAACCTCCCTGAAATGAGAAGCGCACCTCCCTGAAATGAGTTTTTGCAGGTTGGGATGTCTGTATGACATGAAGCCTGATTCTCTGTTATGGGACCTTTCTCCTCTGTCTGGGTGCTGGGGCCTAAAAATATCTGACAATAGCCTGTTCCAGTGGTGGGTGACATGAAGCCTGATTCTCTGCTATGACATGAAGCCTGATTCTCTGCTATGACATGAAGCCTGATTCTCTGCTATGACATGAAGCCTGATTCTCTGCTATGGGACCTCTCTCCTCTGTCTGGGTGCTGGGGCCTAAAAATATCTGACAATGGCCTGTTCCAGTGGTGAGTGACATGAAGCCTGATTCTCTGCTATGACATGAAGCCTGATTCTCTGCAATGGGACCTCTCTCCTCTGTCTGGGTGCCGGGGTCTAAATATGTGACAGTGGCCTGTTCCAGTGGTGGGTGACATGAAGCCTGATTCTCTGCTATGGGACCTCTCTCCAATTGATATTGGTTAATTTTTATTTATTCTATTTTAATTTTAATTCATTTCCCTATCCACATTTGTTTGCAGGGGATTTGACTACATTTTGCTGCCTTTTGCAGCCCTCTAGTCCTTTCTTGGGCTGTTTTACAGCCTTTTTAGTGCCGAAAAGTTCGGGTCCCCATTGACTTCAATTCGGGTTAGGTTCGGATCCCGAACATTTCCGGGAAGTTCGGCCGAACTTCTCGAACCCGAACATCCAGGTGTTCGCTCAACTCTACCCATGAGCCATTAGCTACGCCCCTGTAGGTAGCACATATATGCATTTATCAAGACATCATTCAGAGGAAGACACTCAAATAATTTCTGTCATTTATACCCAGCTCACCTAGTGCTTGAGTCTGCAGAATCCACCTCACTTCTCTCTGCAAAAGGAGGTGGTGTCTGCCCCCCCTTCTGCAGAGGAGCAGTTACCATCTCCAAGCCTGTGAAAGATATACAATCCACATTACTTTCATGGGCATTTCTTATATGATCAATGAATCTCTGGCACCCCTTACCTGTCCTGACAGAGTTCAGATGCTCTCTTATTGGTTCATAAAGGCACCTGATTGTTTACCGATATAGAACCTGCCACAACTATACAGCAGTAGATGCACCACATATGTGCTCTTACAGTTGATGAAATTCCTGATTCTATACTGTATGCCAGCAAACTCGATGACCTTCATTTGGGAATTGTAACTACACAGTGAACATCTGCCACATTTAAAATGACCTTTCAGTATGCAATTAGTCAGCCAATTGTCGCTTTTGACCGGGATAAACCTACTCCTTACAAGTCTATCTCTAATTGTATGGCTTCTTCTAAAGGATATCAGCGGCTTCTCCTCTGTAAGCTCACCCAAAGCCACGTCTCTCTTTAAAATATCCCAATTCCTGAAAATTGGAGAACAAATCTGTTCCGCCATAGGGCTATACTTAAAGGAGAACGCAAATCTAGTAGTGTCCCTCTTGTCCTGTACTAGCTTCCTCTAATTCTTTCTTTTAGTGAGTAAGTCGCTCTGGGAGAAATCCTATTCCACTCTCTTCATATCCCTATTCACCATTTCTTCCGGATAACCTCTAGGTGAGCTGGGTCTAAATGACAGAAATGATTTGAGTGTCTTCCTCTGAATGATGTCTTGATAAATGCATATATGTGCTACCTGTTGTTGCTGCTGTTACTGAATTCTGTTCATGTCTTTATTTATTATTTTTAACTGACCTTCTATGTAGGCACATGTTGTCTGTTTCCATGGCAGCACACAGTGCCTGTGCTTAAGAGGGCGGCGCGAACATACGTGCTAACGTACAGCTCAAAGAAGCGCAGCTAGCGCAAAACGTCCGTCGCTGTTTGGTGCGTGTAGTTTGTCTGTCTGCCCCATGCAACTCTTTCTTGGATTGCAACTTTACTGAATAAAGCATCAAGTTGGAATTACAAACTGGTGAGTGACGCTGAGCGTTCTCTACTCTGAATCTGTGCATACTGTATGTACTCGGAAAAAGGGATGAGCGGCAGGGGAAATATTTGAATCTGCAATATTTTGCGAATATTCGTCATAAATTCACAAATTCGAGAATTCGCCATTATTTTCTATATTGCGAAAATTGGCAATGTAATATGCATGTATTGACCGTGCAATACAGGCGTGAGTCACTTTTGCTACATTTTTCAAGCTGCTAGAAGTTTCCTGAGACTGGAGAAAATGGTTGGCACGGCAGAACATTACAATAGCTTTATATGCAGATAGAGTGCTCCAATATATTCACGATTGCGCAAATCGGGAATCAATGATGCACATACACTCACCTAAAGAATTATTAGGAACACCTGTTCTATTTCTTATTAATGCAATTATCTAGTCAACCAATCACATGGCAGTTGCTTCAATGCATTTAGGGGTGTGGTCCTGGTCAAGACAATCTCCTGAACTCCAAACTGAATGTCAGAATGGGAAAGAAAGGTGATTTAAGCAATTTTGAGCATGGCATGGTTGTTGGTGCCAGACGGGCCGGTCTGAGTATTTCACAATCTGCTCAGTTACTGGGATTTTTACACACAACCATTTCTAGGGTTTGCAAAGAATAGTGTGAAAAGGGAAAAACATCCAGTATGCGGCAGTCCTGTGGGCAAAAATGCCTTGTGGATGCTAGAGGTCAGAGGAGAATGGGTTAACTGATTCAAGCTGATAGAAGAGCAACGTTGACTGAAATAACCACTCGTTACAACCGAGGTATGCAGCAAAGCATTTGTGAAGCCACAACACGCAAAACCTTTAGGCGGATGGGCTACAACAGCAGAAGACCCCACCGGGTACCACTCATCTCCACTACAAATAGGAAAAAGAGGCTACAATTTGCACGAGCTCACCAAAATTGGACTGTTGAAGACTGGAAAAATGTTGCCTGGTCTGATGAGTCTCAATTTCTGTTGAGACATTAAAATGGTAGAGTCCGAATTTGGCGTAAACAGAATGAGAACATGTATCCATCCTCTGATGGCTACTTCCAGCAGGATAATGCACCATGTCACAAAGCTCGAATCATTTCAAATTGGTTTCTTGAACATGACAATGAGTTCACTGTACTAAAATGGCCCCCACAGTCACCAGATCTCAACCCAATAGAGCATCTTTGGGATGTGGTGGAACGGGAGCTTCGTGCCCTGGATGTGCATTCCTCAAATCTCCATCAACTGCAAGATGCTATCCTATCAATATGGGCCAACATTTCTAAAGAATGCTATCAGCACCTTGTTGAATCAATGCCATGTAGAATTAAGGCAGTTCTGAAGGCAAAAGGGGGTCCAACACAGTATTAGTATGGTGTTCCTAATAATTCTTTAGGTGAGTGTATTTTGGCGCAACTTCACATTTTAGCAGGTCTGACTACATATTACTGATTGGTGCACTAAGTATTGTTGTGAACTTGTGACATCACAGAACTATGTCTGTAGCATGTATGTATGGACAGCACAACCTATCACACTACCTAACACCCTGCACTGGAACAGCTACACTATATCAGGATATAACCTACACTGACTATCTACCACTAACTATCTGTAATATATATATATATATATATATATATATATATACGGTATATATATATATATATATATATATTTATATATATGCTAACTAACTATCTAATGTAATGACACAGCAAAGCACAGAGCACAGAAATGACACTGCTGTCTCTCTCAGAACTGCAAAAAACTGCAGAAAATGGCTGCTGGGGTGGTTCTTATATAGTAAGGGGTAGGCAACTTTCCTATTGGTTGCTTGGGATGTTGCTAAGCTCAGGCAAAGACATTGCAGCCTTCTCATTGGCCCACAAGAAAGAAGCAGGGAGGGATCATGGGTTCAGATGGAAAAAAAAATCTAAAATATTCATGAATACGAATATATAGCACTATATTCTAAATCTTTGTGAATTCTCGAAGTGGCGATAATCAGGATTAAAATTTGTAATTTGAATATTCACGCCCAACACTACTCGGCAATTGAATGTTCTCCTTGCCAAAGATTATGTAGTTTGGCTTCAGCTGTGGAACAACCATTAGCATGAGCTTCATCTGTTGAAAGATTGATCAAAGGGTTTCTTGCGAGAAAGTAGGAAAACAAATGTGGCCTATGGTTTGTAGGAAATGTGATAATATAAAAAAAATGAACCAATACTTACCTGTGAAAATTCCCAGGTGCTCTAGGGCTGATGCTTTAGTTTTTTAACCGGACTTTCTTTACTCTGCTTTACTGATAGGTCCACTTACCAACATAACTGCTACAGTCAATCGCCGACCTCAGTGTTCTTGTACCATACATGCAAGCAGCACCTCTAAGGCCATCAATAAGTAAAAGTTAACAAAGATAGTCAGGGATCACTGGAGCGGCTGTTAATGCTGCAATAAATACTGTCACTTGCTTTTAGGGCATATAGTTAGGGGCTTGGCTTTTTGTGCTTTTGTTAGGATGGGTTTATTCATTGTTTATTAATGGCATTTTTCTGCACTCTTACGCCGCTTTCACATGAGCGAGTATTCCGAGCGTGTGCAATGCGTGATGCGAGCGCATTGCGCCTGCACGGAATCCGGACCCATTCATTTTGATGGGTCTGTGTACATGAGCGTTGGTTTTCACACATCACTTGTGCGTTGCGTGAAAATCGCTGCATGTTCTATATTCTACGATTTTCACTCAACGCTGGCCCCATAGAAGAGAATGGGGCTGTGTGAAAATTGCATCGCATCCACAAGCAAGTGCAGATGCAATAAGTTTTTCACTGATGGTTGCTAAGAGATGTTGTTTGTAAACATTCCGTTTTTTATCACGCGTGTGCAAAACACATGAAATTGCATTGCACCTGCGTGATAAAAACTGAACAACTGCATGCGATCGCAGACAAAACTGAATGAACTTGCTTGTGAAATCGCGCATTTTTCACTGAACGCATCTGCAACACATCCGCACCTAAACCGCTCACGCTCGTCTGCAAGGGGCCATATGATTTTAGTGGAGTTTTTGTTCCTGAGGTTTTGACACGTTTTTACCGTTTTTACATCTCCTTCTCTATAGGAAAAAAGGAAGGAAAACACAGTTGTAAATCCTAAAAACCCATGTGATATGTAAAAAAATAAAAGCCTAAGTGGTTTCTGTGGCAATTGTTAGAGGTAAAAATGCCAGAAAAAAAAATGTATGTGTATAGGCACCCTTACAATTAAAGTTAAACATGAAATAGATTTCTAATAATTATTATTTGGAAGACTTTATAATTTGCATGCTACTGACAAAATGTGGTATCTCATAAAATGCAGCCATGCAAAATAAAATTTTCTACAAAAAAGTTAAAAAGTTCAGATGATTACACTATGCTACCATTCAGGTGCATATGTACTCGGGACTCATTTAGTATTGTAGGAAGGAGCAAGGGGCTATCATTGATGGAAGGTATGTGTCACCGAGATTCCTGGCCTCGGTGAGATAAGAGCCGGTAGTTTTAAGTGTCAACGGCAGCTAGTGCTGACTGACACTGTTTGTTTTTAGTATGGCTGCAAAGCCGGCTTTTACTGGGAGTAGCCAAAGTGCTGGGTGGGTGGCTGTTCCCCACGCTCCAGGCCGGGTCTTTTTTGGCCTATATAGAACTCAGCCAGCAGTTTCAGCTGGGTGTGGTTTATCCTCCATCTGACAGAGAAGCTGGGGAGTCTCTGTATTTTGGGACCTGTGAATTTGTGCCGTGTTAAAGGGCTGGAAGTTGTATGCCGGAAAACAGGCCGAAAAACAGCCTAAAGCCTGCTGTGGACTGCGGGTTGAAAACTGCTAACCAGGTGAAGATTTTGTTCTATGGACATTGCATGGTGTGAACAAACACCAAGACTGTGAACGGTCATTTTGTTTTTCCTTATGTGTGAATAAACACCGAACTGTTTAAGTTAAAGACTTTGTGAATTGCCTCTATACTGCGTCCGCTAGCCTGTCTACCAGAGCAAAACCCCACAGTATATAATAAAATAGCATATAAAGCATTAGGTATAATGGTATGACTAATATTTCTAACAATTGCTTTATCTGCAATAAAGCTGTAAAAATCAAAACACTATTGTTATGCTGTGGAAATTGAGACTCCGCATTTGTCACATACAGTAGGTACATCAGATGTCCGGGAAGATTTTCATAATGGTCTCCATTCTCTAGGACATACGATTCTTGAGATATTACCCAAAAAATGTATTAGCCAATAAGAGCTGGCAGCTTCACTCATATACTAACTGCAATACACAGAGTCACGTGATGTTTATCAGCCAGTAGAAGCTTGCAGGTCTCAATAACTCAGCCAGTTTTCTTCACTGTCATAGGTCACTGTTAAGGGGGCAGGGTGCTCTAGAGGTCAATGATAAGGGTTTGTGGAGCTGTGAAAATCACTGTAAAGGGGGCAGGCCACTCTAGAGGTTAATGATAAGAAGGCGGGACACTGTTAAGGTCACTGTTAAGGGAGCGGGGCGCTGTGGAGGTTAATATTAAGTGAATACGGCACTGTAGAGGTCACTATTAAGGTGGTGGGGTGCTCTAGAGGTTAATGATAAGGGGGCGGGTTCTATGGAGGTCTTATTTTAAGGGAGCAGGGCGCTGTGGCGGAGTCACTGTTAATGGGGTGAAGGTCAATAAGTGGGTGGGGCCCTGTGGAGGCCACTGTTAAGGGGGTGGTCTACTGTGTAGGTAACTGTTAAGGGGCAAGCCACTCTAGAGGTCAATGATAAGAAGGCGGGGCACTGTGGAGGTCACTGTTAAGGAGTGGCGCACTGTAGAGGTCACTGTTAAGGGAGCTGGGCACTATTATTGAGGACACTGTGAATATCTTTCAGTCGCACACATGAACATTAAAGGAAATAATATACCCATGCAAAGTAAGGTCATTCTGCATATATATATATATATATACACACACTCACCTAAAGAATTATTAGGAACACCATACTAATACGGTGTTGGACCCCCTTTTGCCTTCAGAACTGCCTTAATTCTACGTGGCATTGATTCAACAAGGTGCTGATAGCATTCTTTAGAAATGTTGGCCCATATTGATAGGATAGCATCTTGCATCTTGCAGGGCACGAAGCTCCCATTCCACCACATCCCAAAGATGCTCTATTGGGTTGAGATCTGGTGATTGTCGGAGCCATTTTAGTACAGTGAACTCATTGTCATGTTCAAGAAACCAATTTGAAATGATTCGAGCTTTGTGACATGTTGCATTATCCTGCTGGAAGTAGCCATCAGAGGATGAGTACATGGTGGTCATGAAGGGATGGACATGGTCAGAAACAATGCTCAGGTAGCCCGTGGCATTTAAACGATGCCCAATTGGCACTAAGGGGCCTAAAGTGTGCCCAGAAAACATCCCCCACACCATTACACCACCACCACCAGCCTGCACAGTGGTAACAAGGCATGATGGATACATGTTCTCATTCTGTTTACGCCAAATTCGGACTCTACCATTTGAATGCCTCAACAGAAATCGAAACTCATCAGACCAAGCAACATTTTTCCAGTCTTCAACAGTCCAATTTTGGTTAGCTCGTGCAAATTGTAGCCTCTTTTTCCCATTTGTAGTGGAGATGAGTGGTACCCGGTGGGGTCTTCTGCTGTTGTAACCCATCCGCCTCAAGGTTGTGCCTGTTGTGGCCTCACAAATGCTTTGCTGCATACCTCGGTTGTAACGAGTGGTTATTTCAGTCAATGTTGCTCTTCTATCAGCTTGAATCAGTCGGCCCATTCTCCTCTGACCTCTAGCATCCACAAGGCATTTTCGCCCACAGGACTTCCGCATACTGGATGTTTTTCCCTTTTCACACCATTCTTTGTAAACCCTAGAAATGGTTGTGTGTGAAAATACCAGTAACTGAGCAGATTGTGAAATACTCAGACCGGCCCGTCTGGTACCAACAACCATGCAACGCTCAAAATTGCTTAAATCACCTTTCTTTCCCATTCTGACATTTAGTTTGGAGTTCAGGAGATGGTCTTGACCAGGACCACACCCCTAAATGCATTGAAGCAACTGCCATGTGATTGGTTGACTAGATAAAGGCATTAATGAGAAATAGAACAGGTGTTCCTAATAATTCTTTAGGTGAGTGTATATATACAGTACAGACCAAAAGTTTGGACACACCATCTCATTTAAAGAGTTTTCTTTATTTTCATGACTATAAAGGCATCAAAACTATGAATTAACACATGTGGAATTATATACATAACAAACTAGTGTGAAACAACTGAAAATATGTCATATTCTAGGTTCTTCAAAGTAGCCACCTTTTGCTTTGATTACTGCTTTGCACACTCTTGGCATTCTCTTGAAGAGCTTCAAGAGGTAGTCCCCTGAAATGGTTTTCACTTCACAGGTGTGCCCTGTCAGGTTTAATAAGTGTGATTTCTTGCCTTATAAATGGGGTTGGGACCATCAGTTGCGTTGAGGAGAAGTCAGGTGGATACACAGCTGATAGTCCTAGTGAATAGACTGCAGCTAAGTAAAGAGAAATCATTACTTTAAGAAATGAAGGTCAGTCAGTCAGCCGAAAAATTGGGAAAACTTTGAAAGTAAGGGCTATTTGACCATGAAGGAGAGTGATGGGGTGCTGCGCCAGATGACCTGGCCTCCACAGTCACCGGACCTGAACCCAATCAAGATGGTTTGGGGTGAGCTGGACCGCAGAGTGAAGGCAAAAGGGCCAACAAGTGCTAAGCATCTCTGGGAACTCCTTCAAGACTGTTGGAAGACCATTTCAGGGGACTACATCTTGAAGCTCATCAAGAGAATGCCAAGAGTGTGCAAAGCAGTAATCAAAGCAAAAGGTGGCTACTTTGAAGAACCTAGAATATTACATATTTTCAGTTGTTTCACAGTTGTTTGTTATGTATATAATTCCACATGTGTTAATTCATAGTTTTGATTCCTTCATAGTCATGAAAATAAAGAAAACTCTTTGAATGAGAAGGTGTGTCCAAACTTTGGGTCTGTATTGTATGTCAAACATTTGTAAACAGAAAAAACATATTGAAACATATTACTTGATGTACCCACAGAGTATAATCAGGCAAATGTAGTTCAAAAGTGCATACTTTTGACTCCGCTTTTCACTGTTTATGTTTTGTACTTTTTTCATAGCTGAATTTCGTAGCATACCATGCTTTTCAGTCCTACAAAAAAGGTATAGAGATTATAATGAATTTGCATTAAACATCATATCCTTTTCTATCCAGATACTTCCTACTTCCATTGATACACTTCAAATCTTTGTAAAATAATAAAAAAAGGTTAAAGAAAAAGCAGACACAAACATTATATATATCTTCTCACAAATTGTCAACATGAAAAAGGCTACTCAGAAATTAAGTACTTCTGTAAGCCAAGCTATTAAATTATTATTTATAGAGAAGCAATGTGTTTTTAACAAGCCAAGTCTTTATCATTTTTTATATCATTTTTTCAACTATTGATACTGAAAGATTGTACAGATCCATATTAAATCAGGATGCATTTTTAGTTAATCTAACCCTGAGTAATGGAATTAGAATTTAGAGTATTTATTGATCGTTTTTGCTACTACTAACATTTATCAATTGCAAATACACATGCACGTATTTTCATTTTCTCCCAGCAAACAACAAAGTTCTTAATCATGAATAGTACCTGCTTAGAATTGTACTGTTATTCACTATGGCACATGACTTTAAAACATCCATCCTAGTAATTGAAAATAGATAAAGTAAGTAATTCCCATCTTTGTCTTGTTTAACTGGCCTCCCACTGTTATACAGAGGTGCAAACAGTTCCAATTAGACATTAGCCAAGATATATGAGACCTGTTTAATTAGCTAAACAAAAGAAAACTAGAAGACCCACTTGTCAGTAAAAATGCATTTTACCTCTAAATATATGATAATGACTCTACAGGGAGCCTAAATTAAATACCCACTTAGGGTCGTCAGCTACCAGCAGTCATGGCACTTAAGGAAGCGTTATGTTGTTTTGTTTTTAGTATCTTATTGCTAATCTAACAATTTTCTTCTACCTTTTCTAGTGGCACAAGACACCATACCATTGCTATTTTTTTTTCAATTTTCTTATTTATTTTTAGTTCATCAGAAGCTACTTTGATGGCCCCTAGCTCCTTTTAATTAGATAAAAGATTTTGAATAATAAATGGTAATTATTTTCTTTCTTCAAATCTAAGTCAATTAATTAATGAAAATATTTGCATAGTGTTTTATTAAATAAGCATTAAGTTCTTGAAATATATTTCATCCCCAGATGAATAAGAACATAAATGCTAATGAGGGATTTACAAATCTTACACTATAGTACAGCAACACTTAAAATCTAATGTTTTTAAGCTTGGCACTTAAAATTATTTACATACAATTACATTGTATTAGATGAGGATATGCTGAATGCTAGTGTTCAGCGCGAATATTCGAATAACAAATTTTTATCTCGAATATCGCAACTTCGAGATTTTGCGAATATTCGAAATCGAATATTTTTTATTTTATTTTTTTATCTGAAAATATGATTCCTCCCTGCTTCTTGCTTGTGGATCAATGAGTCACTGGCCCACAAGCAACTGAATTGAAGCTGGAAGGAATCAAGTTTTCAGATGGACCAAATATGACGAATATTCGAAATAACGAATATAATCACTATATTGCTGTATATTCGTTTTTTAGAATATTCGTCCTATTCTAATCTAAACGAATAATCTCGGTTACAATATTCGAGTTCACGAATATTACAACAGAAAAATCGTAAAGGTTAATAAGTGTGCCCGACCGGTGACTCACCTCATGTAGATCGCGACGATAAATTGTTTGCCAAGTATTTCTAGTCTCCACTGGACTCTCCACTTCAGAAACTCGCAGACACTCAGTACAATGTGCTCGGCAAAGATCATCAGACACCGCTTTATAAAAGCAGAGGATAAAATCATCATAGCCGTACTGTAATATTATATTACAGTACTTTTGCATGCATGTCAGAACAATTATTATAAGTTGATCGAGTCTAGTGAAATATTCTTAAATTTGAATATTTTCAATATGAATAAGATTTTTTTTTCGTATTCTTTTATTTATTTTATGTTAAAAATAGATAATACAGATTTTTGCACTAAGTATTCTTGTTACTTCACAGCACTATGTTTGTAGCCTGTATGTAAGGACAACAGATACATTTATATTACATGCACATACATGGGCGTCCGCAGAAATTTTTCCAGGGGGGAGCATAATTTTATTGACATCCATGCTCTGCTTGTTTATGAGAATGTAATGAAGGGGAGGGGCATATTCATTATCACAAAGTATAATAACGCATGAGCTGTGCAGTGGCGGATCCAGAGCCTGGTCTCAGGAGGGGCACTTCCAGATTACTTTCTGTCCGCCGCCACAAAACAATGGTGCTTATAGAACAGACTACACAGTGTAGAGGTATACTGTATATTGTGTGGCACAGTGTAGGGTATATGTGTATAACATAAACATATTTCACATGAAAACTTACAATTACTTGGCTTGGCCCTTGGGGATCTCGGACACCACTTCAACACTTTGGCCGGGGGCTCGGCGGAGCCGATGTTGTGTTTTATCGTAATGAGAAAGATTTTATAATAAGGATTTGGAGAAGGGGCAGAGGGATAGCAGAGCAGGGAGAGGCTGGTGCTGCTACTAGGGGGTCATACCATGGGGGAGTAATAAAGCCCCCCCAGTAGAAATAATTCTCCTTATAATGTGACTGTGCAAAAAATACCCCCTTGTAATGCCCCCAGTTGAGCTAATGTCCCCATAATGTGCCAGTATAAAATACCCCTATATAGTTTCCCCAGTAAATGCCTCTATAGTGCTCCTCTCCGCCCTTCCTCCTAGTGCCCCCCATAATGTACCAGTATAAAATGCCCCAGTAGATGCCCTCAGTGTCCCCCATAATTTGCAAGTATAAAATACCCCTTCTCAGTGCCCCCTTCCCCAAAGTACCCACCATAATGTGTCCCAGCATAAAATGTTATTGTACAGAGACCCCCATATAAAATACCCCTTCTTTGTGGCCTCAGTAGATGCCCCTATAGTGCCCCCAATAATGTGCCAGTAATAACAGCCCCCCATCATGTGCCAGTAATAACATGCCCCTCATCATGTGCCAGTAATAACAGCCCCCCATCATGTGCCAGTAATGACAGCCCCCATTATGTGCCAGTAATGACAGCCCCCCATTATGTGACGGTAATGACAGCCCCCCTTGTGCCGGTAATTACAGCTCCCATTATGTGCCAGTAATGACAGCCCCCCCATTATGTGCCAGTAGCCAGAGACCCCCATTATGTGCCAGTAGCCAGAGACCCCCATTATGTGCCAGTAGCCACCAGTATTGTACACAAAAAAAAATAAACACTTATACTTACCTCCTTGGCAGCGATGCGATGCAGGCCTCTTCCGGCCTGTGTCCCGCGCTGTACGGCTCAGGCGGCGCAATAGGCGGCGCAATGACATCATCGCGCCGCCTGCGCCGGCCTCTGATTGGCTGCCGGCCTAGTGCCTGCAGCCTATCAGAGGAACGGAAAGGGACACGACTCTCCCTCACCTGCCTCAGCACAGTCATCTGTATCGCTGTCCTGAGGACGGCGATACAGATGACTATGGAGATGAACGCTTCTGCAATGGAAGCATTCATCTCCCTGTGCCCCGCCGCCCCCCCCCCCCACACTTCTGCTGGCCCCAGGGTACAAAATCATCAGGGTACAAAATCATCCGCTTTCATCATACATCTCAACCTCGCTGAGATTGTGTATATATATATATATATATATATATATAGTTATACACACAGCGCGGTACAGATGTATGATCTCACCGGATGATTTCATACGTTTCACAGACACACACACACACACATATAAATATATATATATATATATATATATATATATGTCTTTTTGTTTATTTTTACATAAAATGCAAACATAATTTAGTATTTATATGAAAGGCTCCGTCCATTTCATACATCCCCCACGTAATTTGCATGGGATTATAGATTATATATATACAGTCCTGATCAAAAGTTTAAGACCACTTTAAAAATGTCAACAAATCATATTTAGCATGGCTGTTCCAAGTAGAGCTTCAACATGCAACAAGAAGAAATGGGAGTGAGACAAAACATTTTTTGAGCTTTCAATTTAATGAAAACAACAAATAAACTGAAACAGGGTCTCTCACAGCGCGCCATCGCTGCTGAGGTGGGACACGCTGTGAGAGACCCTGCTTATGCAGTTCAACAACCCGACCATGTTCAAAAAGGGAGTTTTTTTGCCTTTGCAATCACAACGTTTGACTACCTGACAGAAAATGACAATGAATCCACATCTTTGCACAGATTTGGCCTTTTAAAGGCATGTGGTCCTAAACTTTTGATCAGCTGAAAAACAGCCTGTTTATTCGTTGTTTTTATTAAATTGAATGCTCAAAAAATGTTTTGTCTCACTCCCATTTCTTATTGTTGCATGTTGAAGCTCTACTTGAAATCTTGTTAAGATCCAGCCATGCTAAATATGATATTTTGGCCTTTTTTCAAGTGGTCCTAAAACTTTTGATCATGACTGTATATACACACACACACACACCCCCCAGTTAATCATTAACCACATAAACTACTGTAGCGGAGCCATAATGCAACATAGTCTTAGTCCGCCGGTAATAAAAGGGTTTATTTTGTGATGAAGTAGTTTGAACAGGAAGGAAGCACATCATCATTAGTAAATAAAACCATCAACAAATATCCCATCACTCTTCCCAATAACTGGACAACAGCAGGGGCATAGCTATAGGGGGTGCAGAGGTAGCAGTCGCTACCTGGCCCAGGAGCCTGAGGGGGCCCAAAGACCCTTGTGCTGCATAAGAAGACACACAAAGCACTGAGGGAAGGGGGGTCCAAGCCTAACTCTTGCACCAGGGCCCATGAGCCTTTAGCTACGCCCCTGGACGACAGACAGTATCAGGAGCATGACTCTGTTTAATGCCACATTCCCTACTTTTATGCCCCTCTCCCATGCAAGCTAAACACCTACAGAATATTATCCATTCTTTAATCACAGACAGGTTACAGGCCACACATCCCCTCCCCTCAGTCTGCGAAGTAATTTAATACTCAACAATCCATTTGAGACATCCATTGTAGCCATTGTGTTTCTACCACACAACCAGACGAATGCCCAGCAGGTTACATACTGATTAGGTAATTAAACCTAACATTGTAAATCCATTCAACAGTACATATTAAACATCCATTGTAGCTGAAACGCAGTCCGCTACAACCACTAATGAAATGCAATCTTAAGGGAGATCTTTATCTTTTAGTTCTAAAATGATGATTTGACATGAAAGACTGCTTTTAAACACTGAATATACCAACGATAAATTCTGCTTAAATAGCATATTAAAATCGATTCCTCTCTCCGCCTTTCTGCAAGCGACTTTAGCCCTCTGTCTAATAATCAATTGACCGTGAATACTAAATCAACAGGGAGGGAGGGCGTGCTGGCAGCAGATCTTCAAAATGCGGCTTGGCAGACAGTGTAACGCCGGCAGACACAAATATTATATACCCACCATAACAACATCCAGTAACCCCTTATCTAATTTCCGAACAGTTGCAAGTTTTCAATAAAAGTCAATAACCCAGCCGCAATACCGTAAAGGACACCTTCCTAATAAATCCGTGTTACCACATCCTACCTTGTAAATTTGGCTAGTTTTACCCATCTGGAACACTGGTTTTAGAATGTTAGATAACGCCAAAAAGAGGCAAATACACTTTGTGGTTTATCATAATTCCATGCAGATCCCTACATACAGTATATGAATTTCTGGATCTTTAACTTTGTTATGATTTATGATTTCATTGTCAAAATTCATAATATTCTGTGATTACAGGGGTTCCCATTCCTACTATAAAGAGGAGAGGACCGCGAAAAGAGAGAAAACATCCGCTAAATGTGGTGGTGATGGAGGTCTCCACCACAGATGAGGAGGATTCCCAAGAGCAGCCAGGACCCTCAGAGGAAGTAGCGGCCCCTCCACCACCTGATGGCAATATGATGGCTCCTATTAAAGCTCATGAGCCAGGACCCTCCCAGGAGCTTCAGCGTGAGGTGACTGGCACACCTGATGTGGGAGAAGAGGTGGAGGTGGAAGACGCTGGACCCTCCCAGCCACCACAAGAACCCCCCACCACTCCAGAGGATGTTGTAACCAACCCCCGCCAAGAGGATAAATATGTGCACATAGCAATATAATTCTATATCGATACCACGTAATCTGAATTGCAAGTAATATAATTTTATTTTCTAATCCTGACAGTACTGCTGTTTTTGAAAAAATATATTTTTAACATAATCACAGAGAACATGTTGCCGGCATACTCCAAATGCAGAGGCTGATGGCCAAGCTGAAGGAACAGCACCTGAAACAAAAGAGGGACATGTTGATGGTTTATAACCAAGTTAAAAAGTTGCCATAGAGGCATGTTTGTTATTTTGTTAATAAATATTTTTTGGGTTCTGTTCTAATGTCTGACTGCATTCTTTCATATTGTTCTGTGTTAGCATAATTTCTGTCTGTCCTGATCATATTGAGTTTAGTGTAGACCGTACCCTCCACTGTTACCTTAACCTGCTGCTGCTGTCTGTCCTGATCCGTATGACTTTGCACTAGGACTCAAGGGGCCTTCCTGCAACCAGATAAATTTAAATCTATATATAAAAAAGGATGTATGTGTGTGTATGTATTTATGTGTGTATGTTCCACAAAAACTCAAAAACGCAACCATCAAATTCAATGAAATTTGGTATACACATCCCTTGCTACCTGGAAAGAAATCTTGCGGGGATCTCAGCTCTCTAGGACGTACCGTTCCCGGGATATTCCCAAAATATCACCTGCATTAGCCAATACAAGCCTGCCTCCAGCCTTTCACTTAAATCCTAACTGCCAACTGACGGGTACTGTGGAGTTCACAGTTAAAGGGCCGGTCACCGTGAAATTCACTGTTAAAGGGGCGGCCATTGCTAAAGTCACTGTTATTAATTATAAATTTGCAATAAATAAATACCCGAGCAATGCGGGGTCCACAGCTAGTTTATGTATTAAATAACAATATCAAACATACGAAAGCAAACGATTAAACGTAATAAAATATTTATTTACAAATAGAAAGTATGTAAAATATGAAAAAAAAAGCCTCTAAGGCAAACTTTGGAGTTCTTTCTGGATCTCCAGTAACTCCTTATTCCGGATCTTCCTCTACTCCTCCAGTTTGCTGAATTCAGCATCCAGCTGATGCTGATGCTTCTGTAAGCGAGCTTGAAGTAGCCAGATTTTATTTTGTTGGGCTTTTATAGCCAGAATTTCATTGGCTTCAGATTATCTGATGCTCAGGGAGCCTTCTTTTAAGTTTTCGAACAACTGTTAGGATAAAAAAAAATATTACAATGACTTTCAATTATGATGAAGGCAGTTAGTGGTTTGTGTGGAGTTTTTGTTACAGTACTGTCCATTTACAGAACAATTATTTTTTTTTTTATTACAGTTTTGAAAATTATATAGTTGGTTATTTAGTATTTCAATATAGTATAATGTTATTTAGTGTGTTAATTAATGCAAGTTCATTAGAGTATAATAGTATTTAGTTGATTTCTTTGAGATAAAAGAAGAATCTACACTTTTGTGTTGAAAAGCATTTATGTTGCCCATGGTCAATATGAATAACACATGAAAGTTCTCATCTTAAAATATAACTTCTAATACAAAAGAGCTATAAGATTTTTTGAATGCAAATTGAAGACAAAACTTTGTTAAAAGGATTTTGGACACACTACAAGATCTAAATAGTCTTCTATAGACATAGTCGTGGCACCAGGTCTCTGAGATGCCATCAATTTAAAGGCAATAATACGTACTCAGCCCCTTATCTGTAAGATAATAACGGACTTATTATGATGGTCTTTGATATGTTTGTATCTTATATTTCAAATGTCCATTCATTCTGCCATGTCTCCCTTATTGTATATACGACAGATGAAGGGACTGGTGAGTTCTTGGAAGCTCGCTATGTGACATATTAATTATTATTTTATGGCCATTAAAATGTATCAAGCCACCACAACTCTTATTTTGTATTTATTAAAGACAGCACAGAATTACTTGGTTATAGTTATGTAATGTTTAATGTGAAATAGTTGGATACTTTATGGTTTTAATGTAGATTACAGATTTATTGTACTTTAAAAAAAAAAGATTTCTCTACTTTTCGCTATTTTAAATCATTTTAGGCCCTTTTTCTTATAAACATCGTATGGATATTTAATTATATAGCTGTGTGCACATATTTACCCTCCTGATCGGGGGGTGTAGACCTCCTTCTCCCCCTCTTCTTGAAATGGGGGAGAGAAATCCTCTGGCTCTGATGTTCCTGGATCGGGTCCACACTGCTCCTCCTCTGCTCTCCTAGAATTTCTGTCCCTCACAGAAGGTACGGGAACCCCTGTAATCACAGAATGTTAAGAATTTAGACAATCAACTCATAAATCATAACAAAGGTAAATAAAATAAAAAAAAATATCCTATATGGAGGGATCTGCATGGGATTCTTATTATCCACACGGTGGATTTGCCTCATTATGGGTTTATATTACATGACAAAACAAGTGTTCACTCACAGTTGATTTTGTTGTCATGGTCACTTTATTATTCAAAGGAGGGGTAAAGTCGCTTGCAGATAGGTGGCGAGCTGACTATTTTTCGATGCTATTTAGGCACTGTTTAGCGCTGTTCTATTCAGCGGTTAAAGAGAGTCTGTCATGTAAAATCCTCATTTTACTCCACTAACATCCTGATCTCCCTTTCCTTAGGGTACTTTCATATTTGCGTTGTTTGATTCCGGCAGGCAGTTCCGTTGCCTGAACTGCCTGCCTGATCAGGCAAACTGTATGCAAACGTATGTCATTTTTTTCTGACTGATCAGGCATTTTTCAGACTGATCAGGATCCTGATCAGTCTGAAAAATGCCTGATAAGGCAGAAAAATGCATTGCAATACCGGATCCATTTTTCCGGTGTCATCAGGCAAAACGGATCAGGTATTTATTTTTTTCAAATTTTTAGAGGTCTGCGCATGCGCAGACCGGAAGGACGGATCTGGCATTCCGGTATTTTGAATGCCGGATACGGCACTAATACATTCCTATGGAAAAAAATGCCGGATCCGGCATTCAGGTAAGTCTTCAGTTTTTTTTGCCGGAGATAAAACCGTAGCATGCTATGGTTTTCTCTTTTGCCTGATCAGTCAAAATGACTGAACTGAAGACATCCTGATGCATCCTTAACGGATTACTCTCAATTCAGAATGCATGGGAATATACCTGATCAGTTCTTTTCCGGTATAGAGCCCCTGTGACGGATCTCTATGCCGGAAAGGAAAAACGCTAATGTGAAAGTAGTCTAAGGCCTCTTTCACACTTGCGTTGTTGGGATCCGGCATGCACTTCCGTTGCCGGAGGTGCCTGCCGGATCCGTAACAACGCAAGTGTACTGAAAGCATTTGAAGACGGAACCGTCTTCCAAATGCTTTCAGTGTTACTATGGCACCCAGGACGCTATTAAAGTCCTGGTTGCCATAGTAGGAGCGGGGAGCGGGGGAGCGGTATACTTACAGTCCGTGCGGCTCCCCGGGCGCTCCAGAATGACGTCAGAGCGCCCCATGCGCATGGATGACGTGATCCATGTGATCACGTGATCCATGCGCTTGGGGCGCCCTGACGTCACTCTGGAGCGCCCGGGGAGCCGCACGGACGGTAAGTATGCTGCTCCCCCGCTCCCCGCTACACTTACCATGGCTGCCGGGACGCTAAAGTCCTGACAGCCATGGTAACTATTCAGAAAAAGCTAAACGTCGGGTCCGGCAATGCGCCGAAACGACGTTTAGCTTAAGGCCGGATCCGGATCAATGCCTTTCAATGGGCATTGATCCCGGATCCGGCCTTGCGGCAAGTCTTCAGGATTTTTGGCCGGAGCAAAAAGCGCAGCATGCTGCGGTATTTTCTCCGGCCAAAAAACGTTCCGTACCGGAACTGAAGACATCCTGATGCATCCTGAACGGATTACTCTCCATTCAGAATGCATTAGGATAATCCTGATCAGTATTCTTCCGGCATAGAGTCCCGACGACGGAACTCTATGCCGGAAGACAATAACGCAAGTGTGAAAGAGCCCTTACCCCTATTACAATATTACCTTTCATATAGCATTTAATTTGTGGTTTATGAGGTTAATTTACTGGGTGGGGTGTGTGTGTGTGTATGTATATATATATATATATATATATATATATAGTAGAAAGGCACAAGGGACTATAATAGATGGAAGATATGTGTCACCGCGGATCCTGGCCTGGTTGAAGTAGGAGCCACTAGTGCACGGCCATGGTCAATATGAATAAGGCTACTTTCACACTTGCGGCAGTGTGATCTGGAGGGCAGTTCCGTAGAATCCGCCAATCTACCTCTGACTGAAAGCATTTGTGAGACGAATCCGGATGCGGATCCGTCTCACAAATGCATTGCAAGGACGGATCTGTCTCTCCGCTTGTCATGCATTCAGGCAAGTCTTCAGTTTTTTTCGCCGGAGAGAAAACTGTAGCATGCTGCGGTTTTCTCTTTTGCCTGATCAGGCAAAACGACTGAACTAAAGACATCCTGATGCATCCTGAACGGATTACTCTCCATTCAGAATGCATGGGGATAAAACTGATCAGTTCTTTTCCGGTATAGAGCCCCTGTAACAGATCTCTATGCCGGAAAAGAAAAACACAAGTGTGAAAGTACCCTAAGGCCTCTTTCACACTTGCGTTGTTGGGATCCGGCATGCACTTCCGTTGCCGGAGGTGCCTGCCGGATCCGGAAAAACGCAAGTGTACTGAAAGCATTTGAAGACGGAACCGTCTTCCAAATGCTTTCAGTGTTACTATGGCACCCAGGACGCTATTAAAGTCCTGGTTGCCATAGTAGGAGCGGGGAGCGGGGGAGAGGTATACTTACAGTCCGTGCGGCTCCCGGGGCGCTCCAGAATGACGTCAGAGCGCCCCATGCGCATGGATGACGTGATCACATGGATCACGTGATCCATGCGCTTGGGGCGCCCTGACGTCACTCTGGAGCGCCCGGGGAGCCGCACGGACGGTAAGTACACTGCTCCCCCGCTCCCCACTACACTCACCATGGCTGTCAGGACTTTAGCGTCCCGGCAGCCATGGTAACCACTCTGAAAAAGCTAAATGTCGGCTCCGGCAATGCGCCGAAACGACGTTTAGCTTAAGGCCGGATCCGGATCAATGCCTTCCAATGGGCATTAATTCCGGATCCGGCCTTGCGGCAAGTGTTCCGGATTTTTGGCCGGAGCAAAAAGCGCAGCATGCTGCGGTATTTTCTCCGGCCAACAAACGTTCCGTACCGGAACTGAAGACATCCTGATGCATCCTGAACGGATTACTCTCCATTCAGAATGCATTAGGATAATCCTGATCAGGATTCTTCCGGCATAGAGCCCCGACGACGGAACTCTATGCCGGAAGACAATAACGCAGGTGTGAAAGAGCCCTTACACATGAAAGTTCTCATATTAAAATATAACTTCTAATACAAAAGAGCTATAAGATTTTTTTTATGCAATTTGAAAACACTACTTGACACTCCGAAGACTGGATTTAATTTTTAAGAGGGATTTTGGACACACTACAAGATCTAAATAGTCTTCTATAGACATAGTAGTGGCACCAGGTATCGGAGATGCCATCAATTTAAAGACAATAATACGTACTCAGCCCCTTATCTGCAAGATTATAACGGACTTATTATGATGGTCTTTGAGATGTTTGTATCTTATATTTCAAATGTCCATTCATTCCGCCATGTCTCCCTTCTTATTGTATATATGACAGATGAAGGGACTGTTGAGTTCTTGGAAGCTCGCTATGTGACATGGTAATTATTATTTTTTGGCCATTAAAAGGTATCAAGCCAGCACAACTCTTATTTGGTATTTCTTAATGAGAGTACAGAATTACTTTGTTATAGTTATGTAATGTTTAATATGAATTAGTTGTGTACTTTATGGTTTTAATGTAAATTACAGTTTTTTTATTTGATTTTTTTTTTTTATATTTATCTACTTTTCGCAAATTTAAAACATTTTAGGCCCTTTTTCTTATAAACATTGTATGGATATTTAATTATATAGCTGTGTGCACATATTTACCCTCCTGGTTGGGGGTGTAGACCTCCTTGTCCCCCTCTTCTGGAGGTGGGGGAGAGGAATCACCTGGCTGTGATGTTCCTGGATCAGAGGATATTACATTATGGGAGGGTCCAGGCTGCTCCTCCTCTGCCTGCTCCTCCAACTCTTCCTCCTCACCCGTTGCAACCACTTTCTTTTTAGATTTTCTGTGTCTCACAGAAGGAACGGGAACCCCTGTAATCACAGAATGTTAAGAATTTAGACAAACAACTCATAAATCATTACAAAGGTAAATATTTAAAAAAATCCTATATGGAGGGATCTGCATGGGATTCTGATTATCTACACGGTGGATTTGGTTATTTTGATGTTATATAACATGCCAAAACCAGTTTTACAGATGGGTAAAACTGGCCTAACTTAAAAGGTAGGATGACGTAACAGGGGTTATTTGATGGTATTATGTTGGGTATAATAATTTTTTGGGCTGTGATCATTATACTGTCTGCCCAGCCGCATTTTTAATACAATCTTACCTTTCATATAGCATTTAATTTGTGGTTTATGAGGTTAATTTACAGGGTGATGTGTGTGTGTATATATATACACTTACCTAAAGAATTATTAGGAACACCATACTAATACGGTGTTGGACCCCCTTTTGCCTTCAGAACTGCCTTAATTCTACGTGGCATTGATTCAATAAGGTGCTGATAGCATTCTTTAGAAATGTTGGCCCATATTAATAGGATAGCATCTCGCAGTTGATGGAGATTTGAGGGATGCACATCCAGGGAACGAAGCTCCAGTTCCACCACATCCCAAAGATGCTCTATTGGGTTGAGAGCTGGTGACTGTGGGGGCCATTTTAGTACAGTGAACTCATTGTCATGTTCAAGAAACCAATTTGAAATGATTCGAGCTTTGTGACATGGTGCATTATCCTGCTGGAAGTAGCCATCAGAGGATGGATACATGTTCTCATTCTGTTTACGCCAATTTCGGACTCTACCATTTGAATGTCTCAACAGAAATCGAGACTCATCAGACCAGGCAACATTTTTCCAGTCTTCAACAGTTCAATTTTGGTGAGCTCGTGCAAATTGTAGCCTCTTTTTCCTATTTGTAGTGGAGATGAGTGGTACCCGGTGGGGTCTTCTGCTGTTGTAGCTCATCCGCCTCAAGGTTGTGCGTGTTGTGGCTTCACAAATGCTTTGCTGCATACCTCAGTTGTAACGAGTGGTTATTTCAGTCAACGTTGCTCTTCTATCAGCTTGAAGCAGTCGGCCCATTCTCCTCTGACCTCTAGCATCCACAAGGCATTTTTGCCCACAGGACTGCCGCATACTGGATGTTTTTCCCTTTTCACACCATTCTTTGTAAACCCTAGAAATGGTTGTGCATGAAAATCCCAGTAACTGAGCAGATTGTGAAATACTCAGACCGGCCCGTCTGGTACCAACAACCATGCCACGCTCAAAATTGCTTTCTTTCCCATTCTGACATTCAGTTTGGAGTTCAGGAGATTGTCTTGACCAGGAAAATACCCCTAAATGCATTGAAGCAACTGCCATGTAATTGGTTGACTAGATAATTGCATTAATGAGAAATAGAACAGGTGTTCCTAATAATTCTTTAGGTGAGTGTATATATATATATATATATATATATATTAGAAAGGCACAAGGGACTATAATAGATGGAAGATATGTGTCACCGAGGATCCTGGCCTCAGTGAAGTAGGAGCCACTAGTGCATATGTCCGCAGCAGTTGCTGACGGACACTTAGGTAGTTAGCATAGCTGTGAAAAGCTAATACGGGATGGCTCTTATTGGGAGTAGTCATAGAGTTGGGCGGGTGACTACTCCACACAATGCAGGCCAGGTTTTGAATGGCTTACAAAAGTCAGCCAGCAGGGTCAGGTGGGGAGGATTACATGGCTGACGGTGGAGCTCTGGATGGCTGGGTGTTTGTGTTTGGAACTGAGTGAAAGACCAGAGGGTCTCTGCTTGGATGCAGAGGACAATGCAAGATACTCTGTGGTATTTACGGTACTGTGCCTTACTTGTATAATTGTTTTTTCTTTAAGTGTCGGCTGGAGTAAGCCAATTAATGCTGTCTGTTGATTGTTTGTGTGCCAACAATAAAGGACACTTGTTATTTTAAGATTTCACCGGAAAAATGCTTCTGTGTATTTATCTGAAGGCTACCATTTGGGAATCCCTACAATATATATATACTAGTCAATGACCCGGCGATGCTCGGGTATTTATTCATAGCAATTTTATATTAAATAACAGTGACTTTCACAGTGACAGGCCCTTTAATGTTGAGTTTCACGGTGACCGCTGCTTTAACAGTGACTGACTGTGACCGGCCCTTTAACAGTGATTTTTACGGTGACCGGCCCTTTAAAAGTGAGTTTCACGGTGACCGGCCCTTTAAAAGTGAGTTTCACGGTGACCGCCCCTTTAACAGTGAACTCCACAGCGCCCGTCAGTTGGCAGTTAGGATTTAAGTGAAAGGCTGGCAGGCTTGTATTGGCTAATGCAGGTCATTTTTTTTATATATCTCGGGAACGGTACGTCCTAGAGAGCTGAGACCCCCGCAAGATTTAATTCCAGGTAGCAAGGAATGTGTATACCAAGAATCATTGAATCGATTATTGCGTTTTTGAGGAACATACATAAATACATACGTATATATATACAGTCAGGTCCATGAATATTGGGACATCGACACAATTCTAAAATTTTTGGCTCTATACACCACCACAATGGATTTAAAAATGAAATGAACAAGATGTGCTTTAACTGAAGACTGTCAGCTTTAATTTGAAGGTATTTACATCCAAATCAGGTGAATGGTGTAGCAATTACAACAGTTTGCATATGTGCCTCCCACTTGTTAACTTAATTTGCATTAGACCCGATAACACGTGTTGAGACGTAAATTTAAATCTTTTTACAGTTGGTCACTAGGACCATTGGTTGTCTCTGGATTGACACGTGTTGCTAGTTTACCAGTACTAAAATTTAACGTTTATTATTTTATCCTTAAAATTGACTAGAACTCACATGGTTAAAATTATCAGTTGTGTCTGGACTATAGCTGTTAGCATTATATGTTTTTATATGCAGTTGTGAACCATCAGGCGGCAGCCTTAACTTATATCTCCTGGCTGCCTCTACTACCTCCACACCGCAACAATTGTTTTATATTTGATGCACACTGTTATTTCCACAGTGCGCTATCTTAAGATAGCGATCGTCCTCCTAGTTCCTTCTACTGCTAATAGTCATATCGTACTGTCTTGCTAGACATGGCACTCACTGGCTAAAACAACATGTATCACTCTCTGCCCCCCGACATGTTTTGCCAAACACTTGGCGTCTTCAGGGGTTTGGGCAGTGAATGTGTTGGGGGTGGGACCAGGCTTTTAAGACCTCCCTGCGTGTGTCATAGCTGCGCTGGCCAATCTGCATCTCTCTTTCTGCTCAATGCGATATTTGGCCAATCAGTGTACACGTTTCTCGATGCATTGGGTGGTTTGGTCCTCCCATCTCTCTCTCCACCTATCGGCGCTTACCTGCGCCGTCCGTCCTTGCGCATGAACTTAGTGATGATCGCAGGTATCCTCAGTCGCCGTGCATGTCTGTATGCTTAATACTTCGTTCCGGTCTCTTCTGATGTTAGTGCGCATGCGCCCGGACTTAGTTAGTGGTCCCTCATGTCATCTATTTCTTATACATACTCAAATACTTATGATTCATTCCGCTCGCTTCCGATGTTAATGCGCATGCGTCTGGACTTAGTGCCGGTCGCTCTTATCATTTATTTTCCTATTTTTTGCGCATGCTCGAATACTTAGTAATTCGTTCCACTTATTACTGATGTTAATGCGCCTGCGTGCGGACTTAGTGCTGATCACTCATCTCATCTGTTTATTGCGCATGCCCAGATACTTATTCTTGTTTTACACAGTCCTGATATTAAATATGCTTAAGTTAGAGCTTAGATGTAGTTCGCCCTTCTTCTCTATGGCACTTATTTTCAGCTTATATGCTGACTCCTTATCTTGCTCTGCATCATCCTCTTTTCTATATTTTGCAGGTGCCATATATTGCCTGCATCTCTCCATCTCGCCCGGCGTCCATCAGGTATGTATATTATTTTTTTTTCTCTTATTTTCTTTTCTTTTATATCTTAGCACGTTCAATTCGCATCGTTAGGATTGTTTGAGAGAATCCCTTTAACGTCCCTCGATTACAGTATGGGGGTACACCTTTGTTATATTATAGTTAAAAAAAAAAAAAGACTGATTAACCGCCTCACTTATCGTCATTATGTAGTTCTATGAATAGTCTATTTCTTACATGCTAAGTTATTTACAAGAATTCTTGGAATCTCTCTCATAAGAACGAGGCATAAGTAAATCCCTCATTTAGACCGTGAGGGGCTAGGCTACCTAGGCGGTATATCCACCGAGCTTCCTCTTGTTGTAGCCTTTTATCCAGGTTGCCCATTCTTGGGCCTAACTTAAGTTTTTGGATCCCCCATACTTTGACACTCTGTACGTCCCCATTATGTTTATTTTGCACGTGTCTTGCAAGGGGTGTATCACTGAGGGTATTAATAGTGCTAAGGTGTTTAGAAATACGCCTTCTGAATTCTTGCGTGGTTTTTCCCACATATATTTTTGGACATCCACATTGGATGGCATATATTACTCCCATAGGTTTACAGTTGATGTATTCTTTAATCTGATAGTTTTTGTTATCAGCTGGATTTAGAAAGTCCTTTTTTGGTATCATTTTCCCGCAGAAGCTGCAATCGCCGCATGTATAGGATCCCACCACATAAAGCCAGGTAGGTTTATCTTGTTTTTTACCTTGGGTGAAGTGACTATGCACTAGTTTTTCTCTTATATTCTGCCCCCTCCTATATGTGATGGCTGGTCTAGGGGTAATGATCTCTTTTAATTCATCATCTGAGAGCAATATATGCCAGTGTCGTCCCCAAATTTAGCGTATTTTTTCATGCTGTCCATCGTAGTTCCCTATGCATCGTACTACTTCTTTCTTTTGATTTTCACGTTGTTCGCCACTGCGAAGTAAGATGGTTCTATCGCTTTTTTTGACTCTGTTATATGCATAGTGCAGAGTTTTCTTTGGATATCCTCTTAGTAAAAACCTATCATATAGGAGCCTACACTCATCCTCAAACCCTTCGGATGTGGAACAGTTCCGTTTCGCTCGAAGGTACTGCCCAATTGGAATACCCTTTTTAAGGGGGATGAGGTGATGGCTTTGCCAATGTAGAAGGCTGTTTGTAGAGGTGGGCTTCCTATATATAGTAGTTTTTACGCTGCCATCATTCTCCAGGGTAATTGTAAGGTCTAAAAAGTTTATAGTACTCTCATCTATTTCTGCGGTAAATTTGAGGCCTAGACGGTTATCATTAAGTTCCTTGACGAATTCAAGGAAATGTGTACTAGTGCTGTCCCATAATATTGAAACGTTGTCTATAAAACGACCCCAATATAGTATATGTTTAGTAAATTGGTGATTATTTTCTGTGAATACTGTGCGTTCCCCCCACCACCATAAAAACAAATTTGCAAAACTAGGCGCACAAATCGTCCCCATTGCTGTCCCAGTGATCTGTAAATAAAACTTCCCATTAAATATAAAATAATTATGTGTTAGCAAAAATTGTAATAGTGATAAAATAAAATTATTGTGCTCTTGATATTGTGTGCCTTTGGTGTTTAAATAATATCTAATTGCCTTTAGGCCCAAATCATGTTGGGTGCTGGTGTAGAGAGCCTCTACATCCAGACTCGCTATTAGAGTAGTTTTGTTGACCTGAATACCCTGGAGCTTGGTCAGCGTGACCTTCGTATCTTTAAGGTAGGAAGACAAACTGGGTACAAATGGGGATATCATCTGGTCCACATAGCCGCTGATCCCCTCACATAAGCTTTGATTGCCCGACACTGTTGGCCTACCTGGTAATGGATAGTGATGGCCCGAATAGTTCGCCGGCGAATAGTTCCTGGTGAACATAGTTTGTTCGCGTTCGCCGCGGCGGCCGAACATATGCGATGTTTGGTCCGCCCCCTATACATAATCATTGAGTAAACTTTGACCCTGTCCCTCACAGTCAGCAGACACATTCCAGCCAATCAGCAGTAGACCCTCCCTCCCAGACCCTCCCACCTCCTGGACAGCATCCATTTTCGATTCATTCGGAATCTGCATTCTCAGTGAGAGGAGGGACAGTGCTGTTGCTGCTGATTCAATAGGGAAAGCGTTAGCTAGGGCATTGTTCTGTGTCCACAGACTCATCTGCTGTAAGGACAGCACCACAAAAAGCCCTTCTCAGGGCTGGTACATCAGTCTGCTTTATATATATATATATATATATATATCAAAGTATAAGTGTTTAGAGAGGGCTCACCTGTATAATCAAGAGTGTAAATGGGTGCACCTACCGAGAGGATTCACCCAATCCTCTAAAAATAATGGTAGAATCAAAAGGAAGAATGGTAGGGCACACCAATATTCGGTACCACACGGATGGTTAATATACCAATATTTTATTTTATTAGTGATATACACTGTTAAAAAAACAACAACTATTGCCCCCCTTTTTTTAGGCCAAACAGGGGTCCAGTTGAGGGACCGGGAGAGGTGGGGGTACAGCAAATAAGCAGTAGGACATATTTTGAGGATCAAGTGGATCCAGATGAAAAACAAGTTATTAATTTGTCAAAGTATGTCTTAAAACCATCAGAAAAAATGCTTCTAAGTAAGGGCCTTACCTTTACTCCGGTCCCACAATGTGACAAGTTCCTATGGATTAAGGATGTAAACCTCTTCGCACGGAAGTTAGCTCTGCATAAAGTACACAAACAAGAAGAAAGTGACTCACGGAGACTATACGATAACGAGAGGAGATGTGTGGAGATTCTTGAGTCATTACAGCAAGAAAGTGAGGGTTATCAAATTAATCTTGACCCCCCTTTCTCGACTCTAAGACCAAAATCCAAAATGACTCCACAGTTTACACAGTTCCAAGAGATAGAGACTTTTGTACAGCTGATCACTCAGGATATTAAGTCCTTACAAATGAGGAAAGACCACCTAGTACAGAATCTCAGTAGTGAGGAACAAAAAGCCCTTGAAATTCTCAGGAAAAATGAGGATATTATAATAAAGCCGAGTGACAAAGGGGGCAACATAGTCATTCAAGACAGGAATGACTATGTTGATATGGTGTTGAGACTTCTTAAGGATAGGTCCACCTATCAACCCCTGAAGGGTGACCCTACAAAGGAGTTCCTGAATGATCTTAAGGAGCTTTTGGATGGAGCACTTCAGGAGAATTTAATAACAAAAGACGAATTCAAATATCTCTATAACAAAAACCCAACGATTTCCACCTTCTATGCCCTCCCAAAAGTGCATAAAGACAAGCAACCAATTCCAGGAAGACCAATTGTGTCGGGAAACGACAATCTCACACAATCTGTTAGTGAATATATCGATCAGGTACTGAGACCTTTTGTGACCACCCTACCCTCTTACATTAGGGATACAAAAGATCTTCTTTTGAAGATCAATGACATCACAGTAACACCAGACACAATTTTAGCTAGTTTGGATGTAGAGTCACTCTACAGTAATATCCAACACCCATTAGGAATGCACGCGGTAGAGTCCTACCTTAACACGAGAAGTCAAAACTTTAATAGACACAATCAATTTGTTTTGTCATCACTAAGGTTTGTTTTAGAGCACAATTATTTTGTTTTTCAGGGACAATTTTATAAGCAAACTAATGGTACTGCGATGGGGACGTCATGTGCCCCAACGTATGCAATTTATTTTTGGGGTGGTGGGAAAACGATCACGTTTTTACGGAAGGAATGTCGTCATATATCTGCCACATCATTTTTTGGGGCAGATATATAGACGACATTCTTATCCTATGGGATGGGGGTCACTCTTTGTTTTGTGAATTCACTCAGAAATTAAATCATAACAGTATAGGGATGAAATATACCCATGAAATTCAAGAAAAAGAGATTGTGTTTCTTGACCTGAAAATAAAGAAGACTGAAAATGGCCATTTGGTAACAGAGGTCTTTAGAAAACCAACAGCAACAAATAGTTACCTGCATTGGAATAGCTGGCACCCCACATCCTTGAAGAAAGGGATTCCTGTAGGCCAGTACTTGAGGGCACGTCGGAATTGCTCCGATGAGGTCTCATTCTCTAAAGAAAGTGAACAACTCCTTCAGAGATTTCAAAAAAGAGGCTACCCAGAAAATCCTCTAAAAAAAGCCTATAATAGAGCTAATAGAATGAAGAGAGAAGATCTACTCAAAGAGAGTACCCCTAAGAAAAATGACATCATCAGATGTATTGGTACCTATGACGGGTACAACAAAGAAATATATGGAATATTGAAAAAACACTGGCACATTATTAAATCCGACAGAGATCTAAATATGATACTCACCTTGAATCCATCAGTAACATACAGACGGGGCAGGAACATTAAAGATCAGTTGGTTCATAGCCACCTAATGGAGAAGGGAGGAAATCTAGAGAGACTGGTTGAAAGATACCGGGGATCCTCACCATGTGGTGACTGCTCTTTCTGTAGGCATGTCCCCCGCATTAAAAAGTATATAAACCCTATAGATAAGAAAGAATATGAAATTAAACAACTCATTACGTGTAAAACACAGGGGGTAGTATACTTGGCATCATGCCCATGCCCAAAGTTATACGTGGGCAAAACAGTACAGGAGTTGAGACGTCGCATCTCAGGACATATCAGCAGTATAGAAACCGGAAAAGATACATCAATTGCCAGACATATTAAATATTTCCACAATAACAAAAGCTCAGTTTTACGATTCTGGGGCATCAAAAAAATAGTTCTAGGACCAAGGGGGGGAAATCTTGATAAAAAACTCCTACAGAGTGAGGCCCGCTGGATATTTAGGTTGGGCACAATGAGTCCACAAGGCCTCAATAAAGGATTTTCCTTCACAGCCTTTATCTAAACACAAGTAGGTACACCTTTTGAAATAATATTATTAAGAAAAATAAATATATAAAAAAAGAGAAAAATATAATTACCTGGAAGAACGAAAGATAGTAACCCCTAGATCATTTAGCCATACGGAACCGCATTCCTCACTATAAGTATAGGGATAAAAGACAAAAAGAACGGTTAAATATATAAAAATAATAATCATAAAGGATTAACCCTAAGTACCCTATAGCCAATCATCTAACTGATATTGAAAATATAAAATAGTAAAAAAGAAAACATGTAAAGTATATTAAAACTTTGGCTTGAGTACAAATACACATCTAGGTGCATATATATGCACATTGATGTCATCCCTCTAATCTGGAGGTTAGAACGTATGTGCATGCGTAATAGAAGTATAGAAATATGGTCATAAGGTCTATGACCCCAGACGTACCAGTTGTGGTATCATTGAAAATTTAAAAGTCTACACGCAGGCGCAAAGTAACATACGGATTAGAATCCAAATGTGAATATAAGCGCTTGGATGCGAAATTTCTGATCTACATAAAGTTCCCACGCATGCGCAACATCATTACATGTTGAGAATAAGAATAAAATCTAAGATTTGACGCATGCGAGGTGATGCTGGTGCTTTGGAGGAGGTTAATGACCTTACGCGTGCGCATCGGAACTTGACATGATGCGATGAGAGTATCTTTGAAAACTAAAGATCTTACGCATGCGCAAACACATACCATCAGAAAAAGTTAAAGTTCTTACGCATGCGCGTTCTCTCCCCTATATCGGAGCTCAATGCGTTGCGAAAGTGAGAGCACAAAGTTTCAAGATCACTTCAGGAGATGGAGCACTTCAGGAGAATTTAATAACAAAAGACGAATTCAAATATCTCTATAACAAAAACCCAACGATTTCCACCTTCTATGCCCTCCCAAAAGTGCATAAAGACAAGCAACCAATTCCAGGAAGACCAATTTTGTCGGGAAACGACAATCTCACACAATCTGTTAGTGAATATATCGATCAGGTACTGAGACCTTTTGTGACCACCCTACCCTCTTACATTAGTGATACAAAAGATCTTCTTTTGAAGATCAATGACATCACAGTAACACCAGACACAATTTTAGCTAGTTTGGATGTAGAGTCACTCTACAGTAATATCCAACACCCATTAGGAATGCACGCGGTAGAGTCCTACCTTAACACGAGAAGTCAAAACTTTAATAGACACAATCAATTTGTTTTGTCATCACTAAGGTTTGTTTTAGAGCACAATTATTTTGTTTTTCAGGGACAATTTTATAAGCAAACTAATGGTACTGCGATGGGGACGTCATGTGCCCCAACGTATGCCAATTTATTTTTGGGGTGGTGGGAAAACGATCACGTTTTTACGGAAGGAATGTCGTCATATATCTGCCACATCATTTTTTGGGGCAGATATATAGACGACATTCTTATCCTATGGGATGGGGGTCACTCTTTGTTTCGTGAATTCACTCAGAAATGAAATCATAACAGTATAGGGATGAAATATACCCATGAAATTCAAGAAAAAGAGATTGTGTTTCTTGACCTGAAAATAAAGAAGACTGAAAATGGCCATTTGGTAACAGAGGTCTTTAGAAAACCAACAGCAACAAATAGTTACCAGCATTGGAATAGCTGGCACCCCACATCCTTGAAGAAAGGGATTCCTGTAGGCCAGTACTTGAGGGCACGTCGGAATTGCTCCGATGAGGTCTCATTCTCTAAAGAAAGTGAACAACTCCTTCAGAGATTTCAAAAAAGAGGCTACCAAAAAAATCCTCTAAAAAAAGCCTATAATAGAGCTAATAGAATGAAGAGAGAAGATCTACTCAAAGAGAGTACCCCTAAGAAAAATGACATCATCAGATGTATTGGTACCTATGACGGGTACAACAAAGAAATATATGGAATATTGAAAAAACACTGGCACATTATTAAATCCGACAGAGATCTAAATATGATACTCACCTTGAATCCATCAGTAACATACAGACGGGGCAGGAACATTAAAGATCAGTTGGTTCATAGCCACCTAATGGAGAAGGGAGGAAATCTAGAGAGACTGGTTGAAAGATACCGGGGATCCTCACCATGTGGTGACTGCTCTTTCTGTAGGCATGTCCCCCGCATTAAAAAGTATATAAACCCTATAGATAAGAAAGAATATGAAATTAAACAACTCATTACGTGTAAAACACAGGGGGTAGTATACTTGGCATCATGCCCATGCCCAAAGTTATACGTGGGCAAAACAGTACAGGAGTTGAGACGTCGCATCTCAGGACATATCAGCAGTATAGAAACCGGAAAAGATACATCAATTGCCAGACATATTAAATATTTCCACAATAACAAAAGCTCCGTTTTACGATTCTGGGGCATCAAAAAAATAGTTCTAGGACCAAGGGGGGGAAATCTTGATAAAAAACTCCTACAGAGTGAGGCCCGCTGGATATTTAGGTTGGGCACAATGAGTCCACAAGGCCTCAATGAAGGATTTTCCTTCACAGCCTTTATCTAAACACAAGTAGGTACACCTTTTGAAATAATATTATTAAGAAAAATAAATATATAAAAAAAGAGAAAAATATAATTACCTGGAAGAACGAAAGATAGTAACCCCTAGATCATTTAGCCATACGGAACCGCATTCCTCACTATAAGTATAGGGATAAAAGACAAAAAGAACGGTTAAATATATAAAAATAATAATTATAAAGGATTAACCCTAAGTACCCTATAGCCAATCATCTAACTGATATTGAAAATATAAAATAGTAAAAAAGAAAACATGTAAAGTATATTAAAACTTTGGCTTGAGTACAAATACACATCTAGGTGCATATATATGCACATTGATGTCATCCCTCTAATCTGGAGGTTAGAACGTATGTGCATGCGTAATAGAAGTATAGAAATATGGTCATAAGGTCTATGACCCCAGACGTACCAGTTGTGGTATCATTGAAAATTTAAAAGTCTACACGCAGGCGCAAAGTAACATACGGATTAGAATCCAAATGTGAATATAAGCGCTTGGATGCGAAATTTCTGATCTACATAAAGTTCCCACGCATGCGCAACATCATTACATGTTGAGAATAAGAATAAAATATAAGATTTGACTCATGCGAGGTGATGCTGGTGCTTTGGAGGAGGTTAATGACCTTACGCGTGCGCATCGGAACTTGACATGATGCGATGAGAGTATCTTTGAAAACTAAAGATCTTACGCATGCGCAAACACATACCATCAGAAAAAGTTAAAGTCCTTACGCATGCGCGTTCTCTCCCCTATATCGGAGCTCAATGCGTTGCGAAAGTGAGAGCACAAAGTTTCAAGATCTCGCGCATGCGCATGCCCTTTAATGTGATCTTGGTGCTTTGATTTAGAAGTCAAAGTTTTTGCGCATGCGTGAAAATATTATACTGGAGAAGGTTAAGGACCTTGCGCATGCGCACCGGAGACTGATACAATGCGATGAGAGTATCTTGAAAACCAAGGACCTTGCGCATGCGTAGAATATATGTCATTGGGAAAAGTTTAAAGATCTAGCGCATGCGCATTTTCTCCCCCAGATCGGAGCTTAATGCGGTGCGAAAGGTAGAGTACAAAGTTAAAGATTTTGCGCATGCGCATGACTTCATCTCCTTCCGGATCGGAGGTTAAAGTCCTTTTGCCGACGTAGAATTACCAAGCAACTAAGGAAATGATCAGATGACGGAGAAATACTAGTAAGGCATTATGATAGGGTTACTGACCTGTCATACAGGAAAGCTTGGCAGTGACTGGCCACATAATAAGTAACGACCCTCCCTTAATGTTTAAAAGGGTGTAGCAGTAAAGCATTCTTGTTGACAGTAGCTCCATCCCCTGAAGAAGCCACATCTAGTGGTGAAACATGTTGGGGGAGCTTGTGTGTTAGTTTTTAGATTAGGAGCGGTAGGGACCAAGTGTTATAGCACGGAGCAACTGCAGACTCAATCGTGCCTCAACACCAGTGATTGAGAACTACCTAAGAGAAAAGAGATTGCAAATGCAATGATTTAGGATGAAGGACTAAGTGTATCTCCAGCATTTGTTCATATATACAAACAAAGTAAGCTCTCTGCTGACAAAGCAAGCGTGGGATGAACGAATGCTAGGAGGTAGTATATAAGGGTGAAGCAACCTTTATCTCAACCACCAGAGTCCTACCGCACCTATAGTTTTAAACTATTCTTTGTTCTCCCGTCATGATATATTTTTATAAATAAAATGAAATAAATGTTATGTTTTAATAGACCAGAAACGGGAGTTTAGTAGTCTAGGTAACTAGGCTATTTGAATTAAATTATACACTGTTAAATAAACATACATAAAAATTGCACTCTTAAAAATAATAAAATAGTAAAACTATTAAATACAATAAAACATAATATAATTATATAAATCTGCAATTTTGTATATATAAATTCTATGTTTTATGCCTGAACAGTTTTACTGTATTTGCACCAAGATTAGTTGAATGGTAAATAATGTCCTTCCAGATGGGTTATTTAACCCAATCGATACCCCAGTAGATGAAGTGGGGAGTGAATCTGCTGTTTGAATATAGTCTTTTTAAAAAGTCACTTGTATTATTACGGCTGTTGCGACTTAATAGTCGCTGCACATATTCAATCGTTACACTGTTGCTGCCTGTTAATAGAGAAGAGCCGAAGCTATTGTACTCACAGTTTGTAGTGCAGTGATATCGGCTTTTACTGCGTCACAGGTGGCGCCCCACGTGTGGTAAGCAATTGTTATACAGGTTGCAGCATGTAAAGGTGATGCGACTTCGGGATCCTCTGTGTTTTTATATGGCCGTACTGTATTGGAGGTCAGTCGGTGATGTATTCCTTCTGCATTTGAACAGATATTTTGCAGGAGTGGACTTTGCCACAAGGCCGACTCTCCAAACAAACAGGTATCCGGCTTGTCTTTGCTTTTTCAAGATAGAAAATCAACGATCCCTTGCTTCTTTATTTTCTTTTTCTTTTAGCGCTTTCAGTCCTCCGGTATTGTACTTTATTCCATGGGATAGTTACCAAACGCGTTTCGGAGTTGGCTACGACTCCTTCTTCAGTGGCTAAACTATCCATGGAAATGACTAACTTTTATACACCTAGAGCAGGTGCGGATTAGATTAATTAACTTTGAATCGGAAGTGACGTGCATTCTTTCTCAAGTCAGAAGGGCAAATATATTGCTTACAAGCTCAATATAAAACCAATAAAAATAAATTAAATATATAGAGTAAGTATATCACTTTCAAACTACAAGTTATGGCAATACATGCTTAAAAATTCGCATATATCTATATATATACGCATGTGTATGTAACCGCAACACCTTCATAAAATAGAATCTATTTTTGTAAATAATATGGCTTTTTATTTATTCCACATATGCTAGTCTATTTCATACTGTTCATTCATACTAGTAAAAATACAGAATGATAAATACACAATAGAGAAACATTAAATAATATCAAAAGCCGCACAATGTTTATGCGGTTAATGCTACAATTTTTATGTGTTGCGGTTTCATTGCGTTTTTATTTTAATTCAGTATTATTTCGATATCAATCCTTATCAAGCTTATATTGACATTTCAGTTTAATATAAAATCACTTGAATATAAAACAAATATATAAAACAAATATATTATGTTAAAAATATAAAAAATATAAAAAAATTCATATATTCGTAAAATACATATATTTTCAATAGTTGTATATATCACTAAGGATAGATAGGACAGATAGATATTCTATTTATTTAGTATTAATTTCATTTATTTTGAATTTATTTGCACGGGGAGATGACGGCCTTTAGACAGGCTGTAGAATTTGATATTAGGAAAATAAAAACGAACAAAAGCAGAGATAATAATCTATCAAAAGCCGAAATACAGGCAATAAAACAATTACAGAAGGATCAACAAATAATAATACGTCCAGCAGACAAAGGGGGAGCAATAGTGGTATGGGATAAAGATAACTATAACAAAGAGTGTACTAGACAGTTGTGCGACACAATTACATATAAGCGGTTACGTACCGACCCTACTATAGAATTCCATAAACAACTGGTAACATTATGTGAACAGGGTCAAAAATCGGGCATTCTATCCCAACAAGAATATCACTATATCACTAATAGCCAATGCAGATTGCCAGTATTTTACTGCATTCCTAAATTACATAAGGACCCTATAAATCCGCCAGGGCGGCCAATAATTTCTGGTATAGGTTCGTTGACAGCAAATCTGTCACATTATATCGATAAACTATTGCAACCAGTAGTTAAAACAATTAAATCATATATAAAAGATACCACTTCAATAATAGATATGGTTGAGAAAATACAATATAGTCCTGGATGGATCATAGGAACATTGGACGTGCAGTCCCTATACACAGTAATAAATCACAAACAAGGAATAAAAGCCATGGGACAGCAATTACAACAAAATAGCCAGGTACCTATAGAACAGATTGAATACTTGCAGACAGATACCCAGTATATTCTAGATCATAACTACTTTTGGTTTGACTCGAATATATATCTGCAGATATGTGGTACTGCAATGGGCACCAGGTTTGCCCCCAGCTTCGCTAACCTATTTATGGCGAATTGGGAACAAGAGGTTATTGATCCTAAGCTGGGGACAGACCTGGTGCTCTGGAAGAGATATATCGATGACGTCCTCTTCATATGGAAAAACGACCAGGAATCACTGGACAAATTTTTAGAAGACATAAATAAAAACGATTATAATCTACGGTTTGCAGGAAAGACCAGCCAAAAAATGGTGGAATTCCTAGATCTAGAAATTAAAATAGAAGAATCCAAATTAATCTGCAATACATTTCGGAAGCCAACATCAAAAAATAGCTACATCCTGTATAATAGCTGTCACTTGCCACAATGGCTCTTAAATGTACCGATAGGACAATTTAGAAGAATCAGGAGAAATTGTTCAAAATTGGAAGCTTTTGAAAAAGAAGCTGTAGTTATGAAAAACCAATTTTTGGAGAAGCAATACCCTACAGAAATTTTGGAAACAGCATTAAATAAGGTTAGACAATTAGATCGGCAATCTTTCTTTGATACAAAAATAAAGGAACAGAAAGATGAAAATATAAGAACAATTGTTCCGTTTAATACTCAACATAAAAAAGTGAAGTATATATTAAATAAACATTGGCACTTTTTAAATAAAGATAAAATATTAGGCCAACTAATTCCAGAATTTCCACAAGTTATCTTCACCAAAGCACCTAATTTAGCACTCATGGTAGCACCAACCATCCCAAAAACCAATAAAAACAAAGTAGGCTCATCCATACAAAAATGGACAAATACTACAGATTTTTTTCGATGTGGAAAATGTATGGGGTGTAAAAATACTATGTTCCCTAAAAAGACATCGGTAGTAAAATCCACAACAAATAATCACCAACATACAATTAAAGACTTCCTTACATGCAATACCAATAGTGTCATTTATGTTATACAATGTCCTTGCAAGAGACAATACGTGGGAAGAACAAAGAGACAATTAAAAGTCCGTATAGCGGAACATATTTCTAACATAAAGAAAGGTTATGTAAAACATACTTTGTCAAATCATTTTAAACTTATACATAACCAAGATCCTAGGGGACTTGTTTTTTCGGCTCTGGAAAAAATAGAAGCAGATTGGAGGGGTGGAGATCATATTAAGAAAATGTCAAGGATCGAATCAAGATTCATCTTTGACTTCAATACTCTATTACCAGCAGGATTAAACGCTGAAATCGAAATATATGGATTTCTATAGCTATGTTTCAGGAGGGGGGGTCCTTGACCGGGGAGAGACCCGTGAGTATTTAGTCCTCCGAGTCTTCCCCCGGTGATGGACTCCCTCCTTATCATCCTCAATTGTCGAAGCTCCTCCCCGTGCAAATAATTTCAAAATAAATGAAATTAATACTAAATAAATGGAATATCTATCTGTCCTATCTATCCTTAGTGATATATACAACTATTGAAAATATATGTATTTTACGAATATATGAAATTTTTTATATTTTATATTTTTAACATAATATATTTGTTTTATATATTTGTTTTATATTCAAGTGATTTTATATTAAACTGAAATGTCAATATAAGCTTGATAAGGATTGATATCGAAATAATACTGAATTAAAATAAAAACGCAATGAAACCGCAACACATAAAAATTATAGCATTAACCGCATAAACATTGTGCGGCTTTTGATATTATTTAATGTTTCTCAATTGTGTATTTATCATTCTGTATTTTTACTAGTATGAATGAACAGTATGAAATAGACTAGTATATGTGGAATAAATAAAAAGCCATATTATTTACAAAAATAGATTCTATTTTATGAAGGTGTTGCGGTTACATACACATGCGTATATATATATAGATATATGCGAATTTTTAAGCATGTATTGCCATAACTTGTAGTTTGAAAGTGATATACTTACTCTATATATTTAATTTATTTTTATTGGTTTTATATTGAGCTTGTAAGCGATATATTTGCCCTTCTGACTTGAGAAAGAATGCACGTCACTTCCGATTCAAAGTTAATTAATCTAATCCACACCTGCTCTAGGTGTATAAAAGTTAGTAATTTCCATGGATAGTTTAGCCACTGAAGAAGGAGTCGTAGCCAACTCCGAAACGCGTTTGGTAACTATCCCATGGAATAAAGTACAATACCGGAGGACTGAAAGCGCTAAAAGAAAAAGAAAATAAAGAAGCAAGGGATCAGTGATTTTCTATCTTGAAAAAGCAAAGACAAGCCGGATACCTGTTTGTTTGGAGAGTCGGCCTTGTGGCAAAGTCCACTCCTGCAAAATATCTGTTCAAATGCAGAAGGAATACATCACCGACTGACCTCCAATACAGTACGGCCATATAAAAACACTGAGGATCCCGAAGTCGCATCACCTTTACATGCTGCAACCTGTATAACAATTGCTTACCACACGTGGGACGCCACCTGTGACGCAGTTAAAGCCGATATCACTGCACTACAAACTGTGAGTACAATAGCTTCGGCTCTTCTCTATTAACAGGCAGCAACAGTGTAACGATTGAATATGTGCAGCGACTATTAAGTCGCAACAGCCGTAATAATATAAGTGACTATTTAAAAAGACTATATTCAAACAGCAGATTCACTCCCCACTTCATCTACTGGGGTATCGATTGGGTTAAATAACCCATCTGGAAGGACATTATTTACCATTCAACTAATCTTGGTGCAAATACAGTAAAACTGTTCAGGCATAAAACATAGAATTTATATATACAAAATTGCAGATTTATATAATTATATTATATATATATATATATATACTGAAGAAAATCCAGCGGGAGCACCACCAGGAATCGGGTGCAAAATCCAAAGAGGCAGCGGTAATGCCCCAACAATACGATTAGAAGAAAGCAGGACTGCACTCCAAATAAAGTGAAAAATCAGTGGAGCTTTATTCACCCATAACTTTGGCAACTTTGCGACGTTTCGGCTCACAAGAGCCTTCTTCCAGCATAGAAACAGTGAAAATGGCAACATATAAAGGCAAGTCTCAAGTGACTGGCCAATCATACAGTGATTACAATCATGATTGAATTAAATACATGTGGTACATATAAACAAAATACATGTGCATAAAGTGACAAGTGAGTAAGAGATCGATATACCAAGAACACAGTCCCTGCGATCGATCATATAATAAATACAAATATATATTATAAAGTGCATAATTATAAAGTGCATAATTACATCGGATGGAGATCCTAGAAGTCGCACCTCTAGATGGAATGGCGCCGGCATACACTATCATGTTTCGTTGAGCGTCTCAGTTACTTCATTGCGCATGTCCAAGTTCGCGTCATCATCTCTGTCAAAGCGCTTACATTCGACGCATGCGCTCTATCTCAGTAGCATTGCAGACACCATTTTGATATGGGGCAACCTTGCCCAACAATAACGTAAGTGCCATTCATGCCTACCTTCATAAAGCACAACGCTTTCCTGCATAGTACATTAAGCCGCAGTAGGTGCATCCTACACAAATCAGCATGTGGAGAAGGAACCAACTCTGCCGAGCTGGATCCTATCCACGGGATGGCCTGTGCCGGAGGAAAACACGTCAGTGTATCCAGCCGGCACTGCCAAACTACTTGTTGAAAATAACGCAGCCATAAGAAAGATTCTTAAAGGAAAGCATAGTTAAATAAAGAGGGGTTTCATATATGGAAATACGCAGCGAGAAAACTGTAGATATAGCAGCACGGTACCATCATCATCAAAGAGGGCCAGTTCCAGGATCTCCATCCTTAAGAAATTTCTTTAAAATTATTTTTATTCTAAAAGGCAAAGAATTTTGTTTTTAAAATAAATAAGTTACAGATTAATTAATCCGTGTCTTGATAATTATCAATATATGTTATCACCGTTTCAAGGCACTTTTATACAACTGAAAAGGAAGAACAGCAGGACACAGGGGAGATCAAGATAAACCTCAAAACCAGGCTCTCATCTAAAGTCTACATTAAGCCCATTGGGATGTAGGCTATCCAGAGTATATATCCATCTTAGTTCTCGTTGTTTCAAGATTGCCAGACGGTCTCCACCTCTCCTGGGCATAGCCACATGGTCGATTATCCAGCATCTTAGATCCCGTTCACCATGATGAAGGGATCCAAAATGTCTGGAAACCGGCAGATCGGTGCGACCTTTTCTAATTGAGTTCCTATGGTTATTTAACCTGACCTTTAATTCTGTAGATGTTTCTCCTACATATATTAAGTTGCAGGGACATGATAAAACATAAATAACATAAGATGATGAACATGTCAAATGATATTTGATAGAATATTGTCTTCGTGTGGATGGATGTATAAAGGATTTTGATTTCCTTATATAACGACAGTTGACGCAATTGAGACACGGAAAACAGCCCAGTCCCGCCTGCGTCAACGGTCGCTGAATGACATTTCTTTTTGGACCAACATCTGCCTTGACCAGATAATCTCTTATATTTTTGTTTTTCCGATAAGATAATAGTGGAGGGTTCACAAATTCAGGGACGTCTTTAATCCCTCTGCTCAAAATATACCAATTTTTTTTAAGAATCTGTCCTATTTCTACACTATAGTTGGAATATGTGGACATAAAAGGTATTCTCTAAGTTTTTGGGGAAGTAGATTGAGTACGTTCTGAACATGAATCAAGGATTTTACTTTTTTGTTGATTCAACAGTTTGCGAGGATAACCACGTTCTCTGAATTTGTCAGCCATCATATTCAATGTGGCTGGCAACTCAGTATGGTTAGACACAATTCGTTTTGCCCTCAAAAATTGAGATTGAGGGAGATGTTTAATCAGACTACGGGGATGATTGCTCTCAAACCGCAGAATTGTATTTCTATCTGTCGGTTTGACAAACAAACCCGTGCTGATACGACCTTCATCCAATTTCACATTTGTGTCTAAAAATGACAAATTGGTTTTGGAGTAGGATATAGTATATTGGAGATCAATGTCTATACTATTAAGATACTCGTGAAATTCCAGCAGCTGTGTCTCAGTACCAGTCCATAGGAGGAAGACGTCATCTATGTACCTCCACCACCTCAATACATGTTGAAAGTGGTGGGATACATAGATAAGGTCCTCCTCCACGTGGCGCATATAAATATTTGCGTACGTTGGGGCCACATTGGACCCCATCGCAACGCCACGTTTTTGATTGAAAAAGGTGTCTTGAAACAGAAAATAATTATTCTCCAATATCAATTTAAGAAGGGAATTGATAAAACATTTTATCTCCATAGAACTACCTGAACCATCAAGAAATTTATTGACTGCTGCAATGCCTTTCTTGTGTCCTATTGATGTGTATAATGATACTACATCAAAGGACACAAGAAGTAGAGATTTAACATTACTAGAGTCCACCGCTCTCAACTGCTCTAAAAAATCACCTGTATCTTTGATGTAGGACTTTCCGGCTGTCGAGAAGTCCCTCAGCATTTTGTCCAAAAATATTGCTATTCTGCTAAATATAGAGTCTGAGCCAGATACGATGGGGCGGCCGGGAGGATCCACTAAGCTTTTATGCACTTTAGGCAATATATATATATTACAGGAGTCACAGGAGAGGATACCTCCAAATACTCTCTTAAGCCTTCATCTATAGTGCCCGCCACCACCGCATCAGACAGAATCTTCTTGATATTATTCATAATACTAAATTTAGGATCACCCTGCAGGATACCATACACATTAGTGTCAGCTAATTGACGCTGAATTTCTTCAATATATTTGGTTGTATCAAGTACAACTACCCCCCCGCCCTTGTCGGCGGGTTTGATTGTTATGTGGGCATTGTCTTTGAGCTGCGACAGGGCCTCAATTTCAGCTGACGTCAAATTAGGGTTATTCAATATATCAAGTTCTCCCAAAGAGGATTTAAAATTTCTTACATCCCTTTTGACCGCAGAAATATAGGCCTCTATGGCCGGCTCATTGACAATTGGACAAAAAGTACTCTTGTTTGTTAAGCCTAATTTTTTAAGTGTGAGTTCACTAGAATGTGTGTGTGAACTAGCAGTGGTACCCCTAAAGAAGCTTTTTAACTTCACAGAACGAAAAAAACAATTCAAATCAATTTCCAAGTCAAACCAATTTACCTTGGAGCTAGGACAAAAAGATAGTCCTTTAGACAAAACGCTGTGTTGAGCATCAGTCAGTACAACTGACGACAAGTTGAAGACTATGGTCTCTTTCTGTATGTGGATGCCTTCGTCAACTGCAGCCTGGTCCTGTTGTAGCGTTGTTTGGATCCTCCTTCTACATCTGTAGCCACCTCGTCTGGTTCTTTTTCTTTTTCTTTTCTTTTCTTGATATCCAAGCTGTTCTCTAAAAAAACAGCAGCATTATCATCATCGGCAGATGGTTGTGTGTTTTTTCTCTTTTTCTTGTTGTCACGGTTAAAGCCACTGTTAAAGCCACTGTTGGAAGAATCCGAATGCCACGTATAGATATCTCCTTTTCTATAATCATCGGCGTCACGCACCCACTTGTTCCTTTTGCCTTCCTCTAATTCAGTTTGTAATTTTACCAATTGACTTTTCATTTCATCCTTGTAATGTAAAAATTCATCATCCGAAAAAAATGTTTGTAATAAACGTTCCACCTCAAGCAAGTCATCAGAAAGTCTTATAACCTCGACTTGTAAAAATTCAATATTTAGCAGTATATAGTCCAATGAATATCTATTAGACAATAATTCAAATCTTTTACAAAAAATATCATTTGTTGGAAAAAGGTTTGGACGTAAATTGGAGCGCATGCCCCTAGGTATCCGCTTTTCTTTGTAATATTGTCCCAGTGTAGCCATATGCAGTTTCATGGCAATAAGACGTCTGGACAGAGTGATATATTTATGCTTAAGTTCTTTTAAAGTAGGAGCCTGTAAAAAGGAAGCGTCACTTTCAATCCCCTGTATAATGCGATCGACCTCCTCAGCCGTATATGTGCCGCCATAGGGTGTATCATCAGAAGGCATATGTAAAAATCAGAGGTTTGAGCAGCTCTCACCTGCCAGGGATTCCACTGGTATAGCACGGACCGGCTCCTTCACCCGAAGTAGGAGAAATATAAGTATGAAGAAAATTAATTGGTTGGTCCAGCTTGTATTCGTGGTAATCCAAAGGCTTTATTCAATATTCAATAAAATCCAGGTACAGGAATGCAGGTCTACATGTTTCGGGCACAATACAATCTTAGCCCTTACTCATGACACTCCTTACTCATGAGTAAGGGCTAAGATTGTATTGTGCCCGAAACATGTAGACCTGCATTCCTGTACCTGGATTTTATTGAATATTGAATAAAGCCTTTGGATTACCACGAATACAAGCTGGACCAACCAATTTATTTTCTTCATCAGAAGACATAGTCCAAATATTTCAGGTGTGCTCACCACGGTACCGATATAGACTGAAGAAAATCCAGCGGGAGCACCACCATGTAATTATGCACTTTATAATTATGCACTTTATAATATATATTTGTATTTATTATATGATCGATCGCAGGGACTGTGTTCTTGGGATATCGATCTCTTACTCACTTGTCACTTTATGCACATGTATTTTGTTTATATGTACCACATGTATTTAATTCAATCATGATTGTAATCACAGTATGATTGGCCAGTCACTTGAGACTTGCCTTTATATGTTGCCATTTTCACTGTTTCTATGCTGGAAGAAGGCTCTTGTGAGCCGAAACGTCGCAAAGTTGCCAAAGTTATGGGTGAATAAAGCTCCACTGATTTTTCACTTTATTTGGAGTGCAGTCCTGCTTTCTTCTAATCGTATTGTTGGGGCATTACCGCTGCCTCTTTGGATTTTGCACCCGATTCCTGGTGGTGCTCCCGCTGGATTTTCTTCAGTCTATATCGGTACCGTGGTGAGCACACCTGAAATATTTGGACTATGTCTTCTGATGATACACCCTATGGCGGCACATATACGGCTGAGGAGGTCGATCGCATTATACAGGGGATTGAAAGTGACGCTTCCTTTTTACAGGCTCCTACTTTAAAAGAACTTAAGCATAAATATATCACTCTGTCCAGACGTCTTATTGCCATGAAACTGCATATGGCTACACTGGGACAATATTACAAAGAAAAGCGGATACCTAGGGGCATGCGCTCCAATTTACGTCCAAACCTTTTTCCAACAAATGATATTTTTTGTAAAAGATTTGAATTATTGTCTAATAGATATTTATTGGACTATATACTGCTAAATATTGAATTTTTACAAGTCGAGGTTATAAGACTTTCTGATGACTTGCTTGAGGTGGAACGTTTATTACAAACATTTTTTTCGGATGATTAATTTTTACATTACAAGGATGAAATGAAAAGTCAATTGGTAAAATTGCAAACTGAATTAGAGGAAGGCAAAAGGAACAAGTGGGTGCGTGACGCCGATGATTATAGAAAAGGAGATATCTATACGTGGCATTCGGATTCTTCCAACAGTGGCTTTAACAGTGGCTTTAACCGTGACAACAAGAAAAAGAGAAAAAACACACAACCATCTGCCGATGATGATAATGCTGCTGTTTTTTTAGAGAACAGCTTGGATATCAAGAAAAGAAAAGAAAAAGAAAAAGAACCAGACGAGGTGGCTACAGATGTAGAAGGAGGATCCAAACAACGCTACAACAGGACCAGGCTGCAGTTGACGAAGGCATCCACATACAGAAAGAGACCATAGTCTTCAACTTGTCGTCAGTTGTACTGACTGATGCTCAACACAGCGTTTTGTCTAAAGGACTATCTTTTTGTCCTAGCTCCAAGGTAAATTGGTTTGACTTGGAAATTGATTTGAATTGTTTTTTTCGTTCTGCGAAGTTAAAAAGCTTCTTTAGGGGTACCACTGCTAGTTCACACACACATTCTAGTGAACTCACACTTAAAAAATTAGGCTTAACAAACAAGAGTAATTTTTGTCCAATTGTCAATGAGCCGGCCATAGAGGCCTATATTTCTGCGGTCAAAAGGGATGTAAGAAATTTTAAATCCTCTTTGGGAGAACTTGATATATTGAATAACCCTAATTTGACGTCAGCTGAAATTGAGGCCCTGTCGCAGCTCAAAGACAATGCCCACATAACAATCAAACCCGCCGACAAGGGCGGGGGGGTAGTTGTACTTGATACAACCAAATATATTGAAGAAATTCAGCGTCAATTAGCTGACACTAATGTGTATGGTATCCTGCAGGGTGATCCTAAATTTAGTATTATGAATAATATCAAGAAGATTCTGTCTGATACGGTGGTGGCGGGCACTATAGATGAAGGCTTAAGAGAGTATTTGGAGGTATCCTCTCCTGTGACTCCTGTAATATATATATTGCCTAAAGTGCATAAAAGCTTAGTGAATCCTCCCGGCCGCCCCATCGTATCTGGCTCAGACTCTATATTCAGCAGAATAGCAATATTTTTGGACAAAATGCTGAGGGACTTCTCGACAGCCGGAAAGTCCTACATCAAAGATACAGGTGATTTTTTAGAGCAGTTGAGAGCGGTGGACTCTAGTAATGTTAAATCTCTACTTCTTGTGTCCTTTGATGTAGTATCATTATACACATCAATAGGACACAAGAAAGGCATTGCAGCAGTCAATAAATTTCTTGATGGTTCAGGTAGTTCTAAGGAGATAAAATGTTTTATCAATTCCCTTCTTAAATTGATATTGGAGAATAATTATTTTCTGTTTCAAGACACCTTTTTCAATCAAAAACGTGGCGTTGCGATGGGGTCCAATGTGGCCCCAACGTACGCAAATATTTATATGCGCCACGTGGAGGAGGACCTTATCTATGTATCCCACCACTTTCAACATGTATTGAGGTGGTGGAGGTACATAGATGACGTCTTCCTCCTATGGACTGGTACTGAGACACAGCTGCTGGAATTTCACGAGTATCTTAATAGTATAGACATTGATCTCCAATATACTATATCCTACTCCAAAACCAATTTGTCATTTTTAGACACAAATGTGAAATTGGATGAAGGTCGTATCAGCACGGGTTTGTTTGTCAAACCGACAGATAGAAATACAATTCTGCGGTTTGAGAGCAATCATCCCCGCAGTCTGATTAAACATCTCCCTCAATCTCAATTTTTGAGGGCAAAACGAATTGTGTCTAACCATACTGAGTTGCCAGCCACATTGAATATGATGGCTGACAAATTCAGAGAACGTGGTTATCCTCGCAAACTGTTGAATCAACAAAAAAGTAAAATCCTTGATTCATGTTCAGAACGTACTCAATCTACTTCCCCAAAAACTCAGAGAATACCTTTTATGTCCACATATTCCAACTATAGTGTAGAAATAGGACAGATTCTTAAAAAAAAATTGTATATTTTGAGCAGAGGGATTAAAGACGTCCCTGAATTTGTGAACCCTCCACTATTATCTTATCGGAAAAAACAAAAATATAAGAGATTATCTGGTCAAGGCAGATGTTGGTCCAAAAAGAAATGTCATTCAGCGACCGTTGACGCAGGCGGGACTGGGCTGTTTTCCGTGTCTCAATTGCGTCAACTGTCGTTATATAAGGAAATCAAAATCCTTTATACATCCATCCACACGAAGACAATATTCTATCAAATATCATTTGACATGTTCATCATCTTATGTTATTTATGTTTTATCATGTCCCTGCAACTTAATATATGTAGGAGAAACATCTACAGAATTAAAGGTCAGGTTAAATAACCATAGGAACTCAATTAGAAAAGGTCGCACCGATCTGCCGGTTTCCAGACATTTTGGATCCCTTCATCATGGTGAACGGGATCTAAGATGCTGGATAATCGACCATGTGGCTATGCCCAGGAGGGGTGGAGACCGTCTGGCAATCTTGAAACAACGAGAACTAAGATGGATATATACTCTGGATAGCCTACATCCCAATGGGCTTAATGTAGACTTTAGATGAGAGCCTGGTTTTGAGGTTTATCTTGATCTCCCCTGTGTCCTGCTGTTCTTCCTTTTCAGTTGTATAAAAGTGCCTTGAAACGGTGATAACATATATTGATAATTATCAAGACACGGATTAATTAATCTGTAACTTATTTATTAAAAAAAAAAATTTCTTTGCCTTTTAGAACAAAAATCATTTTAAAGAAATTTCTTAAGGATGGAGATCCTGGAACTGGCCCTCTTTGATGATGATGGTACCGTGCTGCTATATCTACAGTTTTCTCGCTGCGTATTTCCATATATGAAACCCCTCTTTATTTAACTATGCTTTCCTTTAAGAATCTTTCTTATGGCTGCGTTATTTTCAGCAAGTAGTTTGGCAGTGCCGACTGGATACACTGACGTGTTTCCCTCCAGCACAGGCCATCCCGTGGATAGGATCCAGCTCGGCAGAGTTGGTTCCTTCTCCACATGCTGATTTGTGTAGGATGCACCTACTGCGGCTTAATGTACTATGCAGGAAAGCGTTGTGCTTTATGAAGGTAGGCATGAATGGCACTTACGTTATTGTTGGGCAAGGTTGCCCCATATCAAAATGGTGTCTGCAATGCTACTGAGATAGAGCGCATGCGTCGAATGTAAGCGCTTTGACAGAGATGATGACGCGAACTTGGACATGCGCAATGAAGTAACTGAGACGCTCAACGAAACATGATAGTGTATGCCGGCGCCATTCCATCTAGAGGTGCGACTTCTAGGATCTCCATCCGATGTAATTATGCACTTTATAATTATGCACTTTATTATATATATTTGTATTTGTATTTATTATATGATCGATCGCAGGGACTGTGTTCTTGGGATATCGATCTCTTACTCACTTGTCACTTTATTCACTTTATGTATTTTGTTTATATGTACCACATGTATTTAATTTAATCATGATTGTAATCACAGTATGATTGGCCAGTCACTTGAGACTTGCCTTTATATGTTGCCATTTTCACTGTTTCTATGCTGGAAGAAGGCTCTTGTGAGCCGAAACGTCGCAAAGTTGCCAAAGTTATGGGTGAATAAAGCTCCACAGATTTTTCACTTTATTTGGAGTGCAGTCCTGCTTTCTTCTAATTATATATATATATATATATATATTGCAGTTGCCTGCCCGTGTGTGAGAGGCGAAAGGCTGCAGGCTCAGTCACAGACATTACTGTGTGCACACCATTCATACAGGGTGTGACAGAAAATACCTCGCAGAAAAAATTCTATTTAATCTTTTTCTGTGATCTATTCACAGTTGCAAGCCAGTGTGTGTCAGGCCCACACAGACTGTATTGTGGCCACTGGCTAGTGGCTAGGCCTCCACTTATACCGTTACAGGGTGTCACTCGATCACAAATACCTCGGAGATAAAAAAAAAAAAAACTATTTAATATTTTTCTGTGATATAATCACAGTTGCAATCCCGTGTGTGTCAGGCCCACACAGACTGTATTGTGGCCACTGGCTAGGCCTCCACTTATACCGTTACAGGGTGTCACTCACCCACAAATACCTTGCAGATAAAAAAAAATCCTATATAATATTTTTCTGTGATATAATCTGTTGAGGAAGGGTTGAGACGCATGCATATATATACATATATGCATGCAAACATGTGCATGCGTGTATGATATATATGCATGCATTAATGGTCACTTCATAGGATGATGTGCACGTATGTGCCGAGCATCTACGCACATCTGCCCTTAGTGGCCCACAGGGGCTCATGTTGGGCCCTGTGGGAAATGTGTGGTCCCTGGTTGATCTGTGCCCCCCTTATATGTGTCCCCTTATAGTTAGTATATATTTCCTGACCCTCTCATGTAGATATATGTATATATATATGGGAATGTGTGTATGCAGTGCATAAGTCTATATGTGTATCTGCCATGGCTCTCCCCCAGGTATATATATATATATATGGGCTTATAACTGCCCATTTATGATATTGTGTATATGGACATGAATGTAGATGTGCCCCAAACATCTATATGGATGTATATACCTAAGTGCCCCCAGGTTGGGTAGTATGTATATGTGTACATATATATATATATATATATATATATTGATCAGCCTGGTTCGTTTATGACGTGGGAGTGTGTGATGTTATGTAGCAGCTGGGGGCTTACAGCTTGTGCAGGAAGTCCTTTGTTTCAGTTCTAGCATTCCGTCACACAACCCCACAATGATGTCATCACCCTCCTGTTGAAGAAGGAGGAGGGGGGCTGGTTTTGGGCTATAAAGCCCCAAGCAGGGCAGAGGCGCGGGCTCTTGCAACCAAACTAGAATCAAAGACACATGGGAGAGATCAGCTCCATGATGACCACCGGGAATGCTGGAAGGATTAAGTATCTACCTGTGTAGCCCCTACCTACCCCTCACATCCCCTTATTCCCTGACCCCCTACCGCTATCCCCTACCGCCATCCCACCAACGATTTCTCCCCTGGTTAACCCTATTACCCCTGGTCCCTTGATTTAAATCCACACCCTGGGCCCTGATTAACCCTTGCCTTGCTTGTGTCACCCTGGGCCCTGATTAACCCTTGCCTACTGGGCACCCTGTTCCCCCAAACCCTTGCTTTATTGGTAGCCCTATTACTGTGCCTTGTTTGTGCCCCTGATTGTATTTGTGGTTCAGTTACACCCCCCTGATGACCCCCACTGTATCTCACCCCTATTACTGTATTAGTGTCTGTGGACTACATACACTCCTGTAGTGCCACCGTGTAACCCTCGTCGTACCGTGTAGGGACAGTGAATAGTCAGGTGGGGTGGGTTGTTATATACTTGTATGTGTGAATTGTCTAGTTAGTTTATGGGTGGAATATGGGAATGTGTAGTGTAGTTTAGGATTGTATATTTAGTGCTGTATTGTTAGTGTATTGCGTGCGTAGTGTATTGTAAGTAATAAATACTGTGTTACTTGTAACTATCTGTGTAACGTATAGTTATTGGCGATAGTTAGTTAGGCGCATGCAGCTAGCGTAGCAATCAGTGTAAAGCATAGCAAAGGTATTGTATTATTATTATATAAAGCTATAAATGGGCGGAATCATCAATAGACAGCTCCTCCCATTTATGAATATTAATTATTGATATTTGCATAAATATTGGTGATTAATATTCCCCCTTTACATTGGCGAGTCAGGCCCACTGCTTAGATTTTGAAATCTGTGTTTGGTTTTGAGGTTAGAGGTTGATCATCCTGTGAATTGTCAGGCAAGAGAGACGTGGTCAGCGGTCTGAGCATCTAGGACCTGATAATTCGGACAGGTAACGCGACTCTTCCTTACAGCACCAAGCGCAGATCAAAATCTTTAGCAGAGAATCTATAATCTGTTCTGTGAATTAATATTTTGCTATTTGCTTTGCACGGTCACTGCATCGCTCAAGTGATTGCGAGGGAGAAGATGGACGCTCAGCAAACGGTAAGTATGGACTTCCCCACACTGCAACACTTGAGCAGAAACAGCACATTTAACCCCATCCTCCCCACCACATACAAGTCAGCAGAAATGCTGTGGTCCGATTTGTTGGCACAGGCTTGTAGTTATGACAAGCTTTGTGTGAACAAACGGATGGTGTTGAACAAGGCCACCAAACGGCTTCGGATGCTGGCCAAACTCGTTCATACGTTTGAGGCTAGCATCTGTAAGCCAAAGGAAGTGGCGCTGGTGTCTCAGTCAACGGAGACAATTCCTCTGGCCATTCACTGCCAGTGCTGTACCAATAATTCGGACCAGGTTTCGGCATTGCGGGCACAGCTGGCAGAGAATGTGCAGTCTACTGTTGACCGAGATGCGCAGGTGGCTAATATAGAGTCACAGTTAGTAGAGCTGCAGAGGCAGAAGGAGGAAATTGAGGCTAAGTTGACTCAGTCTTATACTGAGGTCAAGGCCTTCAAGGAGCGGACTGCCTCTACTGATGTGACGGTAGCCAAATTGAAGGCTGAGGTTGCTGTAAGGTCCCAGCTAATGTCTGGCATGCAACAGGTTATCACCAAGTTTGTGCCGGCCCTTTCTTTTTCCGTAAAGCCAGGGTCGGAATCTCCCAAAATGTTGCCCTGTGCAGGGCCACAAGGGGGGAGAGTAGTCTGACCGGTCTAATCATCAGGTCAAGCCGGTCCAGACTAACAGAGATTTTTCCCTGACTTTGGGAAAAAGAACTGTCGTGAAGAGTGCGTCCCTGAGGATGGAACAATTCAGGAGAAGGGAGCACGGCTGCAGTGTAGATGTGTCACGGAACCATGAACCAGACGTACAACAAGAGATAAGTGAAAATAAGAAGGCTTTATTGAAAATAAAGCTGTAAAGCAAAGTCCAAACGGATGGTGAAACCGAGCAGAGTCTTTGCGAAGCCAGAGGTCAGGAACCAGAAGGGTAGTCAGACGAAGCCAGGATCAGGAACCAGCAGGGTAGTCAGACGAAGCCAGGATCAGGAACCAGCAGGGTAGTCAGACGAAGCCAGGATCAGGAACCAGAAGCAGCAGCAGTCTTAGAAGCATGTGAACACAAGGGGACCAAGCAAGGAACTGAAGCCACAGACCTCCTATATATATGAGCTAGGCATCCAGCTCCTCCCAGTGGGAAGGAGGAGCCGCAGGGTGGAGGGCTAAGAAACCCAGAAACCAAGATGGCCGCCAGCACATGTCAAACGAAGGAGAACAGCAAGAAGGTAAGACCATGACAAGATGGACCTGGGCCATGCAGAGCAAACTACAGATGTTTTGCATGTGGTGGCCTAGGTCACATAGCGAGACACTGCGAAACAGATAGGAACATAACACACAGGACAGGAAACCAAGTCACGTGTTTCAGGTGTGGGAACAAAGCACACATTGCAAGGAATTGCCCTTGTGCAAGTAATAGCAATGTGTCCAACAGTATCAGCCAGGTAACAAATTGTGCAGTGGGGTCTAGTCAGCCTGGCCATAACGGGGTTACCTCTCGGCAGCATCACCAGCTGCTGAGGGGTCAGAGTGGCCAAGCTAGGCAACATTTGACACCCCTGTACTATTTGTTACACCGTTTGTTCCCTGTGTATGTCCATGTTGTGTGTTTTTGTTATCTGTTTGTAAGTTTTTCTTGATGTTGATGGTGGTAGTCCTTGTCTACGGAGGTGTTCTACCATGCTGATTTATGCAGTGTTGTAAGTCCCGTCTGCTGTCTTTGTTTCATTCTGTGTCCCCTTGGAGTGGAACAGTGTTATACTGTGGATCGAGAACGTATAGGTTCGCGAGCAGATAATATCACACGGGAAATCCTGCTGGTCGGGAGAAGGCATAAGGACCTTCTCCATGCAGCACACAAAGGATGATGTGATATTATTCTGGGCAGCCAGGGTCTCGGATCGATACGGGTAACACTGTTGTGCTCAAGGTTTTCGATAGGGCTGTGTTTCGCTGGGGACTGGGGCGGACAGACAACATTGGTGTAATGTTGTGCCGCGCACTTAATTCTAGTCCGAGCAGGTAGCACAGCTCTGATAGGGATTGGACGCAGAGTGTTTGGCAGCAGAGTGTGGACTGTGTTCTTGTGTTGTGGGGTCCTGGGGAGCCAGGGCATGACTATGCCATTGGTTCTGCGGGCCTCCACAGGATGGGATCACAGGGGGAAATCAGCCTGGGTACACATGAGTGGACAGGGATGTGGTGCCATCTCAGGCTGTGGAGGAAGACTTGGGAGACGTTCGGGTGGAAGAACTTATTATCACTTGTTTCACTAAGTGAAACTTCTTCTGGTTCTGGTCATCTAGACTGTGTATCGGAGGGTCAAGGGACTTATTGACCAAATACACCAGAACCAGACAGAACTTTACAGAACTATCCGGAGGAGGAGGCTCAGGACATAACTCAAACATTGTTCCTGTAGCCAAATATTGGATGGACACACTTTGTTTCCTATGAGGGTTTGGGACGTATAACTTGTACTACCCTGAAACCCCATAGCACATTGTATTGTATTTATTGATTATGTTTGTTGGTTGATTGTGTACCCATAGACACTCTAGGTACAAATGTGTGACAGCCTATATTTGGCTGTACACATTTGCATCCTATAGTCGTTTCCTATTGACACAGGGGTCTGCGACCTACCTGTGTCTTTGGAGGTGTAGAGATATGCCAGGTTGCATGAGTCTCTATGGGTACACATACACATAATGATTTTGGTGGTGTTGGGAGGGATGTGACCTGTATTTTGTGTGAATGGGGATAAGGTTAGGTCACGATAGGGACAGGCATCATTCATTTGCCACCTTGAACCCTGGAACGGTGAAGTTCTTAAGGGAAGGGCTGGAGGTGTAGTGTGGCGGAGGTGTTCTCCGCAGTAGAATTTAGGTACTATGACATCACCGCTTAAGAGTCTGACCTGCCTTGTAAAGACCTATTAATCTGTCCACGGGAGAACCGCACCCATCAAGATGGAAACAGACGTTGGATAGAAGAAAGTTGGGACTGAGGTTGTGAGGGTGAACCCGCTCCAGATGCCTTAGAGGCGGGCCATACCTGAAGATCGGCAGAACTACCGAGAGACTGTGGGGGTGTGGTCACTCCAAAGTGGGGGTGGCCGACACCAAGAGACTGTTAAAGAAAGGCCAGTTAAAGACTGTAAGGGTGAACCCGCTCCAGAATTGGGGGGGACGAAGATACCTGAAGATCGGCAGAATTACCGAGAGACTGTGGGGGTGTGGTCACTCCAAAGTGGGGGTGGCCGACACCAAGAGACTGTTAAAGAAAGGCCAGTTAAAGACTGTAAGGGTGAACCCACTCCAGAATTGGGGGGGACAAAGATACCTGAAGATCGGCAGAATTACCGAGAGACTGTGGGGGTGTGGTCACTCCAAAGTGGGGGTGGCCGACACTAAAAGACTGTTAAAGAGACTGTGGGTGTGTGGTATCCTAAAGATGTCAAGAAGAAGACGGTGTATCCTGTGGGCGGAGGAGTAGGTTACGGTGAAGGGCAGGTCGGAGGAAGCTGGATTAGGGATGTCTAAGTACCTAAAGATCAGTGTGCACTACAGTTCTTCCTGAACTTCCACCAAAGATGGGGTTGAAGGGGGGCAAATATATCTCAACCCGTTCTCCCATTATATTGTCGTATTATATAGTCCGACAACAGGGGGATTGTTGAGGAAGGGTTGAGACGCATGCATATATATACATATATGCATGCAAACATGTGCATGCGTGTATGATATATATGCATGCAATAATGGTCACTTCATAGGATGATGTGCGCGTATGTGCCCAGCATCTACGCACATCTGCCCTTAGTGGCCCACAGGGGCTCATGTTGGGCCCTGTGGGAAATGTGTGGTCCCTGGTTGATCTGTGCCCCCTTATATGTGTCCCCTTATAGTTAGTATATATTTCCTGTCCCTCTCATGTAGATATATGTATATATATATATATACAGGGAGTGCATAATTATTAGGCAAGTTGTATTTTTGAGGATTAATTTTATTATTGAACAACAACCATGTTCTCAATGAACCCAAAAAACTAATTAATATCAAAGCTGAATATTTTTGGAAGTAGTTTTTAGTTTGTTTTTAGTTTTAGCTATTTTAGGGGGATATCTGTGTGTGCAGGTGACTATTACTGTGCATAATTATTAGGCAACTTAACAAAAAACTAATATATACCCATTTCAATTATTTATTTTTACCAGTGAAACCAATATAACATCTCAACATTCACAAATATACATTTCTGACATTCAAAAACAAAACAAAAACAAATCAGTGACCAATATAGCCACCTTTCTTTGCAAGGACACTCAAAAGCCTGCCATCCATGGATTCTGTCAGTGTTTTGATCTGTTCACCATCAACATTGCGTGCAGCAGCAACCACAGCCTCCCAGACACTGTTCAGAGAGGTGTACTGTTTTCCCTCCTTGTAAATCTCACATTTGATGATGGACCACAGGTTCTCAATGGGGTTCAGATCAGGTGAACAAGGAGGCCATGTCATTAGATTTTTTTCTTTTATACCCTTTCTTGCCAGCCACGCTGTGGAGTACTTGGACGCGTGTGATGGAGCATTGTCCTGCATGAAAATCATGTTTTTCTTGAAGGATGCAGACTTCTTCCTGTACCACTGCTTGAAGAAGGTGTCTTCCAGAAACTGGCAGTAGGACTGGGAGTTGAGCTTGACTCCATCCTCAACCCGAAAAGGCCCCACAAGCTCATCTTTGATGATACCAGCCCAAACCAGTACTCCACCTCCACCTTGCTGGCGTCTGACTGGAGCTCTCTGCCCTTTACCAATCCAGCCACGGGCCCATCCATCTGGCCCATCAAGACTCACTCTCATTTCATCAGTCCATAAAACCTTAGAAAAATCAGTCTTGAGATATTTCTTGGCCCAGTCTTGACGTTTCAGCTTGTGTGTCTTGTTCAGTGGTGGTCGTCTTTCAGCATTTCTTACCTTGGCCATGTCTCTGAGTATTGCACACCTTGTGCTTTTGGGCACTCCAGTGATGTTGCAGCTCTGAAATATGGCCAAACTGGTGGCAAGTGGCATCTTGGCAGCTGCACGCTTGACTTTTCTCAGTTCATGGGCAGTTATTTTGCGCTTTGGTTTTTCCACACGCTTCTTGCGACCCTGTTGACTATTTTGAATGAAACGCTTGATTGTTCGATGATCACGCTTCAGAAGCTTTGCAATTTTAAGAGTGCTGCATCCCTCTGCAAGATATCTCACTATTTTTGACTTTTCTGAGCCTGTCAAGTCCTTCTTTTGACCCATTTTGCCAAAGGAAAGGAAGTTGCCTAATAATTATGCACACCTAATATAGGGTGTTGATGTCATTAGACCACACCCCTTCTCATTACAGAGATGCACATCACCTAATATGCTTAATTGGTAGTAGGCTTTCGAGCCTATACAGCTTGGAGTAAGACAACATGCATAAAGAGGATGATGTGGTCAAAATACTCATTTGCCTAATAATTCTGCATGCAGTGTATATGGGAATGTGTGTATGCAGTTCATACATCTATATGTGTATCTGCCATGGCTCTCCCCCAGGTATATATATATATATGTGGGCTTATAACTGCCCATTTATGATATTGTTTATATGGACATGAATGTAGATGTGCCCCAAACATCTATATGGATATATATATATACCTAAGTGCCCCCAAGTTGGGTAGTATGTATATGTGTACATACATATATATATATATATATATATATATATATATATATTGATCAGCCTGGTTCGTTTATGACGTGGGAGTGTGTGATGTTATGTAGCAGCTGGGGGCTTACAGCTTGTGCAGGAAGTCCTTTGTTTCTGTTCTAGCATTCCGTCACACAACCCCACAATGATGTCATCACCCTCCTGTTGATGAAGGAGGAGGGGGGCTGGTTTTGGCATATAAAGCCCTAAGCAGGGCAGAGGCGCGGGCTCTTGCAACCAGACTAGAATCAACGACACATGGGAGAGATCAGCTCCATGATGACCACCGGGAATGCTGGAAGGATTAAGTATCTACCTGTGTAGCCCCTACCTACCCCTCACATCCCCTTATTCCCTGACCCCCTACCGCTATCCCCTACCGCCATCCCACCAATGATTTCTCCCCTGGTTAACCCTATTACCCCTGGTCCCTTGATTTAAATCCACACCCTGGGCCCTGATTAACCTTTGCCTTGCTTGCGTCACCCTGGGCCCTGATTAACCCTTGCCTACTGGGCACCCTGTTCCCCCAAACCCTTGCTTTATTAGTAGCCCTATTACTGTGCCTTGTTTGTGCCCCTGATTGTATTTGGGGTTCAGTTACACCCCCCTGATGACCCCCACTGTATCTCACCCCTATTACTATATTAGTGTCTGTGGACTACATACACTTCTGTAGTGCCACCGTGTAACCCTCGTCGTACCGTGTAGGGACAGTGAATAGTCAGGTGGGGTGGGTTGTTATATACTTGTATGTGTGAATTGTCTAGTTAGTTTATGGGTGGAATATGGGAATGTGTAGTGTAGTTTAGGATTGTATATTTAGTGCTGTATTGTTAGTGTATTGCATGCCTAGTGTATTGTAAGTAATAAATACTGTGTTACTTGTAACTATCGGTGTAACGTGTAGTTATTGGCGATAGTTAGTTAGTTAGGCGCATGCAGCTAGCGTAGCGATCAGTGTAAAGCATAGCGAATTTATTGTATTATTATATAAAGGTATAAATGGGCGGAGTCATCAATAGGCGGCTCCTCCCATTTATGAATATTAATTATTGATATTTGCATAAATATTGGTGATTAATATTCCCCCTTTACATAATCACAGTTGCAAGCCAGTGTGTGTCAGGCCCACACAGACTGTACTGTGCCCACTGCCCACCACTTATATAGGGTGGCACAGTACCTTGCACGCATAGTAACACTTATCTAATAAAAAATGAAAGGCAGAGGCAGGCTACGCCGCAGGGGCCGTCGTGTTTGTGGTGCTGTGATTTCCACTGCCCCTGGAATAATGCCCAGTGTTCAGAGGCCACGTACCCTGAACCCAAAAAATTCGGAGAAAATAGTTGACTGGCTTACACAGGACACCCAATCTTCAACAGCTTCCGCTAAAAACCTTGACGCACCATCCTCCTCCAGCTCAGCTTTGGTCACCTGCTCTCAAGTTACCACTCTCCCGCCTGCTGCCACCACAACCACTACCACCACAGCCACCACAGCCGCTTCACTTAATCCCTCAGAGGAGTTATTTACACATCAGTTAGATAAAATTAGTGATGCGCAACCATTATTGCCAGAGGATGGAGATAACAGGGATATGTCTCAGTCAGGTAGCATTACACACATGAATGTACAGTGTGATGATGATGATGATGTTTTACCCGCTGCTGCTTCCTTTGCTGAGGTGTCAGATACAAGTGAAGTGGTTGATGATGACGATGTGTCCGTGGATGCCACGTGGGTGCCTGCTCGAAGAGAAGAAGAAGAGGGGGAAAGTTCAGAAGGGGAGACAGAGAGAAGGAGGAGACGAGTTGGAAGCAGGGGGAGGTCGTCGCAAGGAGCTAGTGGCACAGTCAGACAGCATGTATCGGCACCCGAGGTCAGCCAGACAGCACGCCAATCTACGCATGCTGTTGCCACCACCAGAATGCCGTCATTGTAAAGCTCAGCAGTGTGGCATTTTTTTTGTGTGTCTGCCTCTGACAACAGCGATGCCATTTGCAACCTGTGCCAAAAGAAACTGAGTCGTGGGAAATCCAACACCCACCTAGGTACAACTGCTTTGCGAAGGCACATGATCGCACATCACAAACGCCTATGGGATCAACACATGATGACTAGTAGAAGCATCACACAAGCTCAAAGCCACCATCCTCCTCCTGGTCCAGCATCTTCAGCCACGTCAACCACTGCTGTCCTCCTTGCCCCCTCTCAACCACCCGCCACTTCGCCTTTCACCTTCAGCAGTTCCATCTCATCTGCCCACAGTCAGGTGTCTGTAAAGGAAATGTTTGAGCGTAGGAAGCCAATGTCACAGAGTCACCCCCTTGCCCGGCTTCTGACAGCTGGCTTGACGGAACTCTTAGTCCGCCAGCTTTTACCATACCAGCTGGTGGAGTCTGAGGCCTTCAAAAAATTTGTCGCTATTGGGACACCACAGTGGAAGGTACTCGGACAATTTTTTTTTTCAAAAAAGGCAATCCCAAATCTCTACTCAGTGATTGAAAAGGAAGTCATGGCATCTGTGGCATACAGTGTTGGGGCAAGGGTTCATCTGACCACTGATACCTGGTCTGCAAAGCACGGTCAGGGCAGGTATATCACCTACACTGTGCATTGGGTCAACCTGCTGACGGCTGACAAGCATGGAATGCTCCATCCTCTTCCATAACCTCCTTGGCTGAGTCCTCTTCTGCTGCGGTGTCTGGCTGCACATCAACTGAATCCCCCCAGCTCCCCAGGGGCTATTCCACATCCCGGATACGACAGTGTCACGCTGTCTTGGGGTTGACTTGCCTGAGAGCAGAGAGCCACAACGGACCAGCACTCCTGTCCGCCCTGAACGCACAGGTGGATCAGTGGCTGACCCCGCACCAACTTGAGATCGGCAAAGTGGTGTGTTAGAATGGAAGCAATTTGTTGGCGGCATTGAATTTGGGCAAGTTGTCACATGTGCCGTGCATGGGACATGTGTTGAATCTCATTGTACAATGCTTTGTGTCTAAGTACCCAGGCTTACAGGACATCCTCAAGCAGGCCAGGAAGGTGTGTGGCCATTTCAGGCGTTCCTACACGGCCATGGCGCACTTTTCAGACATTCAGCGCCGAAACAACATGCCAGTGAGGCGCTTGATTTGCTACAGCCCGACACATTGGAATTCAACACTCCTAATGTTCGACCTCCTGCTCCAACAAGAAAAAGCCGTCAACGAGTATTTGTATGACCTGGGTGCTAGGACAGCCTCTGCGGAGCTGGGAATTTTTTTGCCACGTTACTGGATGCTCATGCGCAATGCCTGTAGGCTCATGTGTCCTTTTGAGGAGGTGACAAACCTAGTCAGTCGCACCGAAGGCACCATCAGCGACCTCATCCCATTTGTTTTCTTCCTGGAGCGTGCCCTGCGAAGAGTGCTGGATCAGGCTGTAGATGAGCGTGAAGATGAAGAGGAAGAGTTGTGGTCACCATCACCACCAGAAACAGCCTTGTCATCATCGCTTGCCGGACCTGCGGCAAGAGGAGTATGAGGAAGAGGAGTCAGAGGAGGAATGTGGCTTTGAGGCGGAGGAAGACCAACCACAGCAGGCATCCTAGGGTGCTCGTTGTTGTCACCTATCTGGGACCCGTGGTGTTGTACGTGGCTGGGGTGAAGAACAGACCGTCAATGACATCAGTGAGGACGAGGAACGGGAAATGAGTAGCTCGGCATCCAACCTTGTGCAAATGGGTTCTTTCATGCTGTCATGGCTGTTGAGGGACACTCGTATAAAAAGGATGAAGGAGAACGACCTGTACTGGGCGGCCACGCTACTAGACCCCCGGTATAAGCAGAAAGTGGCGGAAATGTTACCAACTTACCGAAAGTCAGAAAGGATGCAGCAGTTCAAAACAAAACTAAAAAATATGCTTTACACAGCTTATAAGGGGGATGTCACAGCACAACGGCAATCTAAAAGGGGAAAAGGTGAAAGTAATCCTCCTCCTACCACGACCACGGCGGCAAGGACAGGACGCTTTACAGATGTGTTGTTGATGGAGGACATGCAGAGCTTTTTCAGTCCTACACATCGCCACAGCCCTTCGGGATCCAGCCTTAGAGAATGACTCGACCGACAGGTAGCCGACTACCTCGCCTTAACTGCAGATATCAACACTCTGAGGAGCAATGAACCCCTTGACTACTGGGTGTGCAGGCTTGACCTGTGGCCTGAGCTATCCCAGTTTGCGATAGAACTTCTGGCCTGCCCCGCTTCAAGTGTCCTGTCAGAAAGGACCTTCAGTGCAGCAGGAGGCATTGTCACTGACAAAAGAAGTCGTCTTGGTCAAAAAAGTGTTGATTACCTCACCTTCATTAAGATGAACGAGGCATGGATCCCGAAGGCACTGACAGTGGGGGATACGTTTGACTAACAAGAGGCCTGATGACATGCCTTGGCCTCAAAATGGTCCCCACGCTGCTGTATTTAATGTCTGCATACCGGATGGCTTTCGTGAATTCTCCGCCACCAACTAGGGTTCAAGCCGCAATGTTTTAGTCACCTTCCTGCCTTGAAAACATCAGTTTTTCCGGCCGCTGCTACAACAGCGGCTGCAACAATAACATTGTTTTTCAGGCATGTGTACATGCCTAATTTTTCTGGCCTCTGGTGCTGCACTGTGGCGCAAAAACAAAACAATAAAAAAAGGCACATACAAGTATCAATTCTCCTTCGTGATCGTTATCTTGTTGTGGTGAAGAGGCTTGCGTATCACAATGTAGCGATCATCACCTCCGAGTGTGTTGGCAATGTTGCCACACCCCAGATGATAAGGCCGTTGCTTCATTATGATCAGACCAAAAGCGATCGCCCGTATAATTTTTCATAGAAAAAACTTTAATTATTATTATTTTTTGTATGGGTCGGTTTTTAATGCATAAAATAAAAGAATCATAATAAAGTCTCTTAATAGTTTATTAGAAATAATGCAGACAATTTAAAAAATCCCCATCAATTCCAATACAAAGCAAGTACAAAGCTCAGAACTAGAGTTGAGCGAACACCTGGATGTTCGGGTTCGAGAAGTTCGGCCGAACTTCCCGGAAATGTTCGGGTTCGGGGTCCGAACCCGAACCGAACTTCGTCCCGAACCCGAACCCCATTGAAGTCAATGGAGACCCGAACTTTTGGGCACTAAAAAGGCTGTAAAACAGCCCAGGAAAGAGCTAGAGGGCTGCAAAAGGCAGCAACATGTAGGTAAATACCCTGCAAACAAATGTGGATAGGGAAATGAATTAAAATAAAAATAAAAAAAATAAAAATGACCCAATATCAATTGGACAGAGGTCCCATAGCAGAGAATCTGGCTTCACGCCATAGCAGAGAATCTGGCTTCATGTCACCCACCACTGGAAGAGGCCACTGTCACATATTTAAGGCCCCGGCACCCAGACAGAGGAAAGAGGTCCCGTAACAGAGAATCTGGCCTTATGTCAGCGCAGAATCTGTCTTCATGTCATAGCAGAGAATCAGGCTTCACGTCACCCACAACTGGAATAGGCCACTGTCACACATTTAAGCCCAGGCACCCAGGCAGAGGAGAGAGGTCCCGTAACAGAGAATCTGGCCTTATGTCAGCGCAGAATCAGTCTTCATGTCATAGCAGAGAATCAGGCTTCACGTCACCCACCACTGGAACAGGCCACTGTCACACATTTAGGCCCAGGCACCCAGGCAGAGGAGAGAGGTCCCGTAACAGAGAATCTGGCCTTATGTTAGCGAAGAATCAGTCTTCATGTCATAGCAGAGAATCAGGCTTCACGTCACCCACCACTGGAACAGGCCACTGTCACATATTTAGGCCCAGGCACCCAGGCAGAGGAGAGAGGTCCCGTAACAGAGAATCTGGCCTTATGTCAGCACAGAATCTGTCTTCATGTCATAGCAGAGAATCAGGCTTCACGTCAACCACCACTGGAACAGGCCACTGTCACATATTTAGGCCCCAGCACCCAGACAGAGGAGAGAGGTCCCGTAACAGAGAATCTGGCCTTATGTCAGCGCAGAATCAGTCTTCATGTCATAGCAGAGAATCAGGCTTCACGTCACCCACCACTGGAACAGGCCACTGTCACATATTTAGGCCCAGGCACCCAGGCAGAGGAGAGAGGTCCCGTAACAGTGAATCTGGCCTTATGTCAGCGCAGAATCAGTCTTCATGTCATAGCAGAGAATCAGGCTTCACGTCACCCACCACTGGAACAGGCCACTGTCACATATTTAGGCCCAGGCACCCAGGCAGAGGAGAGAGGTCCCGTAACAGAGAATCTGGCCTTATGTCAGCACAGAATCTGTCTTCATGTCATAGCATAGAATCAGGCTTCACGTCACCCACCACTGGAACAGGCCACTGTCACATATATAGGCCCCGGCACCCAGAGAGAGGAGAGAGGTCCCGTAACAGAGAATCTGGCCTTATGTCAGCGCAGAATCAGTCTTCATGTCATAGCAGAGAATCAGGCTTCACGTCACCCACCACTGGAACAGGCCACTGTCACATATTTAGGCCCAGGCACCCAGGCAGAGGAGAGAGGTCCCGTAACAGAGAATCTGGCCTTATGTCAGCGCAGAATCAGTCTTCATGTCATAGCAGAGAATCAGGCTTCACGTCACCCACCACTGGAACAGGCCACTGTCACATATTTAGGCCCAGGCACCCAGGCAGAGGAGAGAGGTCCCGTAACAGAGAATCTAGCCTTATGTCAGCGCAGAATCAATCTTCATGTCATAGCAGAGAATCAGGCTTCACGTCACCCACCACTGGAACAGGCCACTGTCACATATTTAGGCCCAGGCACCCAGGCAGAGGAGAGAGGTCCCGTAACAGAGAATCTGGCCTTATGTCAGCGCAGAATCAGTCTTCATGTCATAGCAGAGAATCAGGCTTCACGTCACCCACCACTGGAACAGGCCACTGTCACATATTTAGGCCCAGGCACCCAGGCAGAGGAAAGAGGTCCCGTAACAGAGAATCTGGCCTTATGTCAGCGCAGAATCAGTCTTCATGTCATAGCAGAGAATCAGGCTTCACGTCACCCACCACTGGAACAGGCCACTGTCACATATTTAGGCCCAGGCACCCAGGCATAGGAGAGAGGTCCCGTAACAGAGAATCTAGCCTTATGTCAGCGCAGAATCAGTCTTCATGTCATAGCAGAGAATCAGGCTTCACGTCACCCACCACTGGAACAGGCCACTGTCACATATTTAGGCCCAGGCACCCAGGCAGAGGAGAGAGGTCCCGTAACAGAGAATCTGGCCTTATGTCAGCACAGAATCTGTCTTAATGTCATAGCAGAGAATCAGGCTGCACGTCACCCACCACTGGAACAGGCCACTGTCACATATTTAGGCCCCGGCACCCAGACAGAGGAGAGAGGTCCGTAACAGAGAATCTGGCCTTATGTCAGCGCAGAATCAGTCTTCATGTCATAGCAGAGAATCAGGCTTCACGTCACCCACCACTGGAACAGGCCACTGTCACATATTTAGGCCCAGGCACCCAGGCAGAGGAGAGAGGTCCCGTTACAGAGAATCTGGCCTTATGTCAGAGCAGAATCAGTCTTCATGTCATAGCAGAGAATCAGGCTTCACGTCACCCACCACTGGAACAGGCCACTGTCACATATTTAGGCCCAGGCACCCAGGCAGAGGAGAGAGGTCCCGTAACAGAGAATCTAGCCTTATGTCAGCGAAAAATTAGTCTTCATGTCATAGCAGAGAATCAGGCTTCACGTCACCCACCACTGGAACAGGCCACTGTCACATAATTAGGCCCAGGCACCCAGGCAGAGGAGAGAGGTCCCGTAACAGAGAATCTGGCCTTATGTCAGCACAGAATCTGTCTTCATGTCATAGCAGAGAATCAGGCTTCACGTCACCCACCACTGGAACAGGCCACTGTCACATATTTAGGCCCCGGCACCCAGACAGAGGAGAGAGGTCCCGTAACAGAGAATCTGGCCTTATGTCAGCGCAGAATCAGTCTTCATGTCATAGCAGAGAATCAGGCTTCACGTCACCCACCACTGGAACAGGCCACTGTCACATATTTAGGCCCAGGCACCCAGGCAGAGGAGAGAGGTCCCGTAACAGAAAATCTGGCCTTATGTCAGCGCAGAATCTGTCTTCATGTCATAGCAGAGAATCAGGCTTCACGTCACCCACCACTGGAACAGGCCACTGTCGCATATTTAGGCCCAGGCACCCAGGCAGAGGAGAGAGGTCCCGTAACAGAGAATCTGGCCTTATGTCAGCGCAGAATCAGTCTTCATGTCATAGCAGAGAATCAGGCTTCACGTCACCCACCACTGGAACAGGCCACTGTCACATATTTAGGCCCAGGCACCCAGGCATAGGAGAGAGGTCCCGTAACAGAGAATCTAGCCTTATGTCAGCGCAGAATCAGTCTTCATGTCATAGCAGAGAATCAGGCTTCACGTCACCCACCACTGGAACAGGCCACTGTCACATATTTAGGCCCAGGCACCCAGGCAGAGGAGAGAGGTCCCGTAACAGAGAATCTGGCCTTATGTCAGCACAGAATCTGTCTTAATGTCATAGCAGAGAATCAGGCTGCACGTCACCCACCACTGGAACAGGCCACTGTCACATATTTAGGCCCCGGCACCCAGACAGAGGAGAGAGGTCCGTAACAGAGAATCTGGCCTTATGTCAGCGCAGAATCAGTCTTCATGTCATAGCAGAGAATCAGGCTTCACGTCACCCACCACTGGAACAGGCCACTGTCACATATTTAGGCCCAGGCACCCAGGCAGAGGAGAGAGGTCCCGTTACAGAGAATCTGGCCTTATGTCAGAGCAGAATCAGTCTTCATGTCATAGCAGAGAATCAGGCTTCACGTCACCCACCACTGGAACAGGCCACTGTCACATATTTAGGCCCAGGCACCCAGGCAGAGGAGAGAGGTCCCGTAACAGAGAATCTAGCCTTATGTCAGCGAAAAATTAGTCTTCATGTCATAGCAGAGAATCAGGCTTCACGTCACCCACCACTGGAACAGGCCACTGTCACATAATTAGGCCCAGGCACCCAGGCAGAGGAGAGAGGTCCCGTAACAGAGAATCTGGCCTTATGTCAGCACAGAATCTGTCTTCATGTCATAGCAGAGAATCAGGCTTCACGTCACCCACCACTGGAACAGGCCACTGTCACATATTTAGGCCCCGGCACCCAAACAGAGGAGAGAGGTCCCGTAACAGAGAATCTGGCCTTATGTCAGCGCAGAATCAGTCTTCATGTCATAGCAGAGAATCAGGCTTCACGTCACCCACCACTGGAACAGGCCACTGTCACATATTTAGGCCCAGGCACCCAGGCAGAGGAGAGAGGTCCTGTAACAGAAAATCTGGCCTTATGTCAGCGCAGAATCAGTCTTCATGTCATAGCAGAGAATCAGGCTTCACGTCACCCACCACTGGAACAGGCCACTGTCGCATATTTAGGCCCAGGCACCCAGGCAGAGGAGAGAGGTCCCGTAACAGAGAATCTGGCCTTATGTCAGCGCAGAATCAGTCTTCATGTCATAGCAGAGAATCAGGCTTCACGTCACCCACCACTGGAACAGGCCACTGTCACATATTTAGGCCCAGGCACCCAGGCAGAGGAGAGAGGTCCCGTAACAGAGAATCTAGCCTTATGTCAGCGCAGAATCAGTCTTCATGTCATAGCAGAGAATCAGGCTTCACGTCACCCACCACTGGAACAGGCCACTGTCACATATTTAGGCCCAGGCACCCAGGCAGAGGAGAGAGGTCCCGTAACAGAGAATCTGGCCTTATGTCAGCACAGAATCTGTCTTCATGTCATAGCAAAGAATCAGGCTGCACGTCACCCACCACTGGAACAGGCCACTGTCACATATTTAGGCCCCGGCACCCAGACAGAGGAGAGAGGTCCGTAACAGAGAATCTGGCCCTATGTCAGCGCAGAATCAGTCTTCATGTCATAGCAGAGAATCAGGCTTCACGTCACCCACCACTGGAACAGGCCACTGTCACATATTTAGGCCCAGGCACCCAGGCAGAGGAGAGAGGTCCCGTTACAGAGAATCTGGCCTTATGTCAGAGCAGAATCAGTCTTCATGTCATAGCAGAGAATCAGGCTTCACGTCACCCACCACTGGAACAGGCCACTGTCACACATTTAGGCCCCGGCACCCAGGCAGAGGAGAGAGGTCCCGTAACAGAGAATCTGGCCTTATGTCAGCACAGAATCTGTCTTAATGTCATAGCAGAGAATCAGGCTTCACGTCACCCACCACTGGAACAGGCCACAGTCACATATTTAGGCCCCGGCACCCAGACAGAGGAGAGAGGTCCCGTAACAGAGAATCTGGCCTTATGTCAGCGCAGAATCAGTCTTCATGTCATAGCAGAGAATCAGGCTTCACGTCACCCACCACTGGAACAGGCCACTGTCACATATTTAGGCCCAGGCACCCAGGCAGAGGAGAGAGGTCCCGTAACAGAAAATCTGGCCTTATGTCAGCGCAGAATCAGTCTTCATGTCATAGCAGAGAATCAGGCTTCACGTCACCCACCACTGGAACAGGCCACTGTCGCATATTTAGGCCCAGGCACCCAGGCAGAGGAGAGAGGTCCCGTAACAGAGAATCTGGCCTTATGTCAGCGCAGAATCAGTCTTCATGTCATAGCAGAGAATCAGGCTGCACGTCACCCACCACTGGAACAGGCCACTGTCACATATTTAGGCCCAGGCACCCAGGCAGAGGAGAGAGGTCCCGTAACAGAGAATCTAGCCTTATGTCAGCGCAGAATCAGTCTTCATGTCATAGCAGAGAATCAGGCTTCACGTCACCCACCACTGGAACAGGCCACTGTCACATATTTAGGCCCAGGCACCCAGGCAGAGGAGAGAGGTCCCGTAACAGAGAATCTGGCCTTCTGTCAGCACAGAATCTGTCTTCATGTCATAGCAAAGAATCAGGCTGCACGTCACCCACCACTGGAACAGGCCACTGTCACATATTTAGGCCCCGGCACCCAGACAGAGGAGAGAGGTCCGTAACAGAGAATCTGGCCTTATGTCAGCGCAGAATCAGTCTTCATGTCATAGCAGAGAATCAGGCTTCACGTCACCCACCACTGGAACAGGCCACTGTCACATATTTAGGCCCAGGCACCCAGGCAGAGGAGAGAGGTCCCGTTACAGAGAATCTGGCCTTATGTCAGCACAGAATCTGTCTTCATGTCATAGCAAAGAATCAGGCTGCACGTCACCCACCACTGGAACAGGCCACTGTCACATATTTAGGCCCCGGCACCCAGACAGAGGAGAGAGGTCCCGTAACAGAGAATCTAGCCTTATGTCAGCGAAAAATTTGTCTTCATGTCATAGCAGAGAATCAGGCTTCACGTCACCCACCACTGGAACAGGCCACTGTCACATAATTAGGCCCAGGCACCCAGGCAGAGGAGAGAGGTCCCGTAACAGAGAATCTGGCCTTATGTCAGCACAGAATCTGTCTTCATGTCATAGCAGAGAATCAGGCTTCACGTCACCCACCACTGGAACAGGCCACTGTCACATATTTAGGCCCCGGCACCCAGACAGAGGAGAGAGGTCCCGTAACAGTGAATCTGGCCTTATGTCAGCGCAGAATCAGTCTTCATGTCATAGCAGAGAATCAGGCTTCACGTCACCCACCACTGGAACAGGCCACTGTCACATATTTAGGCCCAGGCACCCAGGCAGAGGAGAGAGGTCCCGTAACAGAAAATCTGGCCTTATGTCAGCGCAGAATCAGTCTTCATGTCATAGCAGAGAATCAGGCTTCACGTCACCCACCACTGGAACAGGCCACTGTCGCATATTTAGGCCCAGGCACCCAGGCAGAGGAGAGAGGTCCCGTAACAGAGAATCTGGCCTTATGTCAGCGCAGAATCAGTCTTCATGTCATAGCAGAGAATCAGGCTTCACGTCACCCACCACTGGAACAGGCCACTGTCACATATTTAGGCCCAGGCACCCAGGCAGAGGAGAGAGGTCCCGTAACAGAGAATCTAGCCTTATGTCAGCGCAGAATCAGTCTTCATGTCATAGCAGAGAATCAGGCTTCACGTCACCCACCACTGGAACAGGCCACTGTCACATATTTAGGCCCAGGCACCCAGGCAGAGGAGAGAGGTCCCGTAACAGAGAATCTGGCCTTATGTCAGCACAGAATCTGTCTTCATGTCATAGCAGAGAATCAGGCTGCACGTCACCCACCACTGGAACAGGCCACTGTCACATATTTAGGCCCCGGCACCCAGACAGAGGAGAGAGGTCCGTAACAGAGAATCTGGCCTTATGTCAGCGCAGAATCAGTCTTCATGTCATAGCAGAGAATCAGGCTTCACGTCACCCACCACTGGAACAGGCCACTGTCACATATTTAGGCCCAGGCACCCAGGCAGAGGAGAGAGGTCCCGTTACAGAGAATCTGGCCTTATGTCAGAGCAGAATCAGTCTTCATGTCATAGCAGAGAATCAGGCTTCACGTCACCCACCACTGGAACAGGCCACTGTCACACATTTAGGCCCCGGCACCCAGACAGAGGAGAGGTTCATTCAACTTTGGGTTGCCCCGCAATATAATGGTAAAATGAAATTAAAAATAGTATTGAATGAGGAAGTGCCCTGGAGTAGAATAATATATTGTTAAGGGGAGGTAGTTAATATCTAATCTGCAGAAGGGATGGACAGGTCCTGTGGGATCCATGCCTGGTTCATTTTTACGAACGTCAGCTTGTCCACATTGGCTGTAGACAGGCGGCTGCGTTTGTCTGTAATGACGCCCCCTGCCGTGCTGAATACACGTTCAGACAAAACGCTGGCCGCCGGGCAGGCCAGCACCTCCAAGGCATAAAAGGCTAGCTCTGGCCACGTGGACAATTTGGAGACCCAGAAGTTGAATGGGTCCGAACCATCAGTCAGTACGTGGAGGGGTTTGCACAGGTACTGTTCCACCATGTTAGTGAAATGTTGCCTCCTGCTAACACGTTCCGTATCAGGTGGTGGTGCACTTAGCTGTGGCGTGGTGACAAAACTTTTCCACATCTCTGCCATGCTAACCCTGCCCTCAGAGGAGCTGGGCGTGACACAGCTGCGTTGGCAACCTCTTGCTCCTCCTCTGCCTTCGCCTTGGGCTTCCACTGGTTCCCCTGTGACATTTGGGAATGCTCTCAGTAGCGCGTCTACCAACGTGCGCTTGTACTCGCGCATCTTCCTATCACGCTCCAGTGTAGGAAGTATGGTGGGCACATTGTCTTTGTACCGGGGATCCAGCAGGGTGGCAACCCAGTAGTCCGCACACGTTAAAATGTGGGCAACTCTGCTGTCGTTTTTACAAAAGAAAAAGGAGAAGGACCTCCACTAGAAAGAATGACTATTAAATCGTTTGATGCATGTATCTTTACAGAGGAAGATGTTCTAAGTTTGCTGTCTAAGGTGAAGACAGATAAGTCACAGGGGCCTGATGAGATACACCCAAAATTATTAAAAGAGCTTAGTGGTGAGCTGGCAAAACCGTTAACAGATTTATTTAACCAATCATTAGTAACAGGAGTCGTCCCGGAAGATTGGAAATTGGCAAATGTCGTGCCCATTCACAAGAAAGGTAGTAGGGAGGAATCGAGCAACTATAGACCAGTGAGTCTGACATCAATAGTAGGCAAATTAATGGAAACCCTATTAAAGGATAGGATTGTGGAACATCTAAAATCCCATGGATTGCAAGATGAAAAACAACATGGGTTTACTTCAGGGAGATCATGTCAAACAAATCTTATAGATTTTTTTGACTGGGTGAATAAAATAATAGACGGTGGAGGTGCAGTAGACATCGCATATCTAGATTTTAGTAAGGCTTTTGACACTGTCCCACATAGAAGACTTATCAATAAACTGCAGTCATTGAGCATGGACTCCCATATTGTTGAGTGGATTAGGCAGTGGCTGAGTGACAGACAACAGAGGGTTGTAGTCAATGGAGAACATTCAAAACAAGGTAATGTTACCAGTGGGGTTCCACAGGGATCTGTACTGGGACCGATTTTGTTTAATATCTTCATAAGTGATATTGCAAAAGGCCTCGCTGGTAAGGTTTGTCTTTTTGCTGATGACACAAAGATATGTAACAGGGTTGATGTTCCTGGAGGGAAACGCCAAATGGAAAAGGATTTAGGAAAACTAGAAGAATGGTCAGAACTCTGGAAACTGAAATTTAATGTGGATAAGTGCAAGATAATGCACCTGGGCGTAAAAACCCAAGGGCAGAATATAGAATATTTGACACAGTCCTGACCTCAGTATCTGAGGAAAGGGATTTAGGAGTAATTATTTCAGAAGATTTAAAGGTGGGAAGACAATGTAATAGAGCAGCACGAAATGCCAGCAGAATGCTTGGATGTATAGGGAGAGGTATAAGCAGTAGAAAGAGTGAAGTGCTTATGCCGCTGTACAGAACACTGGTGAGACCTCACTTGGAGTATTGTGCGCAGTACTGGAGGCCATATCTCCAGAAGGATATAGATACTCTAGAGAGAGTTCAGAGAAGAGCTACTAAACTAGTACATGGATTGCAGGATAAAACTTACCAGGAAAGGTTAAAGGACCTTAATATGTATAGCTTGGAAGAAAGAAGAGACAGAGGGGATATGATAGAAACTTTTAAATACATAAAGGGAATCAACTCGGTAAAAGAAGAGAGCATATTTAAAAGAAGAAAAACTACCACAAGAGGACACAGTTTTAAATTAGAGGGGCAAAGGTTTAAAAGTAATATAAGGAAGTATTACTTTACTGAGAGAGTAGTGGATGCATGGAATAGCCTTCCTGCAGAAGTGGTAGCTGCAAATACAGTGAAGGGGTTTAAGCATGCATGGGATAGGCATAAGGCCATCCTTCATATAAGATAGGGCCGGGGGCTATCCATAGTATTCAGTATATTGGGCAGACTAGATGGGCCAAATGGTTCTTATCTGCCGACACATTCTATGTTTCATTCTATGTTTCTATGTCGTTGCGCAGGCACTGCAGCATGTAGTCGCTCATGTGTGCCAGGCTGCCCAGAGGTAAGGACAAGCTGTCCTCTGTGGGAGGCGTATCGTCATCGTCCTGTGTTTCCCCCCAGCCACGCACCAGTGATGGGCCCGAGCTGCTTTGGGTGCCACCCCGCTGTGAACATGCTTCATCCTCATCCTCCTCCACCTCCTCATCATCCTCGTCCTCCAGTAGTGGGCCCTGTCTGGCCACATTTGTACCTGGCCTCTGCTGTTGCAAAAAACCTCCCTCTGAGTCACTTCGAAGAGACTGGCCTGAAAGTGCTAGAAATGACCCCTCTTCCTCCTCTTCCTCCTGGGCCACCTCCTCTTCCATCATCGCCCTAAGTGTTTTCTCAAGGAGACATAGAAGTGGTATTGTAACGCTAATAACGGCGTCATCGCCACTGGCCATGTTGGTGGAGTACTCAAAACAACGCAACAGGGCACACAGGTCTCGCATGGAGGCCCAGTCATTGGTGGTGAAGTGTGTCTGATCCACAGTGCGACTGACCCGTGCGTGCTGCAGCTGAAACTCCACTATGGCCTGCTGCTGCTCGCACAGTCTGTCCAGCATATGCAAGGTGGAGTTCCACCTGGTGGGTACGTCGCATATGAGGCGGTGAGCGGGAAGGCCGAAGTTACGCTGTAGCGCAGACAGGCGAGCAGCGGCAGGGTGTGAACGCCGGAAGCGCGAACAGACGGCCCGCACTTTATGCAGCAGCTCTGACTTGTCAGGGTAGTTGCGAATAAACTTCTGCACCACCAAATTCAGCACATGCGCCAGGCAAGGGATGTGCGTCAAACCGGCTAGAGATTTCGCCCATTATCGCACACCACCAGGCCGGGCTTGAGGCTCACTGGCAGCAACCACTCGTCGGTCTGTTGTTCTATACCCCGCCACAACTCCTGTGCGGTGTGGGGCCTGTCCCCCAAACATATGAGTTTCAGAATGGCCTGCTGACGTTTACCCCGGGCTGTGCTGAAGTTGGTGGTAAAGGTGTGTGGCTGACTGGATGAGCAGGTGGAAGAAGAGGAGGAGGAAGCTGAGTAGGAGGAGGAGAAGACAGGAGGCAAAGAATGTTGCCCTGCGATCCTTGGCGGCGGAAGGACGTGCGCCAAACAGCTCTCCGCCTGGGGCCCAGCCGCCACTACATTTACCCAGTGTGCAGTTAGGGAGATATAGCGTCCCTGGTCGTGCTTACTGGTCCACGTATCTGTGGTTAGGTGGACCTTGCCACAGATGGCGTTGCGCAGTGCACACTTGATTTTATCGGACACTTGTTTGTGCAGGGAAGGCACGGCTCTCTTGGAGAAGTAGTGGCGGCTGGGAACAACATACTGTGGGACAGCAAGTGACATGAGCTGTTTGAAGCTGTGTGTGTCCACCAGCCTAAATGACAGCATTTCATAGGCCAGTAGTTTAGAAATGCTGGCATTCAGGGCCAGGGATCGAGGGTGGCTAGGTGGGAATTTACGCTTTCTCTCAAATGTTTGTGAGATGGAGAGCTGAACGCTGCCGTGTGACATGGTTGAGATGCTTGGTGACGCAGGTGGTGGTGTTGGTGGTACATCCCATGTTTGCTGGGCGGCAGGTGCCAACGTTCCTCCAGAGGCAGAGGAAATGGCCGAGGCGGCGGCAGCAGCAGCAGAAGAGGCCGAGGCGGCGGCAGCAGCAGAAGAGGCCGAGGCGGCAGCAGCAGAAGAGGCAGCAGGGGGAGCCTGAGTGACTTCCTTGTTTTTAAGGTGTTTACTCCACTGCAGTTCATGCTTTGCATGCAGGTGCCTGGTCATGCAGGTTGTGCTAAGGTTCAGAACGTTAATGCCTCGCTTCAGGCTCTGATGGCACAGCGTGCAAGCCACTCGGGTGTTGTCGTCAGCACATTGTTTGAAGAAGTGCCATGCCAGGGAACTCCTTGAAGCTGCCTTTGGGGTGGTCGGTCCCAGATGGCGGCGGTCAGTAGCAGGCGGAGTCTCTTGGCGGCGGGTGTTCTGATTTTGCCCACTGCTCCCTCTTTTGCTACGCTGTTGGCTCGGTCTCACCACTGCCTCTTCCTCCGAACTCTGAAAGTCAGTGGCACGACCTCCATTCCATGTGGGGTCTAGGATCTCATCGTCCCCTGCATCGTCTTCCACCCAGTCTTGATCCCTGACCTCCTGTTCAGTCTGCACACTGCAGAAAGACGCAGCAGTTGGCACCTGTGTTTCGTCATCATCAGAGACGTGCTGAGGTGGTATTCCCATGTCCTCATCATCAGGAAACATAAGTGGTTGTGCGTTAGTGCATTCTATCTCTTCCACCCCTGGTGAAGAGCTAGGTGGATGCCCTTGGGAAACCCTGGCAGCAGAGTCTTCAAACAGCATAAGAGACTGCTGCATAACTTGAGGCTCAGACAGTTTCCCTGATATGCATGGGGGTGATGTGACAGACTGATGGGCTTGGTTTTCATGCGCCATCTGTGCGCTTTCTGCAGAAGACTGGGTGGGAGATAATGTGAACTTGCTGGATGCACTGTCGGCAACCCAATTGACTAATGCCTGTACCTGCTCAGGCCTTACCATCCTTAGAACGGCATTGGGCTCCACCAAATATGGCTGTAAATTCTGGCGGCTACTGGGACCTGAGGTAGTTGGTACACTAGGACGTGTGGCTGTGGCAGAACGGCCACGTCCTCTCCCAGCACCAGAGGGTCCACTAACACCACCACAACCATGTCCACCTCCGCGTCCGCGTCCCTTATTAGATGTTTTCCTCATTGTTCCCGTTCACCACAATTTTGAGAATGGCAAATTTGGGAATAGTTTTTCAACCCAGAACAAAAAGTGTGCTTTTACAGTCACTACAAATAACTTGACCAGCTAAAACAGTACAGATTTGGTTGAATAGAAATGTGAGGCCTGTTTTTTTTTTGCGCTGTGTGACAGGTATAGGTTTAATCACAGAATTAGACTTCTATCTGCACGGTAGCGTGTGTCTTAGGTTTTTCTGAATGACACTATCAGCACCTTCAATGTAAGATATCCTTTTTGGGATAGATTTCAAGTAGGCCTCATATACCAGAAACTAGTTATTTTGAGAATGGCAAATTTGGGAATAGTTTTTCAACCCAGAACAAAAAGTCTGCTTTTACGGTCACTACAAATGACTTGACCAGCTAAAACACTACAGATTTGGTTGAATAGAAATGTAAGGCCTGTTTTTTTTTTTTTGCGCTATGTGACAGGTATAGGTTTAATCACAGAATTAGACTTCTATCTGCACGGTAGCGTGTGTCTTTGGTTTTTCTGAATGACACTATCAGCACCTTCAATGTAAGATATCCTTTTTGGGATAGATTTCAAGTAGGCCTCATATACGAGAAACTAGTTATTTTGAGAATGGCAAATTTGGGAATAGTTTTTCAACCCAGAACAAAAAGTCTGCTTTTACGGTCACTACAAATAACTTGACCAGCTAAAACAGTACAGATTTGGTTGAATAGAAATGTCAGGTCTATTTTTTAGGCGCTGGGTGACAGGCTCAACTTGCCCCTGATGTAGTATATGGCCAAAAAATAACCACACTGTTGATGGTTAAATGCACTTGGGTGACACAGGCTCAGCCTGCACCAGATGTAGTATATGGCCAAAAAATAACCAGACTGTTGATGGTTAAATGCACTTCGGTGACACAGGCTCAGCCTGCAGCTGATGTAGTATATGGCCAAAAAATAACCAGACTGTTGATGGTTAAATGCACTTCGGTGACACAGGCTCAGCCTGCAGCTGATGTAGGATATAGCACAAAATAACCACACTATTGATGGTTAAATACACTTGGTGATAGCTTGTGCTGGCGCACCACAAGTCACAAAATGGCCGCCGATCACCCCAGAAAAAAAGTGATCTAAAAACGCTCTGGGCAGCCTCAAAAAAGTGAGCAAGTCAATATTAGCACTTCAATGATCCACAGCTGCAGATCGATCACAGAATGAAGTCTTTTGGAGGAGTTAATCTGCCTAATCTCGCCCTAACGTCGCAGCTGCAACCTCTCCCTATGCTTGAATCAGCAGAGTGACGTGCAGCGCAACGTGACCCAAGCTTATATAGAGGTTGGGTCACATGCTGCACTGGCCAATCACAGCCATGCCAATAGTAGGCATTGCTGTGATGGCCTCTTGGGGCAAGTAGTATGACGCTTGTTGATTGGCTGCTTTGCAGCCTTTCAAAAAGCGCCAAGAAAGCGCCGAACACCGAACCCGAACCCGGACTTTTACAAAAATGTTCAGGTTCGGGTCCGTGTCACGGACACCCCAAAATTCGGTACGAACCCGAACTATACAGTTCGGGTTCGCTCATCCCTACTCAGAACTAAATTATTCCAGGATGTCGTAATGGTTCGTTAATTCGACAATGGTTAATCAATTCGACACACGTCCCCGGATAGAGGACGTAACAGGGATTAAACTGATAGAAATAGTACTAGTTAAGACACCACTCATATAGGGTGTCACAGCACATTGCTCCGTGCACACGCAGTGCCCCAACTTGGGAGTAAGAGGACCGACCAAGCTGCTTTTTCCATCTCCCGGTTCCTAAAATCAATTCAGTTTGTTGTATCAGAGTTTGGTCTGTCACTGTGAAGGCAGTCGAAGGTACCCGGCCTAAAAAATTTTTCACAAAAGGCAATCCCACCCTGATATGGGACGTAACAGGGATTAAACTGATGAGAATAGTACTACAGAAAATAGCACTCATATCGGGTGTGACAGTAAATTGCACGGCACAGACGCAGTGACCGTGGCGTGGATTCAAACAAAGGGGAGGGAGACAGCGTTTTTTTAACCATCTCCCCGTTCGAAAAATCAATTTAATAAATGGACCCCAGATTGGGGACATAACAGGGATTAAATTGATGAGGAGAGAGAACTACAGAAAATACCACTCATATCGGGTGTGACAGTAAATTACACGGTGCAGACGCAGTGACCGTGGCGTGGATTCAAACAAAGGGGAGGGAGCCAGCATTTTTTTAACCATCTCCCCGTTCGAAAAATCAATTCAATTCACCTTTTTGGGACCCTTGGTGTTATACATGGCTGGGTGGAGGAAGAAACCTTCAATGACATCAACGGGACATGGCTAGCTTGGTATCCAACCTTGTACAAATGGGGAGTTTGCGGTTGGGCAAATGGACTGTTTGCGGTTGTTTGCGGTGCATTAAAAGGGCAGTTTGGTCTGTCAATGTCTGTGAAGCGGGCGTAACCCTTACACTACCTAATCGATACAACATCATACCTGATCGTATACACACAGTGGATGTTTTAGACCACATTGTTCAAAAAAAAAAAAAGGGATTGTTAGGTGATTTATGCCCTTTATGGATTAAAATCCAACTCTGCGTCAACTATGTAATTTTCCATGGGAGTTTTGCCATGGATCCCCCTCCGGCATGCCACAGTCCAGGTGTTAGTCCCCTTGAAACAATTTTCCATCACTACTGTGGCTAGAAAGAGTCCCTGTGGGTTTTAAAATTCGCCTGCCTATTGAAGTCTATGGCGGATCGCCCGGTTCGAACATTTGCAGAGATTCGTGTTCGCCGTTCGCAAACGGAAAATTTTATGTTCGCGACATCTCTAGTAATGGATCGTGTTTTTTATGCACTTTAGGGATAGCATAAAAAGTGGCTATGGTTGGATGGGGATTGTAGAGAACTTTCAGTTCTTCTTTGGTGATTAGATCTTTCTGTTTTGCTTGATCTAATATAGCTTTTAAATCTTGTTTAAATTTCTCTGTAGGATTTTCTTTCATTAGTCGATATGTGTTAGTATCCTCAAAGAGAACCATCACCATACGTATATAGTATTCTTTGTTGAGGAGTACTATGTTACCACCCTTGTCTGAGGGTTTGATTTCTATATTGTTATTTTTCATCAGACTATCTAAAGCTACTTTTTCTTGTAGGTTTAAATTTGATCCCAGAAGTGCTTTTCTAGTTTTTATTTTTTGAAGGTCTTTGGTAACCAGATCTACAAAAGACTCTATTTTCCCATATTTCGTGAATGGTGGGGTGAATCTTGATTGCGGGGTTAGGGTACTATGTGGTGCCCTTAATGGCACTATCTCTCCCCTATGCTCTCTCTCTAGATCTTCTAAAATTTGTATCGCTTGTGCTTCTCTGGCACTATATTTGGTCGGATCTCTCTCCAAATTTTTGTGTTCTTTATGTAGAGCTAGTTTCCTCGCAAATAGATTGATGTCCTTAACCCAACTGAAACAATCGAAATAGGGTAATGGTGCGAAAGATAGGCCTTTACTTAATACATTTACATGTTCTGGCGTTAGTGTCAGGTCAGTCAGGTTAATAATTTGCATTTCCTTACTCAGTGATTCAGCGGCTATGTCCCCTGACGATATCCCCACTTGTCTCGGTCCCTGAGCTGCACTCCGAGTACTAAAAAATGGGGCATAAACGTTTGTGTAGTAGTCATTACTTGAGTAGTGGTTCCTGCTGTGGCACCTCCTGATATTTGAAGTAACCATGAACAGGAGGATGGCTGTACTGTAGATGACTGTCCTTCTCCTCCACTTATCACTCCACTTATATTTGTGGGCACCGGGTTGGGACATCTTAAATTATCCTGGGAGCTACCTTTATTCCTGGCTTGATTAAAGTTAGATCTATTATTGCCTCTACGTTTGTATCTGGGCCTATAGCCTGTTCTATATGTAGAGGTATTACTCAAGGAACTTAATGATAACCGTCAAGGAACTTAATGATAACCGTCTAGGCCTCAAATTTACCGTGGAAATAGATGAGAGTACAATAAACTTTTTAGACCTTACAATTACCCTGGAGAATGATGGCAGCGTAAAAACTACTATATACAGGGAGTGCAGAATTATTAGGCAAGTTGTATTTTTGAGGATAAATTTTATTATTGAACAACAACCATGTTCTCAATGAACCCAAAAAACTCATTAATATCAAAGCTGAATATTTTTGGAAGTAGTTTTTAGTTTGTTTTTAGTTTTAGCTATTTTAGGGGGATATCTGTGTGTGCAGGTGACTATTACTGTGCATAATTATTAGGCAACTTAACAAAAAACAAATATATACCCATTTCAATTATTTATTTTTACCAGTGAAACCAATATAACATCTCAACATTCACAAATATACATTTCTGACATTCAAAAACAAAACAAAAACAAATCAGTGACCAATATAGCCACCTTTCTTTGCAAGGACACTCAAAAGCCTGCCATCCATGGATTCTGTCAGTGTTTTGATCTGTTCACCATCAACATTGCGTGCAGCAGCAACCACAGCCTCCCAGACACTGTTCAGAGAGGTGTACTGTTTTCCCTCCTTGTAAATCTCACATTTGATGATGGACCACAGGTTCTCAATGGGGTTCAGATCAGGTGAACAAGGAGGCCATGTCATTAGATTTTCTTCTGTTATACCCTTTCTTGCCAGCCACGCTGTGGAGTACTTGGACGCGTGTGATGGAGCATTGTCCTGCATGAAAATCATGTTTTTCTTGAAGGATGCAGACTTCTTCCTGTACCACTGCTTGAAGAAGGTGTCTTCCAGAAACTGGCAGTAGGACTGGGAGTTGAGCTTGACTCCATCCTCAACCCGAAAAGGCCCCACAAGCTCATCTTTGATGATACCAGCCCAAACCAGTACTCCACCTCCACCTTGCTGGCATCTGAGTCGGACTGGAGCTCTCTGCCCTTTACCAATCCAGCCACGGGCCCATCCATCTGGCCCATCAAGACTCACTCTCATTTCATCAGTCCATAAAACCTTAGAAAAATCAGTCTTGAGATATTTCTTGGCCCAGTCTTGACGTTTCAGCTTGTGTGTCTTGTTCAGTGGTGGTCGTCTTTCAGCATTTCTTACCTTGGCCATGTCTCTGAGTATTGCACACCTTGTGCTTTTGGGCACTCCAGTGATGTTGCAGCTCTGAAATATGGCCAAACTGGTGGCAAGTGGCATCTTGGCAGCTGCACGCTTGACTTTTCTCAGGTCATGGGCAGTTATTTTGTGCCTTGGTTTTTCCACACGCTTCTTGCGACCCTGTTGACTATTTTGAATGAAACGCTTGATTGTTCGATGATCACGCTTCAGAAGCTTAGCAATTTTAAGAGTGCTGCATCCCTCTGCAAGATATCTCACTATTTTTGACTTTTCTGAGCCTGTCAAGTCCTTCTTTTGACCCATTTTTCCAAAGGAAAGGAAGTTGCCTAATAATTATGCACACCTAATATAGGGTGTTGATGTCATTAGACCATATGCTTAATTGGTAGTAGGCTTTCGAGCCTATACAGCTTGGAGTAAGACAACATGCATAAAGAGGATGATGTGGTCCAAATTCTCATTTGCCTAATAATTCTGCACGCAGTGTATAGGAAGCCCACCTCTACAAACAGCCTTCTACATTGGCAAAGCCATCACCCCATCCCCCTTAAAAAGGGTATTCCAATTGGGCAGTACCTTCGAGCAAAACGGAACTGTTCCACATCCGAAGGGTTTGAGGATGAGTGTAGGCTCCTATATGATAGGTTTTTACTAAGAGGATATCCAAAGAAAACTCTGCACTATGCATATAACAGAGCCAAAAGTAGCGACAGAACCATCTTACTTCGCAGTGGCGAACAACGTGAAAATCAAAAGAAAGAAGTAGTACGATGCATAGGGAACTACGATGGACAGCATGAAAAAATACGCAAAATTTTGGGACAACACTGACATATATTGCTCTCAGATGATGAATTAAAAGAGATCATTACCCCTAGACCAGCCATCACATATAGGAGGGGGCAGAATATAAGAGAAAAACTAGTGCATAGTCACTTCACCCAAGGTAAAAAACAAGATAAACCTACCTGGCTTCATGTGGTGGGATCATATCCATGCGGCGATTGCAGCTTCTGCGGGAAAATGATACCAAAAAAGGACTTTCTAAATCCAGCTGATAACAAAAACTATCAGATTAAAGAATACATCAACTGTAAATCTATGGGAGTAATATATGCCATCCAATGTGGATGTCCAAAAATATATGTGGGAAAAACCACGCAAGAACTCAGAAGGCGTATTTCTAAACACCTTAGCACTAATAATACCCTCAGTGATACACCCCTTGCAAGACATGTGCAAAATGAACATAATGGGGACGTACAGAGTGTCAAAGTATGGGGGATCCAAAAACTTAAGTTAGGCCCAAGAATGGGCAACCTGGATAAAAGGCTACAACAAGAGGAAGCTCGGTGGATATACCGCCTAGGTAGCCTAGCCCCTCACGATCTAAATGAGGGATTTACTTATGCCTCGTTCTTATGAGAGAGATTCCAAGAATTCTTGTAAATAACTTAGCATGTAAGAAATAGACTATTCATAGAACTACATGATGACGATAAGTGAGGCGGTTAATCTTTTTTTATTTTTTTAATATATAATATAACAAAGGTGTACCCCCATACTGTGATCGAGGGACGTTAAAGGGATTCTCTCAAACAATCCTAACGATGCGAATTGAACATACTAAGATATAAAAGAAAAGAAAATAAGAGAAAAAAATATAATATACATACCTGATGGACGTCGGGCGAGATGGAGAGATGCAGGCAATCTATGGCATCTGCAAAATATAGAAAAGAGGATGATGCAGAGCAAGATAAGGAGTCAGCATATAAACTGACAATAAGTACCATAGAGAAGAAGGGTGAACTACATCTAAGCTCTAACTTAAAGGGATTCTGTCACCTCCTTTTACGATTTTAAGCTGGCACTATCGCTATGTTGAATAAAGTAGCTTATTTCCAGGACTCTTCTTTTTACTTTATTTCGATTAGTAGTTTTGATGTAAAAGCGATTTTTATGTTATGCTAATTAGGGTCCAAGGTGCCCAGAGGGGCGTTTTTCTTACTCTCCGGCAGGCTCGGACTGGCCCACAGGGGTACAGGGGAATCCCCCGGTGGGCCCCTGGGCAAAGTGGGCCCCTAGTCTCCCACCCTCTGCACAAGTGGCACATAACACATTAGACTTTTTGCACTACATACATTTAATCAATGTACAGCACCTCCACCAGCCTATGTTCATATAAAAACTTGTTAGATTATTATATTTGAAAGTATTCGTATGGTGGGCCCCCAAAATAAATTTTACTGGTGGGCCCTAGGTACCCCAGTCCGACACTGCTCTCCGGTGCCCAGTGACGCCCCCCTGCAGTGCCCAAGAACGCCTCCTGATAATCAAAACACCTCCCACAGCCCGGCAAATGGTTCCGCCCCCTCCGCACGTCATAATCTACCTTATAGATATGCCCCGTCCTCCTTCCTGTCTGCGGCCAGAAAACTCGCGCAGGCGCAGTACCGCCTGCGGCCTGCGCCTGCGCGATCATCTACCTCCTGAGGGCAACAGCCTCAAAAGTCTCACTGGGCATGCGCCGAGCCCAGTGATGTGACCTGAGCGCTGTTGCCCTCAGGACGTTGATGATCGCGCAGGCCGCAGGCGCGAGTTTTCTGGCTGCAGACAGGAAGGAGGACGGGGCGTATCTATAAGGTAGATTATGAAGTGCGGAGGGGGCGGAACCGTTTGCCGGGCTGTGGGAGGTGTTTTGACTATCAGGAGACGTTCTTGGGCACTGCAGGGGGGCGTCACTGGGCACCGGAGAGTGAGAAAAACGCCCCTCTGGGCATTTTGGACCCTAATTAGCATAACATAAAAATCGCTTTTACATCAAAACTACTAAACAAAATAAAGTAAAAAGAAAAGTCCTGGAAATAAGCTACTTTAGTCAACATAGCGATGGTGCCAGCTTAAAATCGTAAAAGGAGGTGACAGAATCCCTTTAAGCATATTTAATATCAGGGCTGTGTAAAACAAGAATAAGTATCTGGGCATGCGCGATAAACAGATGAGATGAGTGATCAGCACCAAGTCCGCACGCAGGCGCATTAACATCAGTAATAAGTGGAACGAATTACTAAGTATTCGAGCATGCGCAAAAAATAGGAAAATAAATGATAAGAGCGACCGGCACTAAGTTCAGACGCATGCGCATTAACATCGGAAGCGAGCGGAACGAATCATAAGTATTCGAGTATGTATAAGAAATAGATGACATGAGGGACCAGTAACTAAGTCCGGGCGCATGCGCACTAACATCAGAAGAGAGCGGAACGAATCATAAGTATTCGAGCACGCGCAAGAAACAGATGACATGAGGGACCAGTAACTAAGTCCGGGTGCATGCGCACCAACATCAGAAGAGACCGGAACGAAGTATTAAGCATACAGACATGCGCGACGACGGAGGATACCTGCGATCATCACTAAGTTCATGCGCAAGGACGGACGGCGCAGGTAAGCGCCGATAGGTGGAGAGAGAGGTGGGAGGACCAAACCACCCAATGCATCGAGAAACGTGTACACTGATTGGCCAAATATCGCATTGAGCAGAAAGAGAGATGCAGATTGGCCAGCGCAGCTATGACACACGCAGGGAGGTCTTAAAAGCCTGGTCCCACCCCCAACACATTCACTGCCCAAACCCCTGAAGACGCCAAGTGTTTGGTGAAACATGTCGGGGGGCAGAGAGTGATACATGTTGTTTTAGCCAGTGAGTGTCATGTCTAGCAAGATAGTACGATATGACTATTAGCAGTAGAAGGAACTAGGAGGACGATCGCTATCTTAAGATAGCGCACTGTGGAAATAACAGTGTGCATCAAATATAAAACAATTGTTGCTTTGTGGAGGTAGTAGAGGCAGCCAGGAGATATAAGTTAAGGCTGCCCCCTGATGGTTCACAACTGCATATAAAAACATATAATACTAACAGCTATAGTCCAGGCACAACTGATAATTTTAACCATGTGAGTTCTAGTCAATTTTAAGGATAAAATAATAAACGTTAAATTTTAGTACTGTCCCACTTGTTAAGGGAACAAAAGTAATGGGACAGAATAATAATCATAAATCAAACTTTCACTTTTTAATACTTGGTTGCAAATCCTTTGCAGTCAATTATAGCCTGAAGTCTGGAACCATAGACATCACCAGACACTGTGTTTCATCCCTGTTGATACTCTGCCAGGCCTCTACTGCAACTGTCTTCAGTTCCTGCTAGTTCTTGGGGCATTTTCCCTTCAGTTTTGTCTTTAGCAAGTGAAATGCATGCTCAATGGAATTCAGGTCAGGTGATTGACTTGGCCATTGCAGAACATTCCACTGCTTTCCCTTAAAAAACTCTTTGGTTGCTTTTGGGTCATTGTCCATCTGCACTGTGAAGCGCTGTCCAATGAGTTCTGAAGCATTTGGCTAAATATGAGCAGATAATATTGCCCAAAACACTTCGGAATTCATCCTGCTACTTTAGTCAGCAGTCACATCATCAATAAATACAAGAGAATCAGTTCCATTGGCAGCCATACATGCCCATGGCATGACACTACCACCACCATGCTTCACTGATGAGGTGGTATGCTTAGGGTCATGAGCAGTTCCTTTCCTTCTTCATATTATGCTCTTCCCATCACTCTGGTACAAGTTGATCTTGGTCTCATCTGTCTATAGGATGTTGTTCCAGAACTGTGAAGGCTTTTTTAGATGTCGCTTGGCAAACTCTAATCTGGCCTTCCTGTTTGAGGCTCACCAATGGTTTACATCTTGTGGTGAACCCTCTGTATTCACTAGGGTGAAGTCTTCTCTTGATTGTTGACTTTGACACACATACACCTACCTCCCGGAGAGTGTTCTTGATCTGGCCAACTGTTGTGAAGGGTGTTTTCTTCACTAGGAAAGAATTATTCGGTCATCCACCACAGTTGTTTTCCATGGTCTTCCGTGTCTTTTGTTGTTGCTGAGCTCACTGGTGCGTTCCTATTTTTTAAAAAGTTCCAAACAGTTGTTTTGGCCACGCCTAATGTTTTTGCTATCTCTCTGATGGGTTTGTTTTGTTTTTTCAGCCTAATGATGGCTTGCTTCACTGATAGTGACAGCTCTTTGGATCTCATCTTGAGAGTTGATAGCAACAGATTCCAAATACAAATGGCACACTTGAAATTAACTCTGGACCTTTTATCTGCTCATTGCAATTGGTATAATGAGGGAAAAACACACACCTGGCCATGGAACAGCTGAGAAGCCAATTGTCCCATTACTTTTGGTCCCTCAACAAGTGGGAGGCACATATGCAAACTGTTGTAATTCCTACACTGTTCACCTGATTTGGATGTAAATACCCTCAAATTAAAGCTGACAGTCTGCAGTTAAAACACATCTTGTTTGTTAGATTTCAATTCCATTGTGGTGGTGTATAGAGCCAAAAATGTAAGATTTTTGTTGATGTCCCAATATTTATGGACCTGACTGTATAATCTTGAATCTCATGCAAATTACGTGGGGGATGTATGTAATGGTCGGGGACTTTGACCTGAATACTGAATCATGTTTGCAGTTTATGTAGATATAAACAAAAAGACCTATATATATTTATGTGTGTGAAACGTATGAAAATCATCCGGTGACATCATACATCAGTACCGCGCTGTGTGTATAACTATATATATACACAATCTCAGCGAGGTAGAGATGTATGATGTAACCGGAAGATTTTGTACATGTCACAACAGGTATTAAGTAATCATTTGAAAAGGGATGAAACACGGATGTAGTAGAGTTAACACACATGCTTTATTAGACGTGTTATGTAAACTTAATGCAATTAAATGTGTTATGCTATTTTTTTAAATGGCTTTTGTTTCAAGATTACAGGATGAATTAATAAATTTGAGAGGTTGTGTGTTAACCCTACTACATCTGTACGGATTAGCAGCATAACTGAATATATACATTACATAGTTTTGTAGAGAGAGATACAAAATTCATGTAAGCATTGTACCTGGGCATAATCGCTGGCTATATACTTTGACAAGTTCAGGGTGAAGGCGCTTTAGGTCGCAAAACTTCTTTTGTACCGCTTCCTTCTTGTACCTTTTCCCGTGCTTTAAATAAAGTTTGGTCTGGACAGACATTATGATCCGTTCTTTTTCTCTGTGTTTCCGGGTCAGATAATATCCCCGCTTCAGAAAGCGCTGAAGGATAAAGATGAAAGCATATAATCCCCATTGTTTTATTATACAAATATAAAAAAAAAATCCTCAACAAATATGCAAAAAAGAAGTTACGCCTTTGAAGGTGAAATATTAGATTTAATGTTACGGTTATAAGATCGGATTGTATTTCGATTGTATGTGTGTGAGGTCTGAGCAATCAGATATTAGCCAGCTAAGCTGCGATGTACCTGTCTAGTAAGTGACGGTACGGTATGGGGTGTATATTTGTTTTGCATCCCCATGGTGCACCCTGGGTAATGCTAAATAAACAAGAAAATACTTTTGGTCCAACAAAAAAACCTCATGGACATAAAATTTAATCTATATATATTGTGTGTATGGTATATAGTGTGTGGTATTTATTGTATGGCAGGAAAACGGACGTGCTATGTGCATGTGATAGATATTTAACTGTTGTCCATGCATACATACTACTGACATAGTGCTGCAAAGTAACAAGAATACTTAGTGCATCAATTTGCAATATCTACTAGGGTCCATTCACACGTCCGCAAAAGGGTCCGCACCCATTCCGCAATTTTGCGGAACGGGTGTGGACCTATTCATTCTCTATGGGCCCGGACGTGAAGCGGAGAGCACACTATGTGCTCTCTGCTTCCGCATTTACGGAGCGCGGCCCCTAACTTCCGGGTTTCGGCCCCGAACTTCCGAACCCCAGCTCCGCAAAAGATAGAACATGTCCTATTCTTGTCCGCAGCTGCATTTCTATAGCGGGCGCTGGCCGGGTATGTTGCAAATCCGCAATTTGCGGGTCCGCAACACACCACGGACGTGTGAATGGACCCTTATTGGGGGAGAAAAAAAAAACACAACGTATCAATGTAGTTCTTATTGGCATATATGAATATTTTGCAACAGTCGATCGACATATGAATAATTTATACATTGTTCGAGTGTTGCTAAATATTGTTCTGGCATGCAATATATAATAAAATACAGTACTGTAATACAATATTACTTACAGTGAGAATAACTTCATCCTCATTAAAGGTTTTTTGCACCATTTTATCTATAGGATTTTATTTTTGGAAGACTGCCAATCCACTAGTATCCAAAGTGAAACCGAAACCAGGTCATGTGGCGCGATTACATCAGACTATCGCGTTAACATTTCCGATTTTTGGGTAAAAATCGGGAATTCGAATATAAGGATTGATTCCACCCGTGACCCTACTTCTTTCTATATAACGAATATTCGAGAGAAAAAAATCGTTATTTAGAATATTCATTTTTTTTCCAACTAGTACATATGTTTGGCATACTCCTCCCCGACAAGCGTCCGAGTCCGAGTCCGAGTCACCATAGGAACAACTATGGGTTAGAATATACCATCGGATCTGAGTTTTCACAATCGCAGGAAAAACTCAGATCCAATGGTATATTATATAACCCACAGCCGTTCCCATGGTGACGGGACGCTTGTCGGGGAGCAGTATGCCGATTAAGTGAAATAACAGTACACATCGAAAAAAACGATTATTCAAAATAACGAATATATTCGCTATATTGCTATAACTTCTTTTATTAGAATATTATGAATATTCTCAAAAACGAAGTTATAGCAATATAGTGAATATTCGTAAAATACACAAATAGACTGTAAATTAGCTAATATAGTGCTATAGTATTTTTTTTTGTCAATTTTTTTTTCTCTTCTGAAAAATTGACACTATAAAAAAAAAATACTATAGCACTATATTAGCTAAATTACAGTCTATTTGTGTATTTTACGAATATTCGCTATATTGCTAACTTTGTTTTTTTAGAATATTCGTAATATTCTAAAAAACAAAGTTATAGCAATATAGCGAATATTCGTAAAATACACATATTAGCCATAGCCAATAGGAAATTTGCCCTATACAGTTAAAGAAAATCGCAATACGCAAATAATTAAATCGCATATTATTCGTGAGAAATAGATTAATGACGAATATTCGATTTCGACGAATATAAAACGAATATTCAATCGAATATTCGCAAAATATCGCAAAATCAAATATGGCACCTCCCGCTCATCACTACTGAATGCTTCAACTCCACCAAACGTACTTTTAGACACCTTTTGAAAAATTAGGAGTAACAATATCTTAAAGTAAATCCTACTTTTAATTACCATCAACTTTAGCGTTTTTGTTTCACCATGAAAGGGTAAGGTCTCAAGAATATGACACAGAGGCCATCCGCTCCCTTCTTGATTGAAGAAAACCCAGTAAAAGACCTGCAGTGAGCATGATGATGTAACTATGTCGTCACACTGGGTACGCACGGTGGCGTCATCAGCGTTCAACACTGATTGCAGCATCTGAGTCACATTAAGGACTTTCAAGAGTTAATAAAGGGTTAAAAAAAAAAAGTACAAACCTCATCCATTTGATCTTGATTGAAGAAAATATGCCAAATCTAGGGCGCGCTGACATGATGTCACCACATCATCAAGTTGGCTGGACGCCTGATAATCCTTATTAAAATAAATAATGACAAATTCAACATTGTATTAAATGGAAACAAATTTACCAAATAAAATATAAAGAAAGACAAACACCTATTAAACCGACCATCCAATGTTAGGATTTACTCCTGCTCAGTGAATTTCAAAAATCCTGCTGTTTTGTGGGAATTCCTGTGGAGCATGCTGGTTTTTAACATTATTTATCATGGGAAAAGTGTAAAAAAATTGTCTCAACAGTTCTCCACTCCTGATATGCCGTAGCAGTTACAGGGGAGATAATTCATAATGTGATAGTTTGCCTGTGCTTAATTTAACAACTGTTGTACACATCTTTCGTTAAAAGTAAAAAAAATAATAATAATCATTTTATATATATATATATATATATATATATATATATATATAGTGGGGATTCGCTCTAGTAGACAGAATTAGCGGATGCGGTATAGAAGCAACAACAAGTTCTTTGGATCAAACTGTTTAGTGTTTTATTCACACTTCAGACAAGTGACAAAACAAACTGTCATATTCAAACAAAAAGTCACCTTGCAGTGTTGGTGGTAATTCACACCATGCGGCAATTCTGCCTCAAAGAGTCCTTGCAGATAGCAGCACCAACTTGTTTTCACACGAAACAGGTAGCAAGCCTTCATCCAGACACAAGGCTTCCAGATCCCAACACAGAGAACTGGCTTCTGAGCACAGCTGCCTATTTAAGGACAGCCAGGTGCTGCCAAAACCTGGACCGGCATTAAAGATCCGGTCCGGTATTTGACCTTTTAGCGGGTTTGTCTTCCCCTCTTCCACCGAAGTGGTGGACTTTGTTCTCAGGTTCCCAGTGTTCTGGTCTCCCCCCTGAGCTGGGCCACTCTGCTAGGGTTACCCCTGTCTCATGGGTATCAGAGTATCAGTCACTCTCATAGCAGGCCACAGTGCCGGGAAGTCTCTTCCTATTATGAGTTCATAATGTAAATTGGTGGCTACGGCCACCTCATGTGTCCACCTGCCGGCCACCGTGGACCGAGACACCAGGGCAGTGGGATAGTCCCTTAAGTCTCCATTGATGCACACGACCCTGACTTTTCAGCCAGAATACTCAGCGGCTGCACCAGGGAAGCTCTTACCTGGGACACCAGACTCCCTGAGTCCAGCATAGCTACCGCCAGAGTGTCTCCCACTTCCACCTGGCACAGGTGGCTATTGTCTATAGTCTCTGGGGTACCTGTTGCACACAGTTTCCTGGAATATAAAGAGTGCCGGTAGCCATAGTTGGTATCCATGGGTTCGCTCCAATGGGGACAGTTGGCCCTTAAGTGGCCAGGCTCCTGACTCTGCCAAAAAAAACAAGACAACGGAGCTCATAGTACCAATGATAAGAATATATTTTATTATAACATGAACACAGCACACGGTCTATTTTGGTGAGTCTCTGTTCCTTTTCACCTATACGGCATCTGACTCAGGATATTTTACGAGTGATAGGAGAAAGGATTGCGCTGCAAGAGAGGATTCTTTTAAATGTTCCTATTATTTTCTCTTTCTTACATTTGGAAAAATCTTCAGTTAGATGGACCACATTCAATCATAGATTTTCAACAGATGCAGGATATTTTACACCTGGTCTCTACTGTGGTCTGTTTTCCATTTTTTTCATGTTGCACTTGCAACACAGACCCTGCTGTAGTAGATCTTTTGCCATGTAGGTTCATTTATTATTCTTTGATTTTTTGATTTTTTGACTGTTGACTCACCTTGTATTTAGGTTATTTTTTGGTCATTGGTTTAATCATGTTATAATAAAATATATTCTTATCATTGGTACTATGAGCTCCGTTCTCTTGTTTTTTTTTTTGCTTGTTTCACTCGGGAGCTAGTACCGAGTCACAACTACAGGTGTCCTTTGTGGCTACATCGGGTGGACACTGTTTTCCATTTTCCCATTTGGACACCTATGGTCTTTTTTGTTTTCCTGACTCTGCCAGCAGACTATCGGAGCAAGGTCAGTAGGGGGTATATCCCAGGCGGGCTTTGCTGGCACCAGTCACCGGGTCTGGGGTGGAGATTTCGGTGGTTTGACTGCTCCCCTCCATAAGAATCCCCCTGTAGAGTCTTGGTAGCCTCATAGTGCTCCACCAGGTCGACCATCTCAAGGGCATTACCATGAGACACCTGGCTGATCCAGTGCTGGAGAGGGTACGGCAAAGCCCTCCAGAATACATCAGCCAACAGACGGTCCAGCATATCAGTCGAACTCAGCATGTCAGGGTGCGGCCATTTTTGCAACCGGTGTAACAGATCATAATACTAAGGTATCGCTGGTTCAGCATGGTTAAACCCCCACTGATGCACCCGCTGGGCCCAGACCAACACATTCACCCCCAGTCTTGCCAGAATCTCACCCTTTACTGTCGTGTATTCGGCCGCTTGATCATCTGGTAAGTCGAAAAACACTTGCTGGGGTCCGGATGTCAGGAACGGAGCAACGACCTCAGCGCACTGATCTCGGGGTAGTCTCTCCCTCATGGCCATCTTCTCGAACACCTCCAGATAGTTCTCAACGTCGTCCGAAGGGGTCATCTTAGGGATCGCCGCACTAACCGCTTATCGGGCACCGTGGACACTATGGGATGTTCCTGCCGCTTGTAAACTCATCACATGTTGCAATAGCAGCTGGTTGGTTTCCTGCTGCTTGTTTTTAGCCTCCCGCTGTTGAAAGTTAGCCTCCACGAGGGCTTTTATGACAGCTTCCATTTTTTTCGAGAGACACGGTTTGTAATCTCGCTGGTTTGATGTAAGACATAAAACCGTGCCCGGAAAAACAAAAATATTTCGGCCTTCACGTCAGCCTCACTGACCACCAATTGTGGAGACAGGATTAGCCGACGCAGTATGGAGGTAACAACAAGTTCTTTGGATCAAACATTTCAGTGTTTTATTCACACTTTAGGCAAGTGACAAAACAAACAGTCATATTCAAACAAAAAGTCATCTTGCAGTGTTGGTGGTAATTCACACCATGTGGCAATTGTGCCTCAAAGAGTCATTGCTGATAGCAGCACCAACCTGTTTTCACGTCAAACAGGTAGCAAGCCTTCATCCAGACACAAGACTCCCAGATCCCAACACAGAGACCTGGCTTCTGAGCACAGCTGCCTATTTAAGGACAGCCAGGTGCTGCCAAAACCCGGACCAGCATTAAAAATCTGGTCCGGTATTTTACCTCACCTGGCTGTAAATCAACCCAGCAGCACATGCTGGGAGTAAAATTTCCCAGACCAAACCTCTCACTGTGTCACAATATATTTATATTTGTACTTTGTTAGCCAGTAAATATAAGATGAAAAAAGATTGAGATTCCACAGTGGTTGATACCTTTTAATGGCTAACTGAAAAGATGATGGCAAAATTGCAAGCTTTCGAGGCTACTTGGGCCTGTTTGTCAGGCGTCTCTTAAGACAGTGTCTGAAGATTCACAAATTTATACACCAAAGTACATAGGAGTAATGAGGTAAATGAGACAAGTGATGTAAAGCAGATCAGTATGATCATATTGATCTACCTTACAACACTTGTCTCATCTACCTATGTACTTTGGTGTATAAATTTGTGAATCTTCAGACACTCTCTTAAGAGATGACTGACGAAGAAGCCAAAGTAGCCTCGAAAGCTTGCAATTTTGTCATCATCTTTTCAGTTAGCCATTAAAAGTTATCAACCACCGAGGAATCTCAATCTTTTTGCATTGTACACCTCTTTCATAATTTTGGCTCACAGACCATTACCTCTACAAAAACTTCAAATTCGCTATTTTTAAATTCTGTGAGGAATTTCTGTGAGGAGAGCATACTGTACAGCATGACCTGGTTCTCACTAGAAAAACATTAAATCCTATGTATTTTAATGGTTACTGTACCTTCACACATTTTCGCATTATTGAATAGAACAGAGGATATTTTAGAATTTTCTAAAATACTGTACATTATTAGGGAAGATACATTGATCTAATGTTATCAGCTCTTTTCTCTTCCCCTTCCTTTCTTAACCTAACATTTTTTGTAAATTCTGTAATAAATTTCTGTTATACTAAGAAGGAATGTTAACTCACTGAAGAATCAGATTGCAAGCTGTCATAGTATATACAGAGGTGAGGTGGAGGAATGAGCTGCAGAGTGAAAAACAGGCTGACACAGACACAGAGGTTGGAGCAGCAAATAGTATAGCTCACTTCAAGAACTGTATTCACATAAATATTATTCTATACTTCTCTGTAATGTCCTACGTGTTTCTGCTGAGAGATTCTGAGAGAGAGGTTTATTAAGCAGATTCTGTTGTCTCCATATGTAGCCTGTGGAGAGACAACCATGTAAATTTTTAGTCATCACTTTCCAAGAGATATAACTTTTTTGTATTTTCATCAATGTACCTGTATGAGGGCTAGTTACTCCGCAAACTGTGACTTCTCCCTGCTCATGCCAGGTCTAAAAAAGTGGGCAGGGAAGGGGGTGGGCCGGCAGGCCTGTCTTGCGTTCGGGGTTCCGCTTGTGAGCTCCGTTTGAAGGCTCTCACAAGCGGCCCCAAACGCATCCGTCCAGCCCCAATGCATTCTGAGTGGATGTGGATCCGCTCAGAATGCCTCAGTCTGGCTCCGCTTGGCCTCCGTTCCGCTCAGCAGGCAGACACCTGAACGCAGCTTGCAGCGTTCGGGTGTCCGCCTGGCCGTGCGGAGCCAAACGGATCCGTCCAGACTTACAATATAAGTCAATGGGGACGGATCCGTTTGAAGATGACACAGTATGGTGCAATTTTCAAACGGATCCGTCCCCCATTGACTTTCAATGCAAAGTCTGGACGGATCCGTCTAACTAAGGCCTCATGCACACGACCGTTGTGTGCATCCGTGGCCATTGTGCCGTTTTCCGTTTTTTTCCGCGGACCCATTGACTTTCAATGGGTCCGTGGAAAAATCTGAAAATGCACCGTTTTGCAGCTGCATCCGTGATCCGTGTTTCCTGTCCGTCAAAAAAATATGACCTGTCCTATTTTTTTGACGGACAACGGTTCACGGACCCATTCAAGTCAATGGGTCCGTGAAAGAACACGGATGCACACAAGATTGGCATCCGCGATCCGTGGCCGGAGGTTACTTTCATACAGACGGATCCGAAAATCCGTTTGCATAAAAGCTTTTTCAGAGCTGAGTTTTCACTTTGTGAAAACTCATATCCAACAGTATATTTCATAGTGATGGGGACGCTTCTAGTTAGAATATACTACGAACTGTGTACATGACTGCCCCCTGCTGCCTGGCAGCACCCGATCTCTTGCTGCACCTGAGGGGTTAATTGTGCATATCATAGCCCCCTATAAAAGATCAGGGGCTGCCAGGCAGCAGGGGGCACACCCCCCTCCCTCCCTAGTTTTAATTTCATTGGTGGCCAGTGCGGCCCCCCCGGCCCCCCCTCCCTCCCTCTTTTGTATTATTTTCATTGGTGGCACAGTGTGCGGCCCCCCCCCCGGCCCCCCTCCCTCCCTCTATTGTATTATTTTCATTGGTGGCACAGTGTGCGCCCCCCCCCCCCCGGCCCCCCCTCCCTTTCTCTATTGTATTATTTTCATTGGTGGCAAAGTGTGCGGCCCTTCCTACCTCTATTGTATTATTTTCATTGGTGGCACAGTGTGCGGCCTCCCCTCTCCCCCCCCAATCATTGGTGGCAGCGGAGAGTTCTGATCGGAGTCCCAGTTTAATCGCTGGGGCTCCGATCGGTAACCATGGCAACCAGGACGCTACTGCAGTCCTGGTTGCCATGGTTACTTAGCAATATTAAAAGCATCATACTTACCTGCTGCGCTGTCTGTGACCGGCCGGGTGCTCCTCCTACTGGTAAGTGACAGATCATTAAGCAATGCGCCGCACAGACCTGTCACTTACCAGTAGGAGGAGCTCCCGGCCGGTCACAGACAGCGCAGCAGGTAAGTATGATGCTTCTAATATTGCTAAGTAGCGTCCTGGTTGCCATGGTTACCGATCGGAGCCCCAGCGATTAAACTGGGACTCCGATCGGAACTCTCCGCTGCCACCAATGATCGGGGGGGGAGAGGGGAGGCCGCACACTGTGCCACCAATGAAAATAATACAATAGAGGGAGGGAGGGGGGCCGGGGGGCCGCACACTGTGCCACCAATGAAAATAATACAATAGAGGGAGGGAGGGGGGGCCGGGGGGGCCGCACACTGTGCCACCAATGAAAATAATAAAATAGAGGGAGGGAGGGGGGTGCACACTGGCCACCAATGAAATTAATACAATAGAGGGAGGGAAGGGGGCCAAGGGGGGTCTGCCCCCTGCTGCCTGGCAGCCCCGGATCTCTTACAGGGGACTATGATACGCACAATTAACCCCCCTCAGGTGCGGCACCTGAGGGGTTAATTGTGCTGATCACAGCCCCCTGTAAGAGATCGGGTGCTGCCAGGCAGCAGGGGGCAGTCATGTACACAGTTCTTAGTATATTCTAACTTGAAGCGTCCCCATCACCATGGGAATGCCTCTGTGTTAGAATATACTGTCGGATCTGAGTTTCACGATCTAACTCATATCCGACAGTATATTCTAACATAGAGGCGTTCCCATGGTGATGGGGATGCTTCAAGTTAAAATATACCATCGGATTGGAGAAAACTCCGATCCAATGGTATATTAACTCCTTATTTTACATTGAAAGTCAATGGGGGACGGATCCGTTTGCAATTGCACCTTATTGTGTCAACGTCAAACGGATCCGTCCACATTGACTTGCATTGTAAGTCAGGACGGATCCGTTTGGCTCCGCACGGCCAGGCGGACACCAAAACGACTTTTTTTTCATGTCCGTGGATCCTCCAAAAATCAAGGAAGACCACGGACGAAAAAACGGTCACGGATCACGGACCAACGGAACCCCGTTTTGCGGACCGTGAAAAAATACTGTCGTGTGCATGAGGCCTAACTTTCACACTTAGATTTTTTTGGTGAAATATAATGCAGACGGATCCGTTCTGAACGGATACCATCGTTTGCATTATAGGAGTGGATCCGTCTGTGCAGACACCAGACGGATCCGCTCCGAACGCAAGTGTGAAAGTAGCCTAAGACAGCTAGGAAACCGTCTTACATTTAGAACTGGTGGAGGATTCACCAAAGTTATGAATAGTAATGAGCGGCAGGGGCAATATTCGTATTTGCGATATTTCGCTATTTTGTAGAATATTTGTCATATATTCGAGAATTCAAGATTATATTCTTGATTGCGAAAATCGGCAATGTAATATTAGCGTATTGCGCTCGAAATACAGGCGTGGGTCACTTATGCTACATTTTTCAAGCTGGTATAAGTTTCCTGAGACTGGAGAAAATGGTTGGTATGGCAGAACATTAGAATAGCTTTATATGCAGATAGAGTGCTCAATATATTTGCGGTTGCGAATTTTCAGCAATTAATGATGTGTATATTTTTCGCAATACGTGCAATTTGTGACTTCACAGCACTATGTCTGTAGCATGTATGTATGGACAGCAGAACTTATTACACTTCCTAACACCCTGCACTGGAACCTATCCGCTACACCAGGGGTCAGCAACCTTCGTCACTCCAGCTGTTGGGAAACTACAATTCCCAGCATGCTCCATCCATTACTATGGGAATTCTGAGAACAGCAGAGCAAGTATGCATGCTGGGAGTTGTAGTTTCACAACAGCTGGAGTGCCGGAGGTTGCCGACCCCTGCGCTACACTATAGATCAATCTAACCTACACTGACTTCTCCTAACTATCTGAATTATATATATAACTTAACTGTCTAATGTAATACAACCAAGGTCAGAGCAAAGCGATGACACTGCTGTCTCTTTCATAATTGCAATAAACTTTAGAAAATAGCTGCTGGCGAGGTTCTTATATAGTAAGGGTTAGGGAACTTTTCTATTGGTTGCTAGGGATGTTGCTAAGCTCAGACAAAGACATTGCAGCCTTCTCATTGGCCCACAAGCAAGAAGGGAGGTTACTGATGAAAAAAAAAAAATCTAGGTTATTCCAAATTACGAATATATATCGCTATATTCTAAATATTCTTGAAGTGCCGATATTCGCAATAAAAATTAGCTTTTCGAATATTTGCGCTCAACACTAGTTATGAAGTGACCGGCACCTCTTCATAACTTCGGCAGAACCACCACCAGCTTAGGGGTTATTAAGACTGGCGTCCAAAACTCCACATGCACACAAACGTTTATTTTTTTCCGTTTCTGTTCCGTTTTTGCGGATTCCGTTTGCGGTCCGTATGCAAAACCATTCATTTTAATGGTTCCACAAAAAAAAACTGAATGCACTCAGTATGCATTCCGTTTCCGTATATCCATTCTGTTCAAACATAGAACATGTCCTATTATTGCACGCAAATCACGTTCCGTGGCTCCATTCAAATCAATGGGTCTGCAAAAAAAAAAGGAATTCATACGGAACACATCCGTATGTCATCCGTTTTTTTCAGACCCGTGCATTACAAATGCTAGACCACCCGTGTCTCTCCTGCTGTGCTGAAACTATAATTCCCACCATGCCCTGCTGTAGGCTGATCTCTTTATTACATCTGGACATGCTAGGAGTTGTAGTTTGTAAACAGCTGTAGAGATGCACATTGGGTGTCCCTGTATGTAAACTATATAACTTTGGACAGGGAAAACTGGGACATGAAGCTAGGTATCGTGGATGAGTGTGTTTCTTTTGCTATGGCAGCAGGCACATTTTCACCACGCCCAGGGCCACGGCCTCTGCGTGCCCCATCAGCAGCAAGGCCACTTCCCCGTCCCTTACTGCTCGCCTTACGCATATTAAATGGTATATATGCTTGCAAGTATGTCACACGTACAGTAGCGTAGGTTTTGTAAGTGTATGCGCAAATAAAGTTCACAGAATGTCAGATATTTTTAGGGTGCGCACACATTAAACAGGAGGTATAGCACAAGTAATGTCGCTGTCACCACCGCCTAATAAAAAATTACATTGAATGAATGTCACTGATATTTAGGATGGACAAACATACAGGAGGTATAGCGCAAGTAATGTTGTTGTCACCACCGTCTAATAAAAAATTACACTGAATGAATGTCGCTGATATTTTGGATGTGCACATGTTAAACAGGAGCTATAGTGCAAGTAATGTCGCTGTCACCACCACCGAATAAAAAAATTACATTAAATGAATGTCACTGATATTTAGGATGGACAAACATACAGGAGGTATAGCACAAGTAATGTCGCTGTCACCACCGTCTAATAAAAAATTACACTGAATGAATGTCACTGCGCACACGTTGAACAGGAGATGTAGCGCAGATTAGTGATGGATAAACATCGACAGGAAAAAAAAAAGATTATGTGGCTGGAGGTATATTAGACGGTCAGTGGATAACAATTTTACTGTAGGTCAGTGGAGTACAGGCCCCAAAAATTATGCATTCACCTGACAAAAAAGAACAAGTGACTATGTGGCTGCAGGTATATTAGATGGTCAGTGGATAACAATTTTACTGTAGACCAGTACAGGCCCCAAAAATTAGGCATTCTCAAGAGAACAAGTAATTATGTGGCTGGAGGTACATTAGGCGGTCACTGAATAACAATGTTACTGTAGGCCAGTGGAGTATAGGCCCCAAACATTAGGCATTCACCGGACAGAAAAGGCCTTTTATGCCGCTGTATATACAGTTGCAAGAAAAAGTATGTGAACCCTTTGGAATGATATGGATTTCTGCACAAATTGGTCATAAAATGTGATCTGATCTTCATCTAAGTCACAACAATAGACAATCACAGTCTGCTTAAACTAATAACACACAAAGAATTAAATGTTACCATGTTTTTATTGAACACACCATGTAAACATTCACAGTGCAGGTGGAAAAAGTATGTGAACCCTTAGACTAATGACATCTCCAAGAGCTAATCGGAGTGAGGTGTCAGCCAACTGGAGTCCAATCAATGAGATGAGATTGTAGGTGTTTGTTACAGCTGCCCTGCCCTATAAAAAACACACACCAGTTCTGGGTTTGATTTTTGACAAGAAGCATTTGAAGGGTTAAATAGAATTAGCTGTATGATCTGTATGAAGGACAGGCGGTTGGGTGACATCATATTAGAGGGTGACTATATTTACATTGACCTTCTGTATAAGGAACTGTTCCTAGTCAACATTATTGTAATGAGAGCTGCAGCTGTTCTTGTATGTATGCATGGATGTATATAAAGGCCTGTATGGTAAGAAATAAACAGAACTGTTACTGACGTCATAATGCATGTGTCACTGATAAGTTCTCCAGGCGCCTGTTTTCGGGGACAAAGGAAGGAATCAAGGTGCATTGAGAAGGAAACAACACTTTCAGCTAGGGGCTCTATCCGCGGAATAGAAAATACAGGAATTCGGTGAGTACGGAAGATTCCTGTCTAACGACTGGGGACATTCCGATGCTTTCCGTAAAATTTTCTGTTGCTTCTATTTTGAATCCACTTTAGACACACTGAAAGAAATGGCATCTATCTTTAGGCAAGATAGACTGTAAATAGACTACTGGCCAAGTCTACCAGATAAATTCTTTATGGAAGGATTTACCAGATATATTCTTTAGGGAAGGATTTAACAGAGGAATTATTTTAGGAAGAATTCAAACAGAGTCTGCACCTTGATTTTTTCTTGTCACCCAATTTCTATTGCTTCTTTTCTGTCGCTTTCTTAGGCTTTCTGTTATGTTCTGATGTTATGATGTTATGCAGCATTAAGTAATTTTTGTGCTGAAGGTAAGCAGCAAATGATACTGTGAAAAATGTACTAAATTTATTGTGTGTGTCCTGGATGACCCACTAACCCAGAAACTGGTGAACGCAACTGTTTTAAGGAATCATACTAACAGACAGTTGAGAAGGAAGTTCTGTACAGCCAGTCCTGGGGACAGTTTTGCTCTGACTCCGTCTCAATTAAGTTATAAGAAATGGGTGCAAAGCAAGGAAAGGTCTCTCCACCCCCTCCGCATGTAAGAGAAACATGTAAGGATTATGTAGCCCGGGTCTGTGGGACTGATTATTATTTAGTTACTCCCTGGGTGGATAATATGGCAGGATGGACAGAGGGGATGAAGAGTATAAATTTGTTCCCTCGGGAAGGGGCTAATGTCACCTTCCCTATGGATATGGTAAAAGGGTTATGTTTGGGTGACATTGAAGCTTACCCATATTATGGTCCAGACCGCTAGTGGGACATGCAGTATATGCAGTCGGAAGGGGAAAATTGGCTTACTTATGCACCATACTGGTATGATAGACCAAATAAAACGGTTCACAAACAGAAGGCAGTGAACCAGGAGGGATATACTAAGAAACATGAGTTAAAAAAAAAAAAAAAAGTTGACAAGGGGTTCACTCCAGAAGCCCCCTCCTCCCTATTTAGGAAATATCCCACAGATATATCCATCCCTTCCAAAAGATGACTTAGATTAAAAGGGCACTACTTTGAGGCCCAAGCATTATTTCATTGGCTCAAAAGGGAGGAAGAGATAGGAGGAGAAGAGATAACACTCTAGCATCCTTTCACAGTGCACACATCTTCTTCAAAGCATCTGTTGGGAGATAGCAGACTAACGCTGCCCACAGCACAGCTACCTGCCCCCCTTCCTCTCCTCATAGCGTTGCATAGACAGAGCTCGAGTAACAGTAGAAAAGGCAGGGGGGTGGCTCCTGAGATAAGAAGAAGTTTGTAACAACTTAAGATTAACCAGTTACTGTCCTAGAGATACAAAAACATATAGAATATAATTCACACATTTCTAACACTAGAGATGTCATATCTCCCATGCGCCTTAGATCACAAAAAATATTTCCCCAAACCTGAACATATACCTCATTATAATCAGGACAGTGACCTTGAGGAACAGTTCCCTTTTATGACTGTAGGGGACACCTTGTTAAAGAAACCTATTGAAGTAGATGATATTAATAAGATTGTTATTATACCTATAGCCCCTGTGGTTCCAGACGTACCATCTCTGTTATCAGCTATTCCTGCCCATGCAGAGTTTTTCTCTGTTATTAATTTAAAAGAATGCATTTTTTTCTGTCCCAGTTGACAAGGAGACACGGACACTTTTTGGCTTCACATTTAAATTTCGCCAGTATACTTGGTGTAGAATGCCTCAGGGTTATGTTGACTCCCCAGTAGTCTACTCCATTGTCCTCCAAGTTACACTGCGCCCTTGGACTGCCCCTCATGGTTCTGTCCTTCTACAATATGTGGGCGATCTCCTCATATGTAGTTCTACTCAGGAGACCTGCCAGGCAGACTGTGTTAGTTTACTACTGTGGTTATGTGAAAGCGGTCACAAAGTTTCTAGGAAGAAATTACAATGGTGTATGGAAAGTGTTGAGTATTTGGGCTTTGTTCTCAGTAAAGGTGAGAGGAAAATCAGCCATGCCAGAATTACCTCCGTACTGGGTCTGCCCCGCCCACAAACAAAGAAAGACATGTTGACCTTTCTTGGCATGATTGGTTACTGCCGCCAATGGATTGCTGATTGTTCCTACTATGATAATATTCTTAGACAAGCCACTAATACTGAGATGCCTGACTTCATTAAATGGTTTGAAAAAATGTTACAAGCTTTTAGTCATTTGAAATGTGCAATGGTTTCAAGTCCTGGTTTGGGCCTACCCGACTATGGCGTGATGTTTCACTTATTTGCCATGGACAATTGTAAAAACATGGCTGGAGGTAAATTCCGCCATGTTGATTTTTTCTCAAAAGTGGTTCCCGTACAGGTTCAGGGCATGCCTGCGTGTCTCAGGAGTTTGGCAGCCTGTGCTATGGTCGCTGAGATGGCTGCGCCTATCACCCTAGGTCAGTGATAGGCAAACTATGGCTCTCCAGCTGTTGCAAAACTGCAACTCCCACCATGCCCTGCTGTAGGCTGAAAGCTGTAGGCAGTCTTTGCATGTTGGGAGTTGTAGTTCTGCAACAGCTGGAGAGCCGCAGTTTGCCTATCACTGCCCTAGGTCATCCCACCACTCTGCATACCTCACACAATGTTCAGGCCCTATTGAAGAACATACATACGCAACATATGTCAGCACAAAGACTGAGTGGATATGAAGTTTTGTTGCTATCTAATCCTCAACTTCATATCAAATACTCAGCAGCCACATTCGGTCCAATGGCTATACTTAATGCCCTACTTGGCTACAAGGGAGAGCAGGATGATTTGCCTCCTCCCCATGCATGTACTGAACTTATACATGAACATACCTCACCTAGGCCTGACTTACTATCACGGTCGGCGTGGCTATCACATACGTGACACAGAGGGAGGGAACGAGGAAGGCCCTGCCCAAGTGAGAGGGAAGATGGTGACCCCTGACTCACCTGGCGGCTGGCACCTGGCTGCCCTGACGTCCCTAGACGGGTTCCTCACCCGTACGCCGATCACGTGCCTAAAGCCCTGGCTTTCCCTGAGCTGAGCCCTCGGTAGTGAACAGGGCGATGGGAACACTAGTCCGCACCACTAACTCTAAGGGAAAACACCAAGGGGAGGACAGACAACACAGACTCAACATATATTCCCAGATGGGCGACAACAGGAAACAACAATAAGCCCAACAGGGATCCGGAGGGTAGCACTCAGGAACGACACGCAGGATTCACCACTCCAGAGGGTCAGTATAGATGTCCAGGCAGGAAGCTCTATAACTGGCAATTAGAGAAGTGTGAGGGGAGAATATAAGGAGGTAGGGAGTGGCAGACAAGAAACAGCTGAGGAGGAGAAGCTACGGATCCCTGAGAGAGACAAAAAGGATAGCAAGGCAAACACAGAAAACAATCACTAAAAGACAACGTGATCTTTAGATATAGAGCGCGCAGCCACCCGCTGCGACTTCCTGACCCCGGGTATAACGGAGTCAGACGTGGCTCTTGATACCCTCGTGACAGTACCCCCCCTTTCACGAGGGGCCTCCGGACACTCAGGACCAGGTCTCTCCGGATGAGAGGCATGGAAAGTCTGAATTAACCTGTTGGCGTTTACCTCTGACGCTGGAACCCACATTCTTTCCTCAGGACCGTAACCCCTCCAATGCACCAGATACTGAAGAGAGCGGCGGACCCGACGAGAATCAACAATTCTGGCTATTTGAAACTCCAGATTACCAGCCACAATGACAGGAGGAGGTGGCAGCGGCGATGGTTCTAGAGGTGGAACATACTTCTTGAGTAACGATTTATGGAAGACGTTATGGATCTTAAAAGTCTGAGGTAGCTCCAGGCGAAAAGCCACAGGGTTAATGACGGCTACTATTTTATAGGGACCAATGAACCTAGGACCCAGTTTCCAAGAAGGAACCTTCAACTTAATATTCCTAGTAGACAACCACACATAGTCATTCACTCCTAGGTCCGGACCTGACGACCGTTTCTTATCGGCCATGCATTTATATTTACCACTCATCTTTTTCAAGTTAACTTGCACCTTCTGCCATACCGATGAAAGAGATGAAGAAAACCTTTCCTCTTCGGGAACCCCAGAAGACCCCCCCTCTTTGAAAGTACAAAATTGGGGATGAAAACCATATGCACCAAGGAATGGTGACTTGCCAGTGGACTCCTGATAATGATTATTTATGGCAAACTCAGCTAACGGTAAATATGATGACCACAACTCTTGGTTTTCAGACACAAAACACCTTAAATATGTTTCTAGGTTTTGGTTGGTACGCTCAGTCTGTCCATTCGACTGAGGATGGAAAGCTGAGGAAAAGGACAAGTGAACCCCCAAACGGGAACAAAAAGCTTTCCAAAACTTAGAAATAAACTGGGTTCCCCAATCCGAAACCACATCGGAAGGGACCCCGTGAAGCTTCACGATTTCACTGATAAACACCTGAGCGAGAGTTTTAGCATTAGGAAGTGCGGGTAGCGCAATAAAGTGTACCATTTTGCTAAACCTGTCTACTACTACCAAGATAACTGTTTTACCCGCCGACAACGGTAAGTCAGTGATGAAATCCATTGACAGATGTGTCCATGGCCTATTGGGGATGAAAAGTGGCAATAAAGACCCTGCTGGACGTGTATGAGAGACTTTCGCGCGTGCACAAGTAGAACAAGTAGACACAAAATCCATTACATCCTGACGCAACCTTGGCCACCAAAAACGACGAGATAAAAGCTCCAAGGTTGCTTTACTACCCGGGTGTCCAGCAAGTGCCGAATTATGATGTTCTTTTAATAATTCAAGACGCAGGTTTAACGGTACAAACAATTTCTCTGAGGGGCAAGAGGCCGGGGCGTCCCCCTGAGCCTCTAACACCTTTCCCTCTAGAACAGAGTGTACAGCAGAGACAACCACACCTCTTTGTAAAATAGGTACCGGATCACAAACATTACCCCCTCCAGGGAAACTACGAGATAATGCGTCTGCCTTGGTATTTTTTGCCCCAGGACGATAGGTGATTACAAAGTTAAATCTGGTAAAGAATAGCGACCACCTAGCTTGTCTAGGGGTGAGACGCTTAGCCGATTCTAGGTACAGAAGGTTCTTGTGATCCATAATCACCGTGACGGGGTGGATTGCTCCCTCTAAGAAGTGACGCCACTCTTCAAGCGCCAGTTTAATCGCCAACAGTTCCCTATTTCCAATATCATAATTCTTCTCCGCAGAAGATAATTTTTTGGAAAAGAAAGCGCAAGGACGCCATTTACCAGGAGACGGACCCTGAGACAATACAGCTCCCACTCCCACCTCTGACGCATCTACCTCGACAATAAAAGGCTGGGAGACATCAGGTTGAATTAGAACAGGTGCAGAGGTAAACCTCTCCTTTAGAGAGGAAAATGCATCTTTAGCGGCGACAGACCATTTGGAAAAATCCGTCCCCTTCCTAGTCATGTCGGTAAGGGGTTTAACGATCACTGAATAATTTTTAATGAACTTTCTATAGAAATTAGCGAAACCCAAAAACCGTTGTAGGGCTTTAAGGTTCTCAGGAAGATCCCAATCTAAAATTGCCTGGACCTTCCCAGGATCCATGCGGAAACCTGAAGCAGATAATAGATATCCCAGGAACTGTAATTCCTGAACAGCGAAGACACATTTTTCAATTTTCGCATATAATTTATTCGTCCGTAGGACCTGCAGTACTTGCCTGACATGCACCTCATGTGTTTTCAGATCAGCCGAATAAATTAAGATATCATCTAGGTATATGACTACAAACCTGCCGATGAGATGACTAAAAATATCATTAACGAAATGTTGGAAGACAGCAGGGGCATTGGTCAGACCGAAAGGCATAACTAGATTTTCATAATGCCCCTCAGGGGTGTTAAAAGCTGTCTTCCACTCATCCCCTTCTCTGATACGAATCAGATTGTAGGCCCCCCTAAGATCAAGTTTGGAGAACCACTTAGCACCCGCAATCTGATTAAAAAGGTCAGGAATGAGAGGAAGAGGGTATGGGTCACGGATGGTTATCTGGTTTAACTCACGGAAATATAAGCAAGGACGCAGGCCCCCATCTTTCTTTTTAACAAAGAAAAACCCTGCAGCCACGGGTGAAGAAGAGGGTCTGATGTGTCCCTTAGCCAGACTCTCGGAGATATAATCTTTCATGGCTTGTCTCTCGGGACCCGAAAGATTATACAACCTGGACTTGGGTAATTTTGCCCCGGGAATCAGGTTAACCGGGCAATCATAAGGACGATGAGGTGGTAGTTTCTGACAAGCCTTTTCAGAAAAAACGTCCTCAAAGTCCGAAATAAATGTAGGTAGGGAAGCTATGGAGGCGATTAAGCAATTGTTATTTAAGCAATTCTCTCTGCAATGCTCACTCCACTCCAATATCTCCCTGGCCTGCCAATCCACCACTGGATTGTGCGCTATCAACCAGGGAAGACCCAATACCACCGGAGAGGGAAGGCCCTCCAAAACGTAACATGAAAGACACTCATTATGGTGGTCCCCTACCCGAAGGTGTAAATTACGAACAATGTGGGTGAGGTTTCTCTGAGACAGAGGAGCAGAATCTATAGCGAATACGGGAATAGGTCTCTGCAGCGTACTGAGAGACAAACCCATAGTGCGGGCAAAATGGCCATCAATCAAGTTTACCCCTGCTCCACTGTCTAGAAAAACAGAAATAGACTCCGTCTTAACACCAAAAACAATGACCGCTGGTAACACAAATTGAGATGTTCGTATGGAGGAAACGTATACCCCCCGGCTGACATCCTCCGCACAGCCCGGGGTTAGTAGTTTTCCGACGGTCTTTTTGTTTTTGAGAAAGGAGGGACAGACATTAATGAAATGACCCCTCCCCCCACAGAAAAAACAAGCCCCCCCCCCCACGGCGAACCTCGGGAGGACGGACCTGACGAGAAGTTCCGCCTAGCTGCATAGGCTCATCTAAGTCAGTACAGGCTGACTGTTGCTTGGGAGAGGTAACCAATTGCTCCGGAATTTTCGATCTCTCCCTAAGACGTCTATCTATTCTGATAGAGAGGGACATAACAGCATCAAGGGAAAGGGGGGTCTCATACAGCGCCAATGCATCCTTAACCCTTTCAGATAACCCAGAGCAGAACTGACTCCTGAGAGCCGGGTCGTTCCACTGAGTATCCGTAGCCCACCTACGGAACTCTGAGCAATATTCCTCTGCTGACCGATCTCCCTGTAGGAGTCTCCGTAACTTCGACTAAGCCAGGGCGACTCGGTCAGGGTCATCATATATGAGACCCAAAGCCCCAAAAAATCCCTCCACTGACCGAAGAGCCTGAGAACCAGGGGGTAACGAGAACGCCCAGGATTGCGGATCCCCCTGAAGCAGGGAAATGACAATCCCTACCCGCTGTTCTTCATGACCTGAGGAGTAAGGGCGCAACTTAAAATATAATTTGCAGGCCTCACGGAACGTCGCAAATTTGTCCCTTCCCCCAGAAAATCTGTCGGGAAGAGCAACCTTGGGTTCAGTGACAACCTGGTTACCCATAGCAACCGCTGGGGGTGCGGTCTGCTGCATTTGCTGCTGTTGTTGGAGAACAGACGCCTTCAATCCTGCCACCTCCAAAGACAGGCTTTGAAGCTGTTCTGCCAAAGCATCAATAGGATCCATATTGGATTCTAAGTAGAGAGAGAAAAAAAAAACAACAAATAAAAAATAAAAAATTTTTATTTATTTTTTTCTCAAAAAGTAATGGCCAGTTATAATATCACGGTCGGCGTGGCTATCACATACGTGACACAGAGGGAGGGAACGAGGAAGGCCCTGCCCAAGTGAGAGGGAAGATGGTGACCCCTGACTCACCTGGCGGCTGGCACCTGGCTGCCCTGACGTCCCTAGACGGGTTCCTCACCCGTACGCCGATCACGTGCCTAAAGCCCTGGCTTTTCCTGAGCTGAGCCCTCGGTAGTGAACAGGGCGATGGGAACACTAGTCCGCACCACTAACTCTAAGGGAAAACACCAAGGGGAGGACAGACAACACAGACTCAACATATATTCCCAGATGGGCGACAACAGGAAACAACAATAAGCCCAACAGGGATCCGGAGGGTAGCACTCAGGAACGACACGCAGGATCCACCACTCCAGAGGGTCAGTATAGATGTCCAGGCAGGAAGCTCTATAACTGACAATTAGAGAAGTGTGAGGGGAGAATATAAGGAGGTAGGGAGTGGCAGACAAGAAACAGCTGAGGAGGAGAAGCTACGGATCCCTGAGAGAGACAAAAAGGATAGCAAGGCAAACACAGAAAACAATCACTAAAAGACAACGTGATCTTTAGATATAGAGCGCGCAGCCACCCGCTGCGACTTCCTGACCCCGGGTATAACGGAGTCAGACGTGGCTCTTGATACCCTCGTGACACTTACAGTCCACACCCATTGAAGGAGCACCTGATATTTTTGTGGATGGATCCTGTTCCCTCCCTAATGACAACACTTATCATGCAGGATACGCTGTGGTTCAGCTCCCTGATGTTATACTGGAATCAAATCCTATACCTTTTCAGTCGGCCCAAGCAGCTGAACTGATTGCCCTCACTAGAGCTTGTTGTCTTTTTGAGGGGAGAGATGTAAATGTTTACACCGATTCCAAGAATGCCTTTGGGGTTGTACATGATCATGGGGTAATCTGGCAGAGGAGAGGCTTCATAGCTGCAGATGGGAGACAAATCTCACATTCCACCCTAGTACATGATCTCCTGGCCGCCATCCAATTACCAAGCAAAGTTGCTATTATCCATTGTAAGGCACATACTGGTCTCCAAACACACAAAGCTAAAGGGAATGCCCTAGCTGATCAGGTTGCAAAAGAGGCTGCTATTAGAACGGCAGAAACAGTTCAAATGCCCTCCCTAGTTCCAGACATTACCCTTACTGACAATCTATTGCTCAGACTCCAGGATTTGGCTACCAGTAGTGTCAAAAAAGAATGGCAGTCGGTAGGTGCAGTACAAGACCCTAATACGGGTCTTGTCTGCAAAGAGGGGAAGCCATGTATCCCAGTTGCAAGCGCCCTGATTTTAATTGCACAGTATCATGGTCTTGGCCATAGGGGAGCACAGGCAAACCACTGACCTCATTCGGAGAGACTTTTTTATGCCAGGTCTTAGATCAAAGGTACAATCTTATGTTTCACGGTGTATTATATGTCTCAGAAATTAGGATGCAGCCTAATAAGAATACTGGTTACTCACCATTTTAGGTCCTAATGGGAAGACCCTTCCCCACCCCTTGGGGTCCAAAGGACCCTGTGATAGAAAAAGGGGATCTAGAAGTAGTACAGGCAGAATATGTGAGGAAACTTGTAGAAATTTTGGATCAATTTGAACGAGATGTTGCTCATGCCTCTCCTTTCTCTTCACAGGAACCTACGCATCCTTTCCAACCAGGAGACGTGGTGATAGTCCAGCGCCTGGCAAAAGAACGAACACAGACTGAGTTCCCGTTTGGACCACCCACCCGAGTGGTAGCAGTCACCAAAACAGCGATTCTCACAGAAGAGGCTCCAATCTGGATTCACGCTAGCAGAGTGAAAAGGGTCCCTGAGGCTACTTCTCCGGTGACGGACAAAGTCAAAGAGGGTGAAGCAGAACAAAGAGGGGAACTCAATAAGTTTCCCTGAAAAGTGCCTTGCCACAGGCTGAAGATGATGACCCCACAATATTCTGGGAGATTTGTTTGTCTGCTGATAATTATTAATCTTTGTGTTTTCTTGCCAGTCTGGCTTATTACTACATGTATTTATCACCCAGATGAAATGAGTTTCTTCTGCGGTGCACCAAATAATCGGCCAGTATATAAAAGAGCTCAGGAGCAAGATTCCTTTGCTCCCGTCCCCTTTTATTCTGAACAGAATAGTATAGTCAGGATGGCAAATGCCCTAAATGTTAGTTCATTGTGCTTTAAAGACTTACAGAGCCCACAGGATATTATACAAACATGTGTTATTGCTGTGCCTATACCCGATGAATCCCTCCTTGAAGACTGGGCGATGGCTAACAATACACAATCCTTTATTCCCTTGTATGACTTCTGTGGGGAGTGTCAGAAATTAGGAAATAGCAGGGATAATATTAGAATAACTACTATTAACGTGACTGCAGCAGAGACTTGTTTTACTTTTTCCCAGGATATGACTTTATATTGTGATAATAGAGACATAAAAAGTGGATTACCTAAGACTAGTGTATATGAATAGTAGGCTTGCTAGCTCCCTGGATAATTTCATGAGTTGTAATAAGACCATTGTGACTCCCAGTTTTATCTATAATATAATGCTCCCTAAGGGATGTTTTTTGTCTTATGGTAACAGCACTTATAATTACATTCCTGCTAATGTTATTGGAGGTCCCTCTGCGTTAACCAGGCTGACTTTGGCTCTTCCCAGTCAACCCCCTATCAGGAGAGCTTACAGATCGGTTACCAAGACTTTATCAGAAGACTGTGACTCTACTTTACCCCTTCTCAGCCGTACAGAATATACAAGTTTGGGCGCCTCTATATTAGGAGTGCCTGGACTGGCTATATACTGTATAATACTCGTACTATAAATTCTATTGCATGTGATTTAGCTAAATCTCTGAATCATACCTCTATTGCCTTATCAGACATGCTTTTAGATATACAAGGCGTAAGAGGAGCAGTGCTAGAAACTAGATTCGCTGTAGATTATCTGTTACTGAAACATAATATAGGATGTCAAGATTTTAAAGGAATGTGTTGCTTTAATTTATCTGATCATTCCAGATCAATCCAGTCCCATATTCAAGCAATTACATGAAATTGCTAATAATATCAGGAAAGATGTTGATTCATCCTCTTGGTGGGACTGGTTATTGAGCTGGCTGCCGGATTTGAGTTGGTTAAGAACATTATTGATCAGTATTATAATTATAATTGCTTCCTTGATTGTCATATGTTGTTGTATCCAATGTATCCCTTCCCTCATACAGATGTTTTGTGTAATGTGTCCAAAACCCACAGACCCTGGACAATCATATGCTACTTACCTCTTTATGAGAGAAAGAAGATAAGTCATATTCATGACTTAGAGGGGATTGAAGGGTTAAATAGAATAAGCTGTATGATCTGTATGAAGGACAGGAGGTTGGGTGACATCATATTAGAGGGTGACTATATTTACATTGACCTTGTGTCTGTATAAGGAATTGTTCCTAGTCAGCATTATTGTAATGAGAGCTGCAGCTGTTCTTGTATGTATGCATAAATGTATATAAAGGCCTGTATGGTAAGGAATAAACAGAACTGTTACTGACGTCATACTGCATGTATAACTGATAAGTTCTCCAGGCGCCTGTCTTCGGGGACAAAGGAAGGAATCAAGGTGCATTGAGAAGGAAACAACACTATCAGCATTGCCTGATGTGAATGATGCCTCGCACAAAAGAGCTCTCAGAAGACCTACGATTAAGAATTGTTGACTTGCATAAAGCTGGAAAGGGTTATAAAAGTATCTCCAAAAGTCTTGCTGTTCATCAGTCCACAGTAAGACAAATTGTCTATAAATGGAGAAAGTTCAGCACTGCTGTTACTCTCCCTAGGAGTGGTGGTCCTGTAAAGATGACTGCAAGTGCACAGTGCAGACTGCTGAATGAGGTGAAGAAGAATCCTAGAGTGTCAGCTAAAGACTTGCAAAAGTCTCTGGCATATGCTAACATCCCTGTTAGCGAATCTACGATACGTAAAACGGGTGGTGATCGGAAGCAGGTGCCTTCTAAAATCATTGAGCAGGCACCTTGGCTAAATGCGCGGCTTTTTATTGTGCGGGCGCTGTGCCTTCGGGTCCCCATGAGGCTGTAGGGGGGACCCGATAGCATGGAAGGCAGCACGATGCCTTCCTGAGGCATCGCTGCTGCCTTCCAGTGATGTGCCTGTGAGCTCCAGCCCCCTGGATCTCACAGGCCGGAAGCTGTATGAGTAATACACACATTTTTACTCTGACAGCCAATGCATTCCAATACAGAAGTATGGGAATGCATTATAAAGGATTAGATCCCCAAAAGTTGAAGTCCCAAAGTGGGACAAAAAATAAAATGAAAAAAAAAAGGTTGAAAAAATAAAGTTTCCCCCCCCAAAAAAATTTAAAGTTTCAAGTAAAAATAAACAAAAACATCATTTCCCCCAAATAAAGTTAAAAAAAATTGGTAAAAAATAGGGGAAGGGGGGAGTATACATATTAGGTATAATCGCGTGCGTATCCACCGGCTCTATAAACATATCACATGACCTAACCCCTCAGATGAACACCGTAAAAAATAAAAAATAAAAACTGTGCTAAATAAACCATTTTTTTGTCACCTTACATCACAAAAAGTACAACAGCAAGCGATCAAAAAGGCGTACGCCCACCAAAATTGTACCAATCTAACCATCACTTCATTCCGCTAAAAATTAGCCCCTACCTGAGACAATCGCCCAAAAAATAAAAAAAACTATGGCTCAGATTAGGGAGATACTAAAACATTTTTTTTGTTTTAAAAAAGCTGTTATTGTGTAAAACTTACATTAAAAAAAAAAAAGTATACAGATTAGGTATCGCCGCGTCCGTATAGACCGGCTCTATAAGAATATCCCATGACCTAACCCCTCAGATGAACACCGTAAAAAATAAAAAATAAAAACTGTGCTAAATAAACAATTTTTTGGCATCTTACATCACAAAAAGTGTAATAGCAAGCAATCAAAAAGTGATATGCACCTAAAAATAGTGCCAATCAAACCGCCATCTCATCCTGCAAAAAATGAGACCCTACCCAAGATAATCGCCTAAAAACTGAAAAAACTATGGCTCTCAGACTATGGAGACTAAAACAAGATTTTTTTGGTTTAAAAAATGAAATCATTGTGTAAAACTTACATAAATAAAAAAATTGTATACATATTAGGTATCGCCGCGTCCATGACAACCTGCTCTATAAAAATATCACATGATCTAACTTGTCAGATGAATGTTGTAAAAAAAAAAAAAAACGGTGCCAAAACAGCTATTTCTCGTTACCTTGCCTCACAAAAAGTGTAATATTGAGCAACCAAAAATCATATGTACACTAAACTAGTACAAACAAAACTTCCACCCTATCCCATAGTTTCTAAAATAGAGTCACTTTTTGGGAGTTTCTACTCTAGGTGTGCATCAGGGGGGCTTCAAATGGGACATGGTGTCAAAAAACAAGTCCAGAAAAATTTGCCTTCCAAAAACCGTATGGCATTCCTTTCCTTCTGCGCCCTGCCATGTGCCCTTAAAGCAGTTTACAACCACATATGGGGTGTTTCTATAAACTACAGAATCAGGGCCATAAATATTGAGTTTTGTTTGGCTGTTAACCCTTGCTTTGTAACTGGAAAAAAAATATTAAAATGGAAAATCTGCCAAAAAAGTGTAATTTTGAAATTGTATCTCTTTTTTCCATTAATTCTTGTGGTATGCTTAAAGGGTTAATGACATTTGTAAAATCAGTTTTGAATACCTTGAGGGGTGTAGTTTCTTTGATGTGGTCATTTTTGCATGGTTTCTATTATGTAAGCCTCACAAAGTGACTTTAGACCTGAACTGGTCCTTAAAAAGTTGGTTTTTGAAAATTTCTGAGAAATTTCAAGATTTACTTCTAAACTTCTAAGCCTTGTAACATCCCCCAAAAATAAAATGTAATTCCCAAAATGTCCTAACATGAAGTATCCATATGGGGAATGTAAAGTAATAACTATTTTTGTAGGTATTACTATGTATTATAGAAGTAGAGAAATTGAAACTTGGAAATTTGCAAATGTTTCCACATTTTGGGCAAATTTGGTATTTTTTTTAAATAAAAATGATTTTTTTACCCCATTTTACCAGTGTCATGAAGTACAAAATGTGACGAAAAAACTATCTCAGAATGGCCTGGATAAGTCAAAGCGTTTTAAAGTTATCACCACTTAAAGTGACACTGGTCAGATTTGCAAAAAATGGCCTGGTCCTTAAGGTGAAATAAGGCTGTGTCCTGAAGGGGTTAAGCAGACTGTGATTGTCTATTTTTTTGACTTAGATGAAGATCAGATCACATTTTATGTCCAATTTGTGCAGAAATCCATATCATTCCAAAGGGTTCGCATACTTTTTCTTTCAACTGTAAATAAGACAAGAACAATTCTTTGTTCTGGGTGGTGGCGGATATGTGTGGGCTGACATGAGGGAATTTAATTACACGTGGTCGTCATAGGTGTTGAATTCCTGAGGTAGTCCACACTGTCGTGAGCTAGTGCAGTCACGATTGCCCCTCCTACACTGAAAGTCCTTTCGGACAGGACACTCGAGGGGCAAGCCAAGAGTTCCATGGCAAATTGTGCAAGCTCTGGCCACAGTTTAAGCCTGCACACCCAGTATTCCAGGAGTTCCCCGCTTCTCAGAGTGTCCACATCGGCCGTTAACCCGATGCAGTTGGACACCTGTCGGTCTAGGCGTTTCCTGAGGCTGGATCCAGAGGGTGGCTCTCGATGGGTTGGCTAAAAAAATGATCTTATATCCGAAGTGACCAACACATCTTCAAACCGCCCTCTTCTTGCAGGCATGGTAGAATTGGTACCCACACCTGTTTCGCTGTGTGTGGAAATTCCTCTGCCAGCGCCTGCAACAACAGAAACAGGATCTCTCGCAGCAAGGCTTGGAAATGATGAATTCTGACAGCCTGCTGTGATGCTGGTAACATGTCTGCCATTTTGTGTTTGTACCTGGGGGTCTAAGTACATTTCCACCCAGTACTGGTCCTTGCTCTTTATTCTTTTTATATGGGGGTCCCTCGTCAAACACTGGAGCATGAAGGCCCCTATTTGCACTAAATTGGAAGCGGTGGAGCGCCCTGGCTCCTGCTCATCGCCCAGGAGAATGTCGTCCTCGGTCTCCTCCCCCCAGCCACGGACAACACCAGGCATCCCCGAAAAGTTTAAAGACCCCTCAAAGCCTGCTCCTCTTGCTCCTCCTCCTCCTCCTTCCCCCAGCCACCATCCTCCTCTGCTTCCTCTTCAGACCCCTTCATTCAGCATTGAGACTTCCTCATCTTCCAGCTCCTGTTCTTCGACGGTTTGATCAATGACACTACGCAATGAATGCTCCAGAAAGAAGGCATAAGGTACGATGCCACTGATGGTGCCCTTGCTGCGACTGTCCAGTTTGGTGATCTCATGAAATGGCTGCAGAAGTCTGCATGCGTTGCGCATGAGCAGCCACTGGCGCAGTGAAAAGAAACCAAGCTCCCCAGAACCTGTCCTGCTGCAGAGTTCCTACAGGTAATCATTAACGGCACGATGCTGCTGGAGCATCCTATGAAGCATATACAAGGTGGAGTTCCTGCGCGTCGGGCTGTCGCAAATCAGACATCTGACAGGCAGTTGGTGTCGTCGCTTAACATCAGCAAGGCAAGCCATGGCCGTGTAAGATCTAAAATGGCCAGAAATTTTTCTGGCCTGCCGCAAGACATCCTGGACCCCAGGTTAATATAATTCCTCTGACTCGAGTGGAGGGGCTATGGTGGTGGTGGTGTCTTTGGGCGTGCACACAGTAGAGAGTAAGGAGTGTTCAGATACAGAGGATGATGATGGTGCAGAAGCAGAAGGCTGAATGAGCCACTCAACCAACTCTGGTGCGTTCTTTGACGTAATCGCACGCACCTTCTCCAACTTCCCACTCCTGCGGAATGACCTGTCTTTTCCTCTGCCTGTCATTTTCAAAATGACCCTGTGCCAAAGTCCCTGGAAAAGAGCAGTATTTGTGGAAGCAGGTATTTTGCAGGCCTCAATTAGTATTTGGTGGAAGCTGGTATATCACACCCCTTAATCAGTATTTTGTAGAAGCAGGTATATAGAGCCCCTTAATCAGTATTTTGTAGAAGCAGGTATATAGAACCCCTTAATCAGTATTTTGTAGAAGCAGGTATATAACACTCCTTAATCAGTTTTTTGTGGAAGCAGGTATTTCGAACATCTCAATAAGTATTTTGTGGAAGTAGGTATATAGAACTCCTTAATCAGTATTTTGTAGAAGCCGGTGTATCACAGGCCTCAATCAATATTTGGTGGAACAGGTATTGTCACGGCCTATGGTGTACGCCGTGACACTGTTGCCATGCTTTCTGTTGCCGGTGGCAACATGTTGCTGTTTTGGCATGTTATGGCAGTGTCCGGGGTTTTGCTCTGTGCACCGTGAATTGCTGGCCACGCATGCTGTTGTCTGCGGCAACCTGTTGCCTTTTGCTGGTGTGTGCAATTCCCCTTTATGTAGTGTCTCCCTGCTGTGTGGTGTGTGTTGGGTTAATACACTGGCTGGAGCAAAGTGGTGAGTTGGGTGTGGTCTCAGGTCTCCTTATATACTCTGGCACACATACTTATACTCCGAAGGGAGGGTGAAAGGGGAACCCTGTTAACAGTGCGGTTCTCTGTAACAGAGATTGCAATAGGTGTGAACCGTCACTTGTGTTTGGTCTCCCCTCGTCCATGTCTCAGTGGTTCTGTTACTTGTGTTGTGTTGGCTGGATGCATTCCTTGTTGAACTACTTTTTTTTTGAGTGTTAAAAAAAAAAAAGTTGCTGATTCAGCGCCAGTGCAAAGAAGTCTCTCCAAGACTGCCGCCAGCCCCTGGAGCCACACACAGGAACCAGGGCGCCAGCCAACAAACAGCCAGAAGAGACTGCACTGAACGCTGTGTCCACCTCAGACATGGTTCGCACCAAGTCGCTGCCAGCATGCATCCCCAACCAGCATACACCAAAGCCAGTTCAACAAGGAATGCAGCCAGCCACCACAACACAAGCGACAGAACCACTGAGACATGGACAGGGGAGACCAAACACAAGTGACGGTTCACACCTACTGCAACCTCTGTTACAGAGAACCAGACTGTTAACAGGGTTCCCCTTTCACCCTCCCTCCGGAGGATAAGTATGTGTGCCAGAGTATATAAGGAGACCTGAGACCACACCTAACTCACCACTTTGCTCCAGCCTGTGTATTGACCCCACACACACCACACAGCAGGGAGACATTACATAAAGGGGAATTGCACACACCAGCAAAAGGCAACAGGTTGCGTGGCCAGCAATTCACGGTGCACACAGAAAAACCCCTGACACTGCCACAACATGCCAAAACAGCAACATGTTGCCACCGGCAACAGCAAGCGTGGCAACAGTGTCACGGCGTACACCATAGGCCGTGACAGGTATATCGCACCCCTCAATCAGTATTTTGTAGAAGCAGGTATATCTCACCCCTCAATCAGTGTTTTGTTGAAGCAGGTATATAGAACCCCTTAATCAGTATTTTTGTAGAAGCAGATATATCACACCCCTCAATCAGTATTTTGTGGAAACAGGTATATCAAATCGCTTAATCAGTATTTTAGGGAAGCAGGTATATTGCACCCCTCAATCAGTATATTGTGGAAGCAGGTATATCGCACCCCTCAATCAGTATTTTGTGGAAGCATATATATTGGACCCCTCAATCTGTATTTCGTGGAAGCAGGTATATCAAACCCCTCAATCTGTATTTTGTGGATGCAGGTATATCAAACCCCTTAATCAGTATTTTGTGGAAGCATATATATTGCACCCCTCAATCTGTATTTTGTGGAAGCAGGTATATCAAACCCCTTAATCAGTATTTTAGGGAAGCAGGTATATCACACCCCTCAATCAGTATTTTGTGGAAGCAGCTATATAGAACCCCTTAATCAGTATTTTGTAGAAGCAGGTATATCGCACCCCTCAATCAGTATTTTGTGGAAACAGGTATACAGAACACCTGAATCAATATTTTGTGGAAGCAGGTATATTGCACCCCTCAATCTGTATTTTGTGTAAGCAGGTATATCAAACCCCTTAATCAGTTCTTTGTGAAAGCTGGTATATAGAACCCCTTAATCAGAATTTTGCAGGTGTATCACATTCCTCAATCAGTATTTGTGGAAGCCGGTGTATTGCAGGCCTTAATCAATATTTGGTGGAAGCAGGTATATCACACCCCTCAATCAGTATTTTGTAGAAGCAGGTATATAGAACCCCATAATCAGTATTTTGTAGAAGCAGGTATATCGCACCCCTCAATCAGTATCAACACCTGAAAATAGCGTTATCGCCGCTCACCATCTGTGTTGATTCCTCAAAGTTGCATAAAACCTCACAGAGATCAGACATCCATGCCCACTCATCGCTTGTGAAGAGCGGAAGCTGACTGGAAAGGCGATGACCATGTTGCAGCTGGTATTCCACTATTGCCCTCTGCTGCTCACAAAGCCTGGCCAACATGTGGAACGTGGATTTCAAGTGCGTGCTCATGTCGCACAGCAGTCGGTGAGCTGGCAATTGCAAGCGTTGCTGCAGTGTTGCCAGACTGGCGGCAGTTGTCGATTACTTGCAAAAATGGGCACACACGCGGCTCAGGCAAATTGGGGTAGGTTTTGAGAAACCGCTGAACCACTAGGTTGAACACATGGGCTAGGCATGGTATGTGTGTGAGCTTGCCGAGCTCCAAAGCCGCCACCAAGTTATGGCCAGTATCAGACACAACCATGCCTGGTTCTAGGTTGAGTGGCGAGATCCACAGCTCAGTCTGGTCCTTTATCCCCGCCACAGCTCTGCGGCGGTATGCTGTTTCTCACCTAAGCAGATCAGTTTAAGCAAGTATGTCACACATACTGCAAGTATGTCACACGTACAGTAGCGTGGGTTTTGTAAGTGTATGCACAAATAAAGTACACAGAATGTCAAAAATATTTTTAGGATGTGCACACGTTACACAAGATGTATAGCGCAAGTAATGTCACTGTCACCACTGCCTAATAAAAAATTACACTGAATGAAAGTCACTGATATTTAGGATGCGCACACGTTAAACAGGAGGTATAGTGCAAGTAATGTCACTGTCACCAGCGGCTAATAAAAAATTACACTGAATTAATGTCACTGATATTTCAGATGGGCAAATGTTATAAAGGAGATGTTGCCGCAGGTAATGTTGCTGCCACCAGCAGCCAAAAAATTTGACTGAATGTCACTGATATTTCGGATACGCAAACGTTATACAGAATATGTAGCGCAGGTAATGTAACTGTCTGCAGCGAACACCGTCTATGGAAAAAGTACACTGGATGTCACAGATATTTTCAGGCTGCGCACACATTAGAAAGGAGATGTAGCGCAGATAATGTCGCTGTCTGCAGCAGCCAAACAATTGCAAGCTATTTAGCACAGGTTAGGCTAAAAATATATATTACTGCCAGATACAACTATAGTCCTTAAAAGGACTTTTGTGTCTCTAACTAGTTTTAGCAATTTAGTGCAGGTTGCACTAAAAATATATTTTGCTGCCACACACAATAGTCCTTAAAAGGACTTTTGGGTCTATAACAAGTATAAAAACTAAAATATTGCTATTTCAATGCCTACACTAACAATCCATTCTGCTCTACAGCTCTCCCTGACTAATACTTAGCCGAACACGTGTCATCGGGTACTATATAGCACCCGATGACGCATTCCGGCCAGCCAATCACTGTAATGCCAATAGCCAATATGGCTACAGCATTACAGTGACTGGCAGTACCCACCTCAGGGCCATCTTTAATATTGATTGGACCCTGGGCAAAAATTTACTTGGGCCCCCTGGATCCTGCCTTTACACACCTTAGCAGGCAATCACGCCCTCCACCACAACACACACATAAAAAATCCACACATCTGGTAGAGTCCAGTGAATGACTGTAAATACTTCCAGTTCTGAAGACTCCAGCGGCTCAGGATCAGTGCTCTGGGCTCAGGCTGGAAGTGGGCACCGCTCTGCAGGAAGGAGACCAGGGCTCGGCTCACCCTAGTGTTACAGTGCACCCCAGCACCCTACAGTATGCAGTATAGCACCCTATAGTATACAGCACCACACAGTATACAGTATAGCACCCCACACTATACAGTACCCCACAGTATATAGTAAAGCAGTCTAGCAGCCCACAGTATACAGCACCCCACAGTATACAACACCTCACAGTATACAGTAGAGCAGTATAGCAGTAGACAGTATACAGCACCCCACAGTATACAACACCTCACTGTATACAGCACTCCTAAATATACACAATACAGCTCTCCACACTATACAGTACAGCAGTATAGCACTCCACACTATACCACACCCACAGTATACAGACCCCCACAGTATACAGGCCCCCACACAGTATACAGGCCCCCACACAGTATACAGCCCCACCAAACAGTATACAGCCCAGCAAACAGTATAAGCCCCCCACAGTATACAGGCCCCCCACGGTATACAGCCCCCCACACAGTATACAGCCCCCACACAGTATACAGCCCACCACAGTATACAGGCCCCCACACAGCATACAGCCCCCCCACACAGTATACAGCCCCCCACACAGTATACAGCCCCCACACAGTATACAGCCCACCACATAGTATACATCCCCCCCACAAAGTATACAGCCCCCCCACACAGTATACAGCCCACCACACAGTATACAGCCACCCACACAGTATACAGGCCCCCACACAGTATAAGCCCCCCCCACACAGTATAAGCCCCCCCACACAGTATACAGGCCCCCACACAGTATACAGGCCCCCACACAGTATACAGGCCCCCCCACAGTATACAGGCCCCCACACAGTATACAGCCCACCACACAGTATACAGCCCACCACACAGTATACAGCCCTCTCACAGTATACAGCCCCCCACAGTATACAGCCCCCCGCAGTATACAGTCCCACACAATATACAGCCCCCCACAGTATACAGGCCCCCACACAGTATACAGCACCCCACTATACAGTAGTTTACAGTATATTAACATAACAGCCCCTGTCACCTTTTTCTGATGTAATCTTCAAACAAAAAAGCTCCACAGTTAATTCCTGCTAGGACCTGTGATGACCTCATAGCCATGTGACCAGTAATTGCTAGGTTACTTGTCACATGGTGGTGATGTCATTATGGTCCTTGATCACAACTTTAACACAGTACGATGCCTGTGTAGCTGACAGCTTGACACCCGGGGCAGTAGCTAGCAGGGCTCAAGAGGCAGCTGCCTTGGGCCCCCCAGGAGCAACCGGGCCCGGGGCAGCTGCCCCTTTTGCCCCTTGGTAAAGACGGCCCTGACCCACCTGCACGTTTATTGGCTACGTAGCAGCCAACAAACGTGCGGGGAAGAGACTCAATCATCGCACTCGCACTCAAGTAAAATGGTGCCCACCATTTTTCTTTTAAAATTCAATCCACTTGCGAGTGAATCAGGAAAGGGCAGATGAAGATGGATGATCACATGACCCTGGTCAGGGCCCCAGCCCACATTGCTTTACAGTCAGCCTAACAACCAATCAGGTGGGAGGATATTAGCTGGCCTATCAGGCTCTACGCTAGCTGTGAAGCACAGACAAAAGTGTGAGCTCAGCCACTGAAGTGATAATATGTGTATGCAATGTCACAAGAAACATAAGATATCCATTATGGGTTTTGCCGGGATAGTAGAGGGATTGTGAAGAAGACATATTTAGTTAGGTAGATTGAATTAGTGAGTAAAATCAGTTTTTTTTTATTAGGGATATCATAATGTACTGTGTGTCTATCAGTAAGGGCAGCTGAAGCTGTTCATAAGTTCCTGTGTTGCACTGACTGCACAAAGATCATTGTATGTTTTTCGTTAAAAAAATAAAATAAAATGTTGCAAAGGTTTTGAAGTTCATAAGTTTTTATAGTGATTTTTTCTCCCAGCATCATCAGCAGCAGCAGCATATGCTGAGCAATTGTACTTTTTTCTTTAAAAAAAATATTGCAAGTTTAGTACCGTTTACAAGTGTGCAAATCTTATTTTAGTGTTTCAATAGGAATGTTAGTGTATACTTTGGTCACAGCCAAAGAACGTTTATGTAACGGTCACGTACACACACACAGTGGGGAGGATAGTGACCACTGTGCTCCACCCTCACCCCTGGCCCTGCCTATTTGCCTCACGAGTCCTGATGACAGGGGACAACTGGACGGCAGTCCCTAACTTAGGATACGTGCGGGAAGGACAGACAAGACAAATAACGGATAGTGAACGGACCGGGTCAAAACCAAGAGGACAACGCAGTACAGAGGGATAAGCAAAGAATGGTCAGGAGAAGCCGGGGTCATAAATACCAGGAGAGTCGAGAAGTAGTCAGTGTGGTTTAATATAAGAACTGTGAAAGAGTCCCACCACACAAAAACAAAAGTTTTAGATTTTAGAAAAACAGACTTTTCAAAAATGAAATTAGTCATAAATGAGTCCTTATCAGACTGGAACGGATTACATGGAGTCCAGGAGAAATGGGACTACTTAAAAGGTGCATTATTGAAGGCAACAGAAAATTGCATTAGACTTGTCAGTAAAAACAAAAAAAGGAGGAGACCACTGTGGTACTCAGCAGAAGTGGCCCAAATCATTAAAAATAAAAAGCTAGCATTTTGTAATTATAAAAAAACCCAGAGCAATGAAGATAAGGAAATCTACAAGATTAGGCAGAGAGAGGCCAAGCAAGTTATAAGAACTTCTAAAGCGCAGGCAGAAGAAAAACTAGCTCAGTCTATGAAAAATGGGGATAAGACATTCTTCAGATATATAAATGAAAAAAGGAAATTAAAACAAGGAATAACTAAATTAAAAACAAAGGACGGAAGGTATGTAGAAGAGAATAAAGGGCTAGCCGACTGCCTTAATGAATACTTCTGTTCAGTTTTTACAAAAAAAAAAGGAGAAGGACCTCCACTAGAAAGAATAACTAATAAATCGTTTGATGCATGTATCTTTACAGAGGAAGATGTTCTAAGTTTGCTGTCTAAGGTGAAGACAAATAAGTCACAGGGGCCTGATGAGATACACCCAAAATTATTAAAAGAGCTTAGTGGTGAGCTGGCAAAACCGTTAACAGACTTATTTAACCAATCATTAGTAACAGGAGTCGTCCCGGAAGATTGGAAATTGGCTAATGTCGTGCCCATTCACAAGAAAGGTAGTAGGGAGGAATCGAGCAACTATAGACCAGTGAGTCTGACATCAATAGTAGGCAAATTAATGGAAACCCTATTAAAGGATAGGATTGTGGAACATCTAAAATCCCATGGATTGCAAGATGAAAAACAACATGGGTTTACTTCAGGGAGATCATGTCAAACAAATCTTATAGATTTTTTTGACTGGGTGAATAAAATAATAGACGGTGGAGGTGCAGTAGACATCGCATATCTAGATTTTAGTAAGGCTTTTGACACTGTCCCACATAGAAGACTTATCAATAAACTGCAGTCATTGAGTATGGACTCCCATATTGTTGAGTGGATTAGGCAGTGGCTGAGTGACAGACAACAGAGGGTGGTAGTCAATGGAGAACATTCAAAACAAGGTCATGTTACCAGTGGGGTTCCACAGGGATCTGTACTGGGACCGATTTTGTTTAATATCTTCATAAGTGATATTGCAAAAGGCCTCGCTGGTAAGGTTTGTCTTTTTGCTGATGACACAAAGATAGGTAACAGGGTTGATGTTCCTGGAGGGAAACGCCAAATGGAAAAGGATTTAGGAAAACTAGAAGAATGGTCAGAACTCTGGCAACTGAAATTTAATGTGGATAAGTGCAAGATAATGCACCTGGGGCGTAAAAACCCAAGGGCAGAATATAGAATATTTGACACAGTCCTGACCTCAGTATCTGAGGAAAGGGATTTAGGAGTAATTATTTCAGAAGACTTAAAGGTGGGAAGACAATGTAATAGAGCAGCACGAAATGCCAGCAGAATGCTTGGATGTATAGGGAGAGGTATAAGCAGTAGAAAGAGTGAAGTGCTTATGCCGCTGTACAGAACACTGGTGAGACCTCACTTGGAGTATTGTGCGCAGTACTGGAGGCCATATCTCCAGAAGGATATAGATACTCTAGAGAGAGTTCAGAGAAGAGCTACTAAACTAGTACATGGATTGCACGATAAAACTTACCAGGAAAGGTTAAAGGACCTTAATATGTATAGCTTGGAAGAAAGAAGAGACAGAGGGGATATGATTGAAACTTTTAAATACATAAAGGGAATCAACTCGGTAAAGGAAGAGAGCATATTTAAAAGAAGAAAAACTACCACAAGAGGACACAGTTTTAAATTAGAGGGGCAAAGGTTTAAAAGTAATATAAGGAAGTATTACTTTACTGAGAGAGTATTGGATGCATGGAATAGCCTTCCTGCAGAAGTGGTAGCTGCAAATACAGTGAATGGGTTTAAGCATGCATGGGATAGGCATAAGGCCATCCTTCATATAAGATAGGGCCGGGGGCTATCCATAGTATTCAGTATATTGGGCAGACTAGATTGGCCAAATGGTTCTTATCTGCCGACACATTCTATGTTTCTAAGTACCAAAGGAGTCCGCAAAGAATAGTCAGGTGGAAGCCGAGGTCAAAATACCAGGAGGGATGCGCAGTACAGGAGGAGCAGGCAAAGGATCGTCAGGGAACAGGATCAGGTAAGTACACAGGTATCCAACAAACGCCAGGAACCTAAATTAACAGGCAACCTGTGGCCATACGGACGCGGCGATACCTAATATGTCCCCCCCCCCCCCTATTTTTTACCTTTTTCTTTTTACTTTATTTGGGGAAAATAACATTTTTGTTTATTTTTACTTGAAACTTTGAATTTTTCGGGGGAAAACTTTATTTTTTCAACTTTTTTAACTTTATTTATTTGTCCCACTTTGGGACTTCAACTTTTTAGGGTCTAATCCTTTGCAATGAATTCCAATACTTCTGTATTGGAATGCATTGGCTGTATGAGTAATACAGTGTGCATTACTCATACAGCTTCCGGTCTGTGAGATCCAGGGAAGGCATCACGCTGCAGTCCATGCAATCGGGTCCCCCCTACAGCCCCACGGGTACCCGATGGCATCACCACCCGCTGCCACCGCACCATAAAAAGCCGCAAACCGTGGGTCTTAATTGACCTGTGGTTTGCGGCGATCACCGACATGGGGGGGTCACGGGAGCCCCCCGCGCATTTAGCCAAGGTGCCTGCTCAATGATTTGAGCAGGCACCTTGTTCCGATCACTGCCCACCGTGCGGCAGTGATCGGAAATACATAGGAGGTAACGGTACGTCCTGTGTCCTTAAGGATCGGGACATTAGGACGTACTGGTACGCCCTATGTCCTAAACAGGTAAAAACAGAAAAAGATGTTTTAATACAATTGTCAAGGCAATAATAACCCCAATCTTGAATCTGTCTAGCTTGCCAATCGATGATTGGATTGTGCTTGCTTAACCACGGCAAGACCAATACCGCCGAAGCAGGGAGACACTCCAACACAAAGCACGAGATAAATTCTTGATGAAAGTCACCTTTAATCTGATATCATGCACCACTTGCGATAAACACTTCTGAGCTAGAGGTGCAGAATCAAAAGCAAAAATTGAAATATTTTTCTATAATGCACACAGTGACAACCCGTGCATATGGACAAACTGAGAATCAATCAGGTTCACCCATGCCCCACTGTTGATAACATAGTAACATAGTAACATAGTAGCATATTAACATAGTACATAAGGCCAAAAAAAGACATTTGTCCATCCAGTTCGGCCTGTTATCCTGCAAGTTGATCCAGAGGAAGGCAAAAAAAAAAACTGTGAGGTAGAAGCCAATTTTCCCCACTTTAGGGGAATAAAAAATTCCTTCCCGACTCCAATCAGGCAATCAGAATAACTCCCTGGATCAACGACCCCTCTCTAGTAGCCATAGCCTGTAATATTATTACACTCCAGAAATACATCCAGGCCCCTCTTGAATTCCTTTATTGTACTCACTATCACCACCTCCTCAGGCAGAGAGTTCCATAGTCTCACTGCTCTTACCGTAAAGAATCCTTTTCTATGTTTGTGTACAAACCTTCTTTCCTCCAGACGCAGAGGATGTCCCCTCGTCACAGTCACAGTCCCGGGGATAAATAGCTGATGGGATAGATCTCTGTACTGACCCCTGATATATTTATACATATTAATTAGTTCTCTCCTCAGTCGTCTTTTTTCTAAAGTGAATAACCCTAATTTTGATAATCTTTCAGGGTACTGTAGTTGCCCCATTCCAGTTATTACTTTAGTTGCCCTCCTCTGGACCCTCTCCAGCTCTGCTATGTCTGCCTTGTTTACAGGAGCCCAGAACTGTACACAGTACTCCATGTGTGGTCTGACTAGCGATTTGTAAAGTGGTAGGACTATGTTATTATCACGGGCATCTATGCCCCTTCTGATGCAACCCATTATCTTATTGGCCTTGGCAGCAGCTGCCTGACACTGGTTTTTGCAGCTTAGTTTGCTGTTTATTAAAATTCCTAGATCCTTTGCCATGTCCAGCGATGGACTGGCCATCGGGAGTACCGGGAGAATCCCGGTGGGCCGATCGAATTATGGGCCGGCCAGGTAGGGTTGTTGCGGGTATCGAAATTTCGATACCCAATCGATACTTTTGTCCCGGTATCGATACGATACCGGGATTTCCGTTTTTTCGATACTGGGCTGCGCTTCTGCGCAGTCTAGTATCTCTGAACATGAGCGCGCTGCTACGGCGCACTCATGTTCTCTCTCAGCAGCACGGGGAGAAGGAAGCTGTCCTCCCTCCCCCTGTGCTGCTGCCGCTGCCACCAATGAGAAGAGAGGGGCGGAGGAGGGGCGGCAATGAGAAGAGAGGGGCGGAGGAGGGGCGGCAATGAGAAGAGAGGGGGTGGAGGAGGGGCGGCAATGAGAAGAGAGGGGCGGAGGAGGGGCGGGCGCACTGCGCCACCAATGATAGGATTACTATCGGAGCGATGGGAGGAGACATCAGCTTCACTAGTGGGCGTTCCTTTTCCCTGCGCTGCGATTGGACAGCGCTACAGCCAGGGAGAAGGAACGCCCACTAGTGAAGCTGATGTCTCCTCCCATCGCTCCGATAGTAATCAGCAGCATGTGGAGCAGGAGAGGAGACAGTAATGGGGCACTGCGGGCGAACGGAGCGGCGCCCAGGACTAAATGGTGAGTGCTGAGACATCGCTGGGCGCCGCTCTGTGTGGCCTAATAGTGAAAGTCTGGACTCATATACAGTAGTCAGTCTTTAACACATACAGGAGGCGGGTGCCGGCAGCAGAATCGCATTGCCGGCACCCTGCCCCTGACAGGGAGCTGCGATCAGCGGCAGTTAACTGCCGCTGATCTGCTAGTACCCGCCTCCTGTATAAAGGGGTAAAATCATTGGTGGTGCAGTGTGCCCCCCCCCTCAATCCCCCCATCCCATTAAAATCATTGGTGGCACAGTGCGCCGGCCCCTCTCAACCCTCCAGTATTAAAATCATTGGTGGCAGTGGCCACAGGGACCTCTCCACTCCCCCTCATTGGTGGTGCAGTGGCAGCTTCTGATCGGAGCCCCAGCTGTGTAAGCCTGGGGCTCCGATCGGTTACCATGGCAGCCAGGACGCTACAGAAGCCCTGGTTGCCATGGTAACATCCCTGATGCTGTGTGCACAAAGCACAGAGCAGCAGGGACAGTGTGGAGTCCTATTCACCCTGATAGAGATCTATCAGGGTGAATAGGAAAAGGGATGAAAGATCCCAGGTTCTAGCCCCTAAGGGGGGAAATAGTTATTAAATAAAAAGTGAAAAAAAAAAAAAACACTAAAATATGAAGTATAAATCACCCCCCTTTTCCCAATTTCACATATAAAATATATAAATAAACATATTACATCGCCACGTCAGAAAAGTCCAAACTATTAAAATATAAAAAAACAATCTAGGTGGTGAATGCCGGAACAGAAAAAATAAAATAAAAACTGCGCGATTCGCCATTTTTAAAAATGAGGAATGCACGTGGCTTTTTTTGTTTATTTTTTTCGCGTGGTATCGAATGGTATCGAGTATCGCAATACTTTTTCATGGTATCGAAACCGAATCAAAAATTTGGTATCGCAACAACTCTACGGCCAGGGCCGCCAGGCATCAGGGGGGTAAAGCTCCAGTAACAGCAGGCAGTGTGGGGGCGGCGCTCACTCACTGACGTCACACGCCTGCTCCTCCCACTAGGCGGCGCAGGCGCGTGACGTCAGTGAGTGAGCGCTGCCGCCCGCACTTGTTACTGGAGGCTGGAGGCGGGAGCTGAATATGTAAGGTAGTAAAACTCTTTACTAAAGAGATGAGCGCTGTGCCCCCACGTGTAGTAGAATACCTACCTGGAGCCAGTGCCAGACTGTGCACAGAAAGGGCACTTTGTCACTGTGGACAAAGTATGGCACTTTCTGTGCACAGATTGGCTCTAGGTGGGTACAGTGTGGCACTGCAGTCACTAAGGGCACTATTTATCTGGGCATAGTAGGGCACTATCTGCCCACATAGTCAACATTAGTGATGAGCGGGAGGTGCCATATTCGATTTCGCGATATTTCGCGAATATTCGCATGAATATTCGTGTTATATTCGTCGAAATCGAATATTCGCAATTATTCCAATTATCGCGAAAATATTTTTTCGCATATTGCGAAAATTTATCTTGATAGTATAAGGCAACTAATAATGACTATGGCTAGGCTAATATGTGTATTTTACGAAATTTCGTAATATTGCTCTAACTTCGTCTCTTAGAATATTACGAATATTCTAAAAGACGAAGTTAGAGCAATATTAAGAACATTTGCAAAAGTCGAAATTGCGATGCGAGTAATATAACACGAAATAGTCGCATGAAGATTTAAACTTAGCACTGCTATATTCCATATTCTAGCCTAATATGGAATATAGCCCTGCTAAGTTAGCACTGCTATATTCCATATTAGGCTAGAATATGGAATATAGCTGTGCTAAGTTTAAATCTTCATGCGACTATTTCGTGTTATATTACTCGCATCGCAATTTCGACTTTTGCAAATGTTCTTAATATTGCTCTAACTTCGTCTTTTAGAATATTCGTAATATTCTAAAAGACGAAGTTAGAGCAATATTACGAAATTTCGTAAAATACACATAGATTGTATTTAAGCTAATATACTGCTATAGTAATAATTTTTAATAGTGTACATATTTTACAAAACTTAAGTTCAGAAGAGGCAAAAAAAAATTACAGGAAAAAAAATGGATTATAGCACTATATTAGCTAAATTACAATCTATATGTGTATTTTACGAAATTTCGTAATATTGCTCTAACTTCGTCTTTTAGAATATTCGTAATATTCTAAGAGACGAAGTTAGAGCAATATTACGAAATTTCTAAAAGACGAAGTTAGAGCAATATTAAGAACATTTGAAAAAGTCGAAATTGCGATGCGACTAATATAAAACGAAATATTCGCATGAAGATTTCAACTTAGCACTGCTATACTCCATATTCTAGCCTAATATGGAATATAGCAGTGCTAACTTAGCACAGCTATATTCCATATTAGGCTAGAATATGGAGTATAGCAGTGCTAAATTGAAATCTTCATGCGAATATTTCGTGTTATATTACTCGCATCGCAATTGCGACTATTGCGAAATTTCGTAAAATACACATATAGATTAGATTGTAATTTAGCTAATATGGAATATAGCAGTAAGTTGAAAACGCCACTGACTGGAGCAGCCAGGAAGCCAGGAATCCAAAGGACAGGTAAGAACAACTTTAGGGAAGTGGGAAAGAAAAAAATATAATAAAAAAAAAAAGAAAAAAAACGAATATTCTATTTCGCGAATATATAGAACGATATTCTAAATATTCGCGAAATCTCGAAATTGCGATATTCGAGAAAAAAATTCGCAATTCGAATATTCGCGCTCAACACTAGTCAACATATGGCGCTCTGGGCACTGCCATATAATAGTGTGGGTACGGTACGGCGATATTTGGTTCTATGTGGGCACTGTATGATTGTGGGCAGATAGTGCCATACTATCCACAGATAAATGGCGCATTTAGTGCCTGTCGTGCCCACATAGTGCCATATAGAACCCATACTCGGAAAGCGCCATACTTGTGTAGACAGAGTATAATTATAGGCAAAGTATGGCACTTTCTGCCCACGTTTTAGCTCTAGGTAGGTATGATATGGCACTTTGTGGGCACTGTAGACACTAAATACACAACTTATCTGAGCATAGTATGCCCAGGTCTTCCCACGGTCATACAGTGCTCAGATAGCGCCATGTTATGCACAGATAAATGGTGTATTTCTTGCTTATGGTGCCATACAGTACCTACCTAAAGTGAAAACCTACAGTACTTTGGCCACAGTCATACAGTGCCGACATAGAGCCAAAGTATGGCACTTTCTATGCACCTAGGTAGGTACTATATGGGTACAAATGCGCTATTTTTCTGTGAATAGGAGGGCACTATCGTGCTCTATGTGGGCACTGTATCACTATTAGGGCAGATAGTGCCATAGAGACAAAATGTCTCCCAGCACATTATACATGGCTCGTCATCATGGTTACGACCTCCCTGTAATCCAGCATTGGTGGTCGAAAAAAGCACCAAACTATGTGCACTCCCACAATCCCGGCTACTCCTATAGTGTGCAAGCATGACCACCGCTGCTGGATTACAGGGTGGTCAAAACCATGGAAACGAGCAGTGCATAATGTGATGGAAAAATGACTCCCGCCAGCAAAGGAAGCAATATGGACAATCACAATACATTAGTTTTTTTTTGAGTGTGTTTGGGAAAAATAAAGTGGGCCGGTCTGGCTGAAGTCCAGGGCCACTTTATTGTCCCAGTCCATCCCTGGCCATGTCAGTGTTACCGAGTGTTTTATCATTTAGTATGTACTTGCATTATTCCTTCCCATGTGCATAACTTTACATTTATCAGTGTTAAACCTCATCTGCCACTTATCTGCCCAAGCATCCAATCTATCCAGATCCCTCTGTAGTACTATATTGTCCTCTTCAGTGTAAATTACTTTACACATTTTAGTCTCATCTGCGAAAATTTATACTTTACTATGCAAGCCTTCTACGAGATCATTAATAAATATATTGAAGAGAATAGGGCCCAATACTGACCCCTGAGGTACTCCACTAGTGACAGTGACCCAATCTGAGTGTGTACCGTTAATAACCACCCTCTGTTTTCTATCATTGAGCCAGTTACTTACCCACATACAGACGTTTTCTCCCAGTCTGAGCATTCTCATTTTATATACTAACCTTTTATGTGGTACAGTGTCAAATGCTTTGGAAAAGTCCAGATATACGACATCCATTGATTCGCCGCTGTCAAGTCTAGAACTTACAAATTGGCGTGGTATTAAAAAGCAGGAAGTGCTCAACCCCATATGCAGTGGTGCATCTATACCAGGGGGCAGATCCTGCACTTGTGGCCCGTTGCTAATGGCAATCCCCAGCAAAAATGCATACAATGGAGGATGTCTGCAGCGGACCACAAGTACCACAATGGACATCCTACACAGGATAGCAATTGTGTGGATGTGATAAACAAGTCAAAATAACATAACAAAAACAAAGACAGGTGCACTCTGCAGTCTTACTAACCCTCGTACTGGTGTAAAATTGAGAATTAGCCAACATATCCTACTTGTGTTATTTTGACTGTTTATCACATCCACACAATTGCTATCCTGTGTAGGATGTCCATTGTGGTACTTGTGGTCCGCTGCAGACATCCTCCATTGTATGCATTTTTGCTGGGGATTGCCATTAGCAGCGGACCACAAGTGTAGGATCTGCCCCCCTGGTATAGATGCACCACTGCATATGGGGTTGAGCACTTCCTGCTTTTTAATACCACGCCAATTTGTAGTTTGTATTTGGAATTTGGAGGTGTAGAAACTCCTAGTCTGAATGTACCTTTATTTCCATCCACAGGCAGCATTCTGCTGCACATGTGAGGCCCGGGCTATATCAGCCAGTCTTGGGTGCGGCTCAGAGCTCTCTGCCTCCTCCCATTGTATGCATGGTCACATGCTGGAGGTTACTGGGAGATTGCTTTGAGTCGGACCTTGCGCACCTGTAATTCGCCCACTGGCTCCTGGTATTGCCCATACGGCCCAGGTAGGTTTAGCATTAGGTTCCCGAGCTACTTGAGGAACCTTGGCGCGGTGCTCGGGCTCAGACATGTCCTCCAAGTAGGATATGTTGGCTAATTCTCAATTTTACACCAGTACGAGGGTTAGTAAGACCACAGAGTGCACCTGTATTTGTTTTTGTTATGTTATTAAGTCTAGAACTTACCTCCTCATAGAAACTGATTAAATTAGTTTGGCATGACCGATCCCTCACGAAGCCATGCTGATATGGCATTATTTGCTTATTTCCATTGAGATGCTGTAAGATAGCATCTCTCAGAAAACCTTCAAACAGTTTACCCACAACAGATGTTAAACTTACCGGCCTATAGTTTCCAGGCTCTGTTTTTGGACCCTTTTTGAATATTGGCACCACATTTGCCATGCGCCAATCCTGTGGAACATTCCCTGTCAGTATAGAGTCCGCAAATATCAGAAATAAGGGTCTGGCTATGACATTACTTAATTCCCTTTAGAACACATCAATCCCCACAGTTTTTTTTACTTAAGTGCCACCTCAGCAGTCAGGAGAAATCGGGTACTACCAGTCAAAGACAAATGCACATTTTCTGACTTTCCTCTCACCACTCCAAGATTTAGATGGAAATTAAACATCCCTTTTTTTATGCTGAATGTATGGACATACCCTATTTTTCACCCCTATAAGACGCACCTGCCCATAAGACGCACCTAGGTTTTTGAGGAAGAAAATAAGAAAAAAAAATATTTTGAACCAAAAGGTGTGCTTTTGGTGGGTTTTGAACTAATGGTGGTCTGTGGATGACATTATTATGGGGGATCTGTGGATGACACTTATGGAGGGGATATGTGGATGACACTGTTATGGGGATCTGTGGATGACACTGTTATGGGGGGATCTGTGGATGGCACTGTTATGGGGGGATTTGTGGTTGTCACTGTTATGGGGAGGGGGATCTGTGGATGGCACTGTTATGGGGAGGGGAATCTGTGGATAGCACTGTTATGGGGGCATCTGTGGATGGCACTGTTATGGGGGCATCTGTGGATGACACTGTTATGGGGGGATCTGTGGATGACACTGCTATATGTGTGTCATCCACAGACCCCCCCCCATAACAGTGTACCCCAATACACTAGGCCCGCTCACAGCAGTCTTCATATCTAAACTGTAATCATCCTTAACCTCTTGGTAACATTAGTTAATGTAGAGCTATCCCGTGTACTAGTACTTACTATCATACTCCCGTAGCATGCAGGGAGGCCGACAGCGTAACGTCACTCACTCACGTCACGCGCCTGCTCCGCCAGCTTCATTAATAAAGTGGGAGGAGCAGGCGAGTGACGTGAGTGAGTGGCGTTACGCTGCTGGCCGCCCTGCAAGCTACGGGAGTTTGATAGTAAGTACTAGTACACTGGATAGCGCTACTATAACTAACGTTACCAAGAGGTTAAGGATGATTACAGTTCAGATATGAAGACTACTGTGAGCGGCAGGGCCCGGTGTAAGAGTACAGTGACTGCACCGGGCCCCGCCGCGATTCCAACAGCAGTTGCCGGCCTCCAGCCCCTCCTCCCTCCCTGCTGATACATCGACACGCTGTGCAGCATCGCAGCCAGCGATGTATCAGTGTTGTTAGCAAAGTAAAAATGGCAGCATTCGCCCCCATAAGACACACTGCCAATACAGTAATTTGATGTCCCTCCTCCCCCTAACTGCATGGGTTTGTCCCCAGACCTAAACTCAGGAGTATCTTCACCCAAAGTGTCAGAGGAGGACGATACATCATGTCCTGAGAGTGGGGGCCCCTAGATCTTTCTCTCAGGGGTCTATCAATGCGTATGACAAGAGACATAGCAGCCTCCAGAGACACAGGAGTTTAATGAAAGGCCAAAGCGTCCTTCAGACTCCCTGATAAATCCTGACAAAACTGTCTATGGAGAGCTGGATAGCTCCACTCAGTATCCGTAGCCCACCTCCTAAACTCAGAGCAATAAATCTCAGCAGAACAATCTCCATGACGAAGGCAACACAGCTTGGTGTTGGCCAGGGATGTCCAATCCGGATCATCATAGATAAGACCCAAAACTTTTAAAAATTCATCCACCGACTGGAGAGACTGAGATCCAGTCGGCAGAGAAAAAGCCCATGACTGTGCATCTCCCTTAAGCAATGAAATAACCGACTCGCTGTTTCTCATCCTCAGATGAGTGTGGTCATAGTCTAAAATAGAGTTTGCACGCCTCCCTAAACAAAATGAAATTATCACTTCCCGCAGAGAATCTGTCTGGGAGGGCAACTTTAGGCTCCAGTTAGGCCTGGTTTCCACCACCACCACCACCAGGACGAACAGCCTGTGGTCTCTGAATCTGCCAGACGGTCGTGCGGAGATCGGATACATCTAAAGACAGCCATTGCAACTGTTCTGCCAGTACAGCAATTGGATCCATGGCTGCATTCGAAGAAACAAAAAAAAAAATGTCACGCTCTAGTGTGGGAGGGAAACCCCCACCCCGAACATAGGAGGAAAAGGTAAAAGAAAATAAGGCCTGAAAACTAGGGAAGGAAGATGGACACCTCCTAGTGAAAACCCTAATCAAATCCCTGACTACCAGTATGAACAGACCCCAGAAGTAGGTGAGTTCATACACAGGAATACATAAAGTTCTATCTAACCCTGAAGGACCCTTGTACTAATGACAGGAATGAGACATTCCAAAAGGAAGGATGAACGGGAGTCTCCCTAAGGCCTAATGCAAAACAACAAAGAAATGCAACACACAGATAAGCCAAAATACAAAGGGAAAGGTAACACTTAACTTTCAAGAAGCTATGGCAGCACCAGGAACTCAGCCGAAGCTATAAACCACACAGCATTGTGGGATAGACAAATATAAATAGGGAAAGTTAACTGACCACAATAGCAACACCTGGAGGTTAAGGGTGTGGCCAGTACCAGAAACAACACAGACGCCTATTGATCCACAAGGTAAACATGTGAAACCAAATCACGTGTTGCCAGTCTCAAAGATCTCCTGCCACTCACTGTCTTGGGGACGTCCGTATGTCTCAGGATGTCCGTGACTTTAAGCTGTTCCCATCATGCCCATTCATCTGAATATCTCCATTTAATGCTCCATTTCCCTTGTAATGGCCCCTACAATAGAAATACCTGGCTGTCCATGGTTCCCAATGGCAACATCAGCTGCTTTCAGGGTTTGTCAGGAGAAAGAACCAAGATGCTTAGCTGAGCGTGTGTGTGTAGAGGGGGTTTTCTTTGAGACAACCCCTTTAAGGCTCTGTTTGTTCTACTGTCATGACTAACATTCTCAGCGGAACTATGACTTGTATGACAAATACATTTTCAAATAGATTCTCACAAATTGTGACAGATGTTTTTTTTTTTATTTTTACGTACAATGTGGTTAGTCATGTTTGTCAGGATTCTGGTGTTTTAGCAGCAAGAATAGCACAGCAGACTATTCTATTGTTGCTGCCAAGAGAAGTTAAAACATCATCATTATGAATAGAAATTATGAAAAATACACTCAATCTGAAATTTATGAATGAATTATTTTTACTGCATGTGTTTTTACACAGTAGATTTATATGCATATAAAATGTTAAAAATATTAAACGGGTTAGATGATCACAAACTTAATTTTAGTTAGGTCTGGGAAAGTATTTAACATAAAGACAAAAGGTACATACTATTAAATGGACCTCCCTTCCAAAACTGAGGGTCTTGTCCCTGCCATCTTACCCTTAGGTTTCTTTCACACTTGTGTTGTTAATTCCGGTATTGAGATCTCTATATCATAATTATAACAGATCCGTTTTGATTTTGCACATCAGGATGCATCTGTTATGTTAGAATGCGCTTGTGTAAAATCAAAACTGAAAAAAAAAAAGATTTTCCTAAAAAAATTGATTTGTCACCATTGACATTGTTTTCAGTGCCGGATCTGATCTTGTTTATTTTTCAGTTTTTATGACCAGACACAAAAACCGCAGCTTGCAGTGGTTTTGTGTCCGGTCACAAAATAGAATGCTGATTGAAAGGAAGGCATCCTGAATGGATCTCTTTCCATTCAGATTGCATGAGGACTAAATGGAAACATTTTTCCTGTATTCAGATCCTCTGCCGCATCTCATTACTGGAAAAAACTATGCAAGTGTGAAACAGACCTTGGTCATGTGTACCACTGCAGCCATTCAGTGGCCTCAGAGGATAAGTGGAACAAAACCACTGAGGCTCTATCCATGTGAACATGGATGGAATATCATACAGTACAGTCGTGGTCAAAAGTTTTGAGAATGACACAAATATTCGTTTTCACAAAGTTTGCTGCTAAACTGCTTTTAGATCTTTGTTTCAGTTGTTTCTGTGATGTAGTGAAATATAATTACACGCACTTCATACGTTTCAAAGGCTTTTATCGACAATTACATGACATTTATGCAAAGAGTCAGTATTTGCAGTGTTGGCCCTTCTTTTTCAGGACCTCTGCAATTCGCTGGGCATGCTCTCAATCAACTTCTGGGCCAATTCCTGACTGATAGCAACCCATTCTTTCATAATCATTTTCTGGAGTTTGTCAGAATTAGTGGGTTTTTGTTTGTCCACCCGCCTCTTGAGGATTGACCACAAGTTCTCAATGGGATTAAAATCTGGGGAGTTTCCAGGCCATGGACCCAAAATGTCAATGTTTTGGTCCCCGAGCCACTTAGTTATCACTTTTGCCTTATGGCACGGTGCTTCATCGTGCTGGAAAATGCATTGTTCTTCACCAAACTGTTGTTGGATTGTTGGAAGAAGTTGCTGTTGGAGGGTGTTTTGGTACCATTCTTTATTCATGGCTGTGTTTTTGTGCAAAATTGTGAGTGAGCCCACTTCCTTGGATGAGAAGCAACCCCACACATGAATGGTCTCAGGATGCTTTACTGTTGGCATGACACAGGACTGATGGTAGCGCTCACCTTTTCTTCTCCGGACAAGCCTTTTTCCAGATGCCCCAAACAATCGGAGAGAGGCTTCATCGGAGAATATGACTTTGCCCCAGTCCTCACTAGTCCATTCACCAAACTTTCTGCAGAAGATCAATCTGTCCCTGATGTTTTTTTTGGAGAGAAGTGGCTTCTTTGCTGCCCTTCTTGACACCAGGCCATCTTCCAAAAGTCTTCGCCTCACTGTGCGTGCAGATGCGCTCACACCTGCCTGCTGCCATTCCTGAGCAAGCTCTGCACTGGTGGCACTCCGATCCCGCAGCTGAATCCTCTTTAGGAGATGATCCTGGCGCTTGCTGGACTTTCTTGGACGCCCTGAAGCCTTCTTAACAAGAATTTAACCTCTTTCCTTGAAGTTCTTGATGATCCTATAAATTGTTGTTTGAGGTGCAATCTTAGTAGCCACAATATCCTTGCCTGTGAAGCCATTTTCATGCAACGCAATGATGGCTGCATGCGTTTCTTTGCAGGTCACCATGGTTAACAATGGAAGAACAATGATTTAAAGCATCACCCTCGTTTTAACATGTCAAGTCTGCCATTTTAGCCCAATCAGCCTGACATAATGATCTCCAGCCTTGTGCTCGTCAACATTCTCACCTGAGTTAACAAGACGATTACTGAAATGATCTCAGCAGGTCCTTTAATGACAGCAATGAAATGCAGTGGAAAGGTTTTTTTGGGATTCAGTTGATTTTCATGGCAAAGAAGGACTATGCAATTCATCTGATCACTCTTCATAACATTCTGGAGTATATGCAAATTGCTATTATAAAAACTTAAGCAGCAACCTTTCCAATTTCCAATATTTATGTAATTCTCAAAACTTTTGGCCACGACTGTACATACTTCAGGTCCATCAGGGATCGGAAGGAGCAGGGATGGGAGCCTCGGTACTGGGACAGAGCAGCGCTGAATAGGTAAGTGCCTTTTTTTTCTTCATGGCCATAACTACAATTGGGTTTGGACTCAGAAAACCTTTATAATAAACATAGTAATGTACAAATCTGTACGGTTTTGAACCTTTAAGTTTAATTTTAAGTGAATTGTAGCTTATCTTGTACTAGCATCTTCTTCTGATGATGAGCATCATAATTATAGTAATCATCATCTACAATGAATAATTCAACTTATTCTAATTAATAAATATTTTATTTTTGTTGCAATAAATTATCTTTTTCCAGACTGTTTGTACACTCATGAGAAGAATGAGAAGTATCACAAAATTCTACCCCAAGTATATGAGACATCAATTGAGTATACAGACATTTTAATGGTATATGGACAGAATGTTTCATACAGTTAAATGCTTACAGTGGCATATTTTAAACTAGATATACCGTGTTTATTAGTACAGTATGTCCGAAAGAGTAGATAACATTATTTATTCAAGCAGAAATGACATGCCATGAAATCGTCTGACATAGACCATGGACAGCAGCAATAAGGTGGAGTGAATGTAAAATAGTTTGCACCAGATGTGTAGATAATTATCTTATGGGTTACACTTTCACTTTAAATATTAAAATTAACATATAAAAAAAAAAAATTCTTGTTGCAATGAAAAAAATCCTATTTCATTACTGAAATTAACCTGACAAATCACACCTCAATATAAATATTGAAGAAGTCAATGGAGAGAAAAGTTGATATAGTGTCCATAATTGGAAAAAGATAATGGAACCAAGACACATACTGTATTAGCCCAGTTATTTTTTTTTCTTTATAATTGCTAATAGTTCTGTGTCTCTTAATTAAAAAAAAAAAGACTTGCATATAATTTTACTTCTCGGTGAAAGTGAATACCTAATCATCTTTAAGCATTTTAAATCACTGTTGATTAATTAATAATTTTATTTTTTTCAATTTCCATTTTAATACGTGTAAAAATGTATTAAAGTCAAACTCCTTTGGTAACTGTGAAACATTTTAATAAAACATGACACAGTCTAAGCAACAGCAACATTTCTCTTACCAGATCTGAGACTAAATGGGGTTCAAAACCTTTAAACCATTATCCTTAGTGATAAGCAATTAACCCCTTCCTGACCTATCATAGTCAGGTGCTAGTTCCCACTAGCCTGCCTGTCAGTATACTACTAACAGGAATAATACATTGTGATACAGGAATGTGTTTAGAGTATGTTCAGTGATCAAGTCCCCTAGTGTTCAAGTCAATTACTGAGGCTGAAAAAAAAAAGGAGAATTAAAAAAATATATATTAAAACAATAAAACAAACTGCTAAATGATGGGAAACTTAAAACGTTTATCATTAATATTAGATTGGTGTGGGTTCAACACCCGACACTCTTACCAAGCAGCCCTTCACAGCTCCACTAATGCTGGAAATAACACAAATGACAGGCTGGAAATGTAGTATGGGAGATGAGCTTCAGTAACTTGGTATGGCCACTACACAGCGAACAGTGCTCAGCTTCTGGCTTCATCTTCTGTTATTGATGACCCATCCTACATCGTCAGTATCTAGAGACATGGAAAACTGCATTAGGCCTCATGCACACTGCCATTCTGTGCATTGGGGAACTGCAATTTGTGATCCCAAATGCACAGGCAACATCTGTGTGGCTGCTGCAGACTGATCCAGACACATTTAACTTGAATGGGTCCAGGATCCGTCCGCACCGCAAAAAAATCAAGTTCTATTTTTTAGCAGTGCAGAGGCATGGAGAGAAACCCCATGAAAGCCTTCCATATTGCTTCCGTGGGGTTCCATGCGGGTGATGCTAGGGATGCTCTTCCCTGTCCCCGCCTGCCAACGGCTGCTCTCCCCTACACTGCATGTTTTCATCTACACACGGGGAGAAGCTGCTGCCGCGTTGCAGGGACCAGGATCGGCGCAGGGACGGGAAGTCAGGTAAGTATATTCAATGTGAGAGGCCCGGCATATGGGGGGCAGTTTATAGCCTTGGATAACCCCTTGTAAGAGTATACAGTTGCAAGAAAAAGTATGTGAACCCTTTGGAATGATATGGATGTCTGCAAAAATTGGTCATAAAATGTGATCTGATCTTCATCTAAGTCGCAAAAATAGACAGTCACAGTCTGCCTAAACTAATGGCACACAAAGAATTAAATGTTACCATGTTTTTATTGACCACACCATGTAAACATTCACAGTGCAGGTGGAAAAAGTATGTGAACCCCTAGACTAATGACATCTCCAAGAGATAATTAAAATGCAGTGTCAGCCAACTGGAGTCCAATCAATGAGATGAGATTGGAGGTGTTGGTTACAGCTGCCCTGCCCTATAAAAAACACACACCAGTTCTGGGTTTGCTTTTCACAAGAAGCATTGCCTGATTTGAATGATGCCTCACACAAAAAAGCTCTCAGAAGACCTACGATTAAGAATTGTTGACTTGCATAAAGCTGGAAAGGGTTATAAAAGTATCTCCAAAAGCCTTGCTGTTCATCAGTCCACAGTAAGACAAATTATCTATAAATGGAGAAAGTTCAGCACTGCTGCTACTCTCCCTAGGAGTGGGCGTCCTGTAAAGATGACTGCAAGAGCACAGCACAGATTGCTCAATGAGGTAAAGAAAAATCCTAGAGTGTCAGCTAAAGACTTACAAAAGTCTCTGGCATATGCTAACATCCCTGTTAGCGAATCTACGATACGTAAAACACTAAACTAGAATGGATTTCATGGGAGGATACCACAGAGGAAGCCACTGCTGTCCAAAAAAAACCATTGCTGCACGTTTACAGTTTGCACAAGAGCACCTGGATGTTCCACAGCAGTACTGGCAAAATATTCTGTGGACAGAAGAAACCAAAGTTGAGTTGTTTGGAAGAAACACACAACACTATGTGTGGAGAAAAAGAGGCACAGCACACCAACATCAAAACCTCATCCCAACTGTGAAGTGTGGTGGTGGGGACATCATGGTTTGGGGCGGCTATGCTGCGTCAGGGCCTGGACGGATTGCTATCATCGAAGGAAAAATAAATTCCCAAGTTTATCAAGACATTTTGCAGGAGAACTTAAGGCCATCTGTCCACCAGCTGAAGCTCAACAGAAGATGGATGTTGCAACAGGACAAAGACCCAAAGCATAGAAGTAAATCAACAACATAATGGCTTAAACAGAAGAAAATACGCCTTCTGGAGTGGCCCAGTCAGAGTCCTGACCTCAATCCGATTGAGATGCTGTGGCATGACCTCAAGAAAGCGATTCACACAAGAATATTGCTGAACTGAAACAATTCTGTAAAGAGGAATGGTCAAGAATTACTTCTGACCGCTGTGCACGTCTGATCTGCAACTACAGGAAACATTTGGTTGAAGTTATTGCTGCCAAAGGAGGTTCAACCAGTTATTAAATCCAAGGGTTCACATACATTTTTCCACCTGCACTGTGAATGTTTACATGGTGTGCTCAATAAAAACATGGTAACATTTAATTCTTTGTGTGTTATTAGTTTAAGCAGACTGTGATTGTCTATTGTTGTGACTTAGATGAAGATCAGATCACATTTTATGACCAATTTGTGCAGAAATCCATATCATTCCAAAGGGTTCACATACTTTTTCTTGCAACTGTATGTCACCATATACCTCAGTAAGAAACCAAATAAACTGGTAGCTTCATCTCGTTCTCCTAATTCAAATGTTGTGTAAGAAATTAAATTTGCACTATACGTTGAAAAAACTTTTGATATGTTGTAGGAATAGGTTGTACAATAATAAAATACAAATAGGAGTTTATTATAAACCACGTAATATACCAGAGTCCACAGAAAATCTGCTAATAAACTAGATAGATGAGGCAGCAGATCATAATGAGGTTATTATTATTAGAGATGTCCCGAACTATTCGCCGGCCAACAGTTCCCGGCGAACATAGCTTGTTCGCGTTCGCCGCGGCAGGCGAACATATGCGATGTTTGGTCCGCCCCCTATTCGTCATCATTGAATAAACTTTGACCCTGTACCTCACAGTCAGCAGACACATTCCAGCCAATCAGCAGCATACCCTCCCTCCCTCCCAGACTCTCCCACCTCCTGGACAGCATCCATTTTAGATTCATTCGGAAGCTGCAGTCTTAGTGAGAGGAGGGACAGTGTAGCTGCTGTTGATTTAATAGGGAAATCGATAGCTAGGCAAGTGTATTCAGTGTCCTCTCCAGTCCTGAAAGACTCATCTGATCTCTGCTGTAAGGACAGCGTCCTGACAGCACCCCAAAAAGCCCTTTTTAGGGCTAGTACATCAGTCTGCTTTTCCCCCCCTGTGTAATCTAATTGCAGTTGCCTGCCAGCGTGTGTGTGTCAAGCTCACAGCGTATACTGTGCCCACTTGCCCAGTGCCACCACTCATATCTGGTGTCAAAGTAGCTTGCATTTAAAAAAAAAATAATAATAATATTTTGACTGAAATATAAAAGCAGTCAGTTGCCTGCACGCGTGTGTGTTTCAGGCTCTGCAAGTGCACAGTGTCACCCGTGCAACTCATATCTGGTGTCACAGTAGATTACATTTAAAAAAACAACAACAATTTTGACTGTAAAATAATAGCAGTCAGTTGCCTGCACGCGTGTGTGTTTCGGGCCCTGCAAGTGCACAGTGTCACCAGTGCAACTCATATCTGGTGTCACAGTAGATTACATTAAAAAAAATAAAAAAAAATTTGATTGCAAAATAATAGCAGTCAGTTGCCTGCACGCGTGTGTGTTTTAGGCCCTGCAAGTGCACAGTGTCACCAGTGCAACTCATATCTGGTGTCACAGTAGATTGCATTAAAAAAAAATAATAATAAATTTTTTGACTGTAAAATAATAGCAGTCAGTTGCCTGCACGCGTGTGTGTTTCCGCCTTTCAGGCCCTGCAAGTGCATAGTGTCACCAGTGCAACTCATATCTGGTGTCACAGTAGATTACATAAAAAAATAATAAAAAATTCAATTTTGACTGTAATATAGTAGCAGTCAGTTGCCTGCAAGCGTGTGTGTTTCAGGCCCTGCAATTGCATAGTGTCACCAGCACAACTCATATCTGGTGTCACAGTAGATTACATTTAAAAAAAATAATAATTTTTGACTGTAATATAATAGCAGTCAGTTGCCTGCAAGCGTGTGTGTTTCAGGCCCTGCAAGTGCATAGTGTCACCAGTGCAACTCATATCTGGTGTCACAGTAGATTACATTTTTTTTTTTAAAACAACAATTTTGACTGCAAAATAATAGCAGTCAGTTGCCTGCACGCGTGTGTGTTTCAGGCCCTGCAAGGGCACAGTGTCACCAGTGCAACTCATATCTGGTGTCACAGTAGATTACATTTAAAACAAAAACAACAATTTTGACTGTAATAGATTGAATAGCAGTTAGTTGTCTGCAAGCGTGTGTGTCAGGCCTACAGCGTCTACTCTGCCAACTTCTGCCAGTGCACAGTGCCACTCATATATGGTGTCACAGTAGCTTGCACGCATAGTACAACTAAACTAATCTAAAAAAAAATGACAGGCAGATGCATGCCCAGTGTTCAGAGGCCACGTACCCTGAACTCGAAAAGTTCTGAGGACATAGTTGACTGGCTAACACAGGACACCCAATCTTCTACAGCTTCCGCTCGGAACCTTGACGCACCATCCTCCTCCAGCTCAGCTTCGGGCACCTCTCAAGTTACCAATCGCCCGCCTGCCGCAACCACCAACACTAGCACCACAGCTGCTTCACTTGATCTGTCAGAGGAGTTATTTACACATCAGTTGGAAGAAATGAGTGATGCACAACCATTATTGCCAGAGGATGTAGATAACAGGGATATGTCTCCGTCAGGCCGCATTACACACATGGACGTACGGTGTGATGATGATGATGTTGTACCCGCTGCTGCTTCCTTTGCTGATTTGTCAGATGCAAGTGAAGCGGTTGATGATGACGATGTGTCTGTGGATGTCACGTGGGTGCCCGCTCGAAGAGAAGAAGAACAGGGGGAAAGTTCAGATGGGGAGACAGAGAGGAGGAGGAGACGAGTTGGAAGCAGGGGGAGGTCGTCGCAAGGAGCTAGTGGCACAGTCAGACAGCATGCATCGGCACCCGGGGTCAACCAGACAGCACGCCAATCAACGCATGCTGTTGCCACCACCAGAATGCCGTCATTGCAAAGCTCAGCAGTGTGGCATTTTTTTTGTGTGTCTGCCTCTGACAGCAATGCCATTTGCAACCTGTGCCAAAAGAAACTGAGTCGTGGAAGTCCAACACCCACCTAGGTACAATTGCTTTGCGAAGGCACATGATCTCAAATCACAAACGCCTATGGGATCAACACATGATGAGTAAAAGCAGCACACAAACACCAAGCCGCCATCCTCCTCCTGGTCCAGCATCTTCAGCCACGTCAACCACTGCTGTCCTCCTTGCCTCCTCTCAACCATCCGCCACTCCGTCTCTCGCCTTGAGCAGTTCCAGCTCATCTGCCCACAGTCAGGTGTCTGTCAAGGAAATGTTTGTGCTTAAGAAGCCAATGTCACAGAGTCACCCCCTTGCCCGGCGTCTGACAGCTGGCTTGTCGGAACTCTTAGCCCGACAGCTTTTACCATACAAGCTGGTGGAGTCTGAGGCCTTCAAAAAATTTTTTGCTATTGGGACACTGCAGTGGAAGGTACCTGGCCGAAATTTCTTTTCACAAAAGGCAATCCCCAACCTGTACTCTATTGTGCAAAAGGAAGTCATGGCATGTCTAGCACACAGTGTTGGGGCAAGGGTCCATCTGACCACTGATACCTGGTTTGCAAAGCACGGTCAGGGCAGGTATATCACCTACACTGCGCACTGGGTAAACCTGCTGACGGCTGCCAAGCATGTAATGCATGGCTCTGCAGAGGAGTTGGTGACACCACCAAGACTTGCAGGCAGGCCTGCTGCCACCTCCTCTACTCCTCCTACTCCATCCTCTTTGATAACCTCCTCGGCTGAGTCCTCTTCTGCTGCTGCGTCTTGCTCCAAATCAACTGCACCCACCCAGCTCCCCAGGGGCTATTCCACATCACGGATACGACAGTGTCACAACGTCTTGGGGTTGACTTGCCTGAAAGCAGAGAGTCACACCGGACCAGCACTCCTGTCCGCCCTGAACGCACAGGTGGATCAGTGGCTGTCTCCGCACAAATTTGGGCAAGTTGACACATGTGCCGTGCATGGCACATGTGTTGAATCTGATTGTACAACGCTTTGTGCATAAGTACCCAGGCTTACTGGACGTCCTCAAGCAGGCCAGGAAGGTGTGTGGCCATTTCAGGCGTTCCTACACGGCCATGGCGCACTTCCAGCGGCGAAACAACACGCCAGTGAGGCGCTTGATTTGCGATAGCCCGACACGTTGGAATTCAACACTCCTAATGTTTGACCGCCTGCTCCAACAAGAAAAAGCCTTTAATGAGTATTTGTATGACCGGGGTGCTAGGACAGCCTCTGCGGAGCTGGGAATTTTTTTGCCACGTTACTGGACGCTCATGCGCAATGCCTGTAGGCTCATGCGTCCTTTTGAGGAGGTGACAAACCTAGTCAGTCGCACTGAAGGCACAATCAGCGACATCATCCCATTTGTTTTCTTCCTGGAGCGTGCCCTGCGAAGAGTGCTGGATCAGGCCGTAGATGAGCGTGAAGAGGAAGAGGAAGAGTTGTGGTCACCATCACCACCAGAAACAGTCGTATCAGCATCGCTTGCTGGACCTGCGACAATGCTGGAAGAGGAGTCTGAGGAAGAGGAGTCAGAGAAGGAATGTGGCTTTGAGGAGGAGGAGGAAGACCAACCACAGCAGACTTCCCAGGGTGCTCGTTGTCACCTATCTGGTACCCGTGGTGTTGTACATGGCTGGGGGGGAGAACAGACCTTCAGTGAGATCAGTGGGGACGAGGAACGGGACCTGAGTAGCTCGGCATTCAACCTTGTGCAAATAGGGTCTTTCATGCTGTTGTGCCTGTTGAGGGACCCTCGTATAAAAAGGCTGAAGGAGAATGACCTGTACTGGGTGGCCACGCTACTAGACCACCGGTATAAGCAGAAAGTGCCTGAAATGTTACCGAATTACCGGAAGTCGGAAAGGATGCAGCAGTTCCAAAATAAATTCAAAAGTATGCTTTACACAGCATATAAGGGTGATGTCACAGCACAACAGGAATCTAACAGGGGAAAAGGTGAAAGTAATCCTCCTCCTACCACGACCATGCCGGCAAGGAGAGGATGCTTTACAGACGTGTTGTTGTTGGAGGACATGCAGAGCTTTTTAAGTCCTACGCATCGCCACAGCCCTTCGGGGTCCACCCTCAGAGAACGACTCGACGGACAGGTAGCAGACTACCTCGCCTTAACTGCAGATATTGACACTCTGAAGAGCGATGAACCCCTTGACTACTGGGTGTGCAGGCTTGACCTGTGACCTGAGCTATCCCAATTTGTGATAGAACTTCTGGCCTGCCCCGCTTCAAGTATCCTGTCAGAAAGGACCTTCAGTGCAGCAGGAGGTATTGTCACTGAGAAGAGAATTTGCCTAGGTCAAAAAAGTATAGATTACCTCACCTTTATTAAGATGAATGAGGCATGGATCCCGAAGGGACTGACAGTGGGCGATACATTTGACTAAAAAAGGCCTGATGAGATGAGCTGCCTTGGGCTAAAAATGGTCCACACGCTGCTGTATTTTATCTTTGCATGCCGGATGACTTGCATGACTTATCCGCCACCAACTAGGGTTCAAGCCACAATGTTTTAGTGCACTTTCTGCCTGGAAAAGATCAATTTTTCTGGCCGCTGCTACAGCAGCTGCTGCAATAATACCTAATTTTTGAGGCATGTGTACATGCCTAATTTTTCTGGCCTCTGGTGCTGCACTGTGGCTGCAAAAACAAAACAAAAGGCACATACATGTGTCAATTCCCCTTCGTGATCATTACATTGTTGTGGAGAAGGGGCTTGCGTATCACAATTAAGCGACCACCTCTATGAGTGTGTTGGCAATGGCAATGTTGGCACACCCCAGATGATAAGGTCGTTGCTTCATTGTGAACAGACCAAAAGCGATCGGCTGGATAATTTTGCATAGAAAAAAACATAAATTTTCTTTGTGATCATCTAATCTGATCATTAAAGCCTACTAGGCCAACAATGGGCCCACACTGCAGAATCATTGTTGTCTGGGTCACTTAACTGTCACTGAACTACCTCAGCACGACCATAGGCTTTGAAAAACCCCCATCGCCTGCAATCTCCCAAACGTGCGCACGAGCACAGTCATCACTACAACAAGATTGACGCATAGAGGAATAAAATTTATGTCATGAGTGTGTCAACTATTAAGAACTCTTTGCGGTTGTCTAAAATCTATTCCATACACGTCCTATCAGTTTGATCCCTGTTACGTGATAGGGGACGTAACAGGGATCAAACTGATAGGAATAGTACTACTTAACACACCACTCATATCTGGTGGCACAGTACATTGCACGGTGCATGCGCAGTGCCCCAAATTGGAAGTAGGAGGACCAACCAAGCATCTTTTTCCATCTCCCGGTTCCTAAAATCTATTTCATAGACCGGCCCCTGATAGGGGACGTAACAGGGATTAAACTGATAGAAATAGTACTACTTAACACCACTCATATCTGGTGGCACAGTACATTGCAAGGCATATGCACAGTGCCCCAAATTGGAAGTAGCAGGACCAACCAAGCATCTTTTTCCATCTCCCGGTTTCTAAAATCTATTCTTTACCCGTCCCCTGATAGGGGACATAACAGGGATTAAACTGATAGGAATAGTACTACTTAAACACACCACTCATATCTGGTGGCACAGTACATTGCAAGCTGTATGCGAAGTGCCCCAAATTGGAAGTAAGAGGACCGACCAAGCATCTTTTTCCATCTCCCGGTTCCTAAAATCAATTCCATACACCAGCCCCTGATAGGGAACAAAACAGAGATTAAACTGTTAAGAACAGATTTTTTTTAATTAAAAAAAAAGAGGACAGCCTCTGCGGAGCTGGGTATTTTTTGGCTGCGTTACTGAACGCTCATGCACAATGGCTGTAGGCTCATGCGTCCTTTTGCGGAGGTGACAAACCTGGTCAGTCAAACCCAAGGCAACATCATCGACCTCATCCCATATGCGTTTTTTCTGGAGCGTGCCCTGCGAAAAGTGCTGGATCAGTCCATAGATGAGCATGAAGAGAAAGAGTTGTGGTCACCATCACCACCAGAAGCAGCCTTGTTGTCGTCGATTGCTAGACCTGCGGCAACGCAGAGAGAGGAATCTGAAGAAGAGGAGTCAGAGGAGGAAGGTGGCTTTGAGAAGGTGGAAGACCAACCACAGCAGGCGTCCCAAGGGGCTTGTTGTCACCTTTCGGGGACCCTTGGTGTTGTACGTGGCTGGGTGGAGGAAGAGACCTTCAATGACGTCAGTGAGGACAAGGAACGGGACATGGCTAGCTTGGTATCCAACCTTGTACAAATGGGGTGTTTGCGGTTGTGCAAATGGACTGTTTACGGTTGTTTGCGGTGCGTTAAACCGGATGTTTGGTCTGTCAGAGTTTGGTCTGTCACTGTGAAGCAGGCGAAACCCTTGCACTACCTGATCGATACAACATCATACCTGATGGTATACACACACTGGATGTTTTAAAGCACGTTATTCCAAACAATTTAGGAATGTTAGGTGATTTATGCCCTTTATGGATTAAAACCCGACTCTGCGTCAACTACGTAATTCTCCATGGGAGTTTTGCCATGGATCCCCCTCCGACATGCCACAGTCCAGGTGTTAGTCCCCTTGAAACAACTTTTCCCTCACTATTGTGGCCAGAAAGAATCCCTGTGGGTTTTAAAATTTGCCTGCCTATTGAAGTCTATGGCGGTTCGCCCGTTCGCGAACATTTGCAAAAATTTGCGTTCGCCGCTCGCAAATGGAAAATTTTATGTTCGCTACATCTCTAGTTATTATGGGGGACTTCAGCTACCCAGATATAGATTGGGAAATTGAAACCTGTATATCTCATAAAGGAAACAGGTTCTTGGCAATAACCAAAGACAATTACCTTTCCCAACTGGTTCAGGACGTGACTAGAGGAACAGCCATACTGGACTTAGTATTAACCAATAGACCTGTAAGAACAACAGATGTGCAGGTTGGGGGACACCTGGGAAATAGTGACTATAAAGTAATAACCTTCCAATTGTCATTCAAAAGAGTGTTTCTTCAGGGAGGAACAAAAATAGCAAACTTCAAAAAAGCTAAATTTAGCCAACTAAGAGAGTCCATAGATGCAACTAACTGGGACAAAGTCCTCAAAAATAAAAATACTGCCATAAAATGGGATATTTTTAAAAGCATCCTAAAATTTAAATTGTGATAGGTACACACCTTATGAAAATAAAAGGTTAAGGAACAAGAAAAAAAACTATGTGGATAAAGAGAACTGTAAAGAAAGCAATAAATGACAAAAAGAAAGCATTTAAATCACTAAAACAGGAGGGTAGCGACGAGGCATTGAAAAAGTATAATGAAAAAAAAAATAATGTAACAAACAAATAAAAGCAGCCAAACTAGAGACCGAGAGATTAATTGCCAAAGAGAGCAAAACTAACCCTAAAATGTTCTTCAATTATATAAATGGTAAAAAGTATCTACAGAGTAATGAGGGGGGAGATGCAGAGAGTGATGAGGAGTAGTGTCGAGCGCGAATATTCGAATAGCAAATTTTTATCGCGAATATTGCCCCTTCGAGAATTCGAGAATATTTTGAATATAGTGCTATATATTCATATTTGCAAATAGTGTTGAATATTCTAATCGCGAATTTATCGCAAATATATTACATTGCCGATTTTTCACAATCAAGTAAACAATGACTGGAGATCACGAAGTCTCGAATTTATAGCGTATATTCAGCCCAAAATTTTGCTAAATATTGCAAATTCGAATATTGACTATGCCGCTTATCACTAATGAGGAGAAAGAAAAGCTATTAAATATTTTTTTCTCCACTGTATTCACTGAGGAAAATAAACTGTCAGATCAAATGCAGAATGTAAAAGTAAATTCCCCATTAAAAGTGCCCTGTCTGACCCAGGAAGAAGTACAGCGGCATCTTAAAAAGATTAAAATAGACAAATAGTCAGGACCAGATGGCATACACCCCTGTATCCTAAAAGAATTAAAGGGACTCTGTCACCACTTTCTAACCCCCCCTTTTAAAAGTATTGTTATCTCCATGGCGCCCCTGTGATTACAAAGGTGTTGTTAGAAGATAAATTCGCCGTCTCCTTTTGATAAAAAGAGCTTTTATCTAACCTGTCAATCTTCTTGATAAGGTGCCCAGGGCGTTTCTGTTGGTCTCAAGCTGCCGCCCGCCGCCGCCGCTGTTGGTGCCCAGCTCCTCCCCTGATGCTTTCAGCGCCGCCTGAATATAATGAAATACGCCTCCGGCTCTCGCTCAGTGCCCCCTCCTTTTAAAAGATCCCGCGCGTGCGCACAGGCCTGTGCCTGATGCGCCCGTGCGGACATTTACAATCAGCCTCATTGAGCGAAGTGCGCATGCGCGCACTTCGCTCAACCTCCTCATCAGACGAGCACTGCAGCCGGCCGGCTGCAGTGCTCGTCTGATGAGGAGGTTGAGCGAAGTGCGCGCATGCGCACTTCGCTCAATGAGGCTGATTGTAAATGTCCGCACGGGCGCATCAGGCACAGGCCTGTGCGCACGCGCGGGATCTTTTAAAAGGAGGGGGCACTGAGCGAGAGCCGGAGGCGTATTTCATTATATTCAGGCGGCGCTGAAAGCATCAGGGGAGGAGCTGGGCACCAACAGCGGCGGCGGCGGGCGGCAGCTTGAGACCAACAGAAACGCCCTGGGCACCTTATCAAGAAGATTGACAGGTTAGATAAAAGCTCTTTTTATCAAAAGGAGACGGCGAATTTATCTTCTAACAACACCTTTGTAATCACAGGGGCGCCATGGAGATAACAATACTTTTAAAAGGGGGGGTTAGAAAGTGGTGACAGAGTCCCTTTAAGTAATGTCATAGCCAGACCCTTATTTCTGATAGTTAAGGACTCAATACTGACAGGGAGTGTTCCACAGGATTGGAACATAGCAAATGTGGTGCCAATACTCAAAAAGGGTCCAAAAACAGAACCCGGAAACACTAGGCCGGTAAGTTTAGCATCTGTTGTGGGTAAACTGTTTGAAACTGCTGACAATGCCAATAAGATAATGGGTTGCATCAAAAGGGGCATAGATGCCCGTGATAAGAACATAGTCCTACAACTTTACAAATCACTAGTCAGACCACACATGGAGTACTGTGTACAGTTCTGGGCTCCTGTGAACAAGGCAGACATAGCAGAGCTGGAGAGGGTTCAGAGGAGGGCAACTAAAGTAATAACTGGAATGGGGGTTATTCACTTTACAAAAAAGACGACTAAAGGAAGATCTAATAACTATATATAAATATATCAGGGGTCAGTACAGAGATCTCTCCCATCATCTATTTATCCCCAGGACTGTGAGGAGGGGATATCTTCTGCGTCTAGAGGAAAGAAGGTTTGTACACAAACATAGAAGAGGATTATTTACGGTAAGAGCAGTGAGACTATGGAACTCTCTGCGTGAGGATGTGGTGATGGTGAGTTCAAGAGGGGCCTAGATGTATTTCTGGAGTGTAATAATATTACAGATTATAGCTACTAGAGATGGGTCGTTGATCTAGGGAGTTTTTCTGATTGCCTAAATGGAGTCGGGAAGGAAATTTTTTCCCTTTAAGTGGGAAAAATTGGCTTCTACCTCACAGTTGTTTTTTTTTTTGCCCTCCTCTGGATCAACTTGCAGGATAACAGGCCAAACTGGATGAACAGATGTCTTTTTTCAGCCTTATAAACTATGTCACTATTCTACACCATCTCTAAAAAAATGGGCGTGGCATTGGTGGGGAAAGCGATGGGCCCACAGGCCTTTCTCGTTCATCATTTTATATGCCTGCTTTAGGCGTAGTGATAGTCAGTGGTGTCGCACTTTTGGTTTGACATATATCATTTATGGAATCTTCAACATTCTTCCAGTACATAGATATCAAAGGACACTCCCACTATATATGTAAAATAGAGCCCGGGCAGTGTCCATATATCTAACAGGCATTCAGAGAAAAGGGATACATCTTAGCAACTACATCAGAAATCATCTAGTAATCAGTTTAAAGGAATGCTTAGCTTTTTAAATTTCTAACTGGATTAGCTATGTGAGGATACTTGGTCAGGATCTGGGAAACGAGGTACTTTTTCTGCTTATGGAGAAAAGTGAGCACCTAGTATGTGTGAAGAGTCTTCCTAAAAAAAGAAGAAAGCTAAGAGTGGATTTTTGTGTGGACTACCGTACATCACTCATTGAAATGAATGAAGACATTGAGCTTCAGAAAATCCACAACAAACCATTATTTAAGCTGTTGAAAGTTAAAGGGGTTGTCCTGGTTCAGAGCTGAACCTGGACATATTGTGGGGACTTGCTCTGGTAGACAGGATTAGCGGACGCAGTTCAGAGGCAACAACAAGTTCTTTGGATCAAACAGTTCAGTGTTTTATTCACACTTTAGGCAAGTAACAAAACAAGCAGTGATATTCAAACAAAAAGTGACCTTGCGGTGTTGGTGGTAATTCACAGCATGCAGCAATTCTGCTTTAAAGAGTCCTTGCTGATAGCAGCACCAACCTGTTTTGACACCAAACAGGTAGCAAGCCTTCATCCAGACACAAGGCTTCCAGATCCCAACACAGAGACATGGCTTCTGAGCCCAGCTGCCTATTTAAGGACAGCCAGGTGCTGCCAAAACCCGGACCGGCATTTAAAATCGGGTCTGGTATTTGACCTCACCTGGCTGTAAATCAGCCCAGCAGCACATGCTGGGAGGAAAATACCTGTTTTCCCAGACCAAACCTCTTACTGTGTCACATACCCTCCCACCTTTGTTCAACCCTGAGGGGTGAACACACGCTAGACAGTGTACCCGGGACAGGGCATCCGCATTTCCCTGTAACTGGCCTGCCTTGTGTTCCACTGAAAACTTTAAGTTTTGTAGGGAGAGAAACCATTGGGTGACCCGGGCAATTATGTCCTTGGCCTGGCTCATCCACTTGAGAGGGGAGTGGCCAGTCACCAGGTGGAATTTTCCCCCCAATAAATAATTGTGGAGAGATTCTAGTGCCCACTTGATAGCCAAGCACTCTTTCTCCACTATACTATACCGGGTCTCGACTGGGGTGAGCTTACGGCTGAGGAAGACAATGGGATGCTCCCAGGCACAGGATAGGTTTGGGTCCCGACGTTGGGCGGTACTAAAATTATCCCTGGAGACATTGAGGTCTGCCAGTTCTGGACCCGGCGGCAAGTCCTCCACGTCTCCCATAATTACACTTAGCGGGGTTGTCTCCCCCTCTTCCACCGAAGGGGGCTGTCACCCCTACCGCTTGCCCTTTGGTCTCAGGTTCCCAGGGTTCTGGTCTCACCCCTAAGCCGGGCCACTCTGCTAGGGTTACAGGTTAGGGTTGTAGCAGCAGCTGGTTAGTCTCCTGCTGCTGCTTATTAGCCTTGCGTTGCTGCAGGTTTGTCTCTCGCTGCTGCAGATTAGCCTCCATGATGGCCTTCACAACAGCACTGGTTGTAATACAGCTGGTTTAATGTATGACATAGAACCGTGCCTGAAAAATGCAGAAACCAAAAATATCAGCATTCACGCCAGTCTCACTGCTCTTACCCACATTCTCCAACAATTGTAGGGACTCGCTCTGGTAGACAGGTTTAGTGGACGCAGTATAGAGGCAACAACAAGTTATTTGGATCAAATAGTTCAGTGTTTTATTCAGACTTTAGGCAAGTGACAAAACAAGCAGTCATATTCAAACAAAAAGTCACCTTGTGGTGTTGGTGGTAATTTACATGCGGCAATTCTACCTCAAAGTGTTCTTGCTGATAGCAACACCAACCTTTTTTCATGCCAAACAGGTAGAAACTAAGCCTTCATCCAGACACAAGGCTCCCAGATCCCAACACAGAGACATGGCTTATGAGCCTAGCTGCCTATTTAAGGACAGCCAGGTGCTGCCAAAACCCGGACCGGCATTTAAAATCAGGTCCTGTATTGGACCTCACTTGGCTGTAAATCAGCCCAGCAGCACTTGCTGGGAGGAAAATCCCTGTTTTTCCAGACCAAACCTCTCACTGTCACAATATCCAGTGTTCAGGGCCAGTTTTAGACAAAATGTGGCCCTGGGCATAATCAAAAGAGGGGGCCCACATCTTGTAATAATGTGCTAAAAACACAGTCCGACGTCCGACACCCCCCCGCCGATCAGCTGTTTAAGGAGACGGCGCAGGAGACAAACAGCAGCAGAGCAGGAAGAGAGAAGGGAGATGGCACGTGCGCACAGCGTACGGGGTCTCCTCAAACAGCTGATCGGCGGGGGTGTTGGGTGTCAGACCACCGCCGATCTAATATTGAGGACCTATCCTAAGGCTAGGTCATCAATATGAAAAAACCCAGAGAATCTCTTGAAGCTACCCCCAATACTGTGCATGTTGTGCTCCCCCCCATGTCCACAAACACTATACTATACACCCAGACTGCCCTCATTAGTAATGGTGCACCCAATAGTGATAATACTCCCCAAGATAAAATATAACTTTTATTCAGATAGCTAAAAAGTGTGGATATATTCAACTCGATGTGTAAATAAAAATATATAAACTGTCCTAGGAAGCGTAATCACTTAGGTGTGAGTTTATTGTCAACCACTCAGACTAAAACCTAGGGCTGTATATATACTAGGAAGCAGATAACCTGCAGGAAGTATTCTCAGAACAGGAGTTGCCAATTTCATCACAGTCGGCTAGTATCTCCTCTGTGTTTAAAAATCTGACAAGAGTGTATAAAGACCATGTTTGTTTGTGGTGGGAGGTACAGATTCTAGAGACGTATCTTAAGAACAAAATAGTCCCTAGAGGTCTGCGAAATCCGGTATTACCAAATGCCAGGGTCAAGTCAGAAGATCTCATGAAAAAGTGGGAGAACAAATCTATTGAATCCTCCCTCCGCCTCATGAGATTGTTATTAGAGGAAGAGAAGAACGTTCTAGCCAAGACTACTACTGAACTGCAGGAACATATTGAGACATAGAAACAAAGAAATTCACACAATCCCCAGAATTTGAGAGAAGGGAAACTACATTGCAGCAATCAGTTGAGAAGTTCACTGAGTACATCACGGAAAGGAAACATATTCTGTTTGTATGTGATACTCGTGATTTTAATGGAGGGCACCGCCTTTAGCTACACTGGTAGAAAAAGCAAAACAAACACAGAAAGTGAGATGGATATTTCATCATCAGAGGGTGAAATTGAAGCTGAGAACCTATCAGCGACAACTGTGAACGGTATAAATAGAGGTAGAGGACGTGGTTGGCGACCAAACAGATACCGAGGCAGAGGTAGAACTGACAGGGTTGACAGAGGTGTTTTTTTAGGAATGGGCACAGAATATCCTCTGAGGAGCAGAAAGAATCAGTAGCTCCATTGAGGCACACTGAGGACTTACAAATAATCAATTTATCCAATCGGTCTCTGACAGCGACTGAAATTGAACTTTTACGTAAGGGGCTGTCCTTCGTCCCATTGTGTAAATACAACCCATTTAACTGGGTGAAGGACATCAACCTCTTTATCAGAAAACTGAAATGGAGGAAATTCTTCCTCACTCATGATCAAGACCAATGCCGGAGATTGGGCATAGATGAGGAAGAATTGGTTGATGTGCACCTTTCGGCAGATTTGTGGGAGGAAGGGCAAAGGCCGATTGGTACTGGTCCTTTCACCCACTTGAAACCTCCCTCTAGGAAGAATCCACCTGTCAGTGAATACTCACCCCTGGACACCTTCCTTATAGCTGTAACTGATAAACTAAGGACACTACATGTATATGGCAGGGATTGAATAACCTCACTCCGGGTAAATCTGAGGCTTTAGAATTGTTACAGAATGACAAAGATATCATTATTAAACCCTCAGACATAGGAGGAAATGTAGTAGTCCTGGGGAGGGAAACAAACAGGGATATGTGCCTACGTATCTTAAATTATAAATCATGTTACGTCAAACTTCGTTCGAACCCGACTGATGCCCTCAAAATCAAATTGGCAGAGCTACTGGGTGAGGCTAAAAGGCAAGGCTTTGTTAATTTGACCGAATACACCTACCTGTTACCTGACAGCCCCATTACATCAGTGTTTTATGATCTGCCTAAAATACATAAAGGGGTGAACCCCTTAAAGGCAGACCTATAGTGTTTGGGGTCGGAAGCCTCACGGAGAAGATAAGCAACTACGTTGATGTGATCTTACGCCCTTTCGTGTTGAGTTTACCTTCGTACGTAAGTGACTCGGTGGATGTGCTCAGATGTCTAAATGACGTGGTATGTGATAGTGGCACACTGCTTGCCAGTCTAGACGTGGAAGCCCTCTACAGCTCCATCCCACATGAAAGAGGATGTGAAGCTGTGAGGGCATGTCTGGCGGGAAGCGGGGCATATCTGAGATCACACAATGAGTTTGTCATCAAGTTGCTGACCTTCATCCTGAAGAACAACATATTGCTGTTTGATAGGCAGGTCTTCCACCAGCTCAGGGGAGTTGCGATGGGCAGTCCCTGTGCCTCGTCATTCGCAAATCTCTATCTGGGTTGGTGGGAGAGAGAGGTTGTCTTTGGGGAGAGCATGAGTCGATGGACCTCGTCCATTACGCTGTGGCTGAGGTTCATCGGCGACGTGTTTATACTGTGGGAGAACACCACCTCAGCCTTTGAGGATTTTGCATCCGCCCTCAACCAGAACGATTTAGGCCTTTACTTTACTATTGAGATCCATGACACCAAACTGAAATTCCTAGACCTCTTTATCAAGATTGGCCCAGACAGAACAATTACAACCAATACATATAGGAAGCCTACGGCCACCAATACACTGCTCAAATGGGAGAGTAGTCATCCACTCCCATTGAAGCAAGACATCCCTAAAGGACAATATCTGCGGGCGAGGCAGAATTGTTCAGAATGGACCGACTTTAAGTTTGCTGCAAATAACATGAGGACCAGATTTAGTCAGAGGGGCTATCCAGTAGAACCACTTAGAAAGGCATATCACCATGCAGCCGTATGTAAAAGAGAGAGTATGTTGCATCCGAAAATTATCATTGGCACTTTTGATGTAGGGCATAGGGAGATACGGAAGGTTTTAAAAGATAGTTGGGGCCTCCTGCAGTCAGATCCGGTGGTAGGACACCTAGTGGGAGATTATCCACTCATTACATTCCGTAGAGGTGGCAATCTTAGGGACAAACTAGTACACAGTGCTTTCTTCACTCCAGCACTGGGTACGTGGCTACCCAACAAACCACCAGGTAATTTTAACTGCAGTGGATATGTAGCATGTAGAGTCATAGAGAAGGGGAAGATAGTGGTAAGCGCAACTACGAAAAGGAGATATGTGATTCGGTCCTTTATCAATTGTAGAACGGTTGGAGTGGTATATGTAGCAACATGTGTATGTAATCTGCAGTATGTGGACAAAACAAAACGTGAGTTCAGACGCCGTATTGGTGAACACCTGCGGGATATTTCTAATGAAACCGATACACCAATTGCCCAGCATATTGTGAAACATCACCCAGATGAGACCGACTGTATCAAATTCCAGGGAATTGAGCATGTTAGAACATCTGCGCGAGGAGGCAATGTGGATAATCTCCTCCTCCGTAAAAAGGCTCAATGGATATTCAGCCTTCAGACCATCAAGCCCCATGGTCTGAATGAATTTATCACATATACCAGCTTCATTCAGTGATATTTATCATGGGCCATATATCCTAGTGAACAGTATCTTCCGCTGTTTATGATGACTGTCATCCCCATGATTGTGACACTCTGGTCCCAATATCTATTGTTGTAACTCTAGTGTATTTGTGGCCTTCCTGAGGTCATGGAAGTTCTACTAATTGCTGCTGTCAGTAATGTTGTATGACACTTATAGGGGCTCTGTAAATCTATGTCACACGTGGTGACATTTACAGTTATCTAATGGGCATCCTCTATACTTTTGCCGCATGAGTGTGTGTACGTTGTCTATATGTACCCTCTGGGACAGTAAGGCATACACACTGAGGCATTGGCGATATATTTATTGGATGCCTATGCAAATATACCATTCTAATTCCACTCTCGTTTGACTGTCACCCGGCTGGGTACCCATCCGGTGGATCTAATGGGTAATGGTATGTCTTGGATATGATGATACCGCCTGAGATTTACTCCTAAACATAGAAACATAGAAACATAGAATGTGTCGGCAGATAAGAACCATTTGGCCCATCTAGTCTGCCCAATATACTGAATACCATGGATAGCCCCCGGCCCTATCTTATATGAAGGATGGCCTTATGCCTATCCCATGCATGCTTAAACCCCTTCACTGTATTTTATTTGCAGCTACCACTTCTGCAGGAAGGCTATTCCATGCATCCACTACTCTCTCAGTAAAGTAATACTTCCTTATATTACTTTTAAACCTTTGCCCCTCTAATTTAAAACTGTGTCCTCTTGTGGTAGTTTTTCTTCTTTTAAATATGCTCTCTTCCTTAATATGCTCTCTTCCTCTTCCTATGCACCATACTTACCGCCTATGCCTCCTTCAGCGATGTTAATAGGCGGGGCAGGGATGTACCCACTTCTGGCAGTGTCCATAATTCATTGGCTCCCGCACTGCTAATGCCGGCCCTGGGGGGCGTGGCTTTTTCTTCTTTAGGAGCGCCGCTGGGCGGCCACGCTACGGCCGTCCCAGTGCCGCAGGCTACGCGTCTGCACGCTATGTACCAGAGCGTGCAGCACTCTCTGTTTGTTTGTGTGTTGACTAGCTTCAAAATTTCTTCTGATGATTTGATTGCACAATTAATAGCATTCTAAGAAACGCATCGAGCAAAGGGGCTTACCCTGAAGAGATACCCTGAATCCTTAATGATAGAAGCGAGGTATATTTGTAGCCAATAACACTAGCCTGTAGACAAAGGACAGCAGACTTAGATAGATACATTGTATCTTGTTGACCTATTGTATGCTGGGGGAATTTGGGTGGGGGAGCGCTTACTGCTACTAGAATTATTGCAATACCAAAATTTTGATTCGATTTTGATACCATAAAAAAGTATTGTGATACTCGATACCATTCAATACCACTTGAAAAACATAAAACACCAAAAAAGTCACGTGCATTTCTCATTTTAAAAAATGGCGTTTAGCGCAGATTATTTTTTTTGTTGTTTTTTTTCTGTTCCGGCGTTAACCGCATAGGAGATTTTTTAAATATTTTAATTGTTTGGACTTTTTGGATGTGGCGATATGTGATATGTTTATTTATCTATTGTTTATATATTTTATATGTAAAATTGGGAAAGGGGGTGATTTATACTTAATATTTTGGTGTTTTTTTAAGTTTTTTTCTTTTTTTTCTTTTTATTTCATAACTATTTCCCCCCTTAGGGGCTAGAACCACAGATCTTTTAATCCCTATTTACCCTGATAGAGCTCTATTAGGGTGAATAGGACTTTACACTCTCCCTGCTGCCCTGGGCTTTGTGCACACAGCAGCAGGGAGCTTACCATGGCAGCCAGAGCTTTAGTAGCGTCCTGGCTGCTATGGTAACCAATCTGAGTCCCAGGATTACACTGCTGGGGCTCTGATCAGAACTTCCACTGCCACCAATAAGAAGGAGAGGAGTCCCTGTGGCCACTGCCACCAATGATTTTAATACTGGGGTGGTTGAGGGGGGGACGTACTGCGTCACCAATGTTTTTAATACTGGGAAGAGGGTGGTGGGCACACTGCGCCACCAATGATAATTAACCTTTAATACAGGAGGCGGGTGACGGCAGCAGATCAGCGGCAGTTAATTGCCGCTGATCGCAGCTCCCTGTCAGAGGCTGAGTGCTAGCTATGTGATTCTGCTGCCGGCACCTGCCTCCTGTATTAAAGGTTAAAGAGGACCATTCATGGGTCCAAACATTGTAAACTAACTATCAGGATATGTAGGGCGGGCACCCAGGGATCTCACTGCAAAAGCGCCACTCCATTCGCCCACTGTGGCCCCCGGTATATTCTCCCACTCTGTATGCTAATTGCTAGCATCGGAGCAATGGGGAGGAGACTGCCTTTTTTCTCAATGGGCATTCCTTCTCCCTGGCTGTAGCGCTGTCCAATCAAAGCGCAGAGCGTCACAGCCAGGGAGAGGGTGAGCTTTTTTTTCTCTGCGCTTTGATTGGACAGCGCTACAGCCAGGGAGAAGGAACTCCCATTGATAAAAAGGGCAGTCTCCTCCCCATTGCTCCGATGCTAGCAATTAGCATACAGAACGGGCAGTGCCACCAGCAGTGTGGACATTTAGTATAAAAAATAAAAAAAAAACTCCCTCCTGTCCCCCGTCTGCGATTCAGACCACAGCTGTATCTGTGGCTTGTGTTGCTTTGTCCTGATGCATGCTGTCCCAATGACATCACCACTCCTGCTCTGGGTCTTATGTGATGATGTCATCATGCGAGATCCAGAGCAGGAGGTTGCAGTGATGTCATTGTGGCTTCTTGCTCTATTCTAATGCATCACAGGCTTGAGGCCTAGCAGCCTGAGGCTTAGCGGACGGCCATGAGTGTGCCCCTCTTTATGGGTAGCGAAGTGGCACCCTAGGCCAGTGGTCAGCAACCTGTGGCTCTAGAGCTACATGCGGCTCTTTAGCCCCCTGATATTGGCTCTTCCAGGTGCGGGGTCACATGTACAGTGCGATAGCATTTTCGTTGCCCGTAGCAAAAATAGGCAGGAGGGTGAAGACCAGGAAGCGGTGAGGGCTCTGTACTCACCGCTTCCTGGTCCTCGGTTGTAGGCTGTGCAGGGCTGCGCACAGTGTGAGATGCTCTGTGACGTCACGCTGTGCACCCCAGTTCACAGCACAGCCGACAGCAGGAGGAACACAGAGTGCGGGTGGTGAGGAGCAGCGGCATCCAGGAGCCGGAGAGGTAAGTGCTTTTTTATTTTTTGAAACTTGGGGCTGATCTGAGGCAATGGGGTGATGAGAATCATAATGGGGGATATAAGAGGCATCATGGATGATGAGAGGCATCATGGATGATAATGGGGATGATGAGAGGCATCATGGATGATAATGGGGATGATGAGAGGCATGGGGCTCTTATCTCAGGTCTGATTGAGGGGGTCATTTACTTTGGGGTCTGAGCTGACGTCTGATCTCAGGGAGGTCTTATTAACATTGGGGTTCTGATTAGTGGTCTGACCTGAGGTGTAATGAAAAATATTTTTTTCCATATTGTCCTCCTCTAAAACCTACAGTTGCAAGAAAAAGTATGTGAATAGGGATGAGCGAACCCGAACTGTATAGTTCGGGTTCGTACCGAATTTTGGGGTGTCCGTGACACGGACCCGAACCCGAACATTTTCGTAAAAGTCCGGGTTCGGGTCCGGTGTTCGGCGCTTTCTTGGCGCTTTTTAAAAGGCTGCAAAGCAGCCAATCAACAAGCGTCATACTACTTGGCCCAAGAGGCCATCACAGCCATGCCTACTATTGGCATGGCTGTGATTGGCCAGTGCACCATGTGACCCAGCCTCTATTTAAGCTGGAGTCACGTAGCGCCGCACGTCACTCTGCTATGATCAGTATAGGGAGAGGTTGCAGCTGCGACGTTAGGGCGAGATTAGGCAGATTAACTCCTCCAAAAGACTTCATTCTGTGATCGATCTGCAGCTGTGGATCATTGAAGTGCTATTATTGACTTGCTCACTTTTTTGAGGCTGCCCAGAGCGTTTTTAGATCACTTTTTTTCTGGGGTGATCGGCGGCCATTTTGTGACTTGTGGTGCGCCAGCACGAGCTATCACCAAGTGTATTTAACCATCGATAGTGTGGTTATTTTGTGCTATATCCTACATCAGCTGCAGGCTGAGCCTGTGTCACCGAAGTGCATTTAACCATCAACAGTCTGGTTATTTTTTGGCCATATAGTACATCAGCTGCAGGCTGAGCCTGTGTCACCCAAGTGCATATAACCATCAACAGTGTGGTTATTTTTTGGCCATATATTACATCAGGGGCAAGTTGAGCCTGTCACCCAGCGCCTAAAAAATAGATCTGACATTTCTATTCAACCAAATCTGCACAGTTTTAGCTGGTCAAGTTATTTGTAGTGACCGTAAAAGCAGACTTTTTGTTCTGAGTTGAAAAAGCATTCCCAAATTTGCCATTCTGAAAATAACTAGTTTGTGGTATTTGAGGCCTACTTGAAATCTATCCCAAAAAGAAAATCTTACATTGAAGGTATTGATAGTGTCATTCAGAAAAACCTAAGACACACGCTAGCGTGCTGATAGAAGTGTCATTCTGTGATTAAACCTATTACTGTCACACAGCGCAAAAAAAACCAGGTCTCACATCTCTATTCAACCAAATCTGCACAGTTTTAGCTAGTCAAGTTATTTGTGGTGACCGTAAAAGCAGACTTTTTGTTCTGGGTTGAAAAAGCATTCCCAAATTTGCCATTCTGAAAATAACTAGTTTGTGGTATTTGAGGCCTACTTGAAATCTATCCCAAAAAGAAAATCTTACATTGAAGGTATTGATAGTGTCATTCAGAAAAACCTAAGACACACGCTAGCGTGCTGATAGAAGTGTCATTCTGTGATTAAACCTATAACTGTCACACAGCGCAAAAAAAAAACAGGTCTCACATCTCTATTCAACCAAATCTGCACAGTTTTAGCTGGTCAAGTTATTTTTAGTGACCGTAAAAGCAGACTTTTTGTTCTGGGTTAAAAAAGCATTCCCAAATTTGCCATTCTGAAAATAACTAGTTTGTGGTATTTGAGGCCTACTTGAAATCTATCCCAAAAAGAAAATCTTACATTGAAGGTATTGATAGTGTCATTCAGAAAAACCTAAGACACACGCTAGCGTGCTGATAGAAGTGTCATTCTGTGATTAAACCTATAACTGTCACACAGCGCAAAAAAAAACAGGTCTCACATCTCTATTCAACCAAATCTGCACAGTTTTAGCTGGTCAAGTTATTTGTAGTGACCGTAAAAGCAGACTTTTTGTTCTGGGTTGAAAAAGCATTCCCAAATTTGCCATTCTCAAAATAACTAGTTTGTGGTATTTGAGGCCTACTTGAAATCTATCCCAAAAAGAAAATCTTACATTGAAGGTATTGATAGTGTCATTCAGAAAAACCTAAGACACACGCTAGCGTGCTGATAGAAGTGTCATTCTGTGATTAAACCTATAACTGTCACACAGCGCAAAAAAAAAAAACAGGTCTCACATCTCTATTCAACCAAATCTGCACAGTTTTAGCTGGTCAAGTTATTTGTAGTGACCGTAAAAGCAGACTTTTTGTTCTGGGTTGAAAAAGCATTCCCAAATTTGCCATTCTCAAAATTGTGGTGAACGGGAACAATGAGTAAAACATCTAATAAGGGACGCGGACGTGGACATGGTCGTGGTGGTGTTAGTGGACCCTCTGGTGCTGGGAGAGGACGTGGCCGTTCTGCCACATCCACACGTCCTAGTGAACCAACTACCTCAGGTCCCAGTAGCCAGCAGAATTTACAGCGATATTTGGTGGGGCCCAATGCCGTTCTAAGGATGGTAAGGCCTGAGCAGGTACAGGCATTAGTCAATTGGGTTGCCGACAGTGGATCCAGCACGTTCACATTATCTCCCACCCAGTCTTCTGCAGAAAGCGCACAGATGGCGCATGAAAACCAATCCCATCGGTCTGTCACATCACCCCCATGCATATCAGGGAAACTGTCTGAGCCTCAATTTATGCAGCAGTCTCTTATGCTGTTTGAAGACTCTGCTGCCAGGGTTTCCCAAGGGCATCCACCTAGCCCTTCCCCAGGGGTGGAAGAGATAGAATGCACTAACGCACAACCACTTATTTTTCCTGATGATGAGGACATGGGAATACCACCTCAGCACGTCTCTGATGATGACGAAACACAGGTGCCAACTGCTGCGTCTTTCTGCAGTGTGCAGACTGAACAGGAGGTCAGGGATCAAGACCTTGTGGAAGACGATGCAGGGGACGATGAGGTCCTAGACCCCACATGGAATGAAGGTCGTGCCACTGACTTTCACAGTTCGGAGGAAGAGGCAGTGGTGAGACCGAGCCAACAGCGTAGCAAAAGAGGGAGCAGTGGGCAAAATCAGAACACCCGCCGCCAAGAGACTCCGCCTGCTACTGACCGCCGCCATCTGGGACCGAGCACCCCAAAGGCAGCTTCAAGGAGTTCCCTGGCATGGCACTTCTTCAAACAATGTGCTGACGACAAGACCCGAGTGGTTTGCACGCTGTGCCATCAGAGCCTGAAGCGAGGCATTAACGTTCTGAACCTTAGCACAACCTGCATGACCAGGCACCTGCATGCAAAGCATGAACTGCAGTGGAGTAAACACCTTAAAAACAAGGAAGTCACTCAGGCTCCCCCTGCTACCTCTTCTGCTGCTGCCGCCTCGGCCTCTTCTGCTGCTGCTGCCGCCGCCTCGGCCTCTTCCTCCGCCTCTGGAGGAACGTTGGCACCTGCCGCCCAGCAAACATGGGATGTACCACCAACACCACCACCTGCGTCACCAAGCATCTCAACCATGTCACACGGCAGCGTTCAGCTCTCCATCTCACAAACATTTGAGAGAAAGCGTAAATTCTCACCTAGCCACCCTCGATCCCTGGCCCTGAATGCCAGCATTTCTAAACTACTGACCTATGAAATGCTGTCATTTAGGCTAGTGGACACACACAGCTTCAAACAGCTCATGTCACTTGCTGTCCCACAGTATGTTGTTCCCTGCCGCCACTACTTCTCCAAGAGAGCCGTGCCTTCCCTGCACAAACAAGTGTCCAATAAAATCAAGTGTGCACTGCGCAACGCCATCTGTGGCAAGGTCCACCTAACCACAGATACGTGGACCAGTAAGCACGGCCAGGGACGCTATTTCTCCCTAACTGCACACTGGGTAAATGTAGTGGCGGCTGGGCCCCAGGCGGAGAGCTGTTTGGCGCACGTCCTTCCGCCGCCAAGGATCACAGGGCAACATTCTTTGCCTCCTGTCTCCTCCTCCTCCTACTCAGCTTCCTCCTCCTCTTCTTCCACCTGCTCATCCAGTCACCACACACCTTCACCACCAACTTCAGCACAGCACGGGGGACACGTCAGCAGGCCATTCTGAAACTCATATGTTTGGGGGACAGGCCCCACACCGCACAGGAGTTGTGGCGGGGTATAGAACAACAGACCGACGAGTGGTTGCTTCCGGTGAGCCTCAAGCCCGGCCTGGTGGTGTGCGATAATGGGCGAAATCTCGTTGCAGCTCTGGGACTAGCCGGTTTGATGCACATCCCTTGCCTGGCGCATGTGCTGAATTTGGTGGTGCAGAAGTTCATTTGCAACTACCCCGACATGTCAGAGCTGCTGCATAAAGTGCGGGCCGTCTGTTCGGGCTTCCGGCGTTCACACCCTGCCGCTGCTCGCCTGTCTGCGCTACAGCGTAACTTCGGCCTTCCCGCTCACCGCCTCATATGCGACGTGCCCACCAGGTGGAACTCCACCTTGCATATGCTGGACAGACTGTGCGAGCAGCAGCAGGCCATAGTGGAGTTTCAGCTGCAGCACGCACGGGTCAGTCGCACTGCGGATCAGACCCACTTCACCACCAATGACTGGGCCTCCATGCGAAACCTGTGTGCCCTGTTGCGCTGTTTCGAGTACTCCACCAACATGGCCAGTGGCGATGACGCCGTTATCAGCGTTACAATACCACTTCTATGTCTCCTTGAGAAAACACTTAGGGCGATGATGGAAGAGGAGGTGGCCCAGGAGGAAGAGGAGGAAGAGGGGTCATTTTTAGCACTTTCAGGCCAGTCTCTTCAAAGTGACTCAGATGGAGGTTTTTTGCAACACCAGAGGCCAGGTACAAATGTGGCCAGACAGGGCCCACTACTGGAGGACGAGGAGGACGAGGATGAGGAGGAGGTGGAGGAGGATGAGGATGAAGCATGTTCACAGCGGGGTGGCACCCAAAACAGCTCGGGCCCATCACTGGTGCGAGGCTGGGGGGAAACACAGGACGATGACGATACGCCTCCCACAGAGGACAGCTTGTCCTTACCTCTGGGCAGCCTGGCACACATGAGCGACTACATGCTGCAGTGCCTGCGCAACGACAGCAGAGTTGCCCACATTTTAACGTGTGCGGACTACTGGGTTGCCACCCTGCTGGATCCCCGGTACAAAGACAATGTGCCCACCTTACTTCCTACACTGGAGCGTGATAGGAAGATGCGCGAGTACAAGCGCACGTTGGTAGACGCGCTACTGAGAGCATTCCCAAATGTCACAGGGGAACCATTAGAAGCCCAAGGCGAAGGCAGAGGAGGAGCAAGAGGTCGCCAACGCAGCTGTGTCACGGCCAGCTCCTCTGAGGGCAGGGTTAGCATGGCAGAGATGTGGAAAAGTTTTGTCAACACTCCACAGCTAAGTGCACCACCACCTGATACGGAACGTGTTAGCAGGAGGCAACATTTCACTAACATGGTGGAACAGTACCTGTGCACACCCCTCCACGTACTGACTGATGGTTCGGCCCCATTCAACTTCTGGGTCTCCAAATTGTCCACGTGGCCAGAGCTAGCACTTTATGCCTTGGAGGTGCTGGCCTGCCCGGCGGCCAGCGTTTTGTCTGAACGTGTATTCAGCACGGCAGGGGGCGTCATTACAGACAAACGCAGCCGCCTGTCTACAGCCAATGTGGACAAGCTGACGTTCATAAAAATGAACCAGGCATGGATCCCACAGGACCTGTCCATCCCTTGTGCAGATTAGATATTAACTACCTCCCCTTAACAATATATTATTCTACTCCAGGGCACTTCCTCATTCAATACTATTTTTAATTTCATTTTACCATTATATTGCGGGGCAACCCAAAGTTGAATGAACCTCTCCTCTGTCTGGGTGCCGGGGCCTAAATGTGTGACAGTGGCCTGTTCCAGTGGTGGGTGACGTGAAGCCTGATTCTCTGCTATGACATGAATACAGATTCTGCGCTGACATAAGGCCAGATTCTCTGTTACGGGACCGCTCTCCTCTGCCTGGGTACCTGGGCCTAAATGTGTGACAGTGGCCTGTTCCAGTGGTGGCTGACGTGAAGCCTGATTCTCTGCTATGACATGAAGCCAGATTCTCTGCTATGGCATGAAGAGACTGATTCTCTGCTGACATGAAGCCAGATTCTTTGCTATGGCATGAAGAGACTGATTCTCTGCTGACGTGAAGCCAGATTCTCTGCTATGGGACCTCTGTCCAATTGATATTGGTTCATTTTTATTTTTTTAATTTAAATTTTAATTCATTTCCCTATCCACATTTGTTTGCAGGGGATTTACCTACATGTTGCTGCCTTTTGCAGCCTTCTAGCTCTTTCCTGGGCTGTTTTACAGCCTTTTTAGTGCCCAAAAGTTCGGGTCCCCATTGACTTCAATGGGGTTCGGGTTCGGGACGAAGTTCGGTTCGGGTTCGGATCCCGAACCCGAACATTTACGGGAAGTTCGGCCGAACTTCTCGAACCCGAACATCCAGGTGTTCGCTCAACTCTATATGTGAACCCTTTAGAATTATATGGATTTCTGCACAAATTGGTCATAAAATGTGATCTGATCTTCATCTAAGTCACAACAATAGACAATCACAGTCTGCTTAAACTAATAACACACAAAGAATTAAATGTTACCATGTTTTTATTGAACACACCATGTAAACATTTACAGTACAGGTGGAAAAAGTATGTGAATCCCTAGAATAATGACATTTCCAAGAGCTAATTGGAGTGAGGTGTCAGCCAACTGGAGTCCAATCAATGAGATGAGATTGGAGGTGTTGGTTACAGCTGCCCTGCCCTATAAAAAACACACACCAGTTCTGGATTTGCTTTTCACAAGAAGCATTGCCTTGTGTGAATGATGCCTCGCACAAAAGAGCTCTCAGAATACCTACGATTAAAAATTGTTGATTTGCATAAAGCTGGAAAGGGTTATAAAAGTATCTCCAAAAGCCTTGCTGTTCATCAGTCCACTGTAAGACAAATTGTCTATAAATGGAGAAAGTTCAGCACTGCTGCTACTCTCCCTAGGAGTGGCCGTCCTGTAAAGATGACTGCAAGAGCACAGCGCAGACTGCTCAATGAGGTGAAGAAGAATCCTAGAGTGTCAGCTAAAGACTTACAGAAGTCTCTGGCATATGCTAACATCCCTGTTAGCAAATCTACGATACGTAAAACACTAAACAAAAATGGATTTCATGGGAGGATACCGCAGAAAAGCCACTGCTGTCCAAAAAAAAACATTGCTGCACGTTTACAGTTTGCACAAGAGCACCTGGATGTTCCACAGCAGTACTGGCAAAATATTCTGCGGACAGATGAAACCAAAGTTGAGTTGTTTGGAAGAAACACCCAACACTATGTGTGGAGAAAAAGAGGCACAGCACACCAACATCAAAACCTCATCCCAAATGTGAAGTATGGTGGTGGGGGCATCATGGTTTGAGGCTGCTTTGCTGCGTCAGGGCCTGGACGGATTGCTATCATCGAAGGAAAAATGAATTCCCAAGTTTATCAAGACATTTTGCAGGAGAACTTAAGGCCATCTGTCTACCAGCTGAAGCTCAACAGAAGATGGGTGTTGCAACAGGACAACGACCCAAAGCATAGAAGTAAATCAACAACAGACTGGCTTAAACAGAAGAAAATATGCCTTCTGGAGTGGCCCAGTCAGAGTCCTGACCGCAACCCGATTGAGATGCTGTGGCATGACCTCAAGAAAGCCATTCACACCAGACATCCCAAGAATATTGCTGAACTGAACAGTTCTGTAAAGAGGAATGGTTAAGAATTACTCCTGACCGTTGTGCGCATCTGATCTGCAACTACAGGAAACGTTTGGTTGAAGTTATTGCTGCCAAAGGAGGTTCAACCAGTTATTAAATCCAAGGGTTCACATACTTTTTCCACCTGCACTGTGAATGTTTACATGGTGTGTTCAATAAAAACATGGTAACATTTAATTCTTTGTGTGTTATTAGTTTAAGCAGACTGTGATTGTCTATTGTTGTGACTTAGATGAAGATCAGATCACATTTTATGACCAATTTGTGCAGAAATCCATATCATTCCAGAGGGTTCACATACTTTTTCTTGCAACTGTATGTGCGTCTTATAGGGTGAAACGTTGTGGAGTGAAAGAAGATGTAGTGTTGAGGATTGCGAAAGGTATGTTCAGATGGTTAGGAATACCCTTATGAAGTAAATAACAATGTACCTTCCTATATATTTGAAGTTTAAAAAATTTGTCTCTCAAAAAAAATAAAATCGCTGTTTTGTCGATATTTGGCTCATTTTACTAATAAGTTTGCCCACCACTGCCCTAGGCGGATAACTACCCTCCCCTATCCATCGTCCCGGGCCTAATTCAGAGCACATTACTGCAGGAGGTATAACAGGAGAGGACTATAAATCCCAGCATGTATATTATTTATTATCAGAGCACATTACTGCAGGAGGTATAACAAGAGAGGACTATAACTCCCAGCATGTCTAAGCCATTATTATTTAATATCAGATCACATTGCAGGGGGAGGTATAAGAGAAGCATGTCCAAGCAGCTATTATGCAATAGAGTACATTATAAGATGAAGTATACAACTCCCAACATATCCAGGGTGTTTTAATGTACCCTGATAATATATAATAATGGCATGGACATGCTGAGAGTTCTAGTCCTCTCCTCTTACACCTCCTCTTGTAATGTACTCTGATATTACATAACAAGCTGGACATGCTGGGAGTCATAGTCCTCTCCTCATACCTCCTCTTGTAATGTACTCTGATATTACATAACAGGAGGTATAAGAGGAGAGGACTACAACTCCCAGCATTTCCCTGGCACTTACATTGAATCCATACTTCTTCACATGCAGGGCTGGTCTTCTTCATTACTTTACTGCACTGCTGAGCTTCGCCTCCTGTTCTGGTCACATGATGGTGAGGTCATCACAGGTCCTTCATCCCCTCTTCTCTGCTGAGCTCCACCTCCTGCATTTGACATTATTGCAGGTCCTGTCAGCACTAGGGTAATGAATTCCTTACATGTGACGGAGGGGACTTACACTGCATTGCAAAGTGCAGCTGTTCAGCTGTCCGCCCGTTTGCTCCCTCGGGCGTTCAGCTGAACAGCAGCACTGAAGCAGGGGCCCCTTTGACAATGGGGGCCCTGGGCAATTGCCCAGTTTACTCCCCCCCCCTAATGCCAGCCCTGCCAGTGTTCACCCAGGAAGTCCCTCTCATATGAGAATTGGACCATTTTATGCTCCAATGCTCTTCCTTGCCCTGCGCAGTATTGTGCAGGGCAAGGGCTGTTTGGTTATTTTTTTACACTGCTAGGCAGTGTTCCTGGTTATGTCACCGGTACTAATGGGCGGGCTTTAACGTTGTCCTACCTTTTTTACAGGCTAGTGTAGCAGTAAAACCTTCCCATTAGTGACGTCACTGGGATCACTGCTGGGCGGAAGCGTCCGCCTAGCATTCCCTATGGAGAGCCTAGTACATCACCGGATCTCCAGAAAAGCCTCTGCCCTGTGCGATTCAGCGTATGGCAAAGGAGAGCATCAGAGCATGAAATGCTCTAGTGCTCATATCAGAGGGGCTGCCTGGGTGAAAACGGGGATGTCCAGGTTCAACTCTGAACCCGGATAACCCCTTTAATTTCACAGGGGAACAGAGAACAGGAATTTACAATTTTCAGCCACATAGGTTAACATAAGGGAAGTCTTTTTGTTGTGACCAGGCAATGCTCCTCTGAAAATTGTCATTCCCTGCACTGGGTTCCGCTGTGAAATTAACATTCAGCAGAATAAATATGGGTTTGTCGTGGATTTTCTAATACTGAATCTGCACAGAAATCCACCCTTAGCTTTCTTTTGATTTAGGAAATAAAGCTAATTTGCATGTATTTCCCATAAGTGTTGAATTGCCTATAAGCCCAGGTGCTCTCCTGACCAAGCCTCTCACCAAGCTAATTCCGTTTTCTCAGTTTTGTGCCTCTTGCACACGAACGTTTCTTTTTTTCAGTTTACGTTTCTTTTTTTGCGCTCCGTATACGGAACCATTAATTTCAATGGATCTGCCAAAAAAATCGGAAGGTACTCCGTATGCCTTCCGTTTCCGTATTTCCGTTCCATTCAAAGATAGAACATGTCCTAATATGGACAAGGATAGTACTGTTCTATCAGGGGCCAGCTGTTCCGTTCCGCAAAAAAATGAAATGCACACAGAGGTTATCCGTATTTTTTACGGATCCGTTTTTTGCGGACCGCAAAATACTAAAAAAGCCATTCGGTTGTGTGCAAGAGGCCTTGCACTGATGAGGGGCAATCTAAGTTATCCTCAGAATAGGTCATCATTATCACATCAGTGGGGGTCCAAGTCCCGGCTCACCAGCTGTTTCAGAAAGCCACTGTGCTCACAGGAGCTCTGGTGAGCGATGCAGGCTCACCGCAGCTTTCCAATGACAGCGCCGTCCTTCATTTAGTGGCAGTGCTTGGTATTGCAGCTCAGCCCCCTTGACTTGAATAGGGTTCAGCTGCAACAAGGTCATGTGACCGATGTACAGTGATGTCACTGGCCTGGGAAGAGGCTGTGGTACTCAAGGCCTCTTCTAAAAGCTGATTGGTGGGGGTCCCGTGTTTTACACCCCTGCAGATCTGACACTGATGACCTATCCTGAGGATAGGTTATAAATATATTTTCCTGGATAACCCCTTTAATATCTATCTATCTATCTATCTATCTATCTATCTATCTATCTATAATCTATCTGAATCATAGCTGGAAAAAATATAATTTCAAATACATAATAGTTATTTTACGAACTCACTTCTATATACCATGTGAAAAAATAGGTACTTTGATTTGCTTTCATACAGGGAAGGTCATTGTAATTGCACCCAGCAGTGCTAATTTTATAACGGTTAAAGTCGTATAGAAAATCACTTTATTTGAACCCCCTGTAGATACAACAAATGCATGTGTCAGATGCTTTAAATCTACCTTAAAATTAAATTTCAAAAGAACACCTTTGACCACCAGTCACATGTGAGCCTGTAATGGCCATTTTCATCCTTGACGTTTTGTTTGATAGAGAGAACATGTACAGTTTTGCGCACTGCATGATGTATTCAAGCGGTTCAGCTCAATAAAGGAAGCTGACATAGGAATGACAGGGGACATTTAGTCTAAATGTTCTGTGTATGCATGGAGGCCGAACTTCAGCTATCCTACAGTTACAAGAGACCATAGAAATCTTATATTTTATGGTAAATGTAACTTACAGATTTACTTGAAAAGTAACTTGTGCATATTTTCTTATAGCTAATACATCAAATATGAACTGATGCTTGTCAGGGAGGCATGCTAGAGAAGACTGAAGAGAATAGCACCTGCTGATTAGGAGCAAAGAATAAAGCATCCCAGAAGACACGTAGCATTGTTAGTATCTGTGGAACATTTATTTGTCTTCTCTAGGAGCTTCCAGTAAAAATTCTGGGATTTTGAGAAGCGCTATTTTTCCTATCAAAATGACTGCAGTATGTTTTCTATCAATGCGTATGTCGGGAAATCTCCAAATGTACACACTAAAGATGTCTGTAGGGTTATTTTAGCCAAAGGCCAATAAAGAGTCTTTGTCAAGAATGTAATGCTATTCCATACATGGTTATCCATACATTTAATGAATATTACAATAAACTACGGACGACCGATGCCATAGTATGGCATGCATGATTGTAAACTGAAGTGGTGCTATATGGCACTAGTTTAGCTTACACTTAACTTGGCATATCCCAAGATGTGTGACATGGCATAAGAGCAAAGGTATATGTCGGACAGATGCCCCCAATGAAGTTAGTTCCATGGCCATCCATCACTATACTCTCTCATGTTAAAAATATGTGTTAAGGCTGGCCGCAGGCTAGCCTGGATTTGTGGGAGGGACCAGTACCTGTTTTAAGCGGTCCACCTCTCCCAGGCAGCACGTCGGCATTCGGACGTCGCTACTTCCGGGTGTGACGTCATCACCAAGCGTCCCGCACGAGTTGGAGCTCCTAGACGCCGGGTGGTGCCTTTCATTTTCAGCCTGCAAGCTGCCACAATCATTCTCGGATCGCTGGTTTGTTCAGGGAGGTTGGGAATGTGAGGGAGGGTAGGAGGTTGCGAGGATAGGGGGAAGTGTGCGGCAGGATCGCTTCTCCTTGCGATCAGGCACATGCGGTTTCGAGTCTTGACACCAGGGGGCAGCGTTGCTACATGCGCAAAGCTCATTGCCTGCTCAACACCTGCAGCTCATTCTGAATTTTCTAAGTTCACATGGGGCTGCGAGTTACCTGGGCACAGCATGTCTAGGCTCTAGTAGCTGGGTCCCGGTGCCATTACTGTGTTATTTGCTTGCAAGGTTCTCTGACAGTGCACACGTTTGATCTCTCATAACATACACTACATACTTACCTTTAAACACGTAGTTCCGCACATGAGACAGTTTGACGAAAAAAAATAAAAAATTAGGGGGCGTGGTTAAAAAAAAAATATATATATATAAAAAATAATCAATGTAATGTGGAAACCTTTTTCCACCAAGCGTCTTGCATACACCACTAGCATAGGTACATTCGCTAGTACAGCCACACTCTCGCACGACAGTCAGAGACACCTCGCATCATCTCGTAGAATAGTGTCATACGTCATACGGTCTGTTTTCCACAAATCCTATACTTACATACATCACCTACCACGTCTGTAGGTTCAATAGCACGCAGTGTTCGTTTTTAATGAGTCTGCCACGTCACAGATTCAGACAAACTCGGGCTCGTTTCATACGTCAGTGGAAACAACTATCATACTCCCTGTCAGCCTCGTCGGCTGCTCGTTAAAACGTTCACGCTGTTGGGGGGGAGGTTAGATTCTGTCAGTTTGTCTGTCGGCTTACGGGCAGCAGGTCGTAGGGTTAACAGGTTGTTTTTTATTTATTTTTTTTGTTTTTGTTTTTCTTCCTTCTTCGTTGTTTTGTTGTTGTGTTGTTTCAGTCATCATGTCTCAGCCTTTAGATATTGAGGAGTTTGTGTGCTTGCCTCCGTCTCCAAGAGGGTCCGAACACGGCAGCACTCCATCCCTCAGGGCTTGGACAGTGCCTAAGTTGACGGCTGAATTGCTCAGGAGAGGGATTCCGTTCGCGGCTACAGCCAGAAAGGCGGAACTATTCAAACTTCTTTTTCCCGCTACACCACAGGCCAGGCCTGCTTCTTCCAGTGACAATACCACCATCACCAATTCATTGGTACAGATCCACTCGGTGTTGAACTCACTCACTAGTTCCATCCAGGATTTACAAGCCCGGATGGAGGTAATGGAACAGCATCGCGACCCCCCCCCCCAGCAGTTGGGCCGGCTGGCGGCGCGGCACCTCCGGCTGTGGTCACAGGTACCGTGCCTACTCTACTTACAACAGCTAACCTGTCACAGGGCGGGAGAGTGCCTTCAGTGGTGCCGGTATATTTCGTTAGGCCCAGTATAAAAAAGGACATCTTAGAGGGCAAGGATGTCAACTTGGCATCTTTGTTAATTACGTCCCACGACGTAACAGAAAACAAGTCCTTCGGCTGTAGCGAGTTATCAGTGGTACTCAAGGCCAAAGACCCCAGGCTCAGTCGCAAGCTGACCCTGGCCGAGTTCGTCCTGGCTTTCAGCCTATTCAGAGACGTTTTGTGTTCTGCCAGCCCCAATAGGAGAGAAGAGTTGGACATTTACCTCTACAGGGTGGTAGATTTGGCGCATAAGTACGGGGGCACAGCGTTCTATGATTATCATAGGTCCTTCTCGGCCAAAGCGGCAGCCATTTGGGCCCAGTTCCAGGTAGTCACGGACTGGAGCAATATTGATATGGAGCTATTTTGTAGGCACTTCGCCAGTTTGAAGTCCCCGGTGTGCGCCACATGTCAGTCTCCTACTCATACTACCGCATGGTGCCCATTGGCTGACCTTACAGCTGCCCCCAGTACCTCCAGAGGTGGGATCAACCCGGGTCCTAGCCAGCAGTCAACCCAGTTTGACAAGCTGGGGAGACCCATTCATTACTTGGGAAAAGCCCAGCTCTGCAACAACTTTAACTATGCTGTCTGCAACTTCAGCCAGTGCAGGCTCCTGCATATCTGTGCCACATGTTTCAGGGCACATCCGGTCACGGTCTGCACCGTGAAGCCGGCATGACTGAGCCGGGTGAATGTCGAGGTACTAGACCAGCTGCTGCGGCTTCATCCGGTTCAGCCGTTCCGCGCTTTTCTGGTGGAAGGTTTTTCACGGGGGTTCCACACTGGGCTCATCGCCTTGCCACAGCAGACTCATGAATGCCCCAACCTGCAGTCGGCTTCTAAACATGCTGATCTGGTGGATCTGCTGTTGGCAAGTGAGCTAGAGAAGGGCTTCATCATTGGTCCTTTCCAGTCCTCTCCTTTTTGCACATGGAGGGTGAGCCCGGTGGGGGTGGTACAGGGAAAATACTCAAATAAATTCCATTTGATTTATGACTTGTCTGCTCCACATTCTTCCCACGTTCCAAGTCTCAACTCATTGATTCCATCTGAGGAGTTTTCGTTGAAGTATACTTCCGTGGACCAGGCTATCCAGGTCATTCTACAGACAGGCAGGGGTGCTTGGCTGTCCAAAGCAGATGTCTCTGATGCGTTCAAACTGCTGCCTATTAGCCCATCTCTCTGGCAGTGGCATGGCATCAAATGGAGAGATGCTTACTATTTCGCCACCAAGTTGACGTTTGGTTCCAAGAGCAGCCCCAGTCTGTTTGACAAATTAGCGCAGGCCCTGGAATGGATTTTGTTGGAAGTACGGGGTTGCCAGAATGTCATTCACTACCTGGATGATTTTCTGTTGATAGAAGAACCCTCACGGGCGCCTGCTGACTTGCAGGTTCTCTTGCAAGTTTTCAAGGAGTTAAACATTCCGGTGGCTGCCCACAAAACAGAAGGGCCTGCGCAGGTTGTCACGTTCTTGGGGATCTCCCTGGATTCACGCGACATGTCGGCCAGTCTACCACAAGACAAACTCGACAGGATCAAGTCAGGCGTCCGTTCCTTGCTCACGTCTCAGGTTTGCACCAAGAGAGAATTGCAGTCTCTGTTGGGTATGTTAAACTTTGCCATGAGGATCATTCCTCAGGGTAGATCATTTATTTCAAGATTGTTGGTCTTACTCCAACAGACCAGTGATTTGGACGCATCAGTGCATCTCCATGCCAATGCCCGAGCGGATCTGTTCATGTGGGACAGATTTCTCAGAGGGTGGAATGGCATTTCCATGTTCATTCCAAGGGCCACTTCGGATTCTCCACACGTATTTTCAGACGCAGCTGCCTCGATAGGTTTTGCGGCCATATTTGGCTCACATTGGTTCGCCGGCTTATGGCCCACGCATGTACTTCAGATGCCGGGGTTTTTTCAGACGTCGGCGTTGTTCGAGATCTATCCTATAGTAGCAGCTGCTATAGTTTGGGGGCATAGGTGGTCGGGTCACACGGTGGATTTCCACACTGACAACATGGCGACTGCAGAGATCATTAACAAGGGTAGGTCCAAATCGTTACTCATCATGTCTTTCATGCGCAGGTTGACCTGGGTAGCCCTGGAACAGGGGTTTCATTTCCATGCCCAGTTTTTGGACGGGGTCAGCAATGTTGCAGCTGATGCTTTATCTCGTTTTGATTTTTCACGCTTTTTCTTACAGAACCCAGAAGCAGACTCGGTGGGCACCCCGGTACCAGACTGGCGGCTGCTGGTCTTGGACTAGACTCTCTGATGGTGGTCGCCAGTTCACTCATTACAAAGTCTTTGTCGACCAGTACATTGAAGTCATACCGCCGAGCGTGGGTAGTTTTCTTAGACTTCCAGTTGGTATATCCTAGGGGTGACACTGGTCAGGTCAAGTATATGGTGGCTTTCGTGTCTTATTGTCACTCGGTATTGGCTTTATCCTACAACACCATTAGGCTATATTTGGCAGGGGTGCAGCATTTTTTGGCACTTCAAGAGCCAGACAGACCCTTTATATTTTCAGCTCACCCGATTAAGGCCATCCTCAGAGGCATCCAGAAAAGCCAGGTCACGGTCAAGTCGGTCCGTCAACCAATTACACACGTTTCGGGGACACGTTTCGTAGCCTGTCGGAAGTCCTCACGTTGTCACCATTCGGAGTCCTTCCCAGCCTGGTGATCAAGGCAGCGATGTACTTGGCGTTTTACGGGTTTTTAAGACCAGGTGAAGTGACACAGGCCAGACAAGGGGCGGTGGCTCTCCGCAAGGGAGACTTAGTTAGGATGGGCAGTGACTTTCATTTGCAGTTGCCTCACAACAAAACTAGGCAGGTAGGTCCCGGCCATGTAGTTAAATTCTTCCAGACCACAAACGCATGGTGTCCAGTGACAGTCTTGGACAACCTCTTGCTGGCCCTTAGTCTTCACAGCCCCACCGACCCGTTACTTCCATTCCCTGTTGGTCCACTGACGGCCAGCCTGTTCATCAAACATATTTGCATCCTGTTGTCCAGTGTAGGATTGAATCCGGCTCAATTCTCGGGGCATTCTTTCCGCATCGGTGCGGCATCCGCAGCGTCCAAGCATGGAGTTCCTGCGCATATCATTAAACACTTGGGGCGCTGGCGCTCGGGGTGCTTTGTACGGTATATCCCGGAGCCACTGGCAGAGTTGGTCCAAGCATTCAGTACATTGGCAGAGTAGCACGGCAGGCCATCCTTCCCTCACTGGTGGGTTTTGCCCCCTTTTTCAGGCATACCGACCTAGTGAGGCCAAGGCACACCTCAGGCCAATTAGGTAGGGGGGTGGTGGTTGGGCATCTTCCACTGGCCGCAGGGACCAGTACCTGTTTTAAGCGGTCCACCTCTCCCAGGCAGCACGTCGGCATTCGGACGTCCCCTGCCCACCCATTCCCATTCTTCATTCAGTCATTCAACCATCACATCCAGGGTACGCCCCCTTTTTCAGGCATACCGACCTAGTGAGGCCAAGGCACACCTCAGGCCAATTAGGTAGGGGGGTGGTGGTTGGGCATCTTCCACTCGCCAGGTCCTGACCACAAATACATTTAATGTATACTTTTCTTACCCAATGGCTGTGGATGAGGGTGCCTCTGACCATCTTTCAGCACTCTATCATCCATATGCTCCCACAATATTAAAAATAAGTTTCATGTATAAGTTTGTTTACTGGATGGCACAATAATGTCTTATTCTGTATCATGAAAAAAATTGGAATCCTTAACAAAACTCAAGTATCAGTCATTGATCATTCCTCCAAATTGCATTAGGTAACATTAAGGCCCCTTGCAGACAAGCATGTCCGGATTAGGTCCAGATGCATTGCGAATGCGTTCAGTGATCGCGCAGGTGCAATGCGATTTAATGCGTATTGCACGCACGTGATAAAAAACTGAAGGTATACAAACAACATCTCTTAGCAACCATCCGTGAAAAAGACATCACATCCGCACTTGCTTGCGGATGCGATTTTTGCACAGCCCCAATCACTTCTATTGGGCCAGCGTTGCTTGAAAACCGCAGAATATAGAACATGCGGCGATTTTCACGCAACACACAAGTGATGCGTGAAAACCAACGCACATGTACACAGTCCCATTCAAATGAATGGGTCCGGATGCCGTGCGGGCGCAATGCGTTCGTATCACGCATTGCGCCCGCGCGGAATACTCGTTCGTCTGCAAGGGGCCTAATAGTTTTTCCCAGATTGCTCTTTTAACCCCTTCTACCCCAGGCCAGTATTCACCCTTTTGCCCGGGTAAGCATGACACATTGTACTTCATGATAGTCATAAATTTGAATCAATATATTTCACCTTTATTTATGAAAAAATCCCAAATCTACCTACAAATTAGAAAAATTCACAATTTTCTATTTCTTTGCTTGTGAAAGTGATACCTCATAAAATATTTATTACTTAACATTCCCCATATGTCTACTTTATGTTGTCATCATTCTGTAAATGTAATTTAAAATTTTTAGAACGTTAGAAGGCTTAGAAGTTTAGAAGCAATTCTTAAAATTTTTAGGAAAGTTTCCAAAACCCACTTTTTAAGGACCATTTCAGGTCTGAAGTCACTTTGTGAGGCTTACATGGTAGAAACTCCCCATAAATGACCCCATTGTAGAAACTACACCCCTCAAGTTACTCAAAACTGATTTTGCTAAGGCTACTTTCACACTAGCGTTCGGAGCGGATCCGTCTGATGTTTCATCAGACGGATCCGCTCCTATAATGCAGACGTTTGCATCCGTTCAGAACGGATCCGTCTGCATTATTACTTAGAAAATTTTCTAAGTCTGAAAGTAGCCTGAGCGGATCCGTTCAGACTTTGCATTGAAAGTCAATGGGGAACGGATCCGCTTGAAGATTGAGCCATATGGTGTCATCTTCAAGCGGATCCGTCCCCATTGACTTCCATTATAAGTCTGGGCGGATCCGCTCGCCTCCGCACGGCCAGGCGGACACCCGAACGCTGCAAGCAGCGTTCAGGTGTCCGCTCACTGAGCGGAGCGGAGGCTGAACGCTGGCAGGCGGATGCATTCTCAGTGGATCCGCCTCCACTGAGAATGCATTAGGGCCAGACGGATGCGTTCGGGGCCGCTCGTGAGCCCTTTCAAACGGAGCTCACGAGCGGACACCCGAACGCTAGTGTGAAAGTAGCCTTACTTTTATAACCCTTTAGGTGTTCCACAAGAATTAAAGGAAAACGGAGATGACATTTCAAAATTAAACTGTTTTTAGCAGATTTTTCATTTGAATCCATTTTTATCTTTAACACATCAAGGGTGAACAGCCAAACAAAACTCAATATTTATTACCCTGATTCTGCGGTTTACAGAAACACCCCACATGTGGTCGTAAACTGATGTAAGGGTACACGGCAGGGTGCAGAAGAAAAGGAACGCCATATGGTTTTTGGAAGGCAGATTTTGCTGGACTGTTTTTTAGATGCCATGTCCCATTTGAAGCCTCCTTTATGCACCCTTACAGTAGAAACTCCCAAAAAGTGACCCCATTTTGGAAACTAGGGGATAAGGTGCCAGTTTTATTGGTACCATTTATGGGTACATATGATTTTTTGCTCATTCATTATTACTAGGGATGAGCGAACCCGAACTGTATACATTTTCGTAAAAGTCTGGGTTCGGGTTCGGTGTTCGGCGCTTTCTTGGCGCTTTTTGAAAGGCTGCAAAGCAGCCAATCAACAAGCGTCATACTACTTGCCCCAAGAGGCCATCACAGCCTTGCCTACTATTGGCATGGCTGTGATTGGCCAGTGCAGCATGTGACCCAGCCTCTATATAAGCTTGGGTCACGTAGCGCTGCATGTCACTCTGCTGATTCAAGCATAGGGAGAGGTTGCTGCTGCGACATTAGGGCGAGATTAGGCAGATTAACTCCTCCAAAAGACTTCATTCTGTGATCGATCATTGAAGTGCTAATATCGACTTGCTCACTTTTTTGAGGCTGCCCAGAGCGTTTTTAGATCACTTTTTTCTGGGGTGATGGGCGGCCATTTTGTGGCTTGTGGTGCGCCAGCACAAGCTATCACCAAGTGTATTTAACCATCAAAAGTGTGGTTATTTTTTGCTATATCCTACATCAGCTGCAGGCTCAGCCTGTGTCACCGAAGTGCATTTAACCATCAACAGTCTGGTTATTTTTTGGCCATATACTACATCAGCTGCAGGCTGAGCCTGTGTCACCGAAGTGCATTTAACCATCAACAGTCTGGTTATTTTTTGGCCATATACTACATCTGGTGCAGGCTGAGCCTGTGTCACCCAAGTGCATTTAACCATCAATAGTGTGGTTATTTTTTGGCCATATACTACATCAGGGGCAAGTTGAGCCTGTCACCCAGCGCCTAAAAAATAGACCTGACATTTCTATTCAACCAAATTTGTACTGTTTTAGCTGGTCAAGTTATTTGTAGTGACCGTAAAAGCACACTTTTTGTTCTGGGTTGAAAAACTATTCCCAAATTTGCCATTCTCAAAATAACTAGTTTCTGCTATATGAGGCCTACTTGGAATCTATCCCAAAAAGGATATCTTACATTGAAGGTGCTGATAGTGTCATTCAGAAAAACTTAACACACACGCTACCGTGCAGATACAAGTCTGATTCTGTGATTAAACCTATACCTGTCACACAGCGCAAAAAAAAACAGGCCTCACATTTCTATTCAACCAAATCTGTACGGTTTTAGCTGGTCAAGTTATTTGTAGTGACCGTAAAAGCACAGTTTTTGTTCTGGGTTGAAAAACTATTCCCAAATTTGCCATTCTCAAAATAACTAGTTTCTGCTATATGAGGCCAACTTGAAATCTATCCCAAAAAGGATATCTTACATTGAAGGTGCTGATAGTGTCATTCAGAAAAACCTAAGACACACGCTACCGTGCAGATAGAAGTCTGATTCTGTGATTATACCTATACCTGTCACACAGCGCAAAAAAAAACAGGCCTTACATTTCTATTCAACCAAAGCTGTACTGTTTTAGCTGGTCAAGTTATTTGTAGTGACCGTAAAAGCAGACTTTTTTGTTCTGGGTTGAAAAACTATTCCCAAATTTGCCATTCTCAAAATAACTAGTTTCTGCTATAGGAGGCCTACTTGAAATCTATCCCAAAAAGGATATCTTACATTGAAGGTGCTGATAGTGTCATTCAGAAAAACTTAACACACACACTACCGTGCAGATACAAGTCTAATTCTGTGATTAAACCTATACCTGTCACACAGCGCAAAAAAAAACAGGCCTCACCTTTCTATTCAACCAAATCTGTACTGTTTTAGCTGGTCAAGTTATTTGTAGTGACTGTAAAAGCACACTTTTTGTTCTGGGTTGAAAAACTATTCCCAAATTTGCCATTCTCAAAATAACTAGTTTCTGCTATATGAGGCCTACTTGAAATCTATCCCAAAAAGGATATCTTACATTGAAGGTGCTGATAGTGTCATTCAGAAAAACTTAACACACACGCTACCGTGCAGATACAAGTCTTATTCTGTGATTAAACCTATACCTGTCACACAGCGCAAAAAAAACAGGCCTCACATTTCTATTCAACCAAATCTGTACTGTTTTAGCTGGTCAAGTTATTTGTAGTGACTGTAAAAGCACACTTTTTGTTCTGGGTTGAAAAACTATTCCCAAATTTGCCATTCTCAAAATAACTGGTTTCTGCTATATGAGGCCTACTTGAAATCTATCCCAAAAAGGATATCTTACATTGAAGGTGCTGATAGTGTCATTCAGAAAAACTTAACACACACGCTACTGTGCAGATACAAGTCTTATTCTGTGATTAAACCTATACCTGTCACATAGCGCAAAAAAAAACAGGCCTCACATTTCAAATTCAACCAAATCTGTACTGTTTTAGCTGGTCAAGTTATTTGTAGTGACCGTCAAAACACACTTTTTGTTCTGGGTTGAAAAACTATTCCCAAATTTGCCATTCTCAAAATAACTAGTTTCTGCTATATGAGGCCAACTTGAAATCTATCCCAAAAAGGATATCTTACATTGAAGGTGCTGATAGTGTCATTCAGAAAAACTTAACACACAAGCTACCGTGCAGATACAAGTCTAATTCTGTGATTAAACCTATACGTGTGTTGCCGACAGTCAAGGAACAACGAAAGAAACCAGAAAATCGACGAGGAGGAGACGTCAAGTCACCTGGCGGCAGTAGAACACGATGGCCAACTTGAAATCTATCCCAAAAAGGATATCTTACATTGAAGGTGCTGATAGTGTCATTCAGAAAAACCTAAGACACACGCTACCGTGCAGATAGAAGTCTGATTCTGTGATTAAACCTATACCTGTCACACAGCGCAAAAAAAAACAGGCCTCACATTTCTATTCAACCAAATCTGTACTGTTTTAGCTGGTCAAGTTATTTGTAGTGACCGTAAAAGCAGACTTTTTTGTTCTGGGTTGAAAAACTATTCCCAAATTTGCCATTCTCAAAATAACTAGTTTCTGCTATAGGAGGCCTACTTGAAATCTATCCCAAAAAGGATATCTTACATTGAAGGTGCTGATAGTGTCATTCAGAAAAACTTAACACACACGCTACCGTGCAGATACAAGTCTTATTCTGTGATTAAACCTATACCTGTCACACAGCGCAAAAAAAAACAGGCCTCACATTTCTATTCAACCAAATCTGTACTGTTTTAGCTGGTCAAGTTATTTGTAGTGACCGTCAAAGCACACTTTTTGTTCTGGGTTGAAAAACTATTCCCAAATTTGCCATTCTCAAAATAACTAGTTTCAGCTATATGAGGCCAACTTGAAATCTATCCCAAAAAGGATATCTTACATTGAAGGTGCTGATAGTGTCATTCAGAAAAACTTAACACACACGCTACCGTGCAGATACAAGTCTAATTCTGTGATTAAACCTATACGTGTGTTGCCGACAGTCAAGGAACAACGAAAGAAACCAGAAAATCGACGAGGAGGAGACGTCAAGTCACCTGGCGGCAGTAGAACACGATGAATTGGACTGCTGTGCCCCTACCCAAAATATTGTCATCAATCTCACGGGCTCTGAACTGCCTCCCGGCTGTATCCCACTCCTCAATCGGGGACTGGGATACAGCCTGCCTGGGCAGTTCAACCTAGTGGATTTTGAGATTGATCTTTTTCTATCGGTCCGTAAGTTATATCTTAAAAAAGCGTTTGCTGAGATCCCCACCCATTGTCAGCATCTGCCACAGGGTGAGATCCCAGCCACCATGTCTCTTTCTGACTTTCATCTGTTAGGCAGATTCACTGAGAAAGAAATTGCGTGCATACACTTTTTATCTAACACTGAACCAGATGAGCCCATAGCCACAGTGGGTCAATTGAGTAAATACACAGGGGGCATCAGGTCCACCTTCCTTCCTCCCATGCCAGCCGGCTTTGCTATAGATCTCTTCCACAAACGAGTACTAAGAGAAATTCGTGCGCAGGTGTATCCTGCAGCACCTTCTAATCTCTCGATAGAAGAATCTCGTGCCCTTTTGTGGTTGAGTAAACAGACCAATATGGTCATTAAGCCGGCCGACAAGGGAGGGAATGTGGTCCTGATGCCCAGGGAATATTATGTGGAAGAGGCACACCGGCAATTGGGCGATTGCACTGTGTACTCCAAACTAAAGGGGGACCCTATACCCGGAATATCATCGAAATTGTTTGCTTTGATTAACCGTTATATTTTTGCTGGGTTCCTATCCAACAATATGAAAGAGCGTCTTATACCAGCCTTTCCCAAAATTCCCACATGGTATTTTATACCAAAAGTTCATAAATCACTGACCCGACCCCCAGGTCGTCCCATCATTGCGGGGATCGGCTCAGTGACTGAGCCCCTGTCCGGTTACGTCGACTGGCTCCTTAGGCCCTTGTTACGTAGTACTCCGACTTATCTGAAGGACACGGGTGATTTTCTCCGTGCGCTCAACCATCTTGAGTGGCAGGAAGGCTTTCACCTTGTCTCTCTAGATGTCGAGAGTTTATATACTCGCATTCCACACGACCTGGGCCTTCAAGCAGTTAAGACTATCCTGCACAAAACTGATAAAAGTGTGATGTTCATTGATTTTGTCCATGAAGCGTTGGACTTAGTCCTTAGCAACAATGTTTTCCAGTTTGATGGTCTTTGGTACCGCCAGGTACTAGGTACTGCAATGGGCACTACGGTCTCGTGCACATTTGCAAACCTGTACCTGGCGGTATTTGAAGAGACGTACATCTTTTCGACGGATAACCCCTATCTACGTCACATTCATCTGTTTCTGAGGTATGTGGATGATATTTTTCTGGTCTGGTGGGGGAGTGAGGATTTGTGCCATGCCTTTGTTAACCATTTAAATGCACATAACCGGATGAACATGAGGTTCACCGTCAAGTTTGGTGGTGAATCTCTGGACTTTTTGGATGTGCAGGTTACCATTAAAGACGGCACCGTGCATACTAGCGGTTACCGTAAACCTACGGCCACCAACTCCCTCCTCCACCAGACCAGCTTTCATCCACCCTCAGTTAAGCGTGCTGTCCCTTATGGACAATTTGTCCAATTACGCAGGATTAATGACACAGATGAAGGTTTTTTCAGACAAGCTAGGGAGCTCCGTAATAGGCTCCTGGATAGGGGTTATCCGTCGAACGGTGTTTCTGCGGCCATGCGCAGGGCCGCCAGACTGGATCGTACCTCCCTTTTAAGGGAGAGGGATACTAACTCTGTACAATCACGTTTCGCATTTTCATTCCAATACAGTGCTGCTGCGGACATAGTGAAGCAGGTGATTAACCAAAATTGGGACCTCTTGAGAGGGGATCCCTCTCTCAGTAGTTTTACAGACGAAAAACCTTTGATCGCATTTAGGAGATGCCCTACACTCAAAAACAAACTTGTTAGGAGTGTTTTTTCTACACCCAAGGCTGAGACCTGGTTAGGTAAGCCTAAGGGCAACTTCAAATGCGGTCATTGTTCGTTTTGCGCACTTAATATGTGCAGCAAGAATTTATTTTTGGGAGGGGTAACACATGCAGTACAAGAATTCATTAACTGCCGCACGTCCTACGTCGTGTACGTGGTCTTCTGTCCCTGTGGACGTTTTTATATAGGGAAGACTATACGTCCCCTTTTTGAGCGCATTCGCGATCATGTGGGCTCCATTAGGTCAGGTAGAGGCAGTCCACGCCTTATCGACCACATTCGCACTGCCCATGACGCTTATCCGCGTTGCCTCTCCTTTGCGGGGGTGGAGCATGTCCGTCCCATCCCTCGCGGAGGGGATCGGCATCGCCTACTCCTGCAGAGGGAGGCAAGGTGGATAATGCAGACTGGTGCTATGGGCCCAGCAGGCATGAATGACAGGAATGACATGTCTGTCTTTCTGTGATTTGAATGCGCTCAGAATTCCTATATACACGCCCACTTGCCTGTGTCCCGCTAATAATATTAATATTATTTATCAGGTTTTGCCATCCCTGGTTCTGCCTTCTGCCTTTTATCTTTTACTTACCCTCTGTTTAGTTTGAGTTGCCTCTTTTTATGTAGCCTTGTGCCTTATGCTGGTTCTGAATTATGCTGGTGCTATGCGCCCCTCCTGTGTTCATATGGTCATCATAAGTACTGGTTCTCTTGCATTATATTCTAAGACCTTATCTATGACCCTGTATATTGTCCCATATTACGTGGATATTGGTACACAAATTGTATTTCTTGTGCCTGTATTGCTATTTGACTTTATACACATGTGTCACTGCTGTATCCAGATTTTTAATACATGTCATTTTATCCTGAGGGCGAACAGCTGTGGCCGATGCCCCTGTCCGCCTCTATAAAATGCTTACTTGCGTCATAACGTGTGGAGCGGCCTGAGGAAGCGCGATCCCACGCGCGAAACGGCCGTCGCCGCCTGCAACAGTGTGTCCGCCCCTGGATCCCTCATGTTACGACTTCTAAGGAAGCCTCAATAAAGACATCGTCTACATCCTGGTGAGTGCCGCAACTTTGTTTCTCTTTCCCTCCTGCATCGTAAACCTATACCTGTCACACAGCGCAAAAAAAAACAGGCCTCACATTTCTATTCAACCAAATCTGTACTGTTTTAGCTGGTCAAGTTATTTGTAGTGACCGTAAAAGCACACTTTTTGTTCTGGGTTGAAAAACTATTCCCAAATTTGCCATTCTCAAAATAACTAGTTTCTGCTATATGAGGCCTACTTGAAATCTATTCCAAAAAGGATATCTTACATTGAAGGTGCTGATAGTGTCATTCAGAAAAACTTAACACACACGCTACCGTGCAGATACAAGTCTAATTCTGTGATTAAACCTATACCTGTCACACAGCGCAAAAAAAAAAAACAGGCCTCACATTTCTATTCAACCAAATCTGTACTGTTTTAGCTGGTCAAGTTATTTGTAGTGACCGTAAAAGCAGACTTTTTGTTCTGGGTTGAAAAACTATTCCCAAATTTGCCATTCTCAAAATAACTAGTTTCTGCTATATGAGGCCTACTTGAAATCTATCCCAAAGAGGATATCTTACATTGAAGGTGCTGATAGTGTCATTCAGAAAAACTTAACACACACGCTACCGTGCAGATACAAGTCTAATTCTGTGATTAAACCTATACCTGTCACACAGCGCAAAAAAAAACAGGCCTCACATTTCTATTCAACCAAATCTGTACTGTTTTAGCTGGTCAAGTTATTTGTAGTGACCGTAAAAGCACACTTTTTGTTCTGGGTTGAAAAACTATTCCCAAATTTGCCATTCTCAAAATTGTGGTGAACGGGAACAATGAGGAAAACATCTAATAAGGGACGCGGACGCGGACGTGGACATGGTCGTGGTGCTGGGAGAGGAAGTGGCCGTTCTGCTACAGCCACACGTCCTAGTGAACCAACTACCTCAGGTCCCAGTAGCCAGCAGAATTTACAGCAATATTTGGTGGGGCCCAATGCCGTTCTAAGGATGGTAAGGCCAGAGCAGGTACAGGCATTAGTCAATTGGGTGGCCGACAGTGCATCACATTATCTCCCACCCAGTCTTCTGCAGAAAGCGCACAGATAGCGCATGAAAACCAAGCCCATTGGTCTGTCACATCACCCCCATGCATATCAGGGAAACTGTCTGAGCCTCAAGTTATGCAGCAGTCTCTTATGCTGTTTGAAGACTCTGCTGCCAGGGTTTCCCAAGGGCATCCACCTAGCCCTTCCCCAGGGGTGGAAGAGATAGAATGCACTAACGCACAACCACTTATTTTTCCTGATGATGAGGACATGGGAATACCACCTCAGCACGTCTCTGATGATGACGAAACACAGGTGCCAACTGCTGCGTCTTTCTGCAGTGTGCAGACTGAACAGGAGGTCAGGGATCAAGACTGGGTGGAAGACGATGCAGGGGACGATGAGGTCCTAGACCCCACATGGAATGAAGGTCGTGCCACTGACTTTCACAGTTCGGAGGAAGAGGCAGTGGTGAGACCGAGCCAACAGCGTAGCAAAAGAGGGAGCAGTGGGCAAAATCAGAACACCCGCCGCCAAGAGACTCCGCCTGCTACTGACCGCCGCCATCTGGGACCGAGCACCCCAAAGGCAGCTTCAAGGAGTTCCCTGGCATGGCACTTCTTCAAACAATGTGCTGACGACAAGACCCGAGTGGTTTGCACGCTGTGCCATCAGAGCCTGAAGTGAGGCATTAACGTTCTGAACCTTAGCACAACCTGCATGACCAGGCACCTGCATGCAAAGCATGAACTGCAGTGGAGTAAACACCTTAAAAACAAGGAAGTCACTCAGGCTCCCCCTGCTACCTCTTCTGCTGCTGCCGCCTCGGCCTCTTCTGCTGCTGCCGCCGCCTCGGCCTCTTCTGCTGCTGCCGCCGCCTCGGCCTTTTCCTCCGCCTCTGGAGGAACGTTGGCACCTGCCGCCCAGCAAACATGGGATGTACCACCAACACCACCACCTGCGTCACCAAGCATCTCAACCATGTCACACGGCAGCGTTCAGCTCTCCATCTCACAAACATTTGAGAGAAAGCGTAAATTCCCACCTAGCCACCCTCGATCCCTGGCCCTGAATGCCAGCATTTCTAAACTACTGGCCTATGAAATGCTGTCATTTAGGCTGGTGGACACACACAGCTTCAAACAGCTCATGTCGCTTGCTGTCCCACAGTATGTTGTTCCCAGCCGGCACTACTTCTCCAAGAGAGCCGTGCCTTCCCTGCACAACCAAGTGTCCGATAAAATCAAGTGTGCACTGCGCAACGCCATCTGTGGCAAGGTCCACCTAACCACAGATACGTGGACCAGTAAGCACGGCCAGGGAAGCTATATCTTCCTAACTGCACACTGGGTAAATGTAGTGGCGGCTGGGCCCCAGGCGGAGAGCTGTTTAGCGCACGTCCTTCCGCCGCCAAGGATCGCAGGGCAACATTCTTTGCCTCCTGTCTCCTCCTCCTCCTACTCAGCTTCCTCCTCCTCTTCTTCCACCTGCTCATCCAGTCAGCCACACACCTTCACCACCAACTTCAGCACAGCCCGGGGTAAACGTCAGTAGGCCGTTCTGAAACTCATATGTTTGGGGGACAGGCCCCACACCGCACAGGAGTTGTGGCGGGGTATAGAACAACAGACCGACGAGTGGTTTCTGCCGGTGAGCCTCAAGTCCGGCCTGGTGGTGTGCGATAATGGGCGAAATCTCGTTGCAGCTCTGGGACTAGCCGGTTTGACGCACATCCCTTGCCTGGCGCATGTGCTGAATTTGGTGGTGCAGAAGTTCATTCGCAACTACCCCGACATGTCAGAGCTGCTGCATAAAGTGCGGACCGTCTGTTCGCGCTTCCGGCGTTCACACTCTGCCGCCGCTCGCCTGTCTGCGCTACAGCGTAACTTCGGCCTTTCCGCTCACCGCCTCATATGCGACGTGCCCACCAGGTGGAACTCCACCTTGCATATGCTGGACAGACTGTGCGAGCAGCAGCAGGCCATAATGGAGTTTCAGCTGCAGCACGCACGGGTCAGTTGCACTGTGGATCAGCCCCACTTCACCACCAATGACTGGGCCTCCATGCGAGACCTGTGTGCCCTGTTGCGCTGTTTCGACTACTCCACCAACATGGCCAGTGGCGATGAAGCCGTTATCAGCGTTACAATACCACTTCTATGTCTCCTTGAGAAAACACTTAGGGCAATGATGGAAGAGGAGGTGGCCCAGGAGGAAGAGGGGTCATTTTTAGCACTTTCAGGCCAGTCTCTACGAAGTGACTCAGAGGGAGGTTTTTTGCAACAGCAGAGGCCAGGTACAAATGTGGCCAGACAGGGCCCACTACTGGAGGACGAGGAGGACGAGGATGAGGCGGTGGTGGAGGAGGATGAGGATGAAGCATGTTCACAGCGGGGTTGCACCCAAAGCAGCTCGGGCCCATCACTGGTGCGTGGCTGGGGGGAAACACAGGACGATGACGATACACCTCCCACAGAGGACAGCTTGTCCTTACCTCTGGGCAGCCTGGCACACATGAGCGACTACATGCTGCAGTGCCTGCGCAACGACAGCAGAGTTGCCCACATTTTAACGTGTGCGGACTACTGGGTTGCCACCCTGCTGGATCCCCGGTACAAAGACAATGTACCCACCTTACTTCCTACACTGGAGCGTGATAGGAAGATGCGCGAGTACAAGCGCACGTTGGTAGACGCGCTACTGAGAGCATTCACAAATGTCACAGGGGAACCATTAGAAGCCCAAGGCGAAGGCAGAGGAGGAGCAAGAGGTCGCCAACGCACCTGTGTCACGGCCAGCTCCTCTGAGGGCAGGGTTAGAAAGACAGAGATGTGGAAAAGTTTTGTCACCACGCCACAGCTAACTGCACCACCACCTGATACGGAACGTGTTAGCAGGAGGCAACCCCTCCACGTACTGACTGATGGTTCGGCCCCATTCAACTTCTGGGTCTCCAAATTGTCCACGTGGCCAGAGCTAGCCTTTTATGCCTTGGAGGTGCTGGTCTGCCCGGCGGCCAGCGTTTTGTCTGAACGTGTATTCAGCATGGCAGGGGGCGTCATTACAGACAAACGCAGCCGCCTGTCTACAGCCAATGTGGACAAGCTGAAGTTCATAAAAATGAACCAGGCATGGATCCCACAGGACCTGTCCATCCCTTGTGCAGATTAGATATTAACTACCTCCCCTTAACAATATATTATTCTACTTCAGGGCACTTCCTCATTCAATACTATTTTTATTTTCATTTTACCATTATATTGCGGGGCAACCCAAAGTTGAATGAAACTCTCCTCTGCCTGGGTGCCGGGGACTAAATGTGTGACAGTGGCCTGTTCCAGTGGTGGGTGACGTGAAGCCTGATTCTCTGCTATGACATGAAGACTGATTCTGCGCTGACATAAGGCCAGATTCTCTGTTACGGGACCTCTCTCCTCTGTCTGGGTGCCGGGGCCTAAATATGTGACAGTGGCCTGTTCCAGTGGTGGGTGACGTGAAGCCTGATTCTCTGCTATGACATGAAGACAGATTCTGTGCTGACATAAGGCCAGATTCTCTGTTACGGGACCTCTCTCCTCTGCCTGGGTGCCGGGGCCTAAATGTGTGACCGTGGCCTGTTCCAGTGGTGGGTGACGTGAAGCCTGATTCTCTGCTATGACATGAAGACAGATTCTGTGCTGACATAAGGCCAGATTCTCTGTTACGGGACCTCTCTCCTCTGCCTGGGTGCCTGGGCCTAAATATGTGACAGTGGCCTGTTCCAGTGGTGGGTGACGTGAAGCCTGATTCTCTGCTATGACATGAAGACTGATTCTGCGCTGACATAAGGCCAGATTCTCTGTTACGGGACCTCTCTCCTCTGTCTGGGTGCCGGGGCCTAAATATGTGACAGTGGCCTGTTCCAGTGGTGGGTGACGTGAAGCCTGATTCTCTGCTATGACATGAAGACAGATTCTGTGCTGACATAAGGCCAGATTCTCAGTTACGGGACCTCTCTCCTCTGCCTGGGTGCCTGGGCCTAAATATGTGACAGTGGCCTGTTCCAGTGGTGGGTGACGTGAAGCCTGATTCTCTGCTATGACATGAAGACTGATTCTGCGCTGACATAAGGCCAGATTCTCTGTTAAGGGACCTCTCTCCTCTGTCTGGGTGCCGGGGCCTAAATATGTGACAGTGGCCTGTTCCAGTGGTGGGTGACGTGAAGCCTGATTCTCTGCTATGACATGAAGACAGATTCTGTGCTGACATAAGGCCAGATTCTCTGTTACGGGACCTCTCGCCTCTGCTTGGGTGCCGGGGCCTAAATGTGTGACCGTGGCCTGTTCCAGTGGTGGGTGACGTGAAACCTGATTCTCTGCTATGACATGAAGACAGATTCTGTGCTGACATAAGGCCAGATTCTCTGTTACGGGACCTCTCTCCTCTGCCTGGGTGCCGGGGCCTAAATGTGTGACCGTGGCCTGTTCCAGTGGTGGGTGACGTGAAGCCTGATTCTCTGCTATGACATGAAGACAGATTCTGTGCTGACATAAGGCCAGATTCTCTGTTACGGGACCTCTCTCCTCTGCCTGGGTGCCTGGGCCTAAATATGTGACAGTGGCCTGTTCCAGTGGTGGGTGACGTGAAGCCTGATTCTCTGCTATGACATGAAGACTGATTCTGCGCTGACATAAGGCCAGATTCTCTGTTACGGGACCTCTCTCCTCTGTCTGGGTGCTGGGGCCTAAATATGTGACAGTGGCCTGTTCCAGTGGTGGGTGACGTGAAGCCTGATTCTCTGCTATGACATGAAGACAGATTCTGTGCTGACATAAGGCCAGATTCTCAGTTACGGGACCTCTCTCCTCTGCCTGGGTGCCTGGGCATAAATATGTGACAGTGGCCTGTTCCAGTGGTGGGTGACGTGAAGCCTGATTCTCTGCTATGACATGAAGACTGATTCTGCGCTGACATAAGGCCAGATTCTCTGTTACGGGACCTCTCTCCTCTGTCTGGGTGCCGGGGCCTAAATATGTGACAGTGGCCTGTTCCAGTGGTGGGTGACGTGAAGCCTGATTCTCTGCTATGACATGAAGACAGATTCTGTGCTGACATAAGGCCAGATTCTCAGTTACGGGACCTCTCTCCTCTGCCTGGGTGCCTGGGCCTAAATATGTGACAGTGGCCTGTTCCAGTGGTGGGTGACGTGAAGCCTGATTCTCTGCTATGACATGAAGACTGATTCTGCGCTGACATAAGGCCAGATTCTCTGTTACGGGACCTCTCTCCTCTGTCTGGGTGCCGGGGCCTAAATATGTGACAGTGGCCTGTTCCAGTGGTGGGTGACGTGAAGCCTGATTCTCTGCTATGACATGAAGACAGATTCTGTGCTGACATAAGGCCAGATTCTCTGTTACGGGAACTCTCTCCTCTGCCTGGGTGCCGGGGCCTAAATGTGTGACCGTGGCCTGTTCCAGTGGTGGGTGACGTGAAACCTGATTCTCTGCTATGACATGAAGACAGATTCTGTGCTGACATAAGGCCAGATTCTCTGTTACGGGACCTCTCTCCTCTGCCTGGGTGCCTGGGCCTAAATATGTGACAGTGGCCTGTTTCAGTGGTGGGTGACGTGAAGCCTGATTCTCTGCTATGACATGAAGACAGATTCTGTGCTGACATAAGGCCAGATTCTCTGTTACGGGACCTCTCTCCTCTGCCTGGGTGCCGGGGCCTAAATGTGTGACAGTGGCCTGTTCCAGTGGTGGGTGACGTGAAGCCTGATTCTCTGCTATGACATGAAGACTGATTCTGTGCTGAAATAAGGCCAGATTCTCTGTTACGGGACCTCTCTCCTCTGCCTGGGTGCTGGGGCCTAAATGTGTGACAGTGGCCTGTTCCAGTGGTGGGTGACGTGAAGCCTGATTCTCTGCTATGACATGAAGACTGATTCTGTGCTGACATAAGGCCAGATTCTCTGTTACGGGACCTCTCTCCTCTGTCTGGGTGCCGGGGCCTAAATATGTGACAGTGGCCTGTTCCAGTGGTGGGTGACGTGAAGCCTGATTCTCTGCTATGACATGAAGACTGATTCTGCGCTGACATAAGGCCAGATTCTCTGTTACGGGACCTCTCTCCTCTGCCTGGGCATAAATATGTGACAGTGGCCTGTTCCAGTGGTGGGTGACGTGAAGCCTGATTCTCTGCTATGACATGAAGACTGATTCTTTTGCTGACATAAGGCCAGATTCTCTGTTACGGGACCTCTCTCCTCTGTCTGGGTGCCGGGGCCTAAATATGTGACAGTGGCCTATTCCAGTGGTGGGTGACGTGAAGCCTGATTCTCTGCTATCACATGAAGACTGATTCTGTGCTGACATAAGGCCAGATTCTCTGTTACGGGACCTCTCTCCTCTGCCTGGGTGCCTGGGCCTAAATATGTGACAGTGGCCTGTTCCAGTGGTGGGTGACGTGAAGCCTGATTCTCTGCTATGACATGAAGACTGATTCTGCGCTGACATAAGGCCAGATTCTCTGTTACGGGACCTCTCTCCTCTGTCTGTGTGCCGGGGCCTAAATATGTGACAGTGGCCTGTTCCAGTGGTGGGTGACGTGAAGCCTGATACTCTGCTATGACATGAAGACAGATTCTGTGCTGACATAAGGCCAGATTCTCTGTTACGGGACCTCTCTCCTCTGTCTGGGTGCCGGGGCCTAAATATGTGACAGTGGCCTGTTCCAGTGGTGGGTGACGTGAAGCCTGATTCTCTGCTATGACATGAAGACTGATTCTGCGCTGACATGAAGCCAGTTTCTCTGCTATGGCATGAAGAGACTGATTCTCTGCTGACATGAAGCCAGATTCTTTGCTATGGCATGAAGAGACTGATTCTCTGCTGACGTGAAGCCAGATTCCCTGCTATTGGACCTCTGTCCAATTGATATTGGTTCATTTTTATTTTTTTATTTTTTATTTTAATTCATTTCCCTATCCACATTTGTTTGCAGGGGATTTACCTACATGTTGCTGCCTTTTGCAGCCCTCTAGCTCTTTCCTGGGCTGTTTTACAGCCTTTTTAGTGCCGAAAAGTTCGGGTCCCCATTGACTTCAATGGGGTTCGGGTTCGGGACGAAGTTCGGGTCGGGTTCGGATCCCGAACCCGAACATTTCCGGGAAGTTTGGCCGAACTTCTCGAACCCGAACATCCAGGAGTTCGCTCAACTCTAATTATTACACTTTATGGGTTCATCTGAGGGGTTAGGTCATGTGATATTTATATATAGCATCTTGTTACGGACTTGGCAATACCTAATATGTATACTTTTTCTTATTTATTTAAGTCTTACACAATAATAGCATTTTTTAAACCCAAAAATGATGTTTTAGTGTCTCCATAGTCTGAGAGCCATAGCTTTTTTTATTTTTTGGACGATTGTCTTAGATAGGGTCTCATTTTTTGCAAGATGAGATGACGGTTTTATTGGTATCATTTTGTGGGACATACGCCTTTTTGATCGCTTGGTGTTGCACTTTTTGTGATGTAAGGTGACAAAAATGTTTTTTTTTTTACACTGTTTTTTTTTTTTTTTACGATGTTCATCTGAGGTCATGTGATATTTTTATAGAGCTGGTTGTTATGGACGCAGAGATACCTAATATGTATACTTTTTTATTTTATTTCACTTTAACACAATAATAGCATATTTGAAAGAAAAAAAATTATGTTTTAGTGTCTCCATGTTCTGAGAGCTATAGTTTTTTAGATTTTTTTAGCAATTTTCTTATGTAGGGTCTAATTTTTTGCGGGATGAAGTGACGGTTTTATTGGTACCATTTTGTGGAACATATGCCTTTTTGATCGCTTGGTGTTGCACTTTTTGTGATGTAAGGTGACAAAAATAGCTTTTTTTGACATAGTCATAGGGTCCCCACCACATCAGCACGGGGACTCGATGGGCTCCCTCACCTGCAGCAAACCCCTTGTATGTTGCAGTAAGCACGGCATAGAAGGGGTTAATTCGCATGGGCCCGGCTATCAGTAATACGCACTGCTGCTCCTCTTCTTTCTGGCAAGGAAGATACAGGTGAGCAGCCAACAGAGGGCACTAAATCTATTCTCTGATTTAGGCCTCCTGCACACGAACATGGGTCAGCAATCCGGCCGTTCCACAAAAAGATATGACATGTTCTATCTTTTTGCGGAACGGAAGTACGGGACAAAACCCCACGGAAGCACTCCGTAGTGCTTCCGTTCCGCATCTTTGGATTTGTGGACCCATTGAAGGTACCGGTGCCCGTGTATTACAGATCCACAAATGCGGTCCGCAATACTGCCACGGGACACCTACGGTCGTGTGCAGGAGGCCTTAGAAGGATGTTGGTGTCTTTTGAGTAAGCATATCTGTGCCAAGGCAGACAGGGGCCACACAGAACAGCATCACAGACAACATGTGGCTCTTAGTCCACAGGTTGTGCAGCTCTGCTGTATAGTGTTAAAGGAATTTTCTGGGAGTCGAATATTGATGACCTGTCCTGAGGCCAAGGCTCTCACCAAAGCGATGTGGCCATTTCAAATAGCTGATCTGTGAGGGTGCTACAAGCAGGGCCGGCGCCACCCATAAACAGAGTAGGCAACTGCGTAGAGCACACGCTGCCTGGGGGCGCCAGGCGCCATCTGCGCTCCGCCCCCTGACATCATCTCATCTCCTTCTGTTCCTGTACGCATGCGCTCCGATGAGTTCACTTTTGGCAGAGAGAGCAGCACGCAGCTGTCGCAGCTACGAGACCCTGGTGTATTTAAATCTCATTTAGGCTTTCTTTCAGAAAAGTTTCTCCTGGGATTTGAACTCACAACCTTTACACATCAAAGGCAAGGCATTTACCCTCACAGCCATGAAAGCTGTATTACAAGTTGCTTTAAAAATAAATAAATATATAACTTCTACTGTAGGTAACTTTGATACCTAGTGTACATCCATACACATGTCAGCTTCCCCAGCACACCCAGCTCTGCTACATCCATACACAGTGTACTGGGGCAGCTGTCATGTGTATGGATGTACACTAAGTATCAAAGTTACCTACAGTAGAAGTCTTATATTTATTTATTTTTCAAGCAATTGATAATACAGCTTTCATGGCTGTGCGGGAAAATGCCTTGCCCCTGATGTGTAAAGGTTGTGAGTTTGAATCCCAGGAGAAACTTTTCTGAAAATGTTTTTTTTTTTTTTTTTAAATACCGGACTGCTACTTAACTTTTTTTTTAAGTAACTGGCTTCACTGTTTTCATAGCTGTGTGGTTAAATCCCTTGCTCCTGATGTGAAAGGTTATGAGTTTGAGTCCCAGGAGAAACTTTTCTGAAAATGTTTTTTTTTTTTTTTTTTAAATACCGGACTGTTACTTTACTGCCACGGGGGAGGGGGGGGGGGGGCTATTGGCGCCATGATACTGGCACATGGAGGGGGGAGGAGAGAGGCACTTGATACTGGCACATTAGGGGGCAGGGGGAGAGGATGGCACTATGATATTAGCACATGGGGGGGCAAGAAATGGACATGAATCATGAGGGGCAGAAATGTGAAATGATGGGGGGGGGGCAAGAAATGGACATGAATCATGAGGGGCAGAAATGTGAAATGATGGGGGAGGGGGGCAAAATGTACATTTGCTTCTGTTGACAAAAATCCTTGCATCGGCCCTGACTTCGGGCGCACAATCCCGCGAGACCAGTGACCTCCAGAGGTGGGTCTCGCGGGATCACGCGCCAAAGACACATGATCTTGGCAAGAGCCAAGGCAATGTGGACATGGAGCACAGCAAGGAGCAGAACCTGGTGAGCACCCCTAGCAACCGCACTCTGACAACCTGCACTAGGGTGTCAGAGGCTGCAGGACAGTGACTGGCAGCAGGGTGGCACACACTTGTGTACAGGGGTCAGGGCACACCTGCTGCTTGACTAGGGGCCATAGATTCGGACTGGCACAGGGTGCCCAGCAGTGGCACATGGAGCCTGATAGGTGGCACATACTGTCTAAAGGGCTATGAATGGTACAGGGTGCATGACAGTGCCAGACTGGCAGAGGGCACAAGGCAGCATACTGTTTTATGTTGCCCTGGTGGCACAGGATTTCAGACAGTGGCTGAATGGCGTCTGGCAGTGAATAGGTGGCACTGCTCGAGTTTGGTGTGCCAACCTGCTGAACAGCGCAGAGTGATTGGCATCACTGGGATGGTACTAGGTGGCACACAATGGCTGGATATTATATATACATGACCATAGTCAGACTGGCACAGGGTACATGACCATAGACAGGCACAGGGTACACGACCACAGTTAAATGTTGCATGCAATAGGTGGCTGAAAAAGGGGCAAAAAAGGGGTGTGGTCAATGGGCGGAGTCAAGGGGGCGGCAAAATTAGCTTTTGCCTAGGGTGGCAAAAATCCTTGCACCAGCCCTGGCTACAAGTTTGAACCTCACCTGTCTGATGATGAAACTGAGCATAGTTTATCAATATTCAGCTCCCAGAATCAGTGTTTGTATAGTATCACTGTAGCCAAGCATAATAAATAATAATCCTACTATAATGGCACTTTCTACTTTCGGTCTCAAGGTAGCATTGTCTATAACTTGTGCAGTACTGTTTATATTTTATACATGTTTGTATTGTTTATTTTATACCCTTTAGTCAGGATGTTATGATACCATGAGTATAACTATAGCTACAGAGCAGGACTGCACAACCTTTCATGGTCTAAGGCCCAAAATGCTGGATTGTACCATTCTAGGGCCACAATAAAATTTAAAGGGGTGTTCCTATCTGAGACAACATATCAACTTTGTATGCCACAGATAACTTTCAGGTGCCTCTTTTTGGAATTTCTATATATCAGAAAAGTATAAGAACAGACAATATTTCATTGCTTTTTGACAGCTGTGTTTTTCAGAACTGATGAGAACTAAATAATGTCTGTTTCCTGATAGTTGGGACCGCATAGTGGCATTGTGGTCTGCATAAGGCCCCAGGCCATAGATTGTGAATCCCTGTTAGGCTACATGCACACGACCGTTGTGTGTTTTGCGGTCCGCAAAACACGGATGGCGTCCGTGTGCGTTCCGCAATTTGCGGAACGGCACGGACAGCCATTGATATAACTGCCACAGAACGGAGCAACGGATGCGGACAGCACACAGAAGGCTGTCCGCATCTTTTGCGGCCCAATTGATGTGAATGGGTTCACACCCGAGCCGCAAAAACTGCGGCTCGGATGCGGACCAGAACAACGGCCATGTGCATGAGGCCTTAGGCTGAGTTCACACTTCAGTTATTTGTTCAGTTAGTAGTAGTGAATCCTACTCAGAGATAAGGTATAATGGAAAGATTTACACCTGTTCTGTGTTTTTGACCCGCATCTGGTTTTGGCTCACAATAACTGATGGAAATAACTGACCAAATAACTGAAGTGTGAACTTGGCCTTTTAGAGGAATAGTGCAGCTTACTCAGGTGTAAGAACTTTTGTTGTGGGGAAAAACAAGTTGGTAGTGTTCTGCTCTTTATACAAAGAATGTATATTTTACTTTGTGTCTAATATATTTTAGATGTAACTATTCATCCTGATTACTGCACTAATAATTATAGTTATACTGCTGTTTGTATTATGACATTTTAGTCTATCGTCAACTAGGTGGTGAAGGCACATCACTAACTTTACAAAAAGGTCTTCGAGTTTCTATTTAACACTCTGCACCATACCATCACTTTTGAGATGTTTCTTGTCTGTTTCTAGACTTTAATTCTCCTGTCATAAGAATTAAAATACAATTCTTCAGTGCAGAATTTTAATCAGCTAAATCCCCTACTGTAATGAAAATTGCCTCCCGTTCAAGGCACATATGTTTAATTAGAATATATGTCCTTATATAGTAATGGTGAAGGAGCATTGATAGTGACAAGGTCTGTCAAAAATCTTTAAGAACCTTGCAATCAATAATAATTTTACATTTATAAGATGGCAAAGGATATTTTGAGGCTTTGGAAATATCACTTTAAGAATCGAATATTAAAAATGAGAACTAAATGTATTCAAAGAATTCAGTCTGATTAATATATAACTCTTCCAAAACCTAGAGTATGCATTATGCATACCAAATAAATATGAGCAATCTTCAATAGAACATTTTTGAATACTCTACTAATGTACTAATGTGTTTCTATCATCGAAAGATGTTCAGAAACTTTACACAGAACAATAAAACAATTTTATAAACCAGCAAACAAACCATGGTCACAACCCTAAATACTGACATTTACAACATTTTTATTATATATACACATGTATGTGTGTGTTTGTGTATATATATATATATATATATATATATATATACACACACACACACATATTTTCTCTCTTTCTCTTTCTCTCTCTCTCTCTCTCTCTCTCTCTCTCTATATATATATATATATATATATATATAATAATAATAATAAAGGCAAAAAGGGTGGCAGCACCGAGCCGGGTTCACGCTCTAGGGAATAAATCTTATCCAAAATATAATATGCAAAAAAGAGCAGCACTCCAACGCAGGATAAAATAAAATACACAAAAAGTTTATTCACCCATGGTGTAGCGACGTTTCGGCTCCACAATTGAGCCTTTCTCAAGCAGGCTTGAGAAAAGCTCAATTGTGGAGCCGAAACATCGCTACACCATGGGTGAATAAACTTTTTGTATTTTATTTTTATCCTGCATTGGAGTGCTGCTCTTTTTTGCATAATATATATAGACCTGACTTGAAAAAGGTTCTGTGAGAGAACCGAAACGTTGTCACTTGATATGTGTGAATAAACAACACATTTTTTCATCTTTCATGGAGTGCTGCGGACTTTCATTGTCTATATATATATATATATATATATATATATATATATATACACACACACACACACACAGTGCCTTGGAAAAGTATTCACCCCCCTTGACTTTTTTCATGTTTTGTTACATTACAGCCTTACGTTCAATGTTTTGTAAATCTGAATTTTATGTGATGATCAGAACACAATAGTCTAAGTTGGTGAAGTGAAATGAGAAAAATATATAAAGAAAACTATTGTTTAGAAATAGAAAACAGAAAATTGGCATGTGTGTATGTATTCACCCCCTTTGTTAGGAAGCCCATAAAAAGCTCTGGTGCAACCAATTACCTTCAGAAGTCAAGTAATTAGTGAAATGATGTCCACCTGTGTGCAATCTAAGTGTCACATGATCTGTCATTACATATACACACCTTTTTTTGAAAGGCCCCAGAGGCTGCAATATCTAAGCAAGAGGCATCACTAACCAAACACTGCCATGAAGACCAAGGAACTCTCCAAACAAGTCAGGGACAATGTTGCTGAGAAGTACAAGTCAGGGTTAGGTTATAAAAAAAATCCAAATTTGTGATGATCCCCAGGAGCACAATCAAATCTATCATAACCAAATAGAAAGCACATGGCACAACAGCAAACCTGCCAAGAGACGGCCGCCCACCAAACCTCACGGACCAGGCAAGGAGGGCATTAATCAGAGAGGCAGAACAGAGACCTAAGGTAACCCTGGAGCAGCTGCAGAGTTCCACAGCAGAGACTGGAGTATATGTACATAGGATGACAATAAGCCGTATGCTCCATAGAGTTGGGCTTTATGGCAGAGTGGCCAGAAGAAAGTCATTACTTTCAGCAAAAAACAAAAAAGCACGTTGTCAGTTTGTGAAAAGGCATGTGGGAGACTCCAAAAATGTATGGAGGAAGGTGCTCTGGTCTGATTAGACTAACATTGAACTTTTTGGCTATCAAAGAAAACGCTATGTCTGGCGCAAACCCAACACATCACATCACCCAAAGCACACCATCCCCACAGTGAAACATGATGGTGGCAGCTGTGGGGATGGTTTTCAGCAGCTGGGACTGGGAAACTGGTCAGAGTTGAGGGAAAGATGAATGGTGCTAAATACAGGGATATTCTTGAGCAAAACCTGCACCACTCTGTGCGTGATTTGAGGCTAGGATGGAGGTTCACCTTCTAGCGGGACAATGACCCCAAACACACTGCTACAGCAACACTTGAGTGGTTTAAGGGGAAACATGTAAATGTTTTGGAATGGCCTAGTCAAAGCCCAGATCTCAATCCAATAGAAAATCTGTGGTCAGACTTGAAGATTGCTGTTCACAAGCGCAAACCATCCAACTTGAAGGAGCTGGAGCAGTTTTGCAAGGAGGAATGGGCAAAAATCCCAGTGGTAAGATGTGGCAAGCTCATAGAGACTTATACAAAGCAACTTGGAGCTGTGATTGCCGCAAAAGTGGCTCTACAAAGTATTGACTTTAGGGCGGTAAATAGTTATGTAAAAGCATTGACTTTTTCTGTTATTTTGTCCTATTTGTTGTTTGCGTCACAATATGAAAAAAAAACACAACTTCAAAGTTGTGGGCATGTTCTGTAAATTAAATTATGCAATTCCTCAAACAATCCATGTTAATTCCAGGTTGTGAGGCACCAAAATACAAAAAAAGTCAAGGGGGGTGAATACTTTTGTAAGGCACTGTATATATATATATATATATATATCTATATCTATATACACTCACCTAAAGAATTATTAGGAACACCATACTAATACGGTGTTGGACTCCCTTTTGCCTTCAGAACTGCCTTAATTCTACGTGGCATTGATTCAACAAGGTGCTGATAGCATTCTTTAGAAATGTTGGCCCATATTGATAGGATAGCATCTTGCAGTTGATGGAGATTTGAGGGATGCACATCCAGGGCACGAAGCTCCCGTTCCACCACATCCCAAAGATGCTCTATTGGGTTGAGATCTGGTGACTGTGGGGGCAATTTTAGTACAGTGAACTCATTGTCATGTTCAAGAAACCAATTTGAAATGATTCGAGCTTTGTGACATGGTGCATTATCCTGCTGGAAGTAGCCATCAGAGGATGGATACATGTTCTCATTCTGTTTATGCCAAATTCGGACTGTACCATTTGAATGTCTCAACAGAAATCGAGACTCATCAGACCAGGCAACATTTTTCCAGTCTTCAACAGTCCAATTTGTAGCCTCTTTTTCCTATTTGTAGTGGAGATGAGTGGTACCCGGTGGGGTCTTCTGCTGTTGTAGCCCATCCGCCTCAAGGTTGTGCGTGTTGTGGCTTCACAAATGCTTTGCTGCATACCTCGGTTGTAACGAGTGGTTATTTCAGTCAACGTTGCTCTTCTATCAGCTTGAATCAGTCGGCCCATTTTCCTCTGACCTCTAGCATCCACAAGGCATTTTTGCCCACAGGACTGCCGCATAATGGATGATTTTCCCTTTTCACACCATTCTTTGTAAACCTTAGAAATGGTTGTGCGTGAAAATCCCAGTAACTGAGCAGATTGTGAAATACTCAGACCGGCCCGTCTGGCACCAACAACCATGCCACGCTCTTAAATCACCTTTCTTTCCCATTCTGACATTCAATTTGGAGTTCAGGAGATTGTCTTGACCAGGACCACACCCCTAAATGCATTGAAGCAACTGAGAAAGCAACAGGTGTTCCTAATAATTCTTTAGGTGAGTGTATATATATATATATTTAAAAGAAAAGACTGCAGCACTTCTAATCGGTGATAAAAATGTGAGGTCCTTTTTTCACCCATGCAACGTTTCAGTCCGCTTTCTGGGACCGTTCTCAAGCAATGCATACAAAATCTTGGTGCATATTTATGCAGTATCAATACATTTACATAATTGATAATTACTAAGTGGTAATAGACAACATTCTCCCATAATTTACATCAAAATACTGACAAAAATTCATAATACATAATATACATAATAAAATGCTCTGTGCTTTTGTGCGATTGTATAGTAGTGAAAAATCATATATATAAAACCTACATTCTCTATAATTGATAATTAGTGCATATAATCATCAGGTATACAGGGTAGTGGCCCGTGGGGAACATAGACTGCTCACCTGAAAATACACAATCAGCCGGCATAATTGCATAGCGGACTGGAGAACCCAATGTGCATGTCCGCGGGTCATCGCCACGTGATAAATCACCTGACGGACACAGCATCATATGACAAGTATGTGGTTCCTATGCGCATGTCTGTGCGTCACTATCACGTGGTGCCTCACGTGACACCAGCAGCTATAACAGCGTATCATAGCAACCGAGTAGTATATAGGATCATGAAATGTCACCTAGGCGAAAAACAAACAGGAGGAGTGGAAGGTGCTGCAATGAAGTGCACCTAACCTAATCCTATATCAAGAGACACATGAGCTGAATAACTGGTGATTACCCAGCACATACAGGCCAATCGATCCTCCCACATGCAGTGACCAATTACATAATATAATAAATTAGTCATATATCTTCTGTGTACCCACTGGAATATACCGAGGACCTCGTGTAAAGTACTGCCACAAGGTAATACCACCTAGGTCACCCAGCACAGGCATAAAAATGCCTCTTGATATAGGATTAGGTTAGGTGCGCTTCATTGCAGCACCTCCCACTCCTCCTGTTTGTTTTTCGCCTAGGTGACATTTCATGATCCTATATACTACTCGGTTGCTATGATACGCTGTTATACCTGCTGGTGTCACGTGAGGCACCACGTGATAGTGACGCACAGACATGCGCATAGGAACCACATACTTGTCATATGATGCTGTGTCCGTCAGGTGACTTATCACGCGGTGCTGACGCGCGAACATGCGCATTGGGTTCTCCAGTACGCTATGCAATTATGCCGGCTGATTGTGTATTTTCAGGTGAGCAGTCTATGTTCCCCACGGGCCACTACCCTGTATACCTGATGATTATATGCACTAATTATCAATTATAGAGAATGTAGGTTTTATATATATGAATTTTCACAAGCACAGAGCATTTTATTATGTATATTATGTATTGTGAATTTTTGGTCAGTATTTTTATGTAAATTATGGGAGAATGTTGTCTATTAACACTTAGTAATTATCAATTATGCAAATGTATTGATACTGCATAAATATGCACCAAGATTTTGTCTGCATTGCTTGAGAACGGCCCCAGAAAGCGGACTGAAACGTTGCATGGGTGAATAAAGGACCTCACATTTTTTTCACCGATTGGAAGTGCTGCAGTTATTTTCTGTGCTGCCTTGAACTTTCTTTTTTATATTTTGAACCACAAGAGCCCACACAGCATTTTTTTTACTTTTCATCTATTTAAATATGGATCCCCAGGGGGAGCTGTCCTCACCCGAGGTGTTCACCTATAGAATTGTAGAGTCTTGCAAAGGAGACATGGAGTTTTTATCTATTCCTTCATTGCTTGTTAGCAAGAAAAGGTATGAACGAGAGACTAAACGCTGTATTACTCTGGAGTTAAATTCTACAACTTTGGTAAAGTATGTAAAGACCAACCGTATCCCCAGAGGTATGCATGTACAACCGCAGCCATCAATGTATCCACATGACCCAGATTTCCGTGCAAAATATGAACAGATCTCAAATAAGTATGCACATGATCTAATGTTATTGAATATTAAATTCATGCATAAGGACTTATCTACCACTCTGTCTAATAAATCGGAATCGGAGGCGTTATTAAGAGCAACTTTATTAACACAGGAGTTTAAAGATTATACTGATAAATTCCAGCCATATTTGGACAAACTGAAAAAAGAGACACAGGACACCAAGAGGAACAAATAGCAAAGGGATACAATGGACTATACAACTGGCCATGTATATTCCTGGACGTATTTTTCTTATGTCATTTATGTCTTCTGGTGCCCATGCAATGTGTTATATGTTGGGGAGACAACCTGTGATTTTAAAACGTGGTGGTTCCAGGGGACGGCTGAGACGCGCTCGCGTCATCAGCGCACCCGGCTTTGCCCGTTCCCGTGGGAACCACACTGGGGCTGAGTGCCAAGCTAATCACTCGGCACTCAGCTGTATGGGCTGCATTGGAACTCAGGAGTCATGTGACGCTGGCCACGTCACATGACTCCACTAGTGCACTATTTAAACAGGCAATCTGCTGGCCACAGATTGCCTGTTATTGAGGTCCTTCCTGCATGACACTCACCTGGTTTGTTTGTTCCTGCTTGGCTTCTAATTTGCCGCCCGTCTCATCCTCTGGTCTTGGCGTGCTCTCCTGGTTTTACTTTGGCTTGTCCTGACGATTCTCTGCTTGCTCCTTCGTTACCTTTTCTGCTCTCTTGGTTTTGACGCGGCTTGTTTTGTTAGTGGTCACTACTCCACCCCCTGTGTGTGACAGAATAACAGGGCCACATTACCACTGTTATCATGAACCCTTTGGTTACCCTGAAGGAGCATGTTTCTAATCTGACTCAGATGGTTCAGGAATTAGGGGAGAAACTCCATTTACATGAGTCAGGACAGAGGGCCTCCACTAAGCATGTATCTAGTCATCATATGGAGCCTCAGATTAAGCTTCCTGAACCGTTCTTTGGTGACCTTAGAAAGTTTCTGTCTTTCAAAGAGAATTGTAAACTTTTTTCACTATTTCAGATTACGCCTCTTGTCACCCGGTTCTAAAAGACAGCGCGTGGGCATTGTAATCTCCCGCTTCCAGGGAGATCCCCAGTATTGGGCTTTTTTCCTTGCCTGCTGACGCTGGTTGTCTCAGCTCTGTCGAGGGGTTCTTCCAGGCCCTAGGTACCTTGTGTGATGAACCTGACAGGGCCATGGTAGCTGAGACGTTCTTACTAAATTTTTTCTACCTATATACTCAGTGTATCACCGTTATAGCTGGCTTGTGTCATTGGACTGATCGGAAGAGGGAAAAGTTGGTGGAGAGGGGGGGAGAGGGAGGGAGAGGGGAATGGGTCAGGGGTAGTGAAGATATGTGGGGTAATATAGGGGTAGGTTAGAGGTGATGTTACTACTTAGTAGCTTTATTAAGCGCTCCTATATATTCTGGAGCGTTGGTCTATTATGTAATAGATTAACTTCACTTCTGTTTGTAGTTATCGCAGCCTCTGCTGCTCCTATTTCGCCTCCTCCTATTCAACTGCTATTCATCGTTGTCCTCCTCTCTCTCATCTGATATGTCTCTTGTCGTATATTGTTTTTATTTCTATTGCCTGCTGTATCGCTCTGTAGATATGCCCGTATATTTGAGCATGCTGCCGCTATTTCACTGCCTAAAATCTGAACACTCCTACACTCTGCATCCCGACATGTTTCGCTGTGTAACCAGCGTCTTCAGGGGATAAAGCATGCTTTATCTGGTGGGTGGTACTGTGAAGTATTCTACCCCTGAGATATCCTTGACTGTGGGTGGGTGTCACTCTGAAATATGTTCTCTGTTGGTTCTAGAAAACTTACCAGTAGAAGTGGTACTGGGAATGCCTTGGCTCCAGTTACATAACCCCATTATTTACTGGACCAAGGGGGAATTGGTGAAATGGCGGGTTGAATGCGATTTGTGCTTGTCCGTAGTGCAAGCGGGGGTCTCAGCAGAATCCAATACATTGCCTTTACTCTTAAAGGAATATATAGATGTGTTCTCCTCCTCGAACCCTGAGTTGCTACCGCCCCATAGACCTTATGATTTCGCCATTGAATTGGTAGAGGGGGCCAGATATCCCAAGGGACGTATCTATAATCTTTCCAAACCTGAACGCAAGGCCATGGAGGATTATGTTGAAGAGAGTCTCAGCAAAGGACACATTAGTCCTTCTGTATGTCCTATGGGGTGGGATTTTTCTTTGTCGAAAAGAAAGATAGAGGCCTCAGACCTTGCATCAACTAACGGAAGTTGAATAAGATTATGATCAAGAATCAATACTCCCTTCCACTGATTCTTGATTTGTTTAATCAGGTAATGGGGGGGCTTCCTGGTTCTCTAAAATTGATCTGAAGGGGGCATATAACTTGATTCAAATTATGGCGGGAGACGTGTGGAAGACAGCTTTCAATACACCAGCTAGACACTTCGAATATCTTGTTATGCCTTTTGGACTCAGGAATGCGCTAGCTGTGTTTCAAAACTTTATGAATGATATTTTTAGGGAATTCTTGGGTAAATTTGTAATTGTTTACCTTGATGATGTTTTGATTTTTTCCCCTGATTTTAACCACTTCAGCACCCTTAGCTTAAACACCCTTAATGACCAGGCCACTTTTTACACTTCTGCACTACACTACTTTCACCGTTTATTGCTCGGTCATGCAACTTACCACCCAAATGAATTTTACCTCCTTTTCTTCTCACTAATAGAGCTTTCATTTAGTGGTATTTCATTGCTGCTGACATTTTTACTTTTTTTGTTATTAATCGAAATTTAACGATTTTTTTGCAAAAAAATGTCATTTTTCACTTTCAGTTGTAAAATTTAGCAAAAAATACGACATCCATATATAAATTTTTCTCTAAATTAATTGTTCTACATGTATTTGATAAAAAAAAAATGTTTGGGTCAAAAAAAAAAAATGGCTTGGGTAAAAGTTATAGCGTTTACAAGCTATGGAACAAAAATGTGAATTTCCGCTTTTTGAAGCAATTCTGACTTTCTGAGCACCTGTCATGTTTCCTGAGGTTCTACAATGGCCAGACAGTACAAACACCCCACAAATGACGCCATTTCGGAAAGTAGACACCCTAAGGTATTCGCTAATGGGCATAGTGAGTTCATAGAACTTTTTATTTTTTGTCACAAGTTAGCGGAAAATGATGATTTATTTATTTATTTTTTTCTTACAAAGTCTCATATTCCACTAACTTGTGACAAAAAATAAAAACTTCCATGAACTCACTATGCCCATCACGAAATACCTTGGGGTGTCTTCTTTCCAAAATGGGGTCACTTGTGGGGTAGTTATACTGTCCTGGAATTTTAGGGGCCCAAATGCGTGTGAAGTAGTTTGAAATCAAAATCTTTAAAAAATGGCCGGTGAAATCCGAAAGGTGCTCTTTGGAATGTGGGCCCCTTTGCCCACCTAGGCTGCAAAAAAGTGTTACACATGTGGTATTGCCGTACTCAGGAGAAGTTGGGCAATGTTTTTTGGGGTGTCATTTTACATATACCCATGCTGGGTGAGAGAAATATCTTGGCAAAAGACAACTTTTCCCATTTTTTTATACAAAGTTGGCATTTGACCAAGATATTTATCTCACCCAGCATGGGTATATGTAAAATGACACCCCAAAACACATTGCCCAACTTCTCCTGAGTACGGCAATACCACATGTGTGACACTTTTTTGCAGCCTAGGTGGGCAAAGGGGCCCACATTCCAAAGAGCACCTTTAGGATTTCACAGGTCATTTTTTACACATTTTGATTTCAAACTATTTACCTCACATTAGGGCCCCTAGAATGCCAGTGCAGTATAACTACCCCACAAGTGACCCCATTTTGGAAAGAAGACACCCCAAGGTATTCCGTGAGGGTCACATGTGGGGTATTTATACTGCCCTGGCATTTTAGGGGCCCTAAAGCGTGAGAATAAGTCTGGGATCCAAATGTCTAAAAATGCCCTCCTAAAAGGAATGTGGGCTCCTTTGCGCATCTAGGCTGCAAAAAAGTGTCACACATGTGGTATCGCTGTACTCAGGAGAAGTGTGGCAATGTGTTTTGGGGTGTCTATTTACATATACTCATGCTGGATGAGAGAAATATCTCGGCAAAAGACAACTTTTCCCATTTTTTATACAAAGTTGGCATTTGACCAAGATATTTATCTCACCCAGCATGGGTATATGTAAAATGACACCCCAAAACACTTTGCCCAACTTCTCCTGAGTACGGCAATACCACATGTGTGACACTTTTTTGCAGCCTAGATGCGCAAAGGGGCCCACATTCCTTTTAGGAGGGCATTTTTAGACATTTGGATCCCAGACTTCTTCTCACACTTTAGGGCCCCTAAAATGCCAGGGCAGTATAAATACCCCACATGTGACCCCATTTTGGAAAGAAGACACCCCAAGGTATTCAATGAGGGGCATGGCGAGTTCATAGAAATTTTTTTTTTTTTTGGCACAAATTAGCGGAAATTGATTTTTTTTTTTGTTTTTTCTCACAAAGTCTCCCTTTCCGCTAACTTGGGACAAAAATTTTAATCTTTCATGGACTCAATATGCCCCTCACGGAATACCTTGGGGTGTCTTCTTTCCGAAATGGGTTCACATGTGGGGTATTTATACTGCCCTGACATTTTAGGGGCCCTAAAGCGTGAGAAGTCTGGAATATAAATGTCTAAAAAAATTTACGCATTTTGATTCCGTGAGGGGTATGGTGAGTTCATGTGAGATTTTATTTTTTGACACAAGTTAGTGGAATATGAGACTTTGTAAGAAAAAAAATAAAATAATAATTTCCGCTAACTTGGGCCAAAAAAATGTCTGAATGGAGCCTTACAGGGGGGTGATCAATGAAAAGGGGGGTGATCACGGAGTCTATATGGGGTGATCACCCCCCTGTCATTGATCACCCTCCTATAAGGCTCCATTCAGATGTCCGTATGTGTTTTGCAGATCCTATCCATGTATCTGTGGATCCGTAAAAAACATACGGACGTCGGAATGGAGCCTTACAGGGGGGTGATCAATGACAGGGGGGTGATCAGGGAGTCTATATGGGGTGATCACCCCCCAATGTAAATATCTATAGTTATTGTATTTAGATGTAAATAGGCAGTGTTAAAACACATACTACACACAATGCACTAATTGTCTTGTAAGTAACCGTAATTGAAATAATATACAGTACAGACCAAAAGTTTGGACACACCTTCTCATTCAAAGAGTTTTCTTTATTTTCATGACTATGAAAATTGTAGATTCACACTGAAGGCATCAAAACTATGAATTAGCACATGTGGAATTATATTCATAGCAAACAAGTGTGAAACAACTGAAAATATGTCATATTCTTGGTTCTTCAAAGTAGCCACCTTTTGCTTTGATTACTGCTTTGCACACTCTTGGCATTCTCTTGGTGAGCTTCAAGAGGTAGTCCCCTGAAATGGTTTTCACTTCACAGGTGTGCCCTGTCAGGTTTAATAAGTGGGATTTCTTGCCTTATAAATGGGGTTGGGACCATCAGTGTCGTTGAGGAGAAGTCAGGTGGATACACAGCTGATAGTCCTACTGAATAGACTGTTAGAATTTGTATTATGGCAAGAAAAAAGCAGCTAAGTAAAGAAAAACGAGTGGCCATCATTACTTTAAGAAATGAAGGTCAGTCAGTCAGCTGAAAAATTGGGAAAACTTTGAAAGTAAGGGCTATTTGACCATGAAGGAGAGTGATAGGGTGCTGCGCCAGATGACCTGGCCTCCACAGTCACCGGACCTGAACCCAATTGAGATGGTTTGGGGTGAGCTGGACCGCAGAGTGAAGGCAAAAGGGCCAACAAGTGCTAAGCATCTCTGGGAACTCCTTCAAGACTGTTGGAAGACCATTTCAGGGGACTACCTCTTGAAGCTCATCAAGAGAATGCCAGAAGTGTGCAAAGCAGTAATCAAAGCAAAAGGTGGCTACTTTGAAGAACCTAGAATATGACATATTTTCAGTTGTTTCACACTTGTTTGTTATGTATATAATTCCACATGTGTTAATTCATAGTTTTGATGCCTTCATAGTCATGAAAATAAAGAAAACTCTTTGAATGAAAAGGTGTGTCCAAACTTTTGGTCTGTACTGTATATATATACAAACCGGATTCCAAAAAATTTGGGACACTAAACAAATTTGAATAAAAACTGAATGCAATGATGTGGAGATGGCAAATGTCAATATTTTATTTGTAATAGAACGTAGATGACAGATCAAACGTTTAATACGAGTAAATGTATCATTCTAAAGGAAAAATACGTTGATTCCAATTTTCACGGTGTCAACAAATCCCCAAAAAGTTGGGACAAGTAGCAATAAGAGGCTGGAAAAAGTAAATTTGAGCATAACGAAGAGCTGGAAGACCAATTAACACTAATTAGGTCAATTGGCAAAATGATTGGGTATAAAAAGAGCTTTTCAGAGTGGCAGTGTCTCTCAGAAGCCAAGATGGGTAGAGGATCACCAATTCCCACAATGTTGCGCAGAAAGATAGTGGAGCAATATCAGAAAGGTGTTACCCAGCGGAAAATTGCAAAGACTTTGCATCTATCATCATCAACTGTGCATAACATCATCCAAAGATTCAGAGAATCTGGAAGAATCTCTGTGCGTAAGGGTCAAGGCCGTAAAACCATACTGGATGCCCGTGATCTCCGGGCCCTTAAACGACACTGCACCACAAACAGGAATGCTACTGTAAAGGAAATCACAGAATGGGCTCAGGAATACTTCCAGAAACCATTGTCAGTGAACACAATCCACCGTGCCATCCGCCGTTGCTAGCTGAAACTCTACAGTGCAAAGAAGAAGCCATTTCTAAGCAAGATCCACAAGCTCAGGCGTTTTCACTGGGCCAGGGATCATTTAAAATGGAGTGTGGCAAAATGGAAGACTGTTCTGTGGTCAGACGAGTCACGATTCAAATTTCTTTTTGGAATTCTGCGATACCATGTCATCCGGACCAAAGACGACAAGGACAACCCAAGTTGTTATCAACGCTCAGTTCAGAAGCCTGCATCTCTGATGGTATGGGGTTGCATGAGTGCGTGTGGCATGGGCAGCTTGCATGTCTGGAAAGGCACCATCAATGCAGAAAAATATATTTAGGTTCTAGAACAACATATGCTCCCATCCAGACGTCATCTCTTTCAGGGAAGACCCTGCATTTTTCAACAAGATAATGCCAGACCACATTCTGCATCAATCACAACATCATGGCTGCGTAGGAGAAGGATCCGGGTACTGAAATGGCCAGTCTGCAGACCAGATCTTTCACCTATAGAGAACATTTGGCGCATCATAAAGAGGAAGGTGCAACAAAGAAGGCCCAAGACGATTGAACAGTTAGAGGCCTGTATTAGACAAGAATGGGAGAGCATTCCTGTTTCTAAACTTGAGAAACTGGTCTCCTCTATTCCCCAGACGTCTGTTGAGTGTTGTAAGAAGAAGGGGAGATGCCACACAGTGGTGAAAATGGCCTTGTCCCAACTTTTTGGGGATTTGTTGACACCATGAAATTCTGATTCAACATATTTTTCCCTTAAAATGGTACATTTTCTCAGTTTAAACTTTTGTTCCGTGATTTATGTTCTATTCTGAATAAAATATTAGAAGTTGGCACCTCCACATCATTGCATTCAGTTTTTATTCACGATTTGTATAGTGTCCCAACTTTTTTGGAATCCGGTTTGTATATATATATATATATTATTTTTATTTTTTTATACTTTATAACTGCTGCATAAAAGGAGAAATACGATCCAGTTAGGAGAAGAAAGCTCCTACACTCCAAGCTGTAAGGGAAAACGGGAGGACACCCAGAAGGACTGAGCTTTACCTAAAACCAGCTGCAAAAAGACCTGCCGAAAAACCGGTGGGACCAAGAACCGTTACATGGATCATGTGGGGTATTGCATAGACAAAATAAAGAAACTGGCGACTAACGTATGACCCATTCTGAACTCAACAAGATTTCTACACTATACAAATTAATTACTCATTACACTACTTGTGACGACCACCGTAGGAATCCCTTTAAAGGGGGGAAGACATACTTACATGCCGGGGAGCAACAGATGTCACGAAACCGACACTGACAGATGGGCTTTGTCGCTTGCATTGTTTATTATTTATTTTTTCTTTTTAATTATTTTATTTTTTTGGTGGACGTATTGTCTGGGAAAACCTCTTCTATAGGATATGAATACCCCAAGTGTTAAACCCCCAGTTGCACAAGCTCAGGTAAACTATGGCTGGGGAACCTCCCAGCTTCAAACCTGTACACAACTAACCTAAACCAAAGGAGTTTTAAACCCAGAAATGCTACCCATGATGCTATTGCAGTACCACGGAGCTACCAGCTCGACTGGAGGGGCGGGGGACCCTGTATCTAAAAGTACCCATAGTAATGATTCTAAATCTGCACAAGACTTCCCACCCCCCATCGCATTAGTACTTAACAAGTCGTAGGAAGGGACGGCACCGCTGAAGGAGCGGGTACAGGAATTCCATCCGGGTGGGCCGCTGCAGTGACCAGGCTAAGAACCCTGGAATGATGGTCAGGCACCAGCCTCTTACAGTTTTCAATCGCAACATCAGACCAGACTCCTCAGATGCGCCTGACATTTCGTCTGAAGACGACGGTAAGCGCCACCTGGAGGATCTGGAGCGCCTACTGCGCCATGCCTCCTGACCGCCTGCGAGGAGGATAAAAAACAGAGAGCTCCCTGTGCCTGCATGACCCATGGGGGAGGGGGGGTTGCAAAATGGGCTCCAAATGAGACCCAGAGAGCCCCAATGGTACTGAAGGGGCACTGATCGCAGAAGCAGGGACAGCAGGAACAACCCTTCGAGGCAAGCCTATAGGCGCGGGTGCCATGCAATCAGGCATGGCGAGAAAAAAGGGGGGAGGGGGGCGTCATAACATGCTCCAACAGAGACCCTGATCACCCCACAGTACTAGAGGGGCACTGACCACAGAAGCGGGGGGGTGGGGCAGTAACTCCCTTTTGAGGCAATATTATTTTAGTGGTGACATTGTAATCCGGGATGGAGAAGGGAGGGGGGTGGTAGGGGGATGCTAGGGGTGGGCAAATAGCTCTACCGGGCGCTCAGAGTAACAAACAAACTTGCCTGCCAAGTGGCGCCCGTTATGAGCGCCCTGTAAGCACTGCAGGGGAAGGGAGCGGGGTCAGGCGCAGCGCTCCAGCTTGCAACATTGGCGCTGAAGGGGTCCTGCTTGAAGTATTGACCCCCCGGTGACCCCCTCATGCTGCCCCACATTAGCAGGGGGAAAACAATAGGCTACAATGGAGGTGGTGTGCAGGAGGGGTGGACTTCATCAGGGAGTGAGGAGCTGTCTCGCGCCCCTCCCCCCCTTCATGTCTAACAATCCTGACTGGCATGCGCTGCCCAACACCCACGTACCAGAAGCGCTGCAGGGGAGGGGCGGAGCCCCGGCACAGCGCTGCAAAACTACTCTAGGCTGGGCCGGAAAAATGCCACGCACTTCGCTCTAGACATGCCGGAGGAAGCGGGCAGCTGGGGGATTATGACCAAGTCGGGCGGGGGGGGCGGGTACACCTAGCAGACCACCGCCCTACCGCTGAAGCGCTGGAGCTGCACGCATGCTGCAGCAGCTCCACACTTGGCACAAAAGCAGGCATAGGGGAGGAGGATGTCAGGGGAGAGCTGAGGCTGCTCAAAACTGAGTGCAGCTAACCCTCACCCTCCTAATGAAACTCGCCAGGAGGCTTCCTTAAGGGCAGCACCTCCCGCGGCATCTTGGTGTGGACAGAGCAGGTTCAATATGCCTGGATTAGTCTATTAAAAAGTTCTTGAGCCGTGACAGGCTTTCCCCCTGCTAAGAGGCTCTCCTCTGCCTCTTCATTGACAGGGCTGGACATATAACCCATCCCTAACAATTTGGCACCTGCACCTCTGCTTTGAGTAGAGGCACATGTGCAGAGGTTCTGCTGTCGCTACCAAAGAAACAACTGTTCATGTGCTGCTACCCAGAAGTATAGAGGCACATGCACAGTCACTGCTCTGGTGGCAGCAGCAAAGCCTTTGCATTTGTGCTGATACTTGGAGCAGCAGCGCAAGTGAGAGTTTTTCTGGGATGAGCGAGATATCCAGCCTTGCAGTCAAGCAGCAGGGGGAGGGTATTGATCAGTTAGAATAGCCCCTCACTGCTCAAGAACTCTTTTTGATGAATACATTGATTTGCACAAATCGTTACTTCAGTATATTGATGCTACTGTATGGACAAGTGTAAATAATTCCCCACTCTCCATGCACTTGTGGTTCTTGAGAACAAGGAATAACTTTGAATTGAAAATATAGTAAGGTAGCAGATAGATCAGGATATTATTGATGTTTTATCTGTAGGCTGCATAAAATCTCAACAGGCTCCCTTATTACAGACAACTAGAGTGCATTCAGGAAATCTTCAGACTGAAGTGAGCGAATTGATTCTACAGAATCAATTTGTCCAATCTGCAGGGCTTCTTCATTTGCATAAGACCTGCTGATTGGACCCTTTAACTTTTTTCAAGTATTTTGGTATGTTGCAGGCTTGTGGTAAAATAAAAAAAATAAAAAATGTCTTCCCTCATGAATCTGCAATCAATCCCCCTTAAAAAAAAAAATGAAAACATCATTTTATAAATGTTTGCAAATTTATTAAACAATAAAACTAAAATTTCACGAGGGCATCAGTATTCAGACTCATTTCTTTTCATAATCTTTGAGATGTTTCTACATGTTTCTTTGACAAGAGTCTACCTGTGGTAAATTCAGTTAATTGAACGTGATTCGGAAAGACACCCCCTGTCTATATAAGGTTTTACAGCTTATGCATATCAGAGCAAAAACCAAGCCATGAGGAGGACAGAACAAGGACTCTTCCTAGAGCTGGCTGCACCATGAAATTAGATAATTGGTAGAAAAAGGGTTATGGTAAGAGAGGTGACCAAGAACCCAATGGCCACTGTATCAGGTCCAAAGATCCTATGTGCAGATGGGAGAAACTTCTGTAAGGTCAACCATCGTCGCAGCATTCTACCAATTCTACCGGCTTTATGGCAGACTAGCCAGGAGGAAGTCTCTCCTCAGTAAAAGACACATTAAAGTTAAAAAATAAAGCAATAAAGGACTCTCAGACTATAAGAAAGAAGATTCAGCTTTTTAGCCTCAATTCTAAGCGTCGTGTTTGAAGAAAACCAATCACTATCCAATACCATTCCTACTGTGAATCATGGTGATGGCATCATCATTTGTGGATGGTGTTTTTCAGTAGCTGGGACAGTGAGATTTTTCAGAGTTGAGGGAAAGCTGAATGCAGAGATATTCTTCATGAAAACCTAATACAGTGTTTTCTAGACCTCCGAGAGGGCCGAAGATTTACTTTCCAACAAGACAATGACGCTAAACACACAGCCAAGACAACACAAGTGTGACCTAGGAACAACTCTGTTAATGTATTTGGCCCAGCCAGAGCCCTGACTTGAACCCAATCAAAGGTTTCTGGAGACACATGAACGTCTTGAGAAGAAGATCTGCATAGAAGAATGGCAGAAAAATCGTTAAATCCAGTTGTGCAAACCTTGTGGCATCATGCTGAAGAAAACAGGAGACTGTAATCATTGCTGTAGGTGCTTCATCTCAGTAGTGAGTAAAGGGTCTCAATGCAATATTTAGTTTTTTCTTTATCAATAATTTAGCAATTTGCACTCTTGATTTTTTAACATTCTGTTTTTACATTTTTGTTAGGGGAACTGTGTGCAGAATGATGGGGGTAAATGTGAACTCTTTTTAAATTTTAGCACAGGGTTGCAACTTTTCGAAAGCACTGTTGGGGAGATTTATCAAACTGGTGTAAAGTAGGACTGGTTTAGTTGCCCATAGCAACTAATAAGATATCACCTTTAATTTTTCACAGCTCCTTTGGAGAATGAAAGGTGGTATCTGATTGGTTGCTATGGGCAACTAAGTCAGTTCTACTTTACACCAGTTTGATAAATCTCCCCCTGTATGTTTTACGCTGAAATGCATTGTTTAAAAGCTAGCTGTAATTCTGGAGGATTCGTGGACAGACATGCATTTCAAATAAATGGTCATTCATGTAATATACATGGACAGGCTGAAGCTGCCAAAACAAAATAAGCTGATACTTAAAAAGATAATCCCCAAAAAGATTAATGTTCAATGAATAGCGCATTTCAAAGGGAATATTATTGAAATAAAAATATTGATTCATTTTTTTAATGTAAATTATATTTTCCTATCTGGTAGTGCCCTCTACTGTTTGTCATGTGGTCTTAATTCTGGTCCACCTCAGTGGGGATGCAGTGATCTCATAGTGAAGCAGGCAAAGCAGCCCAAACGTTTTCATTCATTCATCCCTACTTCTAAAATCACAGAAATAACTATATCTCTGTAAAATTCATTAGTGAAATTGATGGGACTATGTGCAAGGGATTATTGTCTATGCAGCATTAATGCACTCTCATGAGATGCAGGTACTTCAAGGTTATATGGAACAAGCTACTGTGACTAGAGTTGAGCGAACACCTGGATGTTCGGGTTCGAGAAGTTCGGCCGAACTTCCCGAAAATGTTCGGGTTCGGGATCCGAACTCGACCCGAACTTCGCCCTGAACCCGAACTTTTTGGCAATAAAAAGGCAGTAAAATAGCCCAGGAAAGGGCTAGAGGGCTGCAAAAGGCAGCAAAATGTAGGTAAATCCTCTGCAAACAAATGTGGATAGGGAAATGAATTAAAATAAAATAAAAAAATAAAAAAATAACCAATATCAATTGGAGAGAGGTCCCATAGCAGAGAATCAGGCCTCATGTCATAGCAGAGAATCAGGCTTCATGTCACCCACCACTTGAACAGGCCACTGTCAGATATTCAGGCCCCGGCACCCAGACAGAGGAGAGAGGTCCCATAGCAGAGATTCAGGCATGGGCGTGTCTGTTTCCTGCAGCTGAGGTAGAAGGTGTGAGTGCAGCAGCTCCAGGAGACTTCCACCTCGTTAAGGCCCCAGGAGATTTTTCAACACCTTAATCCCCTGGGAGGGACCAGGCTTGTGGGGAGATTTTCCACCTTTCTCCCCAGCCCAGGCCCTGCCTCTCCCTAGGGAGCTGGTAGGGGCCTGGGCTATGCGCTCAGGCAAGGCCCAGGATCCTGCTTCCCGGGGTAGGCCGGCGGGAGGTAGGGGAGGCGAGTTACCGGCCTCTGCTTCATCTTCCGCTCCGGGGGTCAGAAGATCAAGCAGCGGTCATGTGGAAGTGTCCTCTGTGGCCCCCAGGGGCGAAGCCGTGAACATCGCCGGCAAGTCCAGGAGGGTGGACGATAACCCTCCTAAAGGTATGCGGGGTGCTCCTGGAGGTGGGTCGGGTTTGGTGGAGGCCGACTGGGGTACTATGAGGCCCAGGGAGTCGGTGGTCCAGTATAGCTCCCGTATTGCAGCCCACCTCCGGGAGTACGAAGAGGCTGGTAAGGCCTTAAACAAACTCCAGCATGATATAAAGGAGGAAAGACAAAAAGCGGACAGGGCCTCTAAAGTGAAGAGGCCTGAAAAAGCGGCAAGAATAAGGGCACTGAAGGTCGAGATAAGTGAAATGGAGAATAAAAGGGCTGACATCTTGAGACATAGTGGCCCATTTGAGGAAAAATTGAAAAACGAAAAGAGGTTCGCAGAGATGAACCAAAAAAATGTTTCCGCAGATGAGGAGGATACCCTAGTGAGCCTGGGGGGACAGTCTGCGGGGCCGGCGGATTCTGGGATCCGGCCCGAGCAGGTCCGTCTCCCCCCCACTAGCTCAGATGAGGAAGAAAGCAGTGGGGTAGGGGGACAGTTGATGGAACAGATACGTTACCTTGAGTCCCCCCGGGCTCATGTTGACGGACTTGTTTTTGGGGATGAATTGTTGGAAGATGAGCCTGCGAAAAAGAAAAAGAGAAAGAAACAAAAAGAGGCAAAGAAGAAACAAAAAGAGGCAGAGGAAAAAAAAGAAGTGAACTGGGTGTATGTGTCCTATCTACTGCCCTCTGGGCCGGCTGCAAAGTGGGCTCAGGGGGCTAACCCCATTTCCCCCCCTAGCCTGGTTTCTACAGTGGAACCAGAGCGTGGGAGTGGGGAGAATAGAGAGAATGTAGCGAAATGTAATTTGGTCTGTGAGAAAAAGATGGCGCCAAACGCCGACCCTGTTTGCAGTAGCAGGGGCGGCAAGATGGGAGTGGCTGAAAAGCCGCACAAGCTGGTGTCGATAGCAAAAGGAGGGGGGGCGTGGCTGCTTTCAGTGTGGCCCCGCCCACCGCCGCTGCCTCCTCTGGGATGTTTGATAAATGTCTGGTGGGGGTGCGGCGGTGTGACGATTTTGTCGCCGCCCCTCCTGCCTTGGATGGTGGTGTGGTCCTTGCTTCCTCTGCCCCCGTTGGACCCCGTGCGCCTGTGTCTCCCGCCGCCCCCTCCACCTGTGTTAGTGCATCGGCGGTGGTGGGGGGCGGGGCCAGGGTGGGGGGGACATCTGCGGTCGCGCCTCTGGATGTACCTGGAGGCGTGTCTGGGGGCGGGGGGGTGGGGTTCATGCGTCCGTCACCATGTGCGGGGTGGCGGGTGCCGGGGGTCCTGCGGCTTCCTTCTCTGCCCCTGCCTCTTCTGCTGCTCATGCGCTCTTTGCTCCTTCCCCTGCTGCTGTCATTTTGCCGGCGGCGGGGGGGGAGCGGGGCCTGGGCGGTGGAAGAGTCTGCAGGCATGCCCCTGGGAGAGCCTGGGGGCGTGTCCATGGGCGGGGATGGGAGGGGCGGGGCTTCTGCAGCCGTGGCTGCTACTTTGTGCAGGGCTGCCATGGCTGGGAGCAGTAGTGCCACAGGCAGGTGAGGACATTAAGGCAAAAAAAGTTGCAAAGGATATGGATGTGGATGTGGATGTGGAAGCCGAGGATGTGGTGGTAGGGACCACGGAGGCGGATTTGCATAAAAAGAAAAATATTAGTATCATTGCCCCAGCTGGCCCAGCTGTGTTTTTGAGGGCAGGTGAAAGTTCAGGGATTGTTCCGGGTCCTGTTGGGGGGGTGGATGCAGGGGTTAGTCCTGCTGCTGGAAAAGTGGCGGGCCACCCCTGTGTGGCCCCCTTGGGGGGATCCAGGGGCGACGTTTGTGACTGGTGGGGGGGGGAGCCGGTTCTGCTGCCCCTCCTGCGTCCATGGCGCCTGGCAGAAGTTATGCCAGTGTGGCTGCGGCTGTAGGGGGGGAGGGGCTGACTTCCTTGGCTTCCTCGCTCTCAGGGTCTGATAATGGTGACTTGCAGCGGCGACTGCTGGAGGCCCTCAAAAAGGGGGAGAGCTCCTTTTCCGTAGAGGGGAAGAAGGTGGAATGTTCATTCTGGTTCAACAGACATGGCGTTCGGACCTTCCGAGAACAGAACGGGGGCGAGACCACCTGGTCTTCACCCACAACCGGCCCTGGAGCCAGACGGAATGTGGTCTGTCTCAAGTGGAGTAGCGATGAAGCTTGCCCTACTAGAAAGAGGGTAGTGGAGCTCCTGCTTGGGATGTGTTTCAAGGCAACCGACATCTTTGCCTTGATCCATCCTTTTGGCTCCAAGGAGTTTGACATCAGCTTTGTCCGGCCGGAGGGGCTTGAGCTCTTCTGGTCCGGATATGAGCTGGTGAAGAACATGCCGGACTGGCGTGGTTTCGTTGCAAAAGCGATAACCCGCCAGAGTGAGGTCAAGAGAGTGACCGTGCTGACCCGTAATGAGTCGCTCTCTTGTATTGACATCATGACCTGGCTGGGAAGGTACGGAGAGGTCCAGGGAATACCAGCTAAAAACCTGGACGAGTTTGGCATTTGGTCGGGTGCCTGGACGTTTAATATCAAGCTTAGGCGTCTGGGTAGTACAGTTTCCCACATTCCATCATCTGCCTTTATCGGCCGAGACAGGATCTTGGTTTTCTACAGGGGGCAGCCTAAGCTCTGTCACAAGTGCGGCAGCCCCACACACTTCAGCGCCAGCTGCCAAGTGCAGAAGTGCGCGTTGTGTGGGGGGACAGGTCATCTTGCTGCATCTTGTGAGGAGATTAGATGCAACCTGTGTGGGGAGCTCGGGCACCCCTTCAGTCGCTGTCCTCTCTCTGAGGCCAATGCGGCCCGAGCTCATGCAGGAGCGGGCCGGGAGGTCCCTTCGGCTGAGGCGGATACTGGCAAAGGCAGTGGAGTTAAGGGGTCAGTGAGCAACCGGAACAACCCGTCCCAGCAGAGGCGGAGAGAGAGGCGTCAGGCGGAGAGGGAGGGGGAGGAACCCCGTCCTGGGGTGATGCCCGCTCCTTCCCAAAAAGACTGCCCCTCCCGAATCCGAGACCCTAGGGGGCAGCGAGCTGGAGGAGGAGATTGAGAGACTGGATCGGGCCGAAGAAACTCTGTCCTCGTACTACGAAAGTTCTGCAGAGGGTAGTGGGGCAGAGTCCCAAAGTAAACGGAAACGGCGTACTAAAAAAAGATCTAGCCCGACCAAAGTTGCCAGGGAAGGTGTAACCGGCTCCCCTCTGGAGCTCTCCAACCGGTACCTCATCTTGGATGAGACCTCTGCCTCCTCTGCTGAGGAGGAGGTTGAAGGTGAGGGGCCGGGGGCGAAGGAGGGAGGGCCTTCAGGGGGCCCCGCGCCCCCCTCTGGTGGGGATGCGAGGTCCTCAGAAGGGGTGGAAAAACCGGGCCCTGAGACTGAGAAAGCCAGGAGTGGTGCGCAAAGGGAGGTGGTGGTGGCAGAGATGGATACCACTATCTCCCTCAAGAGAGGTCGTGCTGCTCTAGAAGGCAGCCCCGGGAGGGGGGAGAAGGATGGGAAGAAGGCCGTCTAATTTAACTACTCTTTATGGAGGTACCCGCTCTGCTGACTCTGGCGACCATTAATGTCGCCAGCATTAAGTCGGATGCGGCTCGTTTCACAGCCTTCGATTTTCTCAGCCGTGTTGAAGCTGATATTTTGTTTTTTCAAGAGACCAGGCTGCCAGATTTGGCAGCGATTTATAAAGCCAAGAGGGAGTAGAGACCAGGGCCCTCCTACTGGTCACTTGCGGCTGAGCCGTATGGCGGAGTGGCGGTCCTTTTTACCGCACCGGTAGAATGCCGACAAATAATTGAATTAGAAATGGGGAGGTGTTTGATCTTGGATATCCTCTTGAAGGGACAGGAACTGCGCCTGATTAATATCTACGGGCCCCAGTCCAGGTGGGACAGGAAATGTCTCTTTATGAGGATTAAGCCTTTCCTTTTTACAAGCCGGCAGGTGGTTTTTGGTGGGGACTTTAATACTGTCACAAGGCCCCAAGACAGGGGAGGCACCAGAAACCAGCTGACTTATGATAGTATTTTTCTGAACAGAGTAGCTAGTGAGGCTCGTCTGGAGGATGTCCACATCAGGCATACCCCAGGCCACGGGGGTTTCACTTTCTATAGAGGTAGTCAGATCAGGTCTAGAATAGATAGGTTTTATTTGAAGGAGGAGGCTACCCTTTCACCCTTAACCCCTTAAGGACACATGACGTATCGGTACGGCATGTTTCCCGAGTCCTTAAGGACACATGACGTACCGGTACGTCATGTGTTGTTCCGATCACTGCCGTGCGGCCGGCTGTGATCGGAACAAGGTGCCTGCTCAAATCATTGAGCAGGCACCTCGGCTAAATGCGCGGGGGGGTCCCGTGACCCCCCGATGTCCGCAATCGCAACAAGCAGCAGGTCAATTCAGATCTGCGGTTTGTTGCGCTTTCTGCAGTTTCTGATCGCTGCGGTCCCTGACCGCGGCGATCAGAAACTTTAGTGTGGCGGAAATATATATTTATCACCCCCCCCTGCACCTCTGAATGATTTTAGCCTGGTGGGAGGTGCAGGGGGGGTGTTGCGGGCGGTGGGGGCGGTGCGGGAGGCGGGCGGTGCGGCAGGCGGGATCGCGATCCCCCGCCAGCCTCCCATTGCATAATCGTTGGTGTAAAGTGGGTATACCAGGGTGCCAGCACATTGCTGGCACCCTGGTATAAACGGCTGACATCGGTGATGCGATGTCAGCCGTTTAACCCTTTCCATACAGCGGTCCGTACGGACCGCTGTATGGAAAAAGTTAACAGTAAGAGGGAGCTCCCTCCCTCTCCGATCGGGGGGCTGCTGTGCCTTTGCAGCCCCCTGATGGAGAGGGAGAGAGCCCCCAGACAGCCCCCCGCAGCCCTGTGCTCACCCTTCCCTGTCTGCGAAGTTCTGAGCAGACGGGGAAGGTTCCCATGGCAACAGGACGCCTGCTCTGGCGTCCTGCTGTCCATGGTGCTGAACAGATCTATGCTGAAAGCATAGATCTGTTCAGTGTAAGTAAAATACAGTACAGAACAATATATATTGTACTGTACTGTATTATACAGACATCAGACCCACTGGATCTTCAAGAACCAAGTGGGTCTGGGTCAAAAAAAAAGTAAAAAAATGTGAAAAAAAAGTAAAAATCAAAAAACACATTTATCACTGATTAAAAATTAAAAAAATAAAATTCCCTACACATGTTTGGTATCGCCGCGTCCGTAACGACCTGATCTATAAAAAGGTCATGTTACTTTACCCGAACGGTGAACGCCATAAAAATAAAAAATAAAAAACTATGATGAAATTGAAATTTTGCCCACCTTACTTCCCAAAAAAAGGTAATAAAAGTGATCAAAAAAGTCGCATGTACGCCAAAATTGTAACAATCAAACCGTCATCTCATCCCGCAAAAAATGAGACCCTACTTAAGATAATCGCCCAAAAACTAAAAAAACTATGGCTCTTAGACTATGGAAACACTAAAACATCATTTTTTTTGTTTCAAAAATGAAATCATTGTGTAAAACTTACATAAATAAAAAAAAAGTATACATATTAGGTATCGCCGCTCCGTATCGACCGTCTCTATAAAAATATCACATGACCTAACCCCTCAGGTGACCACCGTAAAAAAATAAAAATAAAAACGGTGTAAAAAAAGCCATTTTGTGTCATCTTATGTCACAAAAAGTGTAATAGCAAGCGATCAAAAAGTCATATGCACCCCAAAATAGTGCCAATCAAACCGTCATCTCATCCCGCAAAAAATGAGACCCTACTTAAGATAATCGCCCAAAAACTAAAAAAACTATGGCTCTTAGACTATGGAGACACTAAAACTTTTTTTTGTTTTAAAAATGAAATCATTGGGTAAAACTTACATAAATTAAAAAAATTGTATACATATTAGGTATCGCCGCGTCCGTGACAACCTGCTCTATGAAATTACCACATGATCTAACCTGTCAGATGAATGGTGTAAATAACAAAAAAAAAAACGATGCCAAAAAAGCTATTTCTTGTTACCTTGCCGCACAAAAAGTGTAATATAGAGCAACCAAAAATCATATGTACCCTAAACTAGTACCAACAAAACTGCCACCCTATCCCGTAGTTTCTAAAATGGGGTCACTTTTCTGGAGTTTCTACTCCAGGGGTGCATCAGGGGGGCTTCAAATGGGACATGGTGTCAAAAAAACCAGTCCAGCAAAATCTGCCTTCCAAAAACCGTATGGCATTCCTTTCCTTCTGCGCCCTGCCGTGTGCCCGTACAGCAGTTTACAACCACATATGGGGTGTTTCTGTAAACTACAGAATCAGGGCCATAAATAATGAGTTTTGTTTGACTGTTAACCCTTGCTTTGTAACTGGAAAAAAAATATTAAAATGGAAAATCTGCCAAAAAAGTGAAATTTAGAAATTGTATCTCTATTTTCCATTAAATCTTGTGCAACACCTAAAGGGTTAACAACGTTTGTAAAATCAGTTTTGAATACCTTGAGGGGTGTAGTTTCTTAGATGGGGTCACTTTTATGGAGTTTCTACTCTAGGGGTGCATCAGGGGGCTTCAAATGGGACATGGTGTCAAAAAAACAGTCCAGCAAAATCTGCCTTCCAAAAACCAAACGGCGCACCTTTCACTCTATGCCCCGCTGTGTGGCCGTACAGTAGTTTACAGCCACATATTTGGTGTTTCTGTAAACGGCAGAGTCAGGGCAATAAAGATACAGTCTTGTTTGGCTGTTAACCCTTGCTTTGTTAGTGGAAAAAATGGGTTAAAATGGAAAATTAGACAAAAAAATGAAATTCTCAAATTTCATCCCCATTTGCCAATAACTCTTGTGCAACACCTAAAGGGTTAACAGCGTATGCAAAATCAGTTTTGAATACCTTGAGGGGTGTAGTTTCTTAGATGAGGTCATTTTTGGGTGGTTTCTATTATGTAAGCCTCGCAAAGTGACTTGAGACCTGAACTGGTCCCTAAAAATTGTGTTTTTGTAAATTTCTGAAAAATTTCAAGATTTGCTTCTAAACTTCTAAGCCTTATAACATCCCCAAAAAATAAAATATCATTCCCAAAACAATTCAAACATGAAGTAGACATATGGGGAATGTAAAGTCATCACAATTTTAGGGGGTTTTACTATGTATTACAGAAGTAGAGAAACTGAAACTTTGAAATTTGCAAATTTTTCCAAATTTTTGTTAAATTAGGTATTTTTTGGTGCAAATAAAATAATTTTTTTGACTTCATTTTACCAGTGTCATGAAGTACAATATGTGACGAAAAAACAATCTCAGAACGGCCTGGATAAGTCAAAGCGTTTTAAAGTTATCAGCACTTAAAGGGACTCTGGTCAGATTTGCAAAAAATGGCCTGGTCCTAAGGTGTAAAAAGGCTGTGTCCTTAAGGGGTTAAGGGTTGTGGAGGTGGAATTCTCCGATCACTGTTTGATTATGTTTTCTCTGAATATTTCAGAATCCCCCAAATGGGAAGAGGTTATTGGAAGCTGAATTTGGGTGTCTTGGAGGAAGCAGAGGTGAGACAATCCTTTGAGGACTTCCTTCAGAGTCAGGTACCTTTACTGGATCTCTGTGATACTAAGTCAGAGTGGTGGGAGATATTCAAAGATCGAGCTGCAAAGTTCTTCCGCCGGCTCTCGAGCCTCAGGTCCCTGGACAGGTACCGCCTGTATCAGGGTCTGAGGAGGAAACTTGAGCATCTGGTCTCGACTGGTGGTAGCCGCGAGGATATCTCCAGGGTGAAATCTTTGCTCAAGAGGTGCCAGTATGATAGGCACACATCTTTAGTTTTTGAGAGGGACTTCGGGAGGTCCCGCTCGCCCGACCCCTACAGAAATTGTAAGATGTCAGTGAAGAGTAAGTTAATAACAGGACTGGTCGATAGTACGGGATCGCTGAGCAGGTCCAGATCAGGGATCCTGGAAGTCGTTAGATCCTTTTACTCGTGCCTCTTGGGGAGGAAGGATCTGGATCGGGACAGGATGTCGACTTTCCTGGCTGAGGTCATCCCTGAGTCAGGAGCTCACCTCTCTTTTGACGGTTTGGTAGAAGAGATCAGGAAGGAGGAAGTTATCCTGGCGGTGGAAGGGTTAGCTCTGAAGAAGTCGCCAGGCCCGGATGGCTTAACGTCCGAGTTTTATAAGACCTTTAAGGACTCTTTATGTCTCCTCTTGACTGAGGTATTCAATGAGTATTTATCCTCGGGCACTCTGCCTCGGTCAATGAGGAGGTCAGCTCTGATCCTTCTATCAAAGGGTAAAGATCCGAGCCGTATTGAGAACTGGCGTCCCATAGCACTTCTTAATACGGACAGAAAGATTCTGGCCAAGATACTTTTTAATAGGCTGGTAAAATTTGCACCCCAACTCCTTTCGGCGGCTCAGCATTGCTCGGTTCCAGGCCGCAGCACTTTTAGTGCTGTACTCGGTGTCCGAGAGGCAGTGGAACAGAGTAGAGCAGGCCACTGGAGGGGGTACATGCTGTCCTTAGATCAAGCAAAGGCGTTTGATCGGGTGAACCATGAGTACCTCTGGTCGGTTCTTCTGAAGTATGGCCTGCCGGGGGGGTTTGTCGATTGGTTAAAGATCTTGTATGCAGGGGCAGAGAGTTTCCTGCTTGTGAACGGTTGGTCTGGCTGCTCTTTTGAGGTTGGGTCTGGCGTCCGCCAGGGTTGTCCTTTGAGCCCGCTTTTATACGTGTTCGCGATTGATCCCTTTCTTAAGCGGATCGATCGTGGACCGTTGGCGGGAGTCGGGATGGATCGGGCGGCGCCGGAAGCCACTCTGAGGGTAGTAGCGTACGCTGACGATGTCACCATTTTCGTATCCTCGAGAGGGGAGGCGGAGTACGTGATGTCTGAAGTGGATCGCTACTCGGAGGCATCCGGGTCCATGATCAATCGGGATAAGTGTGAGAGTCTCTGGCTGGGAGGGGGTGATCCAGTTTTTGATCTCCCGGACACCCTCCCAGGGCCCAAGTCGTCAGTCAAAGTCCTAGGCATCCATTTTGGCCATGGGGACTATCCCACTCAAAATTGGGACGACAGGCTTAAGATCGCCGCTCAGAAGGTCGACCAGTGGAAGGGTTGGTCTTTGATCCTCAGGGAAAGGGTAAACCTGATCAAGGCCTACTTACTCCCTTTGCTTATCTATTTGGGTAGCGTGTGTATCTTGCCAGTGCCTCTCTGGACTCGGGTTTATAGTCTGTTCTTCCAGCTTTTATGGGGGAATAGACTGAACCTGATCAAGAGAGAAGTGACTTACCGCATGAGGAGACTAGGGGGGTTATCTATGGTCAACCCAGTGGTGTTTCTTGTAAACACCTTTGTTAAAGCGAATCTGGCGAACCTCTGGATGGAGAGGGCTTCTCCGGGGGTAGTCTCCTGCCGGGGGTGGTTTCGGCCTTTCTTCCAGGAATGGGAGACAGGAGGGCAAGTGAAGGACTTACGTACGCCTCACGGATATCTTCCGACTTACGTCACCCCGATTCTGAAGGTGATCCGCTGGTGGGGTTTGGGGGTGAGGGAGATCAGGACTCTGTCAAGGAGGTCCCTTGACGAGGGGGTCTTGTTGTCCCACTTCCAGAAGCCCCTGGCCCTCAGGGATTGCCCAAGCCGGGATCTAGACAAGGGGTTACAGTTGCTAAATTCTGCAAGGATCCCCTTGAAGTTTTGGGACTTGGCTTGGCGCTGCTTTCACGGGAGGCTGTATGTGAGGGATAACTTGAAGTACAGGAACTCTGATGAAAGGGGTTGTCCCCGGGAGGAGTGTGGCTCCATACTGGAAAATATGGATCACTTCCTGCTTCAGTGTCCCTTTAATACAGAGGTATACAAACGGGTGGGAGCTTCATTTGGCTGGCCTAGGCTAGCCAGCCTCTTCTACGTGGAGTGGGCTTATGGAGTGCTCAGAGACATTGGTAGAAGGGACCTGTGCACATGTTTTTTAGTCAGTATAGTGCTTAGTTTCAACACAGCAGAAAGTCCTCCCAGTGGATGAGGTATGTAGGAACATTCTGGGTGACCTGGTGAAGGTGCGTTCTTTGGAGTATGAGAGACTGGGTACCAGTAGGGCCTCTCTCCTCTGGAGAGGCTTTGCTTTTAGCGTACCCTAGCCTAGTCATACGTTTCCTGGTGGTGGGCTGATGCTTTCACCGTAGATTTTTGTTTTGTGAGAGGTTGAGCTTTGAAGAAAGGCTTACAGAGACCGAGCTTGGGCCTTCGGGAGTTCTGAATATTAGAATAGTTTGCAGTGTGTGTTAAATAGTTATGTTGTTTATGTTATTTATTAGGATAGAATGAGTTGGGGCTAGTTAGGTTGGGTGGGTGAGGGAAGGGGTCTTTTATTTGTGCTTTTATGTGTGGGAGGCCTGCATCTAGCCCTGGACTATGCGGACATGGGAGGACATGGAGCGAGGGGCTAGATGCGGGTGGTGGAGGTAGGGCTGGCCTCGGACTATGCGGACACGAAAGAGACGTGAGGCGGAGGTCAGCCTTGGGTGATAGGTGAAGGGTGATGGAAAAGGTAGTGGGGGTTAGGGCTAGATTAGGGAGGTAAATAGGTTTTTGCTTTATGTGTTATATTAGTATATTAAAAAAAAATAATAATAAATAAAAATTTGGTGATGGGGAAAAAAAAAAAAAATGTTATTATTATTATTATTGTTTTTGTTTTATAGGCTAGTCTTATTTGTGTTTTCGTTTTATTGACAAGTAGTCAAGTTTCTTTTTGTTTAGGGTTTTACAGCTGAACCGGCTAAGTTTTCTTTTCATTTCTTTTTATCATTTGTATATAGTTTTGTATATAGTTTGTATATAGTTTTTATAGAGTATAGGTATGAATGTGAGTATAAGTGAGGCTGGGTCAGCTGGAATGCTGTTCTGTTTAATATTTTGATGTTTAGGTGTTTTGAAATTTTGTCTGTAAAGTTTTGTATTTTTATAATAAAAAGAGTTCCCATAGCAGAGAATCAGGATTCATGTCACCCACCACTGGAACAGGCCACTGTCAGATATTTAGGCCCCGGCACCCAGACAGAGGAGAAAGGTCCCATAGCAGAGAATCAGGCTTCATGTCACCCACCACTGGAACAGGACACTGTCAGATATTTAGGCCCCGGCACCCAGAAAGAGGAGAGAGGTCCCATAGCAGAGAATCAGGCTTCATGTCACCCACCACTGGAACAGGCCACTGTCAGATATTTAGGCCCCGGCACCCAGACAGAGGAGAGAGGTCCCATAGCAGAGAATCAGGCTTCATGTCACCCACCACTGGAACAGGCCACTGTCAGATATTTAGGCCCCGGCACCCATACAGAGGAGAGAGGTCCCATAGCAGAGAATCAGTCTTCATGTCATAGCAGAGAATCAGGCTTCATGTCACCCACCACTGGAACAGGCCACTGTCAGATATTTAGGCCCCGGCACCCAGACAGAGGAGAGAGGTCCCATAGCAGAGAATCAGGCTTCATGTCGCCCACCACTGGAACAGGCCACTGTGAGATATTTAGGCCCCTGCACCCAGACAGAGGAGAGAGGTCCCATAGCAGAGAATCAGGCTTCATGTCATAGCAGAGAATCAGGCTTCATGTCACCCACCACTGGAACAGGCCACTGTGAGATATTTAGGCCCCGACACCCAGACAGAGGAGAGATGTCACATTGCAGAGAATCAGGCTTCATGTCATAGCAGAGAATCAGGCTTCATGTCACCCACCATTGGAACAGGCCAGTTTACGATATTTAGGCCCCTGGCACCCAGACGGAGGAGAGGTTCATTTAACTTTGGGTTGCCCCGCAATATAATGGTAAAATTAAAAAAAGAGGATTGAATGAAGTACCCTGGAGTACAAGAATATATTGTTAAGGGGAGGTAGTTATAAATGTCTATTCTGCACAAGGGATGGACAGGTCCTGTGGGATCCATGCCTGGTTCATTTTTATGAACGTCAGCTTGTCCACATTGGCTGTGGACAGGCGGCTGCGTTTGTCTGTAATGACGCCCCCTGTCGTGCTGAATACACGTTCAGACAAAACGCTGGCCGCCGGGCAGGCCAGCACCTCCAAGGCATAAAAGGCTAGCGCTGGCCACGTGGACAATTTAGAGACACAGAAGTTGAATGGGGCCGAACCATCAGTCAGTACGTGGAGGGGTATGCACACGTACTGTTCCACCATGTTAGTGAAATGCTGCCTCCTGCTAACACGTTCCGTATCAGGTGGTGGTGCACTTAGCTGTGGCGTGGTGACAAAACTTTTCCACATATCTGGCATGCTAACCCTGCCCTCAGAGGAGCTGGCCGTGACACAGCTGCGTTGGCGACCTCTTGCTCCTCCTCTGCCTTCGCCTTGGGCTTTCACTTGTTCCCCTGTGACATTTGGGAATGCTCTCAGTAGTGCGTCTACCAACGTGCACTTGTACTCGCGCATCTTCCTATCACGCTCCAGTGCAGGAAGTAAGGTGGGCACATTGTCTTTGTACCAGGGATCCAGCAGGGTGGCAACCCAGTAGAACGCACACGTTAAAATGTGGCAACTCTGCTGTCGTTGCGCAGGCACTGTAGGATGTAGTCGCTCATGTGTGCCAGGCTGCCCAGATATAAGGACAAGCTGTCCTCTGTAGGAGGCGTATCGTCATCGTCCTTCATTTCCCCCCAGCCACGCACCAGTGATGGGCCCGAGCTGCGTTGGGTGCCACCTTGCTGTGAACATGCTTCATCCTCATCCTCCTACACCTCCTCCTCATCCTCGTCCTCCTCGTCCTCCAGTAGTGGGCCCTGTCTGGCCACATTTGTACCTGGCCTCTGCTGTTGCAAAAAACCTCCCTCTGAGTCACTTTTAAGAGACTGGCCTGAAAGTGCTAAAAATGACTCCTCTTCCTCCTACTCCTCCTCCTCCTGGGTCACCTCCTCTTCCATCATCGCCCTAAGTGTTTTCTCAAGGAGACATAGAAGTGGTATTGTAATGCTGATAACGGCGTCATCGCCACCGGTCATATTGGTGGAGTACTCGAAACAGCGCAACAGGGCACACAGGTCTCGCATGGAGGCCCAGTCATTGGTGGTGAAGTGGTGCTGTTCCGCAGTGCGACTGACCCATGCATGCTGCAGCTGAAACTCCACAATGGCCTGCTGCTGCTCGCACAGTCTGTCCAGCATGTGCAAGGTGGAGTTCCACCTGGTGTGCACGTCGCATATGAGGCGGTGAGTGGGAAGGCCGAAGTTACACTCATCCACACCAGAGGCAGGATGTGAACGCCGGAAGCGCGCACAGACGGCCCACACTTTATGCAGCAGCTCTGACATGTCGGAGTACTTGTGAATAAACTTCTGCACCACCAAATTCAGCATATGCGTCAGGGATGTGCGTCAAACCGGCTAGTCCCAGAGCTGCGACGAGATTTCGCTCATTATCGCACACCACCAGGCCGGGCTTGAGGCTCACCGGCAGCAACCACTCGTCGGTCTGTTGTTCAATACCCCGCCACAACTCCTGCGTGGTGTGGGGCCTGTCCCCCAAACATATGAGTTTCAGAATTTTGTGGTGAAGGTGTGAGGCTGACTGGATGAGCAGGTGGAAGAAGAGGAGGAGGAAGCCGAGTAGGAGGAGGAGGCTACAGGAGGCAAAGAATGTTGCCCTGCGATCCTTGGCAGCTGAAGGACGTGCGCCAAAGAGCTCTCCGGCTGGGGCCCAGCCGCCACTACATCTACCCAGTGTGCAGTTAGGAAGATATAGCGTCCCTGGCCGTGCTTACTGGTCCACGTGTCTGTGGTTAGGTGCACCTTGCCACAAATGGCATTGCGCAGTGCACACTTGATTTTATCAGATACTTGGTTGTGCAGGGAAGGCACGGCTCTCTTGGAGAAGTAGTGGTGGCTGGGAACAACATACTGTGGGACAGCAAGCGACATGAGCTGTTTGAAGCTGTCTGTGTCCACCAGCCTGAATGACAGCATTTCATAGGCCAGTAGTTTAGAAATGTTGGCATTCAGGGCCAGGGATCGAGGGTGGCTAGGTGGGAATTTACGCTTTCTCTCAAATGTTTGTGAGATGGAGAGCTGAACGCTGCCGTGTGACATGGTTGAGATGCTTGGTGATGGAGGTGGTGGTGTTGGTGGTACATCCTCTGTTTGCTGGGCGGCAGGTGCCAACGTTCCTCCAGAGGCGGAGGAAGAGGCCGAGGCTGCAGCAGCAGAAGAGGTAGCAGGGGGAGCCTGAGTGAATTCCTTGTTTTTAAGGTGTTTACTCCACTGCAGTTCATGCTTTGCATGCAGATGCCTGGTCATGCAGGTTGTGCTAAGGTTCAGAACGTTAATGCCTTGCTTCAGGCTCTGATGGCACAGCGTGCAAACCACTCGGGTCTTGACGTCAGCACATTGCTTGAAGAACTGCCACGCCAGGGAACTCCTTGAAGCTGCCTTTGGGGTGCTCGGTCCCAGGTGGCGGTGGCCAGTAGCAGACGAACTCTCTTGGCGGCGGGTGTTCTGCTTTTGCCCACTGCTCCCTCTTTTGCTACGCTGTTGGCTCGGTCTCACCACTGCCTCTTCCTCTGAACTCTGAAAGTCAGTGGCACGACCTTCATTCCATGTGGGGTCTATGACCTCATCGTCCCCTGCATCGTCTTCCACCCAGTCTTCCTCCCTGACCTCCTGTTCAGTCTGCACACTGCAGAAAGATGCAGCAGTTGGCACCTGTGTTTCGTCATCATCAGAGACGTGCTGAGGTGGTATTCCCATGTCCTCATCATCAGGAAACATAAGTGGTTGTGCGTCAGTGCATTCTATGTCTTCCACCACTGGGGAAGGGCTAGGTGGATGCCCTTGGGAAACCCTGCCAGCAGAGTCTTCAAACAGCATAAGAGACTGCTGCATAACTTGAGGCTCAGACAGTTTCCCTGATATGCATGGGGGTGATGTGACAGACTGATGGGCTTGGTTTTCATGCGCCATCTGTGCGCTTTCTGCAGAAGACTGGGTGGGAGATAATGTGATGCACTGTCGGCCACCCAATTGACTAATGCCTGTACCTGCTCAGGCCTTACCATCCTTAGAACGGCATTGGGCCCCACCAAATATCGCTGTAAATTCTGGTGGCTACTGGGACTAGAGGTAGTTGGTTCACTAGGACGTGTGGCTGTGGCAGAACGGCCACGTCCTCGCCCAGCACCAGAGGGTCCACTAACACCACCACGACCATGTCCGCATCCGCGTCCCTTACTAGATGTTTTCCTCATTGTTACCGTTCACCACAATAAAAAAATATGTATTTGGCCCAATGTATTGACTTCAAATTCAAGCCTTTTTTTACAGGCACCTAACACTATCTGGCTATCTATTTAAGTACCGTATTACACTAATACAGGCACAGCAGTAACCACAGATTTAGGGGAATATAAATTGTAGGCCTAGTATTTAGGCCTTGGATGAAAGGTATCCGTTTACGGACAGAATTAAACTTGGAGATGCACGGTAGCGTGTGAAGTTATTGAGGATGACCCTATCAGCACTTGAATTTGCACCTTCAATGTAATATACCCTTTTATGGATAGATTTAAACTTGGCCTGCAGCAGCAGAAACCACTGATTTAGGGAATTGCTATTTTAGGAATTGAATTTCAACCCAGAAAAAAAATATATCCTTTGCCAGTCAGCAGACAGTATTACAATTGGCTAGCCACAGCTGAAACACCAGATTTAGGGTATTGCTATTTTGGCAATTGTATTTCACCCCTCAATAAAATAGCAAGCACAGCCAAGCCCCTGATGTAGGATATAGCAAAAAAAAAAACACACTATTGATGGTTAAATGGACTTGGTGGCAGCTTGTGCTGGCGCACCACAAGACACAAAATAGCCGCCGATCACCCCAGAAAAAAGTGACAGAAAAAAAGGCTCTGGGCAGCCTAAAAACAGTGAGCAATTAACTAGCAGAAGTTGAATGATTCACAGCTGTAGATCGATCACTTCATTAAGTGTTTTTGCTGAGTAAATCCCTGCCTAATCTCGCCCTAAAAGCAGCTGCATCCTCTCCCTACACTGATCAGAGCAGAGTGACATGCGGCACTACGTGACTCCAGCTTAAATAGAGGCTGGGTCACATGCTGCACTGGCCAATCACAGCCATGCCAATAGTAGGCATGGCTGTGATGGCCTCTTGGGACAAGTAGTATGACGCTTGTTGATTGGCTGCTTTGCAGCCTTTCAAAAAGGGCCAAGAAAGCGCCGAACACCGAACCCAAACTTTTACGTAAATGTTCGGGTTCGGGTCCGTGTCACGAACACCCCAAAATTCGGTACGAACCCAAACTATACAGTTCGGGTTTGCTCATCCCTAACTGTGACAAAACTAAAGCTGCATAGTTGCTAAAAAGGGTGAAAATTACAGTTTTTGCATTAATAAAGTTAGAATATTGGTATGCATTACTGTAGATGTTTATGTTTTATGTTATATACCATGTATATCTTGTGTATATGTCATGAAAAACTGAGGTGCTCTATTATTAATTTCAGACACTGTGCACTATATATGCTTGACCCATACAACCCTGTAGTCCCCATCACATTCTACACTTAATTTTGGTATCAATGTGACTTTCTGATCCTGTTGAT